>NC_092756.1:19108555-19738168 GCF_047496795.1 Chiloscyllium punctatum
GAGGAACTATAAGAGCTATCAGCAGAGGAGGATGTCACATATATGGGAAGAGCTGCATTCTCTGTATGCAGTTACAGACGTGAGGAGTGTTGCAACGCCTGCTAGAGGGGATCCAGATAACAACAGTTCCAACGGCTGGTGCAGGGGGAAACCCACCCGGAGGAAACCCACGCAGAAACAGGACGAAAGTGCAAACTCCACATAAACAGTCACCCAACGCTGGAATTGAACCTGGGTCCCTGGCGCTGTGAGGCACCATTGCTCACCACTGAGCCACGGTGCTGCCCCAACTGGCAGAATTATGCTAAGAGAGAATGTAGGGAGTGGAGGACAAAACAGAGATGTGGAGTGCTGTTGTGGTTTGAAAAGGGTCTGGAGGTGTTTATACAGATAAGAAGGTCGGTACGGATGGGAGAAGGTTACTGAGGTCATGTAGTGCTATAGGCCAGGAGGAGGGAATGTGATCTGGCCTGCAGAACGTTGCAGTGATATCATGTTCTCCTGTGGTTTGAGGAAGGTATGCAGGTGGGTACTTTGGGCCAGGCTGGAGGATTTTACAGATACGGGGGCACTGTAAGTATTGTGCAAGACGACAGAAATAGGGATTATTGTACTGCGTGCAGGATGAGATTATTGAGATTGGGCATGTTATCGAGACTGGAGCAATTTACACATAGGGAGAGTCGTCAAAATTGCAGTCGGTTTCAAATATACAGCAGGATTATGGGAGGGGTGGAGGTTAAAGAAATAGGAAATTTTCTGGGAATTACAAGCATTCACTGGCACAAATGATTTGGACTCAAAGGTATGTCTCCTTGCTGTATGACTCTATCACCCGACAAGAGACAGCGTGAGGAGTGAATAGAGAACAGAAAGATCCCAGGTTTCAATGCGATCACCTAGGGGAGGCCTGTTTTCCCCTCTGTTGTACTGATGCTCACGAAGACAGCACAGGCCTAGATTGATAACTGTCAACTTATTGGATTGGCACAGGAAGGCTCAGTACAGCAGAGATGAAAGTTAACAAGAGGGTGGGGTTTGAGCGTGGGACCATTGTGCTCTGTATTTGTGCTTCAACACTGTATCTGTGTCATGTCTTCTCGACTAAAGTTCGATCCCTTAAATACACTCTACTGTGTTCACTGTGAGTGACCTTTCCTCACTTCAGGATTTACTGAAGGCTCCAGATCTCACTCTCCATCTCTCTGGCTGACCAACTGTCTTCAGTGTGGTGATGGACGAGACTGGAATTGTGAATTCTGCTGTTTCAGGAGCATCCTGAGTACCTACAGGAAATAGAGAAACAGACACAATGGGAAAGTAGACAGATGCAGCAAAGGTTGTTCAAGGAGAATGGCACTGAGTCCCACAGAGATCTGTAAAATCCCAGTCTCCATCCCTAGCCTGTGCTGTTGCGTCTCTCTGGAGTGGAGAGTTCTGTTGGCTCAGGATCTTGCGTAGCTGCAAAAGGTGGCAGCAATTAGACTCTCACAGTGACAGATATTACATGGAGAGATACAGAGATATATCACCAGAGTGCAGGAAGGTTATCAGGATCAAACCACTGTCAGGAAGAAGGTGCACTAGGATCAGTACTCCGGGATGAGGGAGCAATCAATGGGGCAGGCAATGACCTTGTGTTCCTCTCAGTAGACTGTTCACCCAGAATTTAATGCTGGCGTCAGGGATACCCATCTAACTGTTTCATACCTTCTCAGTCAGGAAATCTGTTTTTGGCTGCCTGTCTGGCCTAATAAAAATCCAGACCCAGAGCAATGGAATTGACGCTCAAATGCCCACTGTAATGATCTGGCAAGCCACTCAGCTCTAAGACTGGTCAGGGTGGGCCTGAGATGCTTGCCAGCCAGAGACAGCAACATCCCATAAGTGATTTAAAATCAATACTGCTGGGAGCAGTGTCCTGGTCAATCATGTCGGTAGGTTTATGGACAGGGCTTTAAACTGACAGAGACATAGTTCAGATGAAAGGAGCTTTCCAAATCCAAAGAGAAAATGTGAAGCCTAGGAACAGCATGGGAATGTGGCTGAAGACAAGCAGAAAGGAACAGGAAGGGGCAGAGTTTAACGAAAACTGCACATCAATGAATTGGTTTGTGGCGGGACATTGTGGGAAAGAGGAAATTATAATTTTTTTGCATGAACAAAGTATCTACAATAAGGTGACTTGTGATACAGAGAAAAATGAGACTTAGTCACCAGACAGACGTGATTACAGGGTGAACAAAAGGTGGAACATAAATATTCAACAGTAAACAACCTTACAGGATCTCAGGCAGAATTGAAAAGCAAGATTGGAACCCTGACAGTACTGGATAACAAAGGTATTACAGAGAAAGCATTTGGCCTCAGATTATGCAGCTGAATCAGCCTGAATGCAAATTCTGGGTGTGATGTGTCAAAAACACAATCAGGTGAACAATTTTTATGCTGCCTTTCAGTATTTCATTGCTCATCCCTGCATTAAACAGGAATTCATTCGACATTGTAGCAAAGGTGGTGAGATAATTTTTGCAGTCTTCAATATTTGTGTAATTTGGGACAGACACATTGGCAAGAATAATATTATCCGAGATCCTCCTTGAATGTTTTTGTCAGTGTTTCTATTGTGCAAATAGCTAGGGATGTAACTATCTCAGATCGACCATTGGGTGATGAAGCTGTGTGAATGAGTAATATCACACCGAGATCCTCCAAGAAATTACGCCGGTATTCAAAGAGATTATGACATTTTAAAGTGACCATAAAGCACACCCAAGCACCAGTAACAAAGCCAATTACATGATTTTGAGAGAGAACTGACCAAGGTAAACAGGGGAAACAGACTGAACTGTCAGGCTGTAAATGAACAGTGGAAAACATTTAGAGCCAGAGACCTAGAGATGTACAGCACATAAATGGACACTTCAGTACAACTCGTCCACGCCGACCAGATATCATTTCCTAATCTCGTCCCATCTGACAGAACTTGGCCCATATCCCACTAAACCCTTTTTATTCATATACCAATCCAGATGCGTTTTGAATGCTGAAATTGTACCAGCCTCCACCACTTCCTCTGGCAGTACATTCCATACATAACCACACTCTGCGTGAAAAGGTTGCTCTTAGATCCCTTTTAAATCTTTCATCTCTCACCCAAAACTTATGCCCTCCAGCTCTGGTCTCTACCACCCCAGGGAAAAGACCTTGTCTGTTTGTCCTATCCATGCCCCTCATGATTTTATAAACCTCAAGAATATCACTCCTTAGCCTCTGACGCTCCAGAGAAAACAGTCCCAGTCATTCCAGCCTCTCCCGATAGCTCAAATCTTCTAACTTTGGTAATATAATTGTAAAACCTTTCTAAACACTTTCAAGTTTCACAACATCCTTCCAATAGGACAAAGACCAGAACTGCACGCAATATTCCAAAAGTGCCCTAACCAGTGTGCTGTACAGCTGCAATATGACTTCCAAACTCCTATAATCAATACCCTGACCAATAAAGGAAAGCATACCAAACACCTTCTTCACTATCCGCTTACCTGCGACTCTACATTTCAAGGAGCTATGAACTCCAAGGTCTCCTTGTTCAGCAACATTCCCTAGTCCCTTCCCATTATGTGTACAGGTTCTGCTCAGATGTGCTTTCCCAAAATGTAGCACCTCACATTTATCTAAATTAATCTCCATCTGTCACTCCTCAGCACATTTGCCCATCTGATCCAGATCCCGTTGTAATCTCTGGTAACCTTCTTCACTGTCCACTATCTCTCACTTTTTGGCGTCATCTGCAAACTTGTTAACTGTACGTCCTATGTTCATGTCCAAATCATTTATATAATGACGGAAATTAGTGGCACCAGCATCGGCCTTCAGTGTGAAAAGCAACCCTCCGCCACTTCCCTCTGTCTTCTACCTTCAAGCCAGTTCTCTATCCAAACAGCTAGTTCTCTCTGTATTCCATGAGATCTAACCTTGCTAACCAATCTCCCATGAGGAACTATTTCAAGCACCTCACTGAAGTCCATATAGATCACATCCAATGATCGCCCCTCATCAATCCTTCTTGTTACTTCTTCATAAAATGCAATTAATTTCTTGAGACATGTTTTCCCACACATAAAGTCATGCTGGCTATCCCTAGTCACTCTTTGCCTTTCTAATTATATGTAAATCCTATCTCGCAGGATTCACTTCAACAATTTACCCACTACTGATGTTAGGCTCACTGGTCTATAGTTCACTAGCTTTCCCTTACCACCTTTCTTAAATGGTAGCACCACATTAGTCAACCTCCAGTCTTCTAGCACCTCACCTGCAAAGCTCGATGATACAAGTTTCTCAGCAAGGGACCCATCAATCACTTCCCTAGCTTCCCACAGATTCCAAGGTACACCTGATCAGATCTTGGGGATTTATGCGCTTTTATGCATTTCAAGACATCCAGCACCTCCTCCTCTTTAATATGGACGCTTTTCAAGGTGTCATCATCTATTTCCCCACATTCCATATCTTCCATGTCCTTCGCCACAGTAAACACTGTTGCAAAACACTCAGTTAGTATCGCCCCCATCTCCTCCGGCTGCACACATAGGCTGGCTTGCTGATATTCTCCCTAGTTACCCTCCTGTCCTTTATGTATTTATAAAAATCCTTTTGATTCTCCTTAACTCTATTTGTCAAAGCTATCTCAAGTCCTCTTTTTACCCTCCTGATTTCCCTCTTAAGTATACTCCTCCTGCCTTTATAGTCTGAGGATTCACTTGATTTCTCCGTCTATACCTGACAAATGTTTCCTTCTTTTTCTTAACCTAAACCTTTGTTCTCTCGTTATCCAGCATACCCTACACCCGCCAGCATTTCCTTCCACTCCAACAGGAATACTATGTACTGTCTCTGGAAAGCCGTTATCACATTTTTGAAGGCTTCCTAATCTCCAATGATAATGGCTTCATTCTCTTAACATGGAATCAACGCAATTCCTGCACGAAACTGACACTTGAAAATAATAATAAAAAAAAGAACATTCTAAACGAAGGCTTTGATGAGGTGAGCTCTGGTCAGTCCTGTCGACCTGGAGGTTACCAGATACATGGAGAGTGCTTTCTATTAGAGCAGCACCAGGTCAGTGTCAAGCAAACAGACAGAATGGGCAAATAGATTCACATCTGAACTCACATTTCCCAGCCTGGGAATCTGAAGCTGTGCACAGCCAATTCTGGTAAACATCTGCAAACTTAGGTCATCAAGATCAGGCTAATAGTCTAATCAAAAACAAATGAATCATTCAGACTAAAATATCCTTCAGGTTCCACAACACAGTCTCGGTCCCATCCTGCAGGTTATATGAATCCCGCTCCATCTAACCTCCTGCAGGATCCCCGTCCCTTCGTACATTTGTACTATCCTCCAGGTTCTGCAGCCCTTCTTACCTCCGTAACATGACCTGGACTCGAAAACTCTTCCTTCCTCTGCAATGTTCCCCAGAGGGACAATGGAGGATGGTGGGGGTTACAGAGTTAGGGAGGAATATCAGGATTGGAGGATTTTGCAGTTATTAATAATATTGAAGTGGCTAAAATTGGCTTTGGTAGTTTTGAGGGTGCACGTCAATAAAGGAGGTTATAGAGCTAGGGAGAATTGTAGGGACGTGAAGACGTTTCACAGTCTATGAGTTTTGTGGGGACTGGAGGAAGATACCAAAATAGGGAGGGTTTAAGATTGAAGGATTCTGCAGAAAACCTCTGCTGGGTTAAAGGCAGGATTCTTCGTAGTGTGGAGAAACAGAACAACCTTGGGGTCCACATCCATCGATCCTTCAAAGATGCCAGCCAAGTTGATAGGGGTGGTACGAAGGCGTGTGATGTGTTAGCTTTCATTAGGCAAGGGATTGAGTTTAAGACCTGTGAGGTGATGCTGCAGCTCCATACAGCCCTGGTTAATCCTCCTTGGAATATTGTGTTATGTTCCGGTCGCCTCATTATAGGAATGATGTGGAAGCTTTGACGAGGGTGCAGAGATTTGTAAGGATGTTTTGTGGATTGGAGGGCAGGTCTAATGAAAAAATGTTGGGGATGCCAGGGCTTTTCTAATTGGAATGAAAAAGGATGAGAGCTGAATTGATAGAGGTGTACGAGATGATAAGAGATGTACGAGATGATGAGAGGCATACATAGAGTGGATTGGCCTGAGAATTGTCCCATTGTAAAAATGGCTATAACGATGGGGCATAATTTTAAGGTACTTTGGAGGAAGGTTTATGGGAGATGTCAGAGGTACGTACGTTACACAGAGAGTGGTGGGTATGTGGAATGCACTGCCAGCGTTGGTGGTAGAGAGAGCAACATTAGGGACATTTAATTAACTTTTGGATATGCACATGGATTACAGTAAAATGAATTTCTCAAAACGGAGACCTGTGCCCTGTGGTGTTCCACAGTGAACTGTGCTGGGTCCACTGTTGTTTGTGATATAAATAAATGATTTGGAGGAAGGTATCAGTTGCCTGATTAGCAAGTTTGCAGATGACTCTAAGATTAGTGGAGAAGCAGATAGTGACGGGGACAGTCAGAGAACACTGCAGTATATAGATCGATTGGAGAGATGGGCAGAGAAATGGCAGATGGGGAGTTCAATCCAGGCAAATGCGAGGGGATGCATTTCGCAAGATCCAATTCAAAAGTGAACTATACAGTAAATGGAAAAGTCCTGGGGAAAATTGACGTACAGAGAGACCTGGGTATTCAGATCCATTATTCCTTGAAGGTGACAACACGGGTCAGTAGAGTGGTTAGGCTGCATACAGCATGCTTTCCTTCATTGGACGGGCTCTCGAGTGAAAAAAATCTTGCAGATCATGTTACAGTTGTATTGGATTTTGGTTCGGCCACATTTGGAATGTTACATACAGTACTGATCACCACATTACCAAAAAGATGTGGATGCTTTGGAGAGGGTGCAGAGGAAGTTCACCCAGATGTTGTCTGGTATGGAAGGGGCTAGCTATAAAGAGAGGTTGAACAGATTTTATTGGAAAGACAAAGGTTGACTGGAGACCTGATTGATGTGTACAAACTCATGAGATGTGTAGACACGGTGGATAGCAAGAAGCTTTTTTCCCCAGAGTGTGGAATGCACTTATTGGGGGGTCACAAGCTCAAAGTGAGAGGGGAAAGGTTTAGGACAGATATACGTGGAACGTTCTTTATGCAGAGGGTGATGAGGGCCTGGAACGTGTTGCCAGCGGAGGTGGTAGAGGTGGGAACGATGACATCATTTAAGATGTATCTAAACAGATGCATGAATGGGCAGGAATCAAAAGGATACAGATCCTTTAAAAATAGGCAGCAGGTTTAGACAGAGGATCTGGATCAGCACAGGCGTGGAGGGCCGAACGGCCTGGTCCTGTGCTGGAATTTTCTTTGTTCTTTTCTTCTTTGAATGGTCTGCAGGTTAGAGTAGGATAAAAGATCGGCACATTATTAAGGGCCGAAGGGCCTGTACTGTGCTGTACTGTTCTATGTTCTAAATAGGGAGGGTCACAATGGCACGAAGGTGTTTCGGGAAGCTGGAGAGGATGGGATCTGAATGAAGAGATACAATTAGGAAGGGTTTGCTCGGAGTGCTACAGGTAATAGAGACACCAATAGTCTGATCTGGAACAGACGACCCAGACTGGGAGGGCTGTGGGTACTGGGGTGGTTTCACAGGGAGGGAGGACCATGTAACCACTAGGGTGTTACAGCAATGTGGAGAGCTATCGGGCCTGCAGGAGTTCATAGAGCTGGGGAGGTTGGGAGGGATGGAACATTTTAAACAGATATGGATGTTGGTAGGATGGAGTGGTTTACACAGACAGGATTGTTTTAGGTGAATGAAGAAGTTTAGAGAGGAAGTGGGTTGTATAGACTGGAGGATCAAACAGAGATATGGAGGGTAGTCATGGATAATGTTTATAGATACAGGAAGGTTTAAGTTCTGCAGATTAGTTAGATACGGAGGATGTGGAGTCTGACAGATTTTCCAGAAAGGCAGTAATTTTGGTTGGAGACAGTTTCACAGATAAGGGAGCATTAGTAACCTCCTCCGGAATGGTAAAAATGGGAAGGGTTATCGGGGAGGGTGGCGTTTACACAGATCGAGGTGTAAGTGCTGGAGAAGGTTATGGAGATGAGTAGTAGATGGAGAGACTGGAGGAGATTACATTAATAGTGGGGTGTGAGTGATGGGAGGATTTAAACAGATAGTGAGTCTTATAGGAAATGAAAGTCACATGATTTGCGGTGGGATCTACAGTTTGGGAGTGGTGCAGGGACATGGGAGGCCTTTTGGGTCTCCCCAGATTGATCGTGTCTTCAGGACTGTAAGAGGTTACATAGAATCGGAAACATTAAAGACAATGTGTGCCTTCCCCTTTTTCCTGAACAGAGTGACGACACCTCTCATCAGCTAGGGATTCCTAAACCTGCTAGCTTTTCCCTTCACCCTAACAGGGACATACTGGATGCTTGAGATCACACTTTTAAAAACCTCCCATTTGCCAGTCATTTTTTTTCATTCAAACAGACTGACCCAATCTATTTTAGTCATGATTTCGACGTGGCGTTGTTGGATTGGGGTAGGCGAAGTTAATAATCACACAACACCAGATTATAGTCCAGCAGGTTTATTTGCAAGCACTAGCTTTCGAAGCACTGCTTCTTCAACAGGTGGATTTGGGAGCACAATCCTAAGGCACCGAATTTATAGCAACAGGATTGCAGTGTCATGGAATGAAATATTAAACAAGCTTCGATTAAGTCCTTCATCTTTTTAGAATTATCACCAGAGCTTCTAAACCTAGCACTTTCAAATACAAGGGGACCTCGATTATCCAAATATCAATTAAACCAATATCAGATTATTCAAAGGAGATCTTGAGTTCCCAATAGAAACATTACATCAAAGAGTCGTTTCAACATGATTGTGTTTGTTTTTGTTTACACTAATGAAAACAGATCTCGGCTCACTGAAATACTGCTGAGAACAGTCCTGGACATCGAGCCCAGGGACCATCTCCAAATGACTGACCGCTCACCCTCTCTCCACACTTAGCTGAGAGTTATATATAGAGGTAAATCCTAAACCCCCCCTTTTCCAGATATTCTCTTGAACATTGTCCTGTATAGGGCAGAAGTGAAACTTTATGAGATGTTGCAGTAAAAAGTTGTGTGTGGCTGTCTGAACGTGTGTGAATGAGCATGTGCGTTGTTTGGAGACTTACCCCCGCAAAGGCAGTAGATGTCTTACTGTTAGTGTCCACTCCAGCTGCCCAGAAGGGGGAAGGGTTGATGGGGGCATGGGCGTGGACATGGATTGGACGGTGGATGTGGTAGACGGAGGGCAGTGTTGGACGGGTTTGGGGACGGGTTGAAGTTGATGTCGAACGTGTTTGGGAAGTGGGGGCAGGCGGCGAGTGGAGGGTGGTTTCGGACGGTTTTGGCAGCAGGGGCCGCTTTTTGGTTGAGGGGCGGGTGGGGGCGGTGTTGGATGGGTTTGAAGGCGAGCGAGTTTTTTGGGGTCTGACAGGGTGTGGGGGCTCACTCATGGCTTGCTGCTGCCTAGTAACCTGAACAGGGAGCAGACTGAACTGAAAACTCCGAGCCCCAGAGGAAAGGTATTGAATCGATTAACCGAATAATCAATTATCTGAACTAAATAGTGCCCGCCCATCTCGTTCAGATAATCGGCGTTCCTCTGTAAACCATCTGGACTATACCCTAGTGTTGTGTGAGTTTTACCTTCACCCAATCAACCCCTGCTCGATCCTGCTTAATGGCCCCAATATTGGCCCAGTTCCAGTTTAAGACCTAAATCTGTCAACCTGCCTGATCTTTTTCCACAACTATGTTAAAACAAAGACAGTTGTGGTGACTGGACGCAATGTGCTCTCCGACTGATACTTCAGTCACTTGCCTGACCTGGTTGTCTGAGGAGAGGTCCAGTGTTGCACCCGCCTGAGTAGCATAGAGCCATCTACGTCTTGATTGAGGAAACTTTCTTGGTCACATTTTACAAATTCCAACCATACGGGCCTTTTACACTCTGGATGACCCAGCCAATCCAGGGGAAGTTAAAATCTCCATCCAATACTACTCTATTATTTGTATAGGTACCTGCAAACTCACTACACATTTGCTCCTCTCATACCCGCTGGCTATTTGAGGGTCTAGAACACGATCCCAGCAGACTGACCATCCCCTCTTTGTTTCTAACTTTTAAATTTATGGCCTCATTTGATGACTTCTTAACAGAATTGTCTCGATGCACAGGTGTCATGTCCTTCCTAATCAAAAGGATAACTCCCCCTCCTCACTGACTTGCCCTTCTGTCACACCTGTAGTTTCTTTATCCTGAAACAATGAGCTGCGGCTCGTGCCCTTTTCTCAGAATGTTTCTGATATGGGTATAATATCTCAGTTCCCAAAGGTAATCCATGCTCTGAGCTCATCTGCCTTACCAGTCAAACCAGATTCCTTTCCCTCCCTCGACTGTGCCCCTGGATATCCTGAATAGGTAACTTGCTCTTGATGGCTGATGTATTTCCCCTGACTTTTCGATGGTCCCTCTCTCACTCAGAGTCTCAACTCCCTGCCAAACTCGTTTAAATCCTCCTGGGTAACACTAGCAAATCTCCTCCCTGGGATACTTGTGTCCCTTTGCTTCAAGTGCAAACCATTCCCTTTGTACAGGTCCCCTCTACCCCAGAAGAGATCCCAATGACCCAAGAACTGAAAAGCCTGCCCACTATACCAGCTCCTCAGCCACACATCTATCCAGCCTACCTTTCTATTTCTATCCTCACTGGCACTTGGCACTGGGAGTAATCTGGAGATCATTAAGGTCAATATCCTGCTTTTTTAACTTCTCACCTGACTTCCTGTACTCATTTCACAAGACCCAATCCATTAGTCCACATGACAGAGGGAGACAAATGTGCACAATGACCTCTGGATGTTCACCCTCCCCCCTTCGTAATGTTCAATAACGGCTCAGAGACATCCTTGACCCTGGTACCTGGGAGGCAGCACACCATCCTGGGGTCTCTTCTGGAGTCACACAGTCTCCTGTTTGTCCCCCTCACAACTGTGCCTCCTATCAGTATCACGATCATTACAGAGGATCTGGCAAACATAGACTGGGAGGAACTCCCTGCAGTCGGGTCCATGTTTGGAAAGTGGAGTATTTTAAAGTGATGCAGTGAGAACGCAGGGCCCGTGTGCTCCTTGAAGAGTGAATAGTAAAGGCAGCAAGTCCAGGGAATACTGATCAAGTGATATCGTGAGTTTGATAAAGAAAATATTGTGCAATAAAATCAGGTGAAGCCCTTCACAAGTATAGAGAGTGCAAGGGGATTATGGAAAATGAGGGACAAACAATGGTCATGAAATATATTTGGCAGATACAATTGCGGAAAAGCCACAGGCATTTTATCAGCATCGTGAGAGTAAGAGGATTCCCAGCGAAAGAGGAAGGCCTGTGAGAAACCAAAGGGACAATCTGTGCATGGAGTCAGAGAAAGCAGGTGAGGTCTTCAATGAATACTTCCCATCTGTATTCACACAGGAGAAAGGCATTGTAGCCGGGGATTTCAGTTGGGATGCTGAGGTTCCAGAACATGTTAAGATCAATAAAAAGGAGGTATTAAATGTTTTCACAGGCGTAAAGGTGGAGAAATCTCCAGTGCCCAATGAAATGTATAGAACATAGAACAATACAGCACAGAACAGGCCCTTCGGCCCACGATGTGCCGAACATTTGTCCTAGCTTAAGCACCCATCCACGTACCTATCCAATTGCCGCTTAAAGGTCACCAATGATTCTGACTCTCCCACTCCCACAGGCAGCACATTCCATGCCCCCACCACTCTCTGGTTAAAAACCTACCTCTGACATCCCCCCTATACCTTCCACCCTTCACCTTAAAGTTATGTTCCCTTGTAACACTCTGTTGTACCCGGGGAAAACGTTTCTGACTGTCTACTCTATCTATTCCTCTGATCATCTTATAAACTTCTATCAAGTCACCCCTCATCCTTCGCCGTTCCAATGAGAAAAGGCCTAGCATCTCAACCTATCCTCGTACGACCTATTCTCCATTCCAGGCAACATCCTGGTGAATCTTCTCTGCACCCTCTCCAACGCTTCCACATCTTTCCTAAAGTGAGGCGACCAGAACTGCACACAGTACTCCAAATGTGGCCTAACCAAGGTCCTGTACAGCTGCAACATCACCTCACGACTCTTGAATTCAATCCCTCTGCTAATGAACGCTAATTCACCATAGGCCATCTTACAAGCTCTATCCACCTGAGTGGCAACTTTCAAAGATCTCCAAACATAGACCCCAAGATCCCTCTGCTCCTCCACTTACTAAGAACCCTACCGTTAACCCTGTATTCCGCATTCCTATTTGTCCTTCCAAAATGGACAACCTCACACTTGACCGGGTTGAACTCCATCTGCCACTCCTCAGGCCAGCTCTGCATCATATCTAAGTCCCTTCGCAGCCAACAACAGTCCTCCTCACTATCCACAACTCCACCAATCTTCGTATCATCTGCAAATTTACTGACCCACCCTTCGACTCCTTCTTCCAAGTCATTAATAAAAATTACAAATAGCAGGGGACCAGACCTGATCCCTGTGGAACTCTACTTGTAACTGGGCTCCAGGCTGAATACTTACTATCTACTACCACTCTGTGACTTCGACCGGTTAGCCAGTTTTCTATCCAACTGGCTAAATTTCCCTCTATCCCATGCCTCCTGACTTTCCACATGAGCCTGCCATGGGGAACCTTATCAAATACATTACTTAGGGCTTTTGCCCGAAACATCGATTTCGCTGCTCCTCGGATGCTGCCTGAACTGCTGTGCTCTTCCAGCAGCACTAATCCATTTACTAAAATCGATGCACACTGAATCCACTGCTCTACCCTCATCCACATGCTTGGTCACCTCCTCAAAGAATTCAATAAGACTTGTAAGACAAGACCTAACCCTCACAAATTCGTGCTGGCTCTCCCGAATCAAGCAGTGTCTTTCCAGATACTCATAAATCCTATCCCTCAGTACCCTCTTCATTACTTTGCCTACCACTGAAGTAAGACTAACTGGCTTGTAATTCCCGGGGTTATCCTTATTCCCTTTTTTGGACAGGGGCACAACAATCGCCACTCTCCAGTCCCCTGGTACCACCCCCGTTGACAGTGAAGACGAAAAGATCATTGCCAACAGCTCTGCAATTTCCTCTCTAGCTTCCCACATAATCCTTGGATGTATCCCGTCAGGCCTGGGGGACTAGTCTATCCTCAAGCTTTTCAAAATGCCCAACACATCTTCCTCCCTAACAAGATTCTCTTCTAGCTTACCAGTCCGTTTCACACTCTCCTCTTCAAAAATACGGTCCCTCTCGTTTGTAAATACTGAAGAGAAGTACTTGTTCAAGACCTCTCCTGTCTCTTCCGACTCAATACACAGTCTCCCACTACTGTCCTTGATCGGACCTCCCCTCGTTCTCGTCATTCTCATGTTTCTCACATACACATAAAATGCCTTGTGTTTATCCTTGATCCTACCCGCCAAAGATTTTTCACGCCCTCTCTTAGCTCTCCTAATCGCTTTCTTCAGCTCTCTTTTGGCTATCCTGTGTCCCTCCAATGCTCTGTCTGAATCTTGTTTCCTCAACCTTATGTAAGCCTACTTCTTCCTCTTTACAAGACATTCAACCTCCCTCGTCAACTAAGGTTCCCTCATACGACCATCTCTTCCCTGCCTGACAGGTACATACATATCAAGGACACGTTGTATCTGTTCCTTGAAAAAGTTCCACATTTCCACAACATCCTTCCCTGACAGCCTATGCTCCCAACTTATGCTCCTCAGATCCTGTCTTACATCATCGTATTTACCCTTCCCCCAATTGTAAAACCTACCCTGTTGCACGCACTCCATAACCAAGGTGAAAGTCACAGAATTGTGGTCAGGATCACCAAAATGTTCGCACATTAACAAGCCCATCACTTGTCCCGGTTCGTTACCAATTGCCAAATCCAATATGGCCTCCCCTCTGGTCGGACAATCTACAGACTGAGTTAGAAAAGCTCCCTGGACACACTGCGCAAACACCGCTGCAGGTATCCCAGGATGCTATGGCATTGAGAGAAGGACATCTGTCCATCCTCACGTGGTCTGCACGACATAGCCCCAGCAAAGTATTTGCCACCCAATTACCCTCTTCAAAGGCCAAGCAAGTTGCTCAGTACAAGGGCAGCTAGGACTGGGCAAGAAAGGCTGGTCAGCCAGAGACACCCATACCCCATACCTGATTTAATAAATAATCCATTCGGATGGTCCCACTGGAACCGTGCTGGGACCAGTGTCCTGGCCGATCATGTTGGTCGGTTTATGGACAGGGCTTTCAACTGGCAGAGAGGATGCTGGGACTGGGTTCAGATGAAAGGAGCTTTCCAAATCGAAAGAGAAAAGGTGAAGCATCGGAGCAGCATGGGGATGTGACTGAAGACAAGCAGAAAGGAACAGGAAGGGACAGAGTTTAACTAAAATTGTACATCAGCGAAAAGATTGGTGACAGAAGATTGTGGGAAAGAGTAAGTTATGTTTTTTTTAATGGACAACGTCAATGTAATAAGGTAGATGGATTTGTGACACAGAGAAAAAAGAGATTTAGACACCAGGGAGACATGGATATAGGGTGAACAAAAATATTCAATGGTTCACAATCAGGAAAATATGGGTAACACTAAAAATAATGGATAACAAAGGCATTACAGAAAAAGCATTTGGCTGCAGATCATGAAGTAGAGTCAGTCTGAATGTGAATTCTGGCTACTATTGCCAAGGACACAAGTAGCAGAACAGTTTTAGCCAGTGAACAGTATTCCATTGCTCATCACTGCATTACGCAGGAACTCATTGGAATTTTTTAACAAAGGCATTGTGGTAATTTTGGAAAACCTCAATAATCTTATAATCTGGGACAATCACACGGTCAACATTGATATTGGAAGAGGACTTAGGTTTTTTTTCAGTATTTCTTTGAAAAACACATTGTGCAACTGTTAAGGGACATAACTATCGCAGAGCGACCTTGTAATGAAACTTAGTGAATGAGTCATGTCACCTGCAGAGATCCTTCGGGAAATTGTGATAAAGTGCAGTTGAAATAAATATAAAGTTTTAAAGTGAATCACAGAGGACAAGCTGCAACTAGAAACAAAAATAGCCAATTACATGTGTGTGAGAGGAGAACTGACCAAGGTAAACAGGATAAACAGACTGAGACATGTATCTGTAAATTGACAGCAGAAAACATTTGAAGGAACAGTGTAAAACGCTCAAAAGAAGGACATTCCATTGAAACAGTATAAACCTCAGCAAGAAATTGCCATTGGTCCCGCACTCAGGACAAAAGGCATCATACTAGATTATGAGGCTGAGAAGATGCCCAAAAAGTACTTAAAATCCTGAAGTCAGAGAGTGTTTTAGGAGTAAATGTTAAATAGATTGCAAAGGGTATGCTAGAAGGAGGAGGGCAGTGGGATGGGGAACCATGGTCAGGGTTTATTGACACAATAGGAACAGGGAGAGGTGAAGGTGCTGGAGGTGGTGAGAGTGTTACAGGGAGTGGTCAGGGTCTGAACGGTGTTACAAAGCCAGTACGGATTGCTGCAGCTGGAGGGGTTTGCAGAGGTAGGGAGGGACATATGTATTTTTATTTATTCATTCATGGGATGTGGGTGCCACTGCCTGGACTAACATTCTTTGATCCAACTGCTAATTACCCAGAGGGTAACTCAGAGTCAGCCATATTGCTGTGGGTCGGGAGTCAAATGTTGGCCATACCAGGTTAGAATATTTAATGTTCTTCCTCAAAGGAAGTAAGTGACGAGAGGAGTTCTTCCTCCTGATCAACAATATTTTTATGGTGGACCCACCAATATCTTTTACAGATACAACATGACATCCCAACTCTTACTCTTAATGCTCTCCCCAATGAAGGGAAACACCCCAAACGCCTGCTTCACCAGTCTGTCTACCTGTGACACCACATTCAAAGAACTGTGTACCTGCATCTCTGGGTCTCTCTGACTGATAAAACTACCCAGGGGCCGAACGTTATTTGTACAAGTCCCACCCTGGTTTGTTTCACCAAAATGGAACACCTCACCTTTATCTAATTAAACTCCATCTGCTATTCTTCAGCCCACTATCCCAGCAGTACTGTTCATCCTCTTGGTATCATGGATAACCTTCTCCACTGACCACTTTACCACCAATTTCAGTGACACACAAAATCCTTACTTTAACAGAAAACCAATATTCCCATCCAAACCATTGAACCAAATGACAGTGGACCCGCTCCACCGCTGGCCCCATGCCTCCAGTCAGAAAAACAACATGTCTCCCATCACCCTCTGTCTCCCACCATCAAGCAAATTTTGTATCCAGTTCACTCGATCCTCCTGAATGCCATAACCTTTTTACATTGATCTGAGCTTATTACCCAGTTTACCAGACAGAACACGAACACAGAACAGTTCAGCCAAGACCCTTCGGTCATGATTTCATGCCAACCTTTTATCTGACTGTAAGATCAAACAAGCCTACATACCCTTCATTTTACTATTGTCCATGTATCTGTCCAAGAGTCTATTAAATGTCCCGAATTTGTCTAATTTTACTACCACCATTGGCAGTCCATTCAACCAGCTACCATTCTCGATCCTCTTATCCACCCTCCATTCACCTTAAAATTATGCCGCTGTGTAATAGCCATTTATGCCATAGGAGAAAAAGTCTCTCACTATTCACTCACTCTGTGCATCTCATCACCTTGTTCACCTCTACCAAGACACCCCACCCCCTTCTTCTCTCCAATGAGAAAAGCCTTATCTCCCTCAAACTTTCTCCATAAGAAATGCCCTCCATTCCAGGAAACATCCTGGTAAATCTCCTGTGTACGCTGTCTAAAACTTGCACACCCTCCATTCCAGGCTGCATCTTGGTAAATCTCAAGTGTCCGCTCTCTAAAACGTGCACACCCTTCCTGTAAAGATGGGATGAAAAATGAACACGTCTGGTCTCACCAGGTCGCTATAAAGATGCAGTAAAACCTCACGGCTCTTGAAATCAATCCCCTTGCTAAGGAAAGCCAACACAACATATGATTTTTTAGCAACCCTATCAACGTGCGTGGCAACTTGAGGGATCTATGGACATGGACGCCATGATCTCTCTGTTCCTCCACAATGCCAAGTATTCTGCCTTTCACCCTGTATTCTATATTCAGGGTCAACCTTCCAGAATGAATCACTTCACACTTTTCCAGATTGAACTCCATCTGCCACTTCCAGCCCAGCTCTGTGTCCTGTCACTGTCCCATTGCAACCTACACCAGCACTCCACATTACCCACCACTCCACCAACCTTCAGGTGATTGGCAAACTTTCTAACCCACTCCCCAACATCCATATCCAAGTCATTTACAAAAATCACAGAGAGCAGAGTCCCAGAGCTGATTGTTACAGAACCCCACTGGTCACTGAGCTCCAGCCTCAATACTGCCAAACTGCTGCCACACTCTGTCTTCTCTGGGCCATCCGATCCTGCATCCAGATTTCCCTGCATCCCAATCATCCTTCTTTTCTGAATGAGCCGTCAACGTATTCTGTCATATCCTCAAATAACTCAATAAGGTTTGTGAGGCATGACCTGCCCCTCACAAACCCATGCTGTCTCTAATTTAACTATGGCTTTCCAAGTAGTCAGACATCCTTTCTTTAGAGTCCTTGCCAATAATCTGCACACCACAGACATTAGACCAAATCTGTCATTTCCAGAATTCTACCTCCGTAATATGGTCCAGACGCTACAAATCTTCTCTCCTCTGCCATGTTCCCCAGAAGGGCACTGGAGGGTGGTGGGGAATACAGAGTCAGGGAGGGATATCAGGACAGGAGGATTTTGCAGACATTAGGAGGGTTGCAATGACAAAAGGAGGCTTCAGTAATTGTGAGGTTTCATGGTGATGAAGGCATTTGAGGAGGGAGGGAGGGAGGGTTGTAGGGAAATGAGAGGTTTCACAGTTTAGGTGTTTTGTTAGGACTGCAAGAGGTTACCGAGTTGGGGAGGGTGTAAGCACTGGTGGATATTACATAAACATGTGGTTTTGGTTGCAATGGCAGGAAGAGGATTCAGGAAGCTGGAGAGTATGGGGTCTGAATGAGGTTCCACAAATGGGAAGAGTTGTCAGGAGTGCAGGTGTTTACAGAGACAGCAATGGTCTGATCTGGAGCAGAGGACCCAGATTGGGAGGGATGTGGGGACTGGAGGTGGTTTCACAGGGAAGGAGGACCATAGACCCACAGGAGGTTACAGAAATGTGGAGAGCTGTAGGGCTGACAGGGGTTCATGGAGATGGGAATGTTGGGAGGGATAGAGAAGTTTACAGGGATAAGGATGTTTGTAGGCCACGGCTGGATCACAGACAGGGACTGTTTTCGGGAGCTGAGCAGATTACAGAGATAAAGAGGTTTGTATCACCTGGCGGAACAAACAGAGATATGCAGGGTAGTCGTGACTGAAGATGGTTATAGATATAGGAAGGCTTAGGTTCTGGGGGTTATTTATACATGGAGGCTGTGGAATCTGGATTGTTTTTTGAGAGATTGGGTAGCACGTTTGGTTGGAGACAGTTTCAAAGATAAGGGAGCATAGCACAAACAGAAGGAAGTTCCTGCGGTAGGGAGGGTTCGAGTGGAGAGTGATGTTTACACAGATGGGGGTAAGAGCTGGAGAAGATTATGGAGATGAGGAAATGTTTGTAGATACAGGAGGAGCTTACATTGACGGGGTGGGTGATAGTGACGGGAGGATGTTACATTGTTAATGAGTCTTGTAGGAACAGGATCGGGAGAGGCACAGGCATTGGAGTGGGATCTACAGATCGGGAGTGTTGCAGGGACCTGAGAGGATAACACAGATAGGGATGGTGGTAGGGTCTCCACAGACTGATGGCGTTTTCGGGATTGGAAGAGGTTTTGTCGATAGGGAGGGCTTTAAGAGCTGCAGGAGCTTATGGAAAGTTGAAGAGTTGGAGCAGTTCACAGAGGGAGGGTTCTCCGACAGGAGTAGGTCACAGATAGCGCGGGTTGTGTGGCCTGAGAAAGTTATAGAGAGGGAGAGTTTTCGGGACTGGAAGATATTACACTGATAGGGACAGTTGAAGAGACTGTAGCAAAAAATGCATGGAGATGGTTACACAGATAGGGAGGTGAGTAGGGACTGGAGGTGAATACACAAACATGGAGGGTTGTATTGTTAGACGGAGCTGAGAGGGATAGGGACTGGTGTAGGGATTTACACAGATAGGGAAGGTTCTGTTTTTGGAGAAGGTTACACTGATACAGACAGTGTTAGGGAGTGTTTAATGGACTACAGAGGAGCTCAGAGAGAATGTATTATGGGGAGTGGAGGAGATTAGACACAGAGATGGCTGTCGGGTTGAAAAGAGCTTCTCCAGATCCTCAGTGATGTAAGGCTGGAGGGAGGTTAC
The DNA here is from genome assembly GCF_047496795.1 of Chiloscyllium punctatum. Taxonomy (NCBI): domain Eukaryota; kingdom Metazoa; phylum Chordata; class Chondrichthyes; order Orectolobiformes; family Hemiscylliidae; genus Chiloscyllium; species Chiloscyllium punctatum. The sequence continues at coordinate 19,128,176 of NC_092756.1, forward strand.
AATAATAAGGGTTACCTACACAATGACTTTTTTGATATAGAGGAAGTCTCAGAAAGGGATTGTCAAAAGGAAGTACAGACAGTCCAGATGAGTTTACAGAGATATCAAGGTTTTTGGGTTTTAAGGTTGGAACAGTGATTGGGAGTGATGTAACAAATGGCAACAGTTATAGGGAGGGTTCAAAAAGCAGGAACAGATGACAGTCATAGCGATCATGGTAAGGACTGGAGAAGCTTACATCAGCAAGGAATGTTTTAGAAACTGTTGGATATTACACATATTCGGAGCGTATTGGGGATGAGCTGAAAATGTGTTGCTGGAAAAGCGCAGCAGGTCAGGCAGCATCCAAGGAACAGGAGAATCGATGTTTCGGGCATCAGCCCTTCTTCAGGAAACGATTTTCAGCTCTGATCTCCAGCATCCGCAGTCCTCACTTTCTCCTCGAATATTGGGGATGAGGCAAGGTTCAAGAGACAGGGATGGTTGACAGGACTGGACAATAAACTGAATAGAATCTCCACAGTCTGGAAATAGGCCATTCGGCCCAACAAGTCCACACCAACCCCTCTAAAGAGCATCCTAACCAGACCCATCCCTCTCCCTGTCCAATAAACCCTGCATTCCTCATGGTGAACTCACTTAAACCACACTTGCCTGAATACTACAGTCAATTTATGACGGCCCATCCACGTATCATGCAAATGTTGGACAATGGCAGGAAACCAGAGCACCTGGAAGAAACCCACACAGTCGGGGGGCGAACATGCAAATTCCACACAGACAGTCGGCCAAGGCTGGAATTGAAGCCAGGTTCCAGGCACACTGAGGCTGATTATACAGAGCACTGCAGAGATTGGACTAGGTCACAAAGTTCACAAGGGTCTTTTGGAACAGGAGGAAAATATAGTCAGGAACAGGAGAAGCTTTATAGATGGTGTCCATGAGAGGGACTGGAGGAGGTTAACGCAATAGGGAGGGTTGTGCATTCTTTCGACAATTAGAGGTAGGGACGGTTGGGGAGACTGGATGAAGTTAGTCATACTCAGAGTTGTGCACACTCTGAGTAATGGCAGATGGAGTTTACTTCTGATCACTGTGGGAAGTCTCATAAGTGAAGGATATACATCATGAAGAGTAGGTCCTCCTGGAGAACTAAGTCACACTGGGACCTTGGTGGGCAAGTCCCTGGATGTCTGAAGGTGTCAGCACAGGTTGACAGGCTGGGGATGGCACCTGAACTGGGAGCAGGAGGGGGACCCACATCCTGATGGGGCGAATTGTTAGAGCTGCTTGAGAGGTTATAATCTAATCTGACAGGTTGTTGCACCTTAAACAGTCATAAGGCCAGAAAGAAGATTGAGGTTGGCGCACAAGTTAAAGACAGCAATTTCAGCGGACAAGGCAGTCAAGAACATAGCAGGAAATGGGGGAGGGGGAACTGATTATTAAACTGCATTTATTTCAATGCAAGGGGCCTGACAGCTAAGGAAGCTGAACTCAAGGCATGGATTGGAACATGGGACTGGGATATTATAGTTATCACAGAAACAAAGCGGAGGGAGGGACAGGACTGGCAGTTCATTGATTCAAGGTCGAGATGCTACAGGAAGCATCGAAGGAGAGGCAAGAGAGGACGCGTGGTGGGGGGTTTTCATTACATGAATCATTCCATCAGTACCTCGAGAGGATATTCCTGTAGGATCACCCAGCGACGTTATGTTAGTGGAACTGAGAAATAAGAATGGGTCATCCCTCTGACACGATTGTCTTACTGACCCCGAATAATCAGTGGCAGACTGAGGAACAAACATATCAAGAGATTTCAAATATCAATCATAATAATAGGGCTGTTATGGTTGGGGTTTTTAAACTTTCCAAACCTAGACTGGGACTGCCAGTGTTCAGTGTTTGCAAGGGAGGAATTTGACAATTGTGTTCCAGAAAACTCCCAATCAATATGTAAATGGCCTGAAAAGAGAAACGGGCAAAACCTGACCTCCCCTTGGATAACAAGGTAGGGAAAGGGACTGAGGTGTGAGTGGGAAAGCATTTTGCCAAAGTGACTCAAGTCTATTAGCTTGGAAATAGCGATGGAAAAGGACAGGGCTGGTCCACAGGTTCAAGTTATAAAATGGGGCCAGGAATATTAGCCAGGAACTCTCAAAAGGTGATTGGGGAGACTATTTGCAGGGAAAGGGACGTCTGGCAAGTGAGGAATATTTTAAAAGTGAGATAAACTGAGCAATCACCACCTGTTTGTGTGCAGTTCAATGCTGACTGCATTAGGAAACACTGGCTGTCTACCTAGGGTCTGGTCAAGGAAAAGTGGGCATGTGTCAGGTATAGCCAGCTGGACCAAGGGAACCCCTGAGGATCACAGGGGCTGTAGGAATACACTTTGGGTAGAAATCAGGATTGCAGAAAGTGTACATGCAGAGAATGATCAGGAGAATCCAAAAGTGATTGTATAAATATATTGAGTAAAAGAGTAATTCGAGACAAAATAGTGTCCCTTAAAGATCAATGAGACCATTGGTGTGTGGAACAGCAGGATATGGGTAAGACATTAAACACATTTTTCCTCCAGGACTTACTGTGGATAAAGACTGGGGAAGTCAGGGAACAAGAGTAATATATTAGACCACATTTGGAGTTCTCTGCAATTCCAGTCTCTCTGCTATAGGAAGGATGGTGTGAAATTTAAAAGTGTTCAGAGAAGATTTACAAGATGTTCCCAGGGTTGTTGCTGAATAAGCTGGGGTTATTTTCCCTGGAGCATCGGAGACTGAGGGGTGACCTGACAGAGGTTTATATAAACGTGAGGTGTATGGATTTGGTCAACATTCAAGGTATTTTCCCAGGGGTTGGAGTGTCCAAAACTAGAGGGCATAGGTTTAAGGTTAAAGGGGAAAGGTTTAAACGGCACTGAAGGGACAGCTTTTTTATGCACACAGAGCTGAGAGAGAAAGTAGCAGATACTGATACTATGACAACATTTAAGAGATATTTGGATGGGTATATGAATAATAAGGGTTTAGAAGTACATGGGCCAAATGCTGGTAAATGGGATGGATTTATTTACATCATCGACGAGTTGGACCGAAGGGTCTGTTTCCATGCTGTACATCTCTCTGACTTGAAAAGAGTGCATGTTATAGAAGGTTTTAAAACACAAAGCTATGGAAAAACCCAGGACCTGATTAAGTGTATCACAGAACATTGTGGAGCCCCGAGCAAAGATATTTGTGCCATTGATAGCCATGTGTGATGTGCTGGAAAGGCTGGAGGGTGGCATAGTGGACAGTGAAGACGTTGTAATCGAGGATAAAGGGAATGGCCCTCAGGACAACTCCATACAACCCTGTCACGGTGGACGCTGCAAGACGTGTCAGATTGTGGACATAGATACCACTATTACGCGTGGGAAAACTTCCCACCTTGTACATGGCAAACTGCTGTCCCTTAAAGATCAATGAGACCACTGATGTGTGGAACAGCAGGATATGTCTAAGGCCATGAACACATTTTTTACTCCAGAACTTACTGTGGACAAAGACTGGGGAACTCAGGGAACAAGAGTAACATGTTAGACCACATTTGGCGTTCTCTGCAATTCCAGTATCCCCGCTATAGGAAGGATGTTGCGAAAGTTGAAAGTGCTCAGAAAAGATTGAAAGTACTCATGTGACTCAGCCAACGTTGTCTATCTTATACATTGCAGGCAAGGATGCCCGGAGACATGGTACATTGGGGAAACCGAGCAAAGGCTACGACAACGGATGAATGGGCACCGCACAACAATCAACAGACAGGAGAGTTCCCTCCCAGTTGGGGAACATTTCAGTGGTCCAGGACATTCAGCCTCGGACCATCGGGTGACCATCCTCCAAGGTGGACTTCGGGACAGGCAGCAGAGAAAACTGGCCGAGCAGAGACTAATAGCTCCGTTCGGTACCCACAGGGAGGGCCTCAACCAGGACCTTGGGTTCATGTCCCATTACAGGTGATCACCATTGCACTACACACACACATACAGATATTCCTACACACATGCTCTCTCACATACACACGGACACAGGTACACACAGACGGGCACACAGACACCCACACACACACTTATAGACACACACACTCCCACACTCACACATGCACTCCCTCACAGACTTAAGACACTCTGCAACCACGACACACACACTTTCTCACACTCACAACCCCCACCCCAGATAGACACACACAGACAGACAAAGACCCACAGACACACATATATTTTGTGGGGTGAATTTGTACTTGCAGGATTATATTGTACTTTGCTCAAAAACTGCATGCATTCATGTCAAACTCTGATCTCACTTGTTAGATTAGAATCAATCTAAATATCAGGTCATAGACAGAGAACACAGGGGTCTAACACCTTCAACATATTGTCTAGCTATCACCATTGTTAACAGCTAACCCGAGAATGCAACTTTAAAAAAATGTTTTGTGATTTACACATGAAAGAAGTGAAACTATCACTGTATTCTAAACGATGAAAGGCTTAACAGACAATCAATTCTTAAATGTATAATGTCAGTTACATCACACTAAGTTTTTGCTATAAATTCTGTGTTACGATCGAGCTCCCCACTATCACCTGATGAAGGAGCGTTGTTCTGAAAGCTAGTGGGCTTCCAATTAAACCTGTTGGACTATAACCTGGTGTTGTGTGATTTTTAACTCTCTTCAATAAGGTAGATTGATTTGTGACACAGAGATAAAAGAAATTTAGACACCAGAGAGACGTGGTTACAGGGCGAACAAAAGGTGAACATAAATATTCAATGGATCACAACCTTGTGGAAACTCACGAAAATGGGTAACGCTAACAATAATGGATATGAAAGGCATTACAGAGAAATCATTTGACCTCAGATCATGAAGTAGAGTCAGTCTGAATGTAAATTCTGGCTATTACTTGCCAAGGACACAAGCAGCAGAACAGATTTAGCCACCGAACAGCATTCCATTGCTCATCACTGCATTACACAGGAACTCATTGGAATTTTTTAACGAACACTTTGTGATAATTTTGGGAAACTTCAATATTCCCATCATCTGGGACAGTCACACTAACAACAGTGATATTGGAAAAGTAGTTCAGAGAATTTTTTTCAGTGTTTCTTTGAATAACAAATTGTGCAACTGGCAAGGGACGTAACCAACCCAGAGCGAACGTTGTGTGATGAAATGTAGTGAATGAGTAATGTCACCTGGAGAGATCCTTCGGGAAATTGTGATAAAGTGCAGTTTAAAGAAATATAAAGTTTTAAAGTGAATCACAGAAAGGACATGCTACAACTAGAAATAAAAACAGCCAATGACATGGGTTTGAGATGAGAACTGACCAAGGTAAAGAGGCGAAACAGACTGAAATCTGTGCCTATAAATTTGGAAAACATTTGAAAGAACAGTGTAAATCATTCAACAAAAGAACATTCCACTGAAACAGACAAAACCTCAGCAAGAAATTCCCACCGGCCTCTCACTCAGGACCAAATGTATCATATTAGATTATGAGGCTTAGAAGATCACCAAAAAGTACTTAAAATCCTGAAGAGAGAGAGTGTTTTAGGAGTAAGTGTTAAAGGGATTGCAAAGGGTCTGCTAGCAGAAGTTGGGCGGTGGGAAGGGGAATCATTTTCAGGGTTCAATATCACAAAAGGAACAGGGAGTGGTGTAAGTGCCAGAGTTGGTAAGAGTGTTGCTGAGAGTGGTCAGGGCCTGAACGATGTTACAAAACCAGTACGGATTGCTGCAGCTGGAGGGGTTTGCAGAGGTAGAGAGGGATATATGTATTTTTATTTATTCATTCATGGGATGTGGGAGTCACTGTTAATTACCCAGAGGACGGCTCAGAGTCAGCCATATTGCAGTGGGTCTGGAGTCACATGTTAGCCAGGTCAGGTTAAAATGTCAGATGGTCTACACAAAAGGAGGTCAGGGAACCAGATGAGTTCTTCCCTCTGATCAACAACGCTTTTGTGGTGGCCTGACCAATGTCTTGTACAGGTACAACATGACATCCCAACTCCTCCTCTCAATGCTCTGCCCAATGAAGGAAACCATCCCAAACGTCTACTTCACCAGCCTGTCTACCTGTGACAGCACTTTCAAAGAACTGACTACTTGCATCCGTGGGTCACTGACTGACAACACTACCCAGGGCCCGAACATTAACTGTACAAGTCCCACCCTGGTTTGTTTCACCAAAATGGAACACTTCACATTTATCTAATTAAACTCCATCTACTATTCTTCAGCCCAATATCCCAGCAGTACTGTTCATCCTGTTGTATCAAAGATAACCTTCATCACTGTCCAGTTTACCAACAATTTCAGTGTCACTCCAAAAACTTACTTAACTTACTTAACAATATTCCCATGCAAACCATTTATCCAAATGACAAACAGCAGGTGACCCACTCCATCGCTGGTCACATGTCTCCAGTCAGAAAAACAACATGTCTCCCACCACCCTCTGCCTGCTACCATCAAGCCCAATTTTCTGTCCAGTTGACAAACTCCTCCTGAACGCCATAACCTTTTACACTGATCTGAGCTTATTACCCAGTTTACCATATGACACGTAGAACACAGAACAGTACACAACAAGACCCTTCAGCCATGATGATATGCCAATCTTTTCTCCGACCATAAGATCAAAAATAAGAGTTTAATCCAGATAAATGCGAGGTGCTGCATTTTGGGAAAGCAAATCTTAGCAGGACTTACACACTTCATGGTAGGGTCCTAGGGTGTGTTGCTGAACCAAGAGACCTTCAGGTGCAGGTTCATAGCTCCTTGAAAGTGGAGTCGCAGATAGATAGGATAGTGAAGAAGGCGTTTGTTATGCTTTCCTTTATTGGTCAGTGTATTGAGTACAGGAGTTGGGAGGTCATGTTGCGGCTGTACAGGACATTGGTTAGGCCACTGTTGGAATATTGCGAGCAATTTTGGTTTCCTTACTATCGGAAAGATGTTGGGAAACTTGAAAGGGTTCAGAAAAGATTTATAAGGATGTTGCCAGGGCTGGAGGATTTGAGCTATTGGGAGAGGATGAAGAGGCTGGGTCTGTTTTCTTTGGAACGTCAGAGGCTGAGGGGTGACATTACAGAGGTTTACAAAATTATGAGGGGCATGGATAGGGTAAATAGACAAAGTCTTTTCCCTGGGGTTGGGGTGTCCAGAACTAGTGGGCATAGGTTATGGATGAAAGGGGATAGATATAAAAGAGACCTATGGGACAACTTTTTCATGCAGAGGGTAGTATGTGTATAGAATGAGCTGCCAGAGGAAGTGGTGGAGACTGGTACAATTACAACATTTAACAGATATTTGTTTGGGTATTTGAATAGTAGGGATTTGGAGGGATATGGACCGGGTGCTGGCAGGTGCGACGAGATTGGGTTGGGATGTCTGGTCGGCATGGACAGGTTGGACTGAAGTGTCTGTTTCCATGTTGTACATCTCTAGGACTCTAACTTCCATACCATTCATTTTATTATCATCCATGTGTCTATCCAGAAGTATATTAAATGTCCCTAATACATCTAATTTTACCGCCACCGCTGGCAGTGGATCCTACTCAGCCACCACTCTGTATGTAACGAACCTACCTCTGAAATCTCCCCTTCACCATCCACTAATCACCCGAAAATTATACCCCCTTGTAATAACTATTTATATGAGTTTACAAAATATCTCTCTCTGTTCAATCTATGACTCTCATCAGCTTGTTCACCTCTGTCAAGTCACCCCTCACCCTTCTTCACTCCAAAGAGAAAAGCCTTAGCTCCCTCAACCTTTCTTCATAAGACATGCCCTCCAGTACAGGCAGCAACCTGGTAAATCTCCTCTTCACACTCTCAAAAACTTCCGCATCCTTTGTGCAATGAAGGGACCAAAACTGAACACAATATTCCACGTGGGGTCGAACTAGGTGTCTATAGAGCTGCAGCATAACCTCACGGCTTTAAAAATCAATCCCCAAACAAATGAAATCCCACACAATATATTGCTTCTTAACAAGCCAATCAGCTTGGGTGGCTACTTTGAGGGATCTATGGACTTGGTACCCAAGATCCCTCTGTTCCTCCACACTGCCAAAGATCCTACCTTTAACTCTGCATTCTGCATTCAAATTAAATCTTCATAATGAATGACTTCACACTTTTCCAAGATTGAACTCCATCTGCCACTTCTCAGCCCAACTCTGCATCCTGTCAATGTTCCGTTGCAACCTACAACAGCCCTCCACACTATCAACCACTCCACCAACCTTCGTGTCATTGGGAAACTTACTAACCCCTCTTTCAATCACACATCCAAGTCATTCATAAACTCACAAAGAGCAGAGGTCCTGTAAACTCTCCCTGCAGAAAACCACTGGTCTCTCAGCTCCAGGACGAATGCTTTCCATCTATCATCACCCTCAGTCTTCTGTTTACAAGATATCCTGTATCCCGACAGACAGGTTTCACTGTACCCCATGCCTCCGTACTTTCTGAATGAGCCATAAAGGTGTTTCATCACATTCTCAAAAGATTCAACAAGACTTGTAAGGCATGACCTGCCCCTTACAAAACCATGCTGACTATCTCTAATCAAACTATGGGTTTTCCGAGGAATAATAAATCCTGTCTCCCAGAGTCCTCTCCAATAATCTGCACACCACAGATATAAGACTGACAGGTGTACAATTCCCAGGATTATCCCTATTCCCTTTCCTGAACAAGGGAATAATATTTTCCTGCCTCCAATCATCTGGTCCGACTCCAGTGGACAGTGAGGCTGCAAAGGTCATCACCAGGTGCTCAGTAATCCACTCCATTGTTTCCTTTCGTAACTTTCGACGCATCCAGTCTGGTTCAGTGACTTATCTATCCTCATCTTTTACAAAATTCTCAGCACATCCTCCTTCTTAACATCCACCTGTTCACGTACATCAGCCTGTTTCGCGCTGTCCTCACAAACGACAAGACCCTTCTCAGCAGTGAATACTGGGGCATAGTATTCATTAAGGATTTCCCCTACCTCCTGTGACTCCAGGCACAAGTTCCTTCCACTATCCCAGATTGGCCTTATCCTCACTCTGGCCTTGCTCTTGTTCCTCGCATAAATGGAGAATGCCTCACGGTTTTCCTTAATCCTTCCCAACAATGCTTTTCCATGCACCCTTCTAGTTGCCCGAAGTCCATCTCTTGGTTCCTTCCTTGTTCCCTTCGGAGAATCCCTACAGTGTGGAAATGGGCCATTTGGCCCAACACCTCCATATCAACCCTCCAAACAGTATCCAACCCAGCCCCATTCCCCCACCCTATTACTCTCCATTTCCCCTGACCCATGCCCCAAACCTACCCATCCCTGAACACTATGGGTAATTTAGCATGGCTAAGCCACCAAACTGGCACATCTTTGGGCTGTGGGGTGGGGGTGGGGGGACCGGAGCACTTGGAGGAAACCCACAGGGAGAATGTGCAAACACCGCACAGACAGTCGCCTGAGGCTGTAATCGAAATGGAGTCCGTGGTGCTATGAGGTAGCAGTGTTAACTACTGAGACACCGTGCCATCCAATGTAACTCTCTGGAGCCCTGTCTGATCCTTGCTTCCTCAACCTTAAGTCAGCTTCCTTCTTCCTCTTGATTAGATGCTAAAGTCCATGTGGACAACGTTGACTGCTCTGCTTTCATCTATCCTTGGCCACCTCCTCGAAGAGTCAATCCTGTTTGTGGTTTACAGGGTTTACAGGGATGAAGGAATTTAGTATCGACTGCAGAAGGTTTGGAATTAGGGTGTTAGGGACTGGAGAACCTGACAGAGACAGAGACAGAGACACAAAGAATGATGTGGACTAGAGGAGATTCCAAACAGAGGAAGGATTATCGGGACTGGAGAATATTACAGAGATCACTAAAACAGCATAGGCCAGGATTGATCCCTGTGCTGTCGAATTGAGGACCAGTACAGCAGAGGTGAAAGCAGGACCCTCACAAGATGGTGGAAATGAAACCTAGAATGTTGCTGTTCCTTGCCCAGCTCTGTATCTATGTCCGGTCTTCCAGGTCTGAATATAGAAGTCTACTACCTCCCCCCTGTGCTGTTCACTGTGAGCGATCTTAACAGCTGCAGGAATTACTGAAGGCTCCAGATTTCCCTCTCCATCTCTCTCTGGCTGACCAACCAGCTTCAATGAGGTGATGGATGAGACAGGAGTTAGGAACATCCTGATGACCTGCATGAGACTGAAATAGACAGAATAGGAAATGAGACTGATGCAATGAGGAGAACACATGCAGAGTGGCACAGAGTCCAGAAGAGATCTCGACAATCCCAGTCTCTATCCCTTGCCTGTGCTGCTACATCTCTCTGGAATGGACGATTCTGTTGACTCAGGATCTCAGGCCATCTGTAAGAGGCAGAAATGTTGACAGAGGTAGTAAATGGACCCACAGAGTGAGGGATACCACATGGAGAGATACTGAGTTATAGCACATTATGAGACACTGTGTTAACAGGGAATTGTTTGAATTTGTAACAAAGACACTGGGACAATTGTGAGGGGATTCAACCTTCCTATCTCATCATCTCTTTGGCAGTGGCTCACAGATGAACTGACTCTTTCCCACTCTCAGTGGGGGTGGGGGAGTCTGGAGTTGTCTGTATAGTTCGATTTGGCCTTCCACAGACGCTGTTACACTTGAGGCAGAAGGTGGACATGGAAAGGGGGTGGGTGGGGTGGTGGTGTGACAGCGCGCTCCTTGTGCTGTTTTCTCCTGGATTCCCGTTTTCCCCACAGAAAGCCTCGAGGTGCTCGACACCTTCCCAATGCTCCTTCCCCACTTCAGACGGTCTTGGCCGATTTGATTAAGAGATGAAAAAGAAACGATCAATTCTGAAGTAACCAACATTTCGAAATGTGGAGGAGTGCAGTAGGAAGAGAAAATATTGTCAGTGTTTAATCAGAGTAGCGGAACAGGGAGAATTGAAGCTGCCGGAGGTGGTGAAAGTGTTACAGAGAGGGGCAAAGGCCTGAACAACATTACAAAGTCAGTACGGAATGCTGCAGCTAGAGCTGTTTGCAAAGGTAGGGATAGACATATGTATTTTTCATTGATTCATTCATGGCCTGAGGATGTCACCGGATGGACCAACATACATTGACCTCCTGCTAATTGCCCAGAGACAGCTCAGAGTCAGCCATATTGCTGTGGGACTGGAGTCACATGTGAGCCAGACCAGGTAAGAATGTCAGATATCCCTCCCTAAAGGACATACGTGAACTAGTTGATTTTTACCAGATAATCAACAATGCTTATACAGAGGCCTCACTAACATCCTGTACAGATACACCATGACATCCCAACTCCTACTCTCAATGCTCTGCACAATGAAGGGTAACCCTCCCAAACGCCTGCTTCACCAGCCTGTCTACCCGTGACGCTACTTTCAAAAAACTGTGTACCTGTGTCCCTGGGTCACTGATTGACAACAGTACCCAGGGCCCGAACAGTAATTGTACAAGTCCAGCCTGGTCTGCTTTACCAGAATACAACACTATGCATTTCTCCACCTGTTATTCCTAACCTCACTGGTCCAGCAGTACTGTTGATCCCATTGTACTCTTCGATAATCCTCTTCACTGTCCACTTTATCACCAATTTCAGTCTCACTCACAAACTTGCTAATCATGACTCCTGTACTATAATCCAAACTGTTTGTATAAATTATGCACAACAGTGACCCAGCACCGAACCCCATGGCACACCGTTGGTCACAGGCCTGCAGTTTGAGTGGCAACCCTCTATGAACATGCTCTGTCTCCTGCCATCAATCCTGTTTTGTATCCAGTTGGTGAGCGTTTTCTGGTTATGTGTGATCTAAACTTACTATCCAGTCTGCCATGCAGAACCTTGTCAAAGGCCTTGATAAAGTTCATGTGGACATCGTGTACTGCTCTGCTTTGATCTCTCACTTGTCGACCTCCACACTCAGGTTTGAGGCATGATATCCCGTTCACAAAGCCATGCTGATGATTGTTAATCTGTCCTTACCTTTCCAAATGCACGATGATCGTTTCTCTCAGAATCTCGTCCAACAACTTATCACCCTGTCATCATTCTCACTGGTCCGTAGTAGCTGTCGCTGATACAAATATCTCTGGAAGGGGTCTTGTAATTTTCTCCCTCGCTTCTCATAAGGTGCTGGGATACATCTGATTATGTCCCAAGGTTTACCTAACTTATTGCATTTTAAGACATCCAGCACCTCCTGTTCTCCAATGTGCACTCTTTTCAAGACATCCCTACGTATTTTCCCAAGTTCCCAAGCTTCCATGTCTTTCACCACAGTAAATCCAAAAACAAAATATTTGCTCAGTATTTCCCCCATCAGCAGTGATCCCACACAGACAGCCTCATTGACCTTTCAGGGGCCCTATTCTCTCACGAGCTAAGTTTTAGCCCCTGTTGAAACTTGTCAAAATGCTTCTGAAATATCAAATATCCCTCTACCGCAACTAGCCTCCCCCAACCTTATCTATTCTGCATTTATGATCACACCAAAATATAGAATCCAACAGACATAAAAATATTCCCCTTTTATAAAATCATACAGCTCCCATTGTTTCTAAACATCCAGTTATCATTTATTGTCATATCCTTTAAAACACATTCCACCACGTTCCCGACTTACTGTCAGGCTTACAACGTTTGGTTTCAGACTGACTGCACAAAGGATTTTGGGAATCCTTGTGTATCAATCTGAAACAGGTGGCTTACTGGCTCAGCAGGTCAGAGAGAAGGCAAATCAAATGTTGTCATTTATTACAAAGGGAATGGAGTCTAAAAATAGGGAGGTCTTGCTTAAACGATGCAAGGTACAAGTCAGACCACACCGAGATTACATTGAACAGTATGCGTGCCCTAAGGAAAGACGTTCTTGAATTGGAGGCAGGACAGGGAAGGTTCACTCGGCTGATCCTGGAGATGGCGGGATTTTCCAATGAGAAGAGGTGGAGTAGATTGCCCTTGAACCGAATGGGATTTTGAAGAATGGGAAAGAAATTGAATGAAACATACAGGATTCTGAGGGGCTTTGACAGGGTAGATGCCGTGAAGTTAGAAACTAGAACAGTACAGCAGAGTAATAGGCCTTTCGGCCCACCATGACTGTGCTGACCATTATGTTATTCTAAACTAATCCCATCTGACTGCACATGGGCGATATCCCTCTATTCTCTGCCTATTCATGTTTCTGTCTAAATGCCCTTCAAAACTTTGCTCTTATTTCCACCTCTCCCACCTCCTGAGCAGCTTCCACCCTCTCGGTAAAGACAACTGGTCTCATTCATCTCACTTAAAACTTCTCACGCTCACGTTAAACCGATGCATCCTAGTATTTGATATTACTACATTGGAAGGAGGATTCCAACTATCCACACTATTCACGCCTCTCCGAATGCTATATACCTGTACCAGGTCACCCCTCAGTCTCCGATACTCACGCAAAACAATCCAACTGCGTCCAACCTCCTTACAGTAAACACATTCTCATCCAGGCAACATCCTGCCAACCCTCTGTTACACCCTCCCCAAAACCTCCACATCCTTCCTGTGGTGTGTCAACGAGAACAACACGCAACCTTCCAAACATGGCCGACTGAAGTTTCATTCAGTCACAACATGACATGCAAACGTCTGTACTCAATACTGTGCCCAATAATGGTAAGCATACCATCCTCCCCCTCTACCACCACATCCTGTTGTGTTGTTATTTTTAGCGAGCTCAGGATTTGCTTCCAATGTCCCTCTGTTTATCAATGTTTCCAACTAGTCAATTAGTGTACTTCTCTCTTCCATTTGGCTTCATAAATGCATCACTTCACACCTGTCCCGATGAAATTCAATTTGCCACATCTCTGCCCAGCGTTCCAGCTGATCGACATACTGCTGCAACCTTTATCACTCTTCCTCACTATCCACAATTCCCCTAACTATCCCTAATCATTACATGCCTTTCCAAATGTCGTCTGCAAAATTACCGCTCAAACTGCTGACCTTTTCATCTGAATCACAGATATAAATTACACACAGACATCGCAGCACTGATCCTTGTGAAACAGCATTGGCCACAGATGCCCAATCAAAAATTCACCACTCCACATACCTCTGTCTACTATCACCAAGAAAATATTGCAACCAACTTAACAACGAGCATGGATTGTGATTTGATCTTCCAGATCCCCCTTGCTATTTGGAAGCTGTCCATTCAAAATGACTCTATATTTTGATTCGCAGATTAAATTGGCTGTTTCACTAATGCACTGACTGCATCCTTTCTTCACAACAAAACGGCACCTTGTTTGGTTTTTTGCTGATCCTGCCTAAATCCCTACAACCCCCCAATAATCACATCCCAGCCATGGTCATTCTGCAGCCACCCCTCCACAATAACCGTTCGATCATATCTGTTCCCTTCAGTTAATGCTGTCATTCCATCTGCCTTATTGCAAATGCATGGCGCGTGTCACCGAGAGATGGCCTTTGAGGGATGGTTAGAGGTCACAGAGTGGGAGAGATGTTTGGGGGCGCCACAATGTTGCAGGGTTAAACATAATTACAGTTGCTACAGAATGTCCGCAGGAGAAAATATTTTATTGTTTGGAAGAAGTCAGAGAGATAAAGCGTCTTTGATTCGATTCCAGAGATAGGGATGTGTATAGGGTTGTGGATCGTTACATGGACTATGTTGATCAGGGTGTAGAAACATTCACAGGATTCCAGGATGTCGTACATTTAACAACAGTTGTGGGATCTGGAAAATATCGCAGTGATAGGGAGGATGGTATGGACTGGAGAATATTACAGGGAAAAGGTGGGTAGTTTGGACTGGAGAATGTTGCAAGCACATGGAAGATGATATAGACTGGAGAATGCTGCAGCAATAGAGAGGAGTATATGGACTGGAGGATGTTGCACGGACAGGGATGAAGTTGTAGACTGGATACAGATAGAAGGAGAGATGAATTTATGCACTGGAAGGTATGTCAGAGAGAGTGAGTGGTGTGTATGCTGCAAGAAGGGAAGCTGGAGGATAGAGTGATAGGGAGTCTTGTGAGAGACCAGATTCACTTATGAGCATAGGATGTGCTACAGTAAGCAGAGCCTTTTGCAGATATAAATGAGGATACAATGGCCACAAAGCAGGCACACCGATATATAGGAACTGAATGAATTGAAGAGATTACACAAGCTAGGAGTGTTGTATGCAGTGGAGGAGATTAACCTGATAGGGAAGCTTTTAGAGACTCAACAATGTTAGGAAATAATCGGAGGTGCAATGGTGAGAGCAGGTTTCAACCAATCGGAGGATATAGACCTGAAGGAACTTTGACAGATAGCGATGGTACAGTAAAGGGAATTGCAGTGGCTTCCGTTTCTTAAGCAATCCATAAGCACTTAAAACAGCCTGTTTGACATATGCATTATCTCTCGACCATTCATCAGACAGCGCTGCAAATATTTCACTGGCTCTGCCTACCAGCTTCGACTGAACTAGCATTACCCAGAAGAACTCGGGCCACTCTATCTGTCTGTGCAATTATTCAAATTAAATACAGAGTTCCTTGACAATAGAGTCACAGGTAGTTAGGATAGCAAAGGCGGTGCTGGGTATGCATTCCTTTATTGGCCAGAGTATTGAGTCTAGGAGTTGGGAGGTCATGTTGCGGCTGTACAAGAGGGCACTTTTGGAATGCTGCATGCAACTCTGTTCTACTTTCGATCGGAAGGATTTTGTGAAACTTGAAAGGGTCCAATAAAAGATTTACAACAACGTTTCGGTAGAGTTTGAACAGGTGATGGTTGATTTTCCTGGAGAGTCGGAGGTTGAGGGTGACCTGATAGAGGTTTATAAAATTAAGAAGGGCATGGATAGGGTAAAGAGACAAAGTCTTTCTCCTGGGGTGTGCGAATCCAGAATTATAGGGCGAGGTTTAGGGTGAGAGAAGAAAGATATAAAAGATAAAAAGGGACAACTTTTTCACGCAGAGGATAGTACATATATGGAATGAGCTGCCAGAGGAAGTGGTGGAGTCTAGTACAACTGTAACAGTTAAAAGGCATCTGAATGGGTATATGAATAGGAAAGGTTTCGAGGGAGATGGGCCGGGTGCCAGCAGGTGGGATTACATTGGGTTGGGATATCTGATCTGCAGGATGGGACCATGAATGAGTTGTTGAACCTGGAGGATGTTATGATTTGAACAACAGATAATGTTTGATTGCATCTTTCAGCCAATCTTACAGATGGTACAATTGCAGCATTTAAGAAGCATTTGGATGGATATATGAATAGAAAGAGTTTGGAGGGAGATAGGCCAGGTACTGGCAGGTGGGACTAGATTGGGTTGGAATATCCTGTCGGCATGGCTGGGTTGGAATGAAGGGTCTGTTTCCATGCTGTACATCTCTATGACTGTAAGATCGGCTGAATGGTCCAATCAAAAATTACCTGTGGTTCAAATCATAATATCCTCGAGGTTGCCTGTCCCATCCTGCAGGTTGAATGAATCCCGGAAGCTATAACCTTCTGTACGTCCCACGTCCCTTCCGACATTCGTACCATCCTCCACGTTCTGCAGCCGTTCATACCTCGTAACATGGCCCAGACTCTCCATCTCCTCCTTCCTCTGCAATGTTCCCCAGAAGAGCACTGGAGGATGGTGGGGGTTACAGAGATATGGAGGGATATCAGGACGGGAGGATTTTGCAGACATTATGAATATATGGACTTGAGGAGGTTTCACAGTTTATGAGTGTTGTAGGGACCGGAGGAACTTACAAAGATAGGGATAGTTTTAGATTGGAGGATTCTGCAGAAAACCTTTACGTGGTTAAAGGCAGGATTCTTAGCAGCGTGCAGGAACAAAGGGATCCTGTGTCCCTCAGGTTCCCACCCAAGTTGACAGGCTGTTAAGAAGGCGGATGGGGTCTTGGCTTTCAGAAGCAGGGGGATTGAATTTAAGAGATGTGAGATTTTGCTGCAGCTCTACAGAACGCCAGTTAGACCACACTTCGAATATTGTGAGCAATTCTGTTCGCTTCATTATAGGGAGGACGTGGAAGCTTTAAGGACAGTGCAGAGGAGATTTAGCAGAATGCTGTCTGGACTGGAGGGCATGCCCATAGAAGGTAGGTTGTAGAAGCTAGAGTTTTTGTGATCAGAGCGAAGGAGGAAGAATGGTGACATGATCGAGGTGTACAAGGGAATGAGAGGCATAGATAGAGTGGATAACCAGAGACTACTTCCTATGGCGAAATGGCTATCACAAGGGGACATACGTTTAAGGTAATTGGCGGAAGGTTTAGTTTAGATCTCAGAGGGATATGGGCCAGGTGCTGGCAGGTAGGACGAGATTGGTTGGGATATTCTGTCGGCATGGACGGGACTGGTACGTTATTTACACAGAGTGTGGTGGGTGCGTGGAATGGACTGCCAGCCTTGGTAGTAGATTCAGGCACACTACAGACATCTAAGCAACTCTTGGATAGGCACATCAATGGTAGTAAAATGTAAGGTATGTAGGTTCGTTTCATCTTCAGAGAAGCATAAAAAGTCAGCAAAATATTGAGGGCGGAAGGGCTTGTACTGGAATGTGTTATTCCATGTTGTAAATAGCAAGGGTTATGAAGGCAGCAAGAGGTTTCGGGAAGCGTGAGAGGATGCGATCTGAATGAAGTGATACAAATAGGAGGCGTTGCTCAGGTTGTATGAGATAACAGAGACAGCAATGGTCTGATCTGGAGCAGATGACCAGACTGGGAGAATTGTGGGGACTGGAGGTGCTTTCACAGGGAGGGAGGAGCATAGAGCCACAGGAGGTTACAGAAATGTGGAGAGCTGTCGGGCCGACAGGAGTTCATGGAGATGGGGAGGTTGGGAGGAATGGAGCAGTTTACAGGGATAAGGATGTTGGTAGGATGGGGTGTTTACACAGACAGGAATGTTTCAGGTGAATGGAGCTGAGTACAGAGATAAAGTGGGTTGGACAGATTGGAAAAACAAATAGACGTATGGAGGGTAGTCGTGACTGAAGATGTTTATAGACACAGGAAGGCTTAGGTTCTGCAGGTTAATTAGATAAAGGCGGTGTTGAATCAGACAGATTCACCAAGTGGTAAAGACAGCAATTTTGGTTGGAGACAGTTTCACAGATTAGGGAGCATTAGTAACCTCCTCCAGTTTGGTCAGAGTGGGAAGGGTTGTAGGGGAGGGTGATGTTTACACATGTAAGAGCTGGAGAAGATTGTGGAAATGAGTAGATGGATGGAGACACTGGAGGAGCTTACATTGACAGGGTGGGTGCTGGCAATGAAAAGATATCACATCGATAGTGGGTCTTGGAGGAACTGTATTGAAAGAGTCACAGGCATTGGAATGACTTCTGCAGATTGGGAGTATTACAGGGACTGAGAGGATTGTAGGGTCTCCACAGATTGATCGTGTCTTTAAGATTATGTAGATACGGAAATCTTAAACCCAATGTATGCAGTCTTCATTTCAAGACCAGAGTCTTATTATCCCTCATCAGCCAAGGATCCCTAACCCTGCCAGCTTTTCACTTTCCCTTTACGAGATCACACTTTGAAAAGCCTCCCATTTGCCAGTTGTTCCTTTTCCTTCCAACAGACTCACCCAATCGATTAGAATCATAATGTGGAGGTGCCGGTGTCGGACTGGGGATGTACAAAGTTAAAAATCACCCGACATTCGTTTCCAGTCCAACCGGATTATTTGAAAGCACTAGCTTTCAGAGCACTGCTTCTTCATCAGCTGGTTGTGGAGCACAATCCTAAGGTACAGAATTTATAGCAACAGGATGGCAGTGTCATGGAATATAATATCAAACTAATTTAGTTTAAGCCTTTCATCTGTTACAGTGATCACCAGTGTTTCCAAAACGAGTTGGATTATAACTGGGCGTGTGCAATTTTAAACTCACAGTATTGACGCTGGCCAGATCCTGCCTACTGGCCCCAAACCTGCCCCTGTTCCAGTGTTCCTCTTCAATCTGTGGACCTACTGATCATTTTCCATAACTATGTTAAAACGAAGACAGTTGTGGGCACTGGACCCAAAGTGCTCTCTGAATGACAGTTCTGTCAATTGCCCGACCTCGTTTTCTGAGGAGAGGTCCAGTGTTGCACCCGCCTGAGTAGAATAGGGCCCTCTGCATATTGATTTAGGAACCTTCCTTGGACACATTTGAAAAATTGCCCTCCGTCCAGGTCTTTTTATACTCGAGGTGGCCCAGTCAATACAGGGAATATTAAAATCTCCAGCCTGCACTCCTCTATTATTCCTATAGTTATCTGCAATCTCTCTACACAGCTGCTCCTCTGGTATCTGTTGGGTCTACAACAGTCTACAACAGTCTACAATACAGTCCCAACAAAGTGACCAACCCCTTCTTCTTTCTAACTTCTAACCATGTGGAATTTTAAATGAATATATGTTTTAAAAATTGGACTTATCAATCCATAAATAAATATTGATAAAAATCCAAACTCTTGACCTTCAGAGAAAGACAACAGTTCTCTCTCATATGGTCTGCACGACATACCCACAGCAAAGTGTTTGCTTCTCAATTACCCTGTGAAATGGGCGAGCCAGCTGCTTAGCTCAAGGGCAGCAAGGGATGGGAAATAATGCCTAGTCAGACAGAGACACCAACTCCCATACCTGATTTTTTAAAAAAATCCATTCAGATTGGTCCCAGCTTAGTTCCAGTGGAACAATGTCCTGGCCAATCATGTTGGTAGGTTTATGGACAGGGCTTTAAACTGACAGAGAGGATGCAGGGACAGGCTTCAGGTGAAATGAGCTTTCCAAATCCAAAGAGAAAACGTGAAGCATCAGAGCAGCGTGGGAATGTGACCGAAGACAACAGAAAGGAACAGGATGGGACAAAGTTTAACTAAACTGTAGATCAGCAAATCCATTTGTGCTAGGAAATTGTGGGAACGAGTAAATTAGGTTTTTTTATTAATGCACAAAGTCTCTGCAACAAGGTAGATGGATTTGTGACACAGAGATAAAAGAGATTTAGACACCAGAGAGATGTGGTTTCAGGGCGAACAAAAGGTGGAACGTAAATATTCAATGGTTCACAACCTTGTGCAAATTCAGGCAAAATGGACGACGCTAACAATAATGGGTAAGAGAGGCATTACTGAGAAAGCATTTGGCAACAGATCATGAAGTAGAGTCAGTCTGAATGTAAATTCTGGCTACTACTTGCCAAGGACACAAGCAGCAGAGAGTTTTAGACCACCCACTGAACAGCATTTCATGGCTTGTCACTGCAATAAATAGGAATTCATTGGAATTTTTAATACAGGCATGGTGAATATTTAGTGGAACGTCAATATTTGCAATCTGTGGTACAATCACACTGACAACAGTGATATTGGAAGAGGAGTTCAGAGAATCTTTTTCCAGTGTTTCTTAGAATAACACATTGTGCAACTGGCAAGGGACGTAACTGTCTCAGAGCGACTGTTGTGTGATAAAACTTAGTGAATGAGTAATGTCACCTGGAGAGATCCTCTGGGAAATTGTGATAAAGTGCAGTTTAAAGAAATATGAAGTTTTAAAGTGAATCACAGAAAGGACAACTAGAAACAAAAATAGCCAATTACATGAGTTTGAGAGGACAACTGACCAAGTAAGCAGGCTAAACACACTGAAACATGTTTCTGGAAATGAACAGCGGAAAACATTTGAAGGAACAGTGTAAAACACTCAACAAAAGGACATTCCACTGAAACAGACAAAACCTCAGCAAGAAATCCCCACCAATCCCTCACTCAGGACAAAATGGATCATATTAGATGATGAGGCTGAGAAGATCACCACAAAGTACTTAAAATCCTGAAGTGAGAGAGAGTTTTAGAGTAAGTTTTAAAGGGATTGCAATGGGTCTGCTCGCAGGAGGAGGGCTGTGGGAAGGGGAGCCACGGCCAGGGTTCATTGACACAATAGGAATAGGGAGAGGTGAAGGTGCTGGAGGTGGTGAGAGTGTTACAGAGTGTGGTCAGGTCCTGAACGGTGTTACAAAGCCAGTACAGATTGCTGCAATGGAGGGTTTTGCAGAGGTAAGGGAGGGACATATGTATTTTTATTTATTCATTCATGGGATGTGGGTGTCACTGCCTGGACCAGCATTCTTTGACCCCATGCTAATTACCCAGAGATTGTTGGGGCCCTGGTGAATAAATATAATACTTTGCTGGACACAGGTGAAGTGCTGAATGACTGGAGGATCGCTAATGTGGTTCCTTTGTTCAGGAAGGGCAGCAGCGTAGGCCAGGTAATTACAGAGCAGATAGTCTGACAGCAGGGGGAGGGAAAGTATTGGAAACAATTGTGAGGATGAATCAACACTTGCAAAGGTAAGGATCAACTCGGTTTAGTCATCTCGAATTGGCAGAGGGAGATACTGTCTGAGGGATTCACGTCAGTTTTTTTTGAAATGGTGCTTAAGTATATTGATGAACGCAGTGCAGATGATGTGGTTTACATGGACTTGACTAAGTCCTTAAACAAGATCCAACACGGAAGGCTGGTCCAAAAGGACTGGGTTCCAAGGCAAGTTGGCAAGTTGGATACAAAATTGGTGGATAGAATACTTTCACCACTGTGCAGGAACCACTGAACATTAATAACTCGGATGTGAAAGCAGAAGGTATCATTAGTCGGTTTGCAGATGACATGAAAGGTGAGGGTGTTGTTCACAGTGAGGAGGATGGTCTCTGTCTGCAGTCCGATGTCGATCGGATGATAATCTAAGCAGAGTTTAGTTCTGATTGAAGTGAGGTCATACTCTGTGGGAGGTACGATAAGCGAAGTACAGACATAATAAACGGTAGGTCCTTGCGGAGTACTGAGGAATACAGGGACCTTGATGGACAAGTCCATAGATCCCTGAAGGTGTCAGCACAAGGAGACAGGTTGGGAAAGGCACCTCAACTGGGAGCGAGAGAGGGACCAATATCCTGGTGGGGTGAATTGCTAGAGATGCTTGAGAGGATATAACCTAGTCTGGCAGGGTGTTGGACCTTAAACAGTCGTAAGGGCAGAAAGAAGATTGAGGCTGGTTCACAAGCTAAAGACAGCAATTTCAGCAGACAAGGCAGGCAAGAACATAGCAGGGAATGGGGGAAAACTGATGATTAAATTGCATTTTTTTCAATGCAAGGGGCCAGACAGCTAAGGAAGATGAACTGAAGGCATGGATTGGAACATGGGACTGGAATATTATAGTTATTACAGAAACACAGCTGAGGGAGGGGAAGGACTGGCAGTTCATTATTTCAAGGTAGAGATGCTACAGGAAGGGGAAGCAAGAGAGGGCGTGTGGTGGTGGGTTTTGATTGCATTAATCATCACAGCAACCCAGTGAAGCTATGTTAGTGGAAAAGAGAAATAAAAATGGGTCATCACTTTAATACGATCGGACTGCTGACCCTGAATAATCTGTGGCAGACTGAGGAACAAATATGTCGGAACATCTTAAATATCAACCATAATAATAGGGCTGTTATGGTTGGGGTTTCTGAACTTTCCAAACCGAGACTGGGACTGCCAGTGTTCAGTGTTTGCAAGGGAGGGATTTGGTAATTGTGTTCCAGAAAACTCCCAATCAATATATAAATGGCCTGAAAAAAGAAAGGGGCAAAACCTGACCTCCCTTTGAGAATTAAGGTAGGGAGAGGGACTGAGATGTGAGTGGGAAAGCGTTTTGCCAAAGTGACCACAGTTCTAGTAGTTTGAAAACAGCTTTGGAAAAGGACAGGCCTGGTCCACAAGTGCAAGTTATAAAATGAAGCCTGACCCATCTTGATCGTATTAGCCATGAACTTTCAAAATGTGATTGGTGAAGGGAATTATTGACAGGGAAAGGGAAGTTTGGCAATGAGAATATTTTAAAAGTGAGATAAACTGATCGATCAGCGCCAGCATTTTCCTGTTTGTGTGCAGGTCAATGCTGACAGCATTCGGAAACACTGGCTGTCTATTGAGGGTCTGGTCAAGGAAAAGGGGGCACATGTCATGAATAGCCAGCTGCATCAAGGGAATCCCTGAGGATGTACAGGGGTTGTAGGAATACACTTGCAATAGAAAACAGGAATGGAGAAAGGCTAAATGAAATAGCCTCAGTAGAGAAGGAAAGGAGAATCCAAAAGTGATTGTATCAGTATATGAAGAGTGTATAAGTAACTCAGGACAAAATAGTGTCAATTAAAGATCATGAGGCCATCGATGTTTGGAACTGCAGGATATTTGCTAAGATCGTAAACTATATTTTCACTCCAGAACTTACTGTGGAGAAAGACTGGGGAACTCAGGGAACAAGAGTAATACATTAGACCGCAATTGGAGTTCTCTGCAATTCCAGTCTCTCTGCTGCAGGAAGGATGTTGTGAAACTTGAAAGGGCTCAGAAAAGATTAACAAGATATTGCCCGGGTTGTTGCTGAATAATCTGGTGTTACTGTCACTGGAGAATCGGAGACTGAGGGGTGACCTTACAGAGGTTTATATAAATATGAGGGGCATGGATAGGGTAAGCATTCAAGACCTTTTCCCAGAAGTTGGGGAGTCCAAAACTAGAGGGCATAGGTTTAAGGTTAGAGGTGAATGGTTTACAGAGGGACTGAAGGGACATCTTATTCACACACATGGTGATAAGTTTATGGAATGAGCTGAGAGAGAAAGTAATGGAGACTGATGCAATTATAACATTTAAAAGGTATCGGGATGGGCATCTGTATAGTAAGGGTGTAGACGTATATGGGCCAAATGCTGGAAAAGGGAATGGATTTATTTAGATCTTCTGATAAACCTGGACGAGTTGGGGACCGAAGGGTCTGTTTCTATGCTGTATATCTCTATGACTTGAAAAGAGTGCATGCTATAAAAGAGGTGGTGCTGAAGATTTTAAAACACAAACTATGGCAAGTCCCAGAACCTGATTAAGTGTATCACAGGACACTGTGGGATGTGACGGAAGAAATTGTGGAGCCCCTAGCAAAGGTATGTGTACTACTGACAGTCATGTGTGATGGGCTGGCAGGCTGGAGGGTGGCATCATGGACAGTGAAGGATGTTTTCTGAGATTACAAAGGGATCTTCATGAAGGGAGTGAATGGGCTGAAAAACTAGAGATGGAATTCAATCTGAATAAATACGAGGTTATGCATTTTGTAAAACAAATAAGGGTAGAGCTTATACTATTAATGTTAGGGCTTCGGTTAGTGTTTTAGAGCAGAGGGACCTCCAGGTTCAGGTACATAATTCTTGAAGCTTGAGTTCTGAAAAAATGCTGGATAGGCTGAGTCTTTTTCCACTGGAGCCTGGAGGTTGAGACAAGGTTTATGAAATAAAATGAGGTATATAGATCAATTTAATGGTAGTTGCTTTTTCCTCAGGATGGGGGAGTCTCAAGTGGAGGGGCCACATTTTTAAGGTTAGAGGAGAGAGATGTTCAAAAAAAAGAGATGGGGCAATTTGCTACACAGAGTGTGGTTTGAGTGTGGAATGAACTTCCTGAGAAAGGGGGTGATGTGCATTCAATTACAACGTTTAAAATATATTTGGATAAACAAGTGACTAGGGAAGGGTTGGAGTGAAATGGGCCAGCAACAGGCAGCTGGGAAGAGTTTAGTTTTAGATTATGGTGGGTATCAACTGAAGGGTCAGTTTCCATGCTGTATGGTTCTATGACAAGAATATGGTTTTATTCCATTATTGAAGAAAGGATCAGGGCTGGGTCCACTAATGTGCATCATCTACATAAACAATTTGGTTGAAAATATAGGAGTGATTGTGTGAAAGTTTGTTGATGATCAAATGAATGGTGTAGTGGGCAGTAAATGCGGTTATCAAAGGGGATCTTGACCAACTGGGCCAGTGGACCAAGGAATGAAAAATAGAGTTTAATTCAGGTGTTGAATTTTGTTAAGACAAACCAGGGAGGACTAATACAGTTAATGGAAGGGCTCTGTGCAGTGTTGTTGAACAGAGAGAGAGAGAGAAAGACCAGGGGATGCAAGTTACATTGTTCCTCGGAAGTGGCATCATAGGTGGACAGGGTGGGGAAAGCGACATTTGACACATTTGCCGACATTGGCCAGCACTTTGTTACATACGTTGGAGATATTTGTAACATTGTCCTAAATATTTCCCTTGGGCAGAGGAGGCCACAGGGTGACCCTACGAATGGTGAATAACCAAGGGTAGGTGAGTCCAAAACTAGAGGGTATAACAGTAGGTGAGAGAACAAGGATTTAAAGAGGGAGCTGAGGGGGTTCATTATCCACAGAGGATGGTGCATAGACCGAACAGACTGCCTCAGGCACATGGGAGAAACAAGAACAATTACAGCATGGAAAATAAATAATCCTTTTGGACTGTGAGTGATCAGTACACTGTGTGAATAATCCTGCGGCCTGAGGATGGTCAATACTGTGTTTGAATAATCCTGTGGCCTGTGCATTGTCAATACTGTGTGTGAATAGCCCTTTGCCTAAGGGTGGGCAATACTGTGTGTGAATAATGTGGCCTGTGGATGGTCAATGCTGTGTGATAATAATCCTGTGGGCTGTGGATGGTCAATACTATGTGTTAGTAATCATGAGACCTGTGCATGGTCAATATTGTTTGCAAATAATCCTGTGGCCTGTGGATGGACAATACTGTGCATGAATAACCCTGTGGCTTTAGAATGGTCAATAATGTATAGGAATAATCCTGTTGGCCTGAGAATGGTCAATGCTGTGTGGGAATAATCCCGTGGCCAGAGGATGGTCAATACTGTGATCTAATAATCATGTGGACAGAGACTGGTCAGTACTGTGTGTGAACAATCCTGTGGCTTGAGGATGGTCAATACTGTGTGGGAATGATCCATGGCCTAAGGATGGTGATACTTTGTGTAAATATTCCTGTTCCTTGAGGATGGTCAGTACTGTGTGGGAATAATCCTGTGACCTGAAAATGATCAAAACAGTGTGTTCATTAATCCTGTGGCTGTCGGCTGGTCAATACTGTGTGTGATTAATCATGTTGCCTGAGGATTGTCAATTCTATGTTGGAACAATCCTGTGACCTGCAAAAGTTGAAGACCGAGTGTTCATTAATCCTGTGGCCGTGTGCTAGTCAATACTGTATATGAATAATCCTGTGCCCAGTGAATGGTCAAGACAATGTGTGAAAATTCCTGTGGCCTGAGAATCGTCAATACTGCGTGAAAATAATCCTGTGACGTGCAAATGATCAAGACAATGCGTTCATTAATCCTGTGGCCGTATAGTGGTCAATACTGTGTGTGAATAATCCTGTGGACTGAGAATGTTCAATACTGTGTGGGAATAACCGTTGGGCCGAAGGATAGTCAATGCTGTGTGTGTTAAATATCCTGCTGCTCGAGGATGTTCAATACAACGAATGAATAATCTTGTAGCCTGAGAATGGTCCATACATTGTGTGTGAAAGATTATGTTGCCTGAGGACAGCCATACTGTGTGTGAATAATCCTGTGGCCTTATAATAGTCAATAAAGTATGGGAATAATCCTGTGGCCTGTGTATCGTCAGTACTGTGTGTGAATAACCTTTGGCCTGAAGATGGTCAATACTGTGTGTGAATAATCCTTTGGACAGTGAATGGTCAATACCATGTATGCAAAATGCTCTGGCCTGTGAATCGTCAATACTGTGTGTGAACAATCCTGTAATTTGAGAATTGTCAATATTGTGAGTGAATATTCCTGTAGCCTGAGGATGGTCGATGCCGTGTAAATATAATCATGTGCCCTGAGAATGGTCAATACTGTGTGTGACTACTCCTGTGGCCTGAGGATAGTCAATACTGTGTGTGTATAATCCGGTGACCTGAGGATGGTCAATACTGTGTGTGAATAATCCTGTGGACTGAGGATGGTCAATGCTGTGTGAGAATAATCCTGTGGTCTGACGACAGTCAATTCGGGAGGCAGAGGTGGTCATAGATCAGAGCTTTAGGGAAGTAGTTACTCCGAAAGTTATAAAGAGATGGGAGACAGTGAGGGGGAGTGGGAGGAAGCAGCCAGTGCAGGGACCCCCTGCGGTCATTCCCCTCAAGAACAAGTATACTGTTTTGGATACTTGTGGGGGGGGACGACTTAGCAGGGGTAAGCAACGAGGTTCAGGCCTCTGGCACGGAGCCTGTCCCCGTTGCTCAGAAGGGAAGGGTGGAGAAAGGTAGAGCAATAGTTATTGGGGACTCAATAGTGAGGGGCACAGATAGGCGGTTTTGCAGGGGCGACAGAGACTCACGATTGGTATATTGCCTCCCAGGTGCAAGGGTACGTAATGTCTCTGATCGTGTTGTCCGGGTCCTTAAGGGGGAGGGGGAGCAGCCCCAGATCGTGGTCCACGTTGGCACCAACGACATAGGTAGGAAGAGGGGTGAGGATGTTAGACAGGCTTTCAGGGAGCTAGGTTGGAAGCTCAGAGCTAGAACGAACAGAGTTGTTGTCTCTGGTTTGTCACCCGTGCCACGTGAAAGAGAGTCGAGGAATAGAGAGAGAGAGGAGTTAAATGCGTGGCTGCAGGGGTGGTGCAGGAGGGAGGGATTCCGGTATTTGGATAACTGTTTTTTTTTTCTGGGGAAGGTGGGACCTATATAAACAGGATGATGTACACCTGAACCTGAGGGGCAACAGTATCCTTGGGGGGAGGTTTGCTAGTACTCTTTGGGAGGGGTTAAACTAATTCTGCAGGGGCATGGGAACATGGAGTGTAGCTTTAGGGTACAGGACCTTGAGTGTAGGGAGGTTAGGAACATGGCATCGATCTCGAAGGAGGGTGCCTGTAAACAGGAAGGTGGCTTGAAGTGTGTATACGTCACTGCCAGAAGTATAAGAAATAAGGTAGGTGAGCTTGCAGCATCGGTTGGTACCTGGAACTTCGATGTTGTGGCCATTACAGAGACGTGGGTAAATGACCTGTAAATGGTCTAGACAGTGTGTTCATTCATCATTCATCCTTAACGGGGTGGGGTTCAGAGCTGTGTGTGATAATATTATTGTGGCCTGAGGACGATCAATACTATGTGTGATTCATCCTGTTGTGTGAGGATGGTCAATACTGTGTGTGACAAATCCGGTGGCAGGAGGATGGTCAATACTGTGTGTGAAATATTCCTGTTTACTGAGGATGGTCAATACTATGTCAGAATAATTCAGTAGCGTGAGGATGGTCAATACAGTGTGAAAATAATCCTGTGACCTGATGATGGTTAATACCATGTGAAAATAATCCTGTGGCCTGAGGGTGGTCAATACTGTGTGTGAATAATGCTTAGGGCAGTGAATGGTCAATGCCATGTGTGCATAATCATCTGGCCTGTGAATCATCAATACTGTGTGTGAATACTGCTCTGGAATGTGAATCGTCAATACTGTGTGAATAATCCTGTGCCCTGAGGATCCTCACTACTATGTGTGAACAATCCTGTGACATAAGGATCGTCAGGACAGTGTTTTCATTAATCCTGTTACCGTATGATGGTCAATAATGTGCGTGAATAATTCTTTGGACAGTGAACGGACAATACCATGTGTGATTAATCCTGTGGCCTAAGGATGGTCATTACTTTGTGTGAATCGTTCTGTTGCGAAAGGATGGTCAATACAGTGTGTGAATAATCCTTTGGATAGTGAATGTTCAGTTCCATGTATGATTACTCCTGTTGCCTGAGGTTGTTCAATACTGTGTGAATAATGCTATGGGCTGTGAATGGTCAACGCTGTGTGTGAATAATCCTGTGGCCTGAGTTGATCAGTACTGTGTGCACTGCTCCTGTTGTTTGAGGATGGTTCATACTTTGTCAGAATAATCCTTTGGACAGTGAATGGTCAATACCATGTGTGAATAATCCTGTGGCCAGATAATGGTCAATATATTATGTGATTAATCCTGTGGCCTGATGACTGTCAATACCATGTATGAATAATCCTGAGGCTTGAGAATGGTCAAAACCGTGTGCGAATGATCCTGTGGCCTGAGGATATTCAATACTGTGTGTGAATAATTGTGTTGTGTCAGGATGGCCAATACTATGTGTGAACAATCCTGTGACTTGAAAATGGTCAATACTCTGTGTGAATACCCCAATGGCCCGTGAATCGTCAATACTGTGTGTGAATAAACCATGGCTTGAGGGTTATCCATACTATGTGTGAACAATCATGTGGCCTGCGGATGGTCAGGACAGTGTGTTCATTAATCCTGTGGCTTGAGAATGCTCAATACAGTGTGTGAATAATCGTTTGGACAGTGAATGGTTCGTTCCATGTATGAATATTCATGTGGCCAGTAAACTGTCAAGGCAGTTGGTTCAAAAATCCAGTGGCCGTAGACTGGTCAATACTGTGTGGGAATAATCCTGTGGCTTGAGGATGGTCAATACTGTGTGGGAATAATCCTGTGGTTTGAGGATGGTCAATACTGTATGTGAATAATCCTGTGGCTTCAGGATGGTCAATACTGTGTGTGAATAATCCTTGGCCTGAGGATGGTCAATACTGTGTGTGAATAATATTGTTGCGTCAGGATGGTCAATACAGTGTGTGATTTATCCTGTTGACTGGGGTTGTCCAATGCTCTGTGTGAATAATCTTGTGGTGTGTGAACGGTCTATGCTGTGTGTGAATAATGCTGTGGGCTGTGAATGGTGCATACTGTGTGTGAATAATCCTGCAGTGTGAGGGTGGTCAATATTATTTGTGAATAATCCTGTGACCTGAGGATGGCCAAAACTGTGTGGGAATTATCCCGTGGCCTTAGGATGGTCAGTTCTGTGTGGGAATAATTCTTTGGCTGAGGAAGGTCAAAAAGGTGTGTGAAAAATCTGATGGCCTGAGGATCGTCAATATGGTGTGTAAATAATCCTGGGAACTATGAATGCTCAAAACTGTGTTGGAGTAATCTTTGACCATCCTCAGGCCACATGCTGTGTGTGAATAATCCTGTGGCCTGATGATGGTCAATAATTTATGTGAATAATTCTGTTGCGTGAGGATGGTCAGTACATTATCTGATTAATCCTGTGGCCTGAGGATGGTAATTACATTGTGTGTTAACCCTGTGACCTGTAAATTGACAAGTCAGATGGTTCAAAAATTTCATGCCTGTAGGCTGGTCACTAAAGTGTGTGAATAAACCTGAGGCCTGAGGATGTAGAATACTGTGTGCGAATAATGCTGCGGTCTGAGGATGGAGAATACTTGTGTGAATAATCCTGTGGCCTGCGGATAGTCAATACTGTGTGTGGGTAATCCTGTGATCTGTAAATGTTCAAGACAGTGTGTTAAAATCCTGTGGCCATAGGCTGGTCAAGACAGTGTGTGAGAAATCCTGTGACCTGAGGATGGTCAATACTATATGTGGATACTCCTGTGGCCTGATAATGGTCAATACTGTGTGTGAATACTCCTGTGGCCTGAGGATGGTCAATATAGTGTGTGAATAATCCTGTTGCCTGAGGTTGTTCAACACTGCGTGTGAATAATCCTGTTGCCTGAGAATGGTCAATACTGTGTGTTGATAAACTTGTGGCCTGTGAATCGTCAATACCATGTGAGTAATAATGTGGCCTGTGGATGGTCAATGCTGTGTGTTAATAATCTGTGGTCTCTGCATGGTCATTTCTGTTTGTTAATTATACTGTGGCCTGTGCATGATCAATACAGAGTATGAATCATCCTGTGCGCTGTGAATGCTCAAAACTGTGTGAATAATCCTGTGGCCTGAGGATGGTGAATACAGTGTGTGAATTATCCTCTGGCCTGTAATTCGTAAATGCTTTATGTGAATGCTCCTGTGGGCTGAGAATGGACAATACTGTGTGTGAATAATCCTATGGCCTTAGGATGGTCAATAGTGTGTCCGAAAAATCCTGTGGCCACTGACGTGGTGGTTTTGGATGAGCAGCTGGTTGATCCTCTCCCTCCAATGTCCCTCCCGATCTCTGCTAACCCCTCCAGCTGCAGCAATCTGTAATGGCTTTGTAACACCGTTCAGGCCCTGACCACTCTCTGTAAATCTCTCACCAGCTCCAACACCTTCACCTATCCCTGTTCCTGTTCTGTCATTGCACCCTGACAATGATTCCCGTTTCAACTGTCCTCCTGCTCGCAGACCCTTTGCAATTCCTTTAAAACTTACTCTTAAAGCACACTCTCACTTCTGGATATTAAGCACATTTTGCTTATCTTGTCAGCCTCATAATCTAATATGATCCATTTTGTCCTGAGTGAGGGACAGGAGTGAGTTTCTTGTCGAGGTCTTGTCTGTTTCGATGGAATGTACTTTTTTGAGTGATTTACACTATTCCTTCAAATATTTTCTGCTGTTCATTTACAGACACATGTTCCAGTTTGTTTAGCCTGTTTACCTTGGTCACTTCTCCTGTCAAATTTATGCAATTGGCTATTTTTGTTTTTTATTGTAACTTGTCCTTTCGGTGATTCACTTTAAAACTTTATATTTCTTTAAACTGCACTTTATCACAATTTCCCGGAGGATTTCTCCAGGTGACATTACTCACTCACTAAGTTTCATCACACAACCATAGATCTGACATTGTGCAATACGCTCGAGACAGAACTATGTGTTATTCAAAGAAACACTTAAAAAAAATTATCCGTACTCCCCTTCCACTGTCACTGTTGTCAGTGTGATTGTCCCAGATTATGCGAATATTGATGTTTCCCAAAATTATCACAATAGCTTTGTTAAAAAATTCCAATTAATTCCTGTTTAATGTAGTGATGTGCAAAGAAGTGCTGTTCGGTGGCTAAAACTGTTCTGCTGTTTCTGTCCTTTGCAAGCAGTAGCCAGAATTTACATTCCGACTCTACTTCATGATCTGCGGCCAAATGCTTTCTCTGTAATGCCTTTGTTATCCATTATATTTCCCGTTGCGCATTTTGCCTGAGTTTCCGCAAGGTTGTGAGCTATTTAATACTTATGTTCACCTTTTGTTCGCCCTGTAACCACGTCTCCCTGGTGTCTAAATTTCTTTTATCTCTGTGTCACAAATCCATCTACCTTATTGCAGAGACCTTGTCCATGCGAAAAAAAAGACATAACTTACTCTTTCCCACAATGTCCTGTCACATACCTATTTGCTGATGTACAGGTTAAGTTAAACTTTGTCCCTTTTGGTTCCTTTCTGCTTGTCTTCAGCCAATTTCCCATGCTGTTCCGATTCGTTACCTTTTATCTTTGGAGTTGGAAAGCTCCTTTCACCTGAACCCTGTCCCAGCATCCTCTCTGTCAGTTTAAAGCCCTGTCCATAAACCCACTGACATGATTGGCCAGGACACTGGTCCCAGCACGGTTCCAGTGGGTCCATCCTAATGGATTATGTTTTTAAAAATCAGCTATGGGATGTGGGTGTCTCTGGATGACCAGCCTTTCTTGCCCAGCCCTAGCTGCCATTGAGCTGAGTAACTTGCTCGGCCATTTCAGAGGGTTATTGAGAGGCAATCACTTTGCTGTGGGTATGTCGTGCAGACCATGTTAGGATGGGCAGATGTCCATCTCTGAAGGACAAGTGTTGGGGTTTTTTGGTACATCAGCAATGGTCTCATACTTACATGTGGATTGTTAATTACTATTTTTAAAATTATTGATTTCAAATTCCACCATTTCTGATGGTGGGATTCAAACCTTTCTCCATTAGCTGAGGTTTTGGATACGTGCTGTAGTAATACCACTCGGCCATCACTTCACCTGCTCAATGGTTGCCCATCCCTGAACCCTGACACCAGTGCATCATGAAGCTAAACCCGTTCTTCTGACACAATTGTTTGATCTTGATAACTTGCTGCACTCTGGTGATATCACTCAGTCTCTCTCCATGTGGTATCCCTCATTGTGTGGGTCTGATTGCTGCCTCTGTCAGCGCCTCTCGCTGAGGATCTCTAGATCCTGAGCCAACAGAGTTCTCCACTCCAGAGAGACGCAGCAGCACAGGCCAGGGATAGAAACTGAGATTTTTCAGATCTCTGTGGGACACAGTGCTATTTTCCATGTGTAACCCTCACAGCATCAGTCTAGTTTCCAATTCTGTCTATCTCTTTGTCTCCGACACATACTCAGGAAGGTCCTGACTCAATAGACTTCCCAACTGCTCGGTGTCTCATCGATCATCGCATTGAAGATGATCGGTCAGCCAGAGAGACAAAGGGCAGGGAGATCTGGAGCCTTCAATAAATCCTGCAGCAAGGTAAGATCACGCTCAGTGCACAGAGCAGAGAGCATTGAGGGGGCTCCAAACATTGGCTAACAAGACATGACACAGATACAGTGCTGGAGGGGGAGCACAGTACAGATATACTCCAGGCTCAATCCATACCCATAGTGTAAGGTCTGTTGTACTAATACTAACCACACTGTAACACTGAATCTATGTCATATATTGGTGACCAATGTCTTCAATAATTTTTTAAATCCTATGACAGTTGCTATGTTTGGAACCTCCTCACTTCCTTATAGTCACTTCACTAATTTGAAATGTACTGCATTCCAGCCTACGATCCCTATCGCTGTAACTTGCTTCAGTGTCTACAACATCTCTTATCTCGGTAGTCTCCTCCTCTTTAACTGGATACATGGTCATGTAGCACGGAAACGGAACCTTCACTCCAACTCATCAATGCTGACCATGATTCTTATACTAAACGTGTCGCATTTGCCTGTGTTTGGCCCTTATCTCTTCAAACCTTCTCCTCTCCATGTATCTCCCCAAATGTCTTTTCCATGTTGTAATTGTACACATTTCTCCCATTTCCTCTGGCGGCCCGTTTCATCTATGCACCATCCTCTGTGGATAATGTTACCTCAGCTCCCTCTTTAAATCCTTGCTCTCTCACCTCCTGTTTATACCCTCTAGCTTTGGACTCACCTACCCTTGGCTTTTCACCTTACTGTGGCCCCGCATGGTTTTATAAACCTTTATAAGGTCAATCCGTAGCCTCCTCTGCCTAAGGCAAATATTTAGGACAATGTTACAAACGTCTCCAATTCATATCCAAGCTCTGGACAATGAAGGAAAGTGCGTCAAATACTGCTTTCCCCATCCTGTCCAACTGCAATGTCACTTCCAAGGAACAATGTAACTGCACCCCTTGGTCTCTCTCTGTTCGACAACACTGTCCAGGGCCAAACCATTAACTGTGTTAGTCCTCCCTGGTTTGTCTCAACAAAACCCAACACCATACGTCAACTGCATCTTTCATTCCTTGGTCCATTGGCCCCATTGTTCAAGAGCCCCTTTGATAACCATATTCACTGCACACGGCGCTATTAATTTGATCATCTGCAAACTTACTAACAATGACTACTATATTCTCAATCAAATCGTTTATGTAGATGATACATATCAGTAGACCCAGCCCCGATCCTTAAAGCACACCGCTGGTCACAGGCCTCCAGTCTGAACAACAATCCCCTTCCACCACCCTCTGTTTCCAACTGTGAAGCCAATTTTGTATCCAGTTGGCTAGCTCTCCCTGATCCCATGTGATCTAACCTTCTGAACCAGTATATCATGCTACATCCTGTCAAAGGTCCTGCTGACTTTAGTGTAGACAATGTATGGTCACCACTTCAACAAAAGCAATCAAGTTAGTGAGACCTGACTTTGTACGCACAAAGTTAAAGAGACCTGACTTTGTGCTGACTAGCTTTCATCAATCCTTGCCTCTGCAAATGCATGTAACTCCTGCCTGGCAGAATCACTTCCACAACCTACCCATCACGGACATCTGGCTTATTGGTCTTTAGTTCCCTAGCATTCCATCACAGCGTTTCTCAAAATTAAGGACCAAAACTATATTCTTGTCATAGTTGTACAACATGGAAACAGACCCGACAGTTTGTAGAAAGCATAATCTCAAACTAAACCCATCCCATCTGCCTGTTGCTGGCCCATATCCCTCCAAACATTTCCTATTCACGTACTTATCAAAATGTCTGAAAAACGTTGTTATTTTACCCACATCCACCCCTTCCTCAAGAACTTCATTCCACACTCAAACCACCCTCTGTGTAACAATTTGACCCTCATGGCATTCTTTTGAAGATCTCTCTCCTCTAACCTTAAAAATGTGGCCCCTTCTCTTGAGACTCCCCCATCTTGGGGAAAATGCAGCTACCGTTAACTCTATCTATACCTCTCATTATCTTATAAACTTCAATAAGGTCACCTCTCAATCTGCAGGCTCCTGTGAAAAACGACTCAGCATATCCTGCCATTTTTCAGATCTCAAGCCTTCCATACCCAGCAACATCCTGGTAAATCTCTTCTGAACAACCTGCAGCAGAATAATATCCTCCCGATAACTGGGTGACCAGAACTGGACAGAGTGTTGCAGAAGAGGCCTCACCAATATCGGTACAATCTCAACATGACGTCCCAAATCCTACACTCAATGGACTGAGCAATAGTCAATCATGCCAAGCACTGCCTTATCCATCCTGTGATGCAAACTTCAAGAATTATGTACCCAGAGGTCACTCTGCTCTGAAACACTAACCGAGGCCCTAACATTAATTGTATAAGCTCTACCCTTGTTTGTTTTAACAAATTTATTAGGTTGCATTTATTCAAATTGAATTCCTTCTACAGTTTTTCAGCCCATTCACTCATCAAGGTCCCTTTTGTAATCTTAGAAAACCTCCTTCACTGTCAACTATTCCACCCTCCAAAATTCCAGCCCATCTCACGTGGCTGTCAATGGTACAAATACCTTTACTCAGGGTTCCACAATTTCTTCCCTAGCATCGCCTGCCTTACAGTTAATCAGGTTCTGGGTCTTTCCATACCTTTGTGTTATAAAGCTTCCAGCACCACCTCTTCTATAACATGCACTCTTTTCAAGTCATAGAGATGTACACCATGGAAATAGACCCTTCGGCCCCACTCATCCATGCTGACCAGAAGATCTAAATAAATCCATCTCATTTACCAGCATTAGGCCCATGTACCACTAAATCATTACAATTCATATACCCATCCAGATACCTTTTAAATGTTGTCATAGTATCAGTATCTGTTACATTTTCTCTCAGTTCATTTCATACACGCATCACCTTATGCATGAAAAAGCTATTCCATCGGTCCCTTTTAAATCTTTCCTCTCTAAACTAAAACTTATGTCCTGTCGGTTTGAACTACCCAATCCCTGGGAAAAGGCCTTGAATATTTACCCTATCCGTACCCCTCATGTTTATATAAACCTCTGTCAGGTCACCCCTCAGTCTCCGATGCTTCAGGGAAACTCACCCCAGCTTATTCACCTTGCAACATCTTGTCAATCTTTTCTGAGCACTTTCCAGTTTCACAACGTCATTCCTATAACAGGGAGGCTGGAATTGCATAGAACTCCATTTGTGGTCTAACGTATTACTTTTGTTCCCTGAGTTCCCCAGTCTTTGTCCACAGTAAGTTGTGGAGTGAAAAAGTTGTTTAGGGTCTTAGTAAATATCCTACAGTTCCACGCATCAATTGCCTCATTGATCTTTAAGGGCCCTTATTTTGTCTCGAGTTACTCTTTTACTTATACAATATTTATACAATCACTTTTGGATTCTCCTTATCCTTCTCTGCCGAGGCTATTTCATGTACCCTTTCTGCATTCCTAATTTCCACCCACAGTGTGTTCCTACAGCCCCTGTGATCCTCGTGGATTCCCTTGATCCAGCTGACTATACCTGACATGTGCCTCCTTTACCTTGACCCTTGACCAGACCCTCCATAGACAGCCAGTGTTTCTGAGTGCTGTCAGCATTGAGCTGCACACAAACAGGAACATGCTGGCGCTGATCGCTTAATTTATCTCCCTTTTAAAATATTCTCACTTGCCAGACTTCTCTTTCCCTGTAAATAGACTCCCCAATCACCTTTTGAAAGTTCCTGGTTAAGACTATTAAGATTGATCTGGCCCCATTTTATAATTTGAACATGTGGACCAGGCCTGTACTTTTCCCTAGCTATTTTCAAACCAATAGAACTGTGGTCACTTTGGCTAAATGCTTTCCGACTAATGCCTCAGTCCCTTTCCCTACCTTGTTTCCCAAGGGGAGGTCAGGTTTTGCCGTTTCTCTTTTCAGCCCATTTACATATTGATTGGGAGTTTCTGGAACACAATTACCAAGTTCCTCCCTTGCAAACACTGAACACTGGCAGACCCAGTCTAGGTTTGGAAAGTTCAAAAACCCTACCATAACAGCCCTATTATTATGATTGGTGTTTGAGATCTCCCGACATATTAAGAACATACAACATAGAACAGTACAGCACAGAACAGGCCCTTCAGGCCACTATGTTGTGCTGACCACTGATCCTCATGTATGCACCCTCAAATTTCTGTGACCATATGCATGTCCAGTCGTCTCTTAAATATCCCCAATGACCCTGCTTCCACAACTGCTGCTGGAAACGCATTCCATGCTCTCAGAACTCTCTGTGTAAAGAACCCGCTTCTGACATCCCCTCTATACTTTCCTCCAACCAGCTTAAAACTATGACCCCTCGTGTCAGTCATTTATGCCCTGGGATATAATCTCAGAGTCGATAGCCAATCTATGCCTCTCATGATCTTGTATACCTCAATTAGGTCCCCTCTCCTCCTCCTTTTCTCCAATGATAAAAGTCCGAGCTCAGTCAACCTCTCTTCATAAGATAAGCCCTCCAGTCCAGGCAGCATCCTGGTAAACCTCCTCTGAACCCTCTCCAAAGCATCCACATCTTTCCTATAATCGGGCGACAAGAACTGGACACAATATTCCAAGTGCGGTCTAAACAAAGTTTTATAGAGCTGCAACAAGATCTCACGACTCTTACACTCAATACCCCTGTTAATGAAAGCCAAAACACCATAGGCTTTCTTAACAACTCTGTCCACTTGGTTGCCCACTTTAAGGGATCTATGTACCTGCACACCAAGATCCCTCTGTTCCTCCACACTGCCAAGAATGCTATCCTTAATCCTGCACTCAGCTTTAAAATTTGACCTTCCAAAATGCATCACCTCACATTTATCCAGGTTGAAATTCATCTGCCACCTCTTAGCCCACCTCTGCATCCTGTCAATGTCCCGCTGCAGCCTTCAACAGCCCTCTATACTGTCAACGACACCTCCAACCTTTGTGTCGTCTGCAAACTTGCTGACCCATCCTTCAATCCCCTCATCTAAGTCATTAATAAAAATTACAAACAGTAGAGGCCCAAGGACAGATCTCTGTGGAACACCACTCACCACAGACTTCCAGGCAGAATATTTTCCTTCTACTACCACTCACTGTCTTCTGTTGGCCAACCAATTCTGTATCCAGACAGCTAAGTTCCCCTGTATCCCATTCCTCCTGACCTTCTGAATGGGCCTACCATGGGGAACCTTATCAAATGCCTTACTGAAGTCCATGTACACCACATCCACAGCTCGACCCTCATCAACTATTCTAGTCACATTCTTAAAAACTCGATAAGGTTTGTGAGGCATGACCTACCCCTCTCAAAGCTGTGTTTACTGCATTTAATCAAGCCATGATGTTTCAGATGGTCATAAAACTTAACCCTCAGAATCCTTTCTAACACCTTGCAGACGACAGACGTGAGACTTACTGATCTGTAATTGCCGGGGATTTCCCTATTTCCTTTCTTGAAGAGAGGAATTACATTTGCCTCTCTCCAGTCCTCAGGTACGACTCCAGTGGAGAGCGAGGATGCAAAGATCTTCGCAAATGGCAAAGCAATTGCATTTCTCGTTTCCCAAAGCAGCCGAGGACAAATCTCGTCCTGGCCTGGCGACTTCTTAATCTTAATGTTTGACAAGTTTCAGCACATCAGCTTCCTCTATCTCTATCTATTCCAGCATTCACACCTGCTCTTTAAAGGTTTCATTCACTACAAAGTTAGTTTCTTTCCTAAAGTCAGAAACAAAAAACTAATTTAGGGCTTCCCCTACCTCCTCAGACTCCACACACAAATTCCCTATGCTATCCCTGATCGGCCCTATTCTTTCTTTGACCATTCTCTTATTCCTTACATAAGTGTAAAATGCCTTTGTGTTCTCTCTAGTCCGTTCTGCCAAGCCTTTCTCGTGCCCCCTCCTAGCTCTCCTCAGACCATTTTTGAGCTCCTCAGTTTCTCATATTTGTTCCTCAGTCTCCCACTGATTTTAGGCGTCAGCAGTACGGTCGTGTCAAAGTGATGACCCATTCTTATTTCTCAGTTCGACGAACATAGCTTCACTGGGCGATCCCACAGGAATATCCTCTCTAAGTACTGCTGTGATGATTTATGCAATCAAACCCCACCACCACACAACCTCTCTTGTCTCCCCTTCGATGCTTCCTGTAGTCCTTCTACCTTGAAACAATGAGTTTCCAGTCCTGCCCCTCCCGCAGCTGTGTTTCTGTAATAACTATAATCTCTCAGTCTGATGTTCCAGTCTATGCCCTGAGTTCATCTTCCTTAGCTGTCAGGCCCCTTGCATTGAAATACATGTAATTTAATAACCGGTTTCCCCCCATTTCCTGCTATGTTCTTGCCTGCCTTGTCTTTTGAAATCACTCTCTTTAACTCGTGTACCAGCCTCAATCTTCTTTCTGGTCTTACATTTATTTAAGGTCCAATACCCTGCCAGACTGGGTTATATCCTCTCAAGCAGCTCTCACAATTGACCCCACCAGGATGTGGGTTCCTCTCCCGCTCCCAGTTGAGGTGCCTTTCCCAACCTGTCTCCTTGTGCTGACACCTTCAGGGATCTATGGACTTGTCCACCAAGGTCCCTGTATTCCTCAGTATTCCGCAAGGACCTACCGTTTATTATGTCTGTCCTTCGCTTATCGTACCACCCACAGAGTATTCCCTCACTTCGATCAGAACTAAACTCTGCTTAGATTATCATGCGATCGATATCAGACTGCAGACGGAGACCATCCTCCTCACTGTGAACAACACCCTCACCTTTCATGTCATCTGCAAACCGACTAATGATACCTTCTGCTTTCACTTCAAAGTTACTATTTGACAGAAAAACCACCAATGGTTCCTGCACAGATCCCTGTGGTACATCCACTGGTGACAATATGCTATCCACCAATTTTGCATCCAATTTGCCAACTTGCCTTGGAACCCAGTCCTTTTGGACCAGCCTTCCATGTTGGATCATGTTTAAGGACTTAGTCAAGTCTGTGTAAACCACATCATCTGCACAGCCCTCATCAATATATTTAAGCATCATTTCAAAAAAAAACTGAATTGAATTCCTCAGACAGTATCTTCCTCTGCCAAATATGTGATGACTAAACCGAGTTGATCATTACCTGTGCAAGTGTTGATTCATCATCACAATTGTTTCCAATAATTTCCCTCCCCCTGCTGTCAGACTGTCTGCTCTGTAATTACCTGGCCTATCCCTGCTGCCCTTCTTGAACAAAGGAACCACATTAGCGATCCTCCAGTCATTCAGCACTTCACCTGTGTCCAGCAAAGGCCAGTGCCCCAGCAACCTCTGGGTAATTAGCATGGGGTCACAGAATGCTGGTCTAGGCAGTGACACCCACATCCCATGAAACAATAAATAAAACACATATGTCCCTCCTTACCTCTGACACACCTCACAGCTGCAGCAATCCATACTGGCTTTGTAACACCATTCAGGCCCTGACCACACTCTGTAACACTCTCACCACCTCCAGCACCTTCACCTCTCCCTGTTCCTGTCGTGTCATTAAACTCTGACAATTATTCCCCTTCCCACTGCCATCCCCCTGCTAGCAGACCCTTTACAATCCCTTTAAAATTTACTCCTAAAACACTCTCTCATTTCAGGATTTTAAGGACATTGTGGTGATCTTCTCAGCCTGTTAATCTAATATGATCCATTTTGTCCTGAGTGAGGGACCGGTGGGGATTTCTTGCTGAGGTTTGGTCTGTTTCAGTGGAATGACCTTT
Organism: Chiloscyllium punctatum; assembly: GCF_047496795.1. NCBI lineage: Eukaryota > Metazoa > Chordata > Chondrichthyes > Orectolobiformes > Hemiscylliidae > Chiloscyllium > Chiloscyllium punctatum. Next base: position 19,169,292 of record NC_092756.1, read on the forward strand.
TGAGTGTTTTACACTGTTCCTTGAAATGTTTCCCACTGTTCATTTACAGACACATGTTTCAGTCTGTTCAGCCTGTTTACCTTGGTCAGTTCTCCTCTCAAACTCATGTCATTGCCTATTTTTGTTCTAGTTGTAGTTTGTCCTTTCTGTGATTCACTTTAAATCTTTATATTTCTTTAAACTGCACTTTATCAGAATTTCCCAGAGGATCTCTCCAAGTGACATTACTCATTCACGAAGTGTCATCACACAACTGTCGCTCTGTGATAGTTATGTCCCTAGCCAGTTGCACAATGTGTTAATCAAAGAAACACTGAAAAAAAATCTCCGAACTCCTCTTCCAATATCACTCTTGTCAGTGTGATTGTCCCGGATTATGCGAATATTGACGTTTCACAACATTTTCACAGTGCCTTTATTAAAAATTCCATTGAATTCCTGCTTATTGCAGTGATGAGCAATGAAATACTGTTCGGTGGTCTAAAACTGTTCTGCTTGTGTCCCTGACAAGTAGTAGCCAGAATTTACATTCAGACATGCTCTACTTCATGATCTGAGACCCAATGCTTTCTTTGTCAGGCCTTTGTTATCCATTATTGTTAGTGTTACCCATTTTGCCTGAGTTTCCGCAAGGTTGTGAACCATTGAATATTTATGTTCCACCTATTGTTCACCCTGTAACCATAATTCCCTGGTGATAAATCTCTTATCTCTGTGTCACAAATTCATCTACCTTGATACAGAGACTTTGTCCATTAAAATAAAACATAGTTTACTCTTTCCCACAATTTCCTGTCACAAATCGATTTGCTGATGTACAGTTTTAGTTAAACTTTGTCCCATCTGTTCCCTTCTGTTGTCTTCAGTCACATTCCCACGCTGCTCTGATGCTTCAACTTTCTCATTGGATTTGGAAAGCTCCTTTCACCTGAACCCCGTCCCTTCGTCCTCTCTGTCTGTTTAAAACCCTGTCCATAAACCTACCGACGTGATTGGCCAGAACACTGGTCCCAGCACGGTTCCAGTGGAACAATCTGAATGGATTTTTAAAGAAGTCAGGTATGGGATGTGGGTGTCTGTGGCTGACTAGCCTGTATTGCCCATCCCTTGCTGCCCTTGAGCTAAGCAGCTAGCTTGCCCATTTCAGAGGGCAATTGAGAGGCAAACACTTTGCTGTGGGTCTGTCCTGCAGACCACATGAGAATGAACTGTTGTCTTTCTCTGAAGGTCAAGTGTTTGGATTTTTATCAATACATATTTATGAATTGTTAATTCCAATTTTTAAAAAAGTATATTTATTTAAAATTCCACCATTTCATATAGTGGTATTCAAACCTGCCTCCCCTGAACATTAGCTGAGGTTTGGGATACATGCTCTAGCAATAATACCTATAGGCCATCACTTCGCCTGCTACTGGTTGTTCATTCCTGACCAGTTATACCAGTGCATCATGAAGCAAAACCCGTTCTTCCGACACAAATGCGCGATCCTGCCATCTTCCTGCACTCTAGTGCTATCACACAGTATCTCTCCATGTGGTATCCTTCACTGTGAGGGTCTAATTGCTGCCTCTGTCATTGCCTCTCAGTTTTGCATCTACTGCAGATCCTGAGCCAACGGAATTCTCCACTCTAGAGTAACACAGCAGCACTGGCCATAGATGGAGACTGGGATTTTCCAGATCTCTGTGGAACTCAGTGCCATTCTCCACATGTAACCCGGCTGCATCAGTCCAGTATCTCATTCTGTCTATCTCTCTGTCTCCTGTAGGTACTAAGGAAGTTCCTGACTCAATAGACTTCCCAACTGCTGGGTGTATCATCCATCGCCACATTGAAGATGGTCGGTCAGCCAGAGAGACAAAGGGAAGGGAGATCTGGAGTCCTCAATAAATCCTGCAATGAGGTAAGATCACTCACAGTGCACAGGGCAGAGGGCAATTAGAGGGCTCCAAACATCGGCTAACAAGACATGACATGGATATAGTGCCGGAGGGGGAGCACAGTACAGACATACCCAGGCTCAGTCACTACCCGACTGTAAGTTTTGTTGTACTAAGTCGGCACTGGGGGTGGCACAGTTATCAATCCAGGCCTGTGCTGTCTTAGCGAGCATCAGTACAACAGAGGGGAAAGCAGGCTTCCCATGAGTGGGTTGTAATGCTGACTGGGAACTTTCTGTACTGTGCTGTCCCTCCAACACTGTACCTATGTCACGTCTTGTGGACCAAATAACTAACATCTCCCACATATCTGTTGCTCAAATTCCTGCTGACTGCTGAGGGCCTGTAGTACAGTCATATCAAACTGACCACACATTCTCATTTCTCAATTGCACTATTACAGCTTCACTGAGTGATCACCAGGAATATCCTCTCTCAATTCTGCAGTGATGTTTTCACTGATCAAAACATCCGCTCCTCTTCCTCCTCCTCCTCCTCAAATGCCTCTCCTTCTCTTCTTCCTGTAGCATCTGTACCCCAGAACATTAAGTTGCTTGGCCTATCCTTCCTCAGCTGTACCTCTGTAATTCCTGTGATATCCCAGTCCCATGTTCCTATCCATGCCGTGCATTCATCTGCCTTTCCTGTCAGGCATTTTATATCAAAGTAAATGCAGCTTAATACACCAGTTTTCCCTCATCGCCTGCTATGCTCTTGCCTGCCTTGTCAATTGAAATGACTCTCTTGAAATTCTGTCCCAGCCTCAACTTTCAGACTGTAGCCTGAATCCGTCCCGCTCACTGTGGACAACATCCTCACCTTTCATGTCATCAGCAAACCTACTAATAATACCTTCTGCTTTCACATCCAACTCATTAATGTACATAATAAACAGCAATGGTTGCTGCACAGATCCCTGTGGTACACCCACTGGGCAAAGGCTTTCAATCACAAAACCAATCCTCCACCAATTTTAGATCCAATTTGCCAACTTGCTTTGGATCCCATGGGCTCTTTCCATTTGGAAGAGCCCTCCATGTGGGACCTTGTCAAAGACCTTAATGAACTCCATGGAACCCATATCATCTGCACTTCACTCATCAATATTTTTAATTGTAATTTCAAAGAAAAATGATCTGAATTCATCAGACAGGATCTTCTCCAACAAATCCGTACTGAGTATCCCTAATCGATCCCTACCTTTCCAATTATTGATTCAAACTGACCCTCACAATTGTTTCCAATAATTTCCCTCACACTGATGTTGGGCTATACACTCTAAATACCTGGCCTATCCCTGCTGCCCTTCTTGAATTTCACCTGTGGCCAGCAAAGTATTACATTTCTCTGCCAGGGCCCCAGCAATCTGCTCCCTCACCTTCCACAGCAGTCTGAGACACATTTCATTGGGCACTGGGGATTTCTCCACCTTTTATGCCTGTGAAAACATTTAACACCTCCTCCTTATTGATCTTAACATGTTCTGGGACCACAGCATTCCACTTAAATCCCCGGCTACAATGTCTTTCTCCTGTGTGAATACAGTTGGGAACTACTTTTTGAAGACCTCCTCACCTACTTCCTCTGGCTCCATGTACCGATTGTCTCTTTGGTTTCTAATAGGCCCCACTCTTTCCTCAGCAATCCTCGTAGTCTAACAAGCTGATAAAATACCTTGTGGCGTTTCCTCAATCATATCTGCTAAATATATTTCTTGTCTATTGTTTGCCTTTCATTTTCAACAATCCCTTTTCACTGGATGAAATTTTGAAGAGCTTCACCTGTTTTTATTGCATTGTACTTCCTTTATGAAACTCACAATATCGTTGAATCAGTGTTTGCTGGACATGTGGCCTTTACTGTTCACTCGACAGGAATACGCTGGCCCTGAATTCTTACTGTATCACTTTAAAATACTCCCACTTTCCGAATATAGACTCAACTGCAGGTTGGTCCTCACAGTCTCTGTCTAATGATACTGATAGGAGATACTGATACTATTGATACTGATAGGTGACTCCGTTGTGAGGGGGACAAGCAGGAGACTGTGTCTCTGCAGAAGCGATCCCAGGATGGTCTGCTCCCTCCCGGTACCAGGGTCAAGAATATCTCTGAGCAGTTGCAGAACATTTTGAATGGGGAGCATGAACAGCCAGAGGTCATTGTCCAATTGGTACACATGCCATAGTTAAACAAAGGGATGGGGTCTTGTGAAATGTGCACAGATAGTTTGAATGGATTAGATTCGCTACATTATAGAAATAGGCCCTTTGGCCCAACAAGTCCACACCGACCCACCAAAGAGTAACTCACCCAGATGCATTCCCCTCCCCTATATTTACCCTTGACTAACGCACCTGACACTATGGGCGATTTTGCATGGCCAATTCGCCTAACCTGTACATCTTTGGATTGTGGGAGGAAACTGGAGCACCTGGAAGAACCCCACTCAGTTTGGTAAGTAGTTAAAGAGCAAGACCTCAGGAGAAGGGATCTCCCGATTACCCCCCTACTGTGTGCCAGTGAGGATAGAAATAGAAAGATAGGCCAGACGGATATGTGACTGAGGAGCTCTTAAGGTGGGCAGGCTTGTCAGTTCTTGGATCATTGGGACCTCTTCTGGGGTAGAGGTGACAGGTTAGACTTGAAGCAGAGGGGCATCAGCATCCCTGTGGGGTGATTTGTTCACGTTACCCGGGAGGGTGTAAACTAGTTTGGCAGGGGTTAGGGACTCTGAATAAGAGAGGGACCATCGACCTGTCAGGGGAATATACATCAGCCATCGAGAGCAAGTTTCCTATTCAGGATATCCAGGGACACAGTCAAGGCAGGGAAAAGACTTCTGGTTTAAAGGGCATTAATTTCAACGCACGAGGCCTGACTGGTCAGGCAGATGGGCTCAAAGCATGGATTAGCTCTGGGGACTGGGATACATGGCTGAGAGATGGGCAGGACTGGCATCTCAGTGTTCCAGCATAAAGAAACTACAGGAATGATAGAAGGACAAGTATGTGAGGGGGTGAAGAGGGAGATTTGTCCTTTTGACAAGGGAAGACATAGCCATAGTGTTCAGAGAGGAGACTCTTAAGTGGTCATCCAATGAGGTCACATGATTAGAAGTTAGAAAGAAGAAGGGGGGTGGTCACTTTGGGACTGTATTGCAGACTGTTGTAGACCCAACAGATACCAGAGGAGCAGATGTGTAGAGAGATTGCAGGTAACTATAGGGATAATGGAGGAGTATTGGCTGGAAATTTTAATTTTCCCTGTATTGACTGGTCCAGCCAGAGTATAAAAGACCTGGAAGGAGAGCAATTTTTCAAATGTGTCCAAGAAAGTTTCCTAAATCAATATGCAGAGGGCTCTACTCTACTCAGGTAGGTGCAACACGAGGCCTTCCCTCAGAAATCAAGGTTGGGCAAGTGACTGAAGTGTCATTCGGAGAGCACTTTGGGTTCAGTGCCCACAATTGTCTTCGTTTTAACATAGTTATGGAAAAAAATAGGAGAGGTCCACAATTGAAGAGGAAAACTGGAACAGGGCCCGGTTTGGGAACAATAGGCAGGAGCTGGCCAGTATCAATGCCGTGAATTTAAAATTGCATAACAGCCGGTTGTTGTCCAACTCGCTTTGGAAGCGCTGGTTATCACCATAACAGATGAAAGGCTTAAACTAAATTTGTTTGCTATTATATTCCATGTTACTCCCATCCTGTTGCTATAAATTCTATGCCTTAGGATTGTGCTCCACAACCACCTGGTGAAGAAGCAGTGCTCTGAAAGCTAGTGCTTTCAAATAAACCGGTTGGACTGGAACCGAGTGTCGGGTGATTTTTAACTTAGTGCACATCCATTCAACACCGGCACTTCCACATTATGATTCCAATCGATTTGGTGAGTCTGTTTGAAGGAAAAGGAACAACTGGCAAATGGGAGGCTTTTCAAAGTGTGATCACAAGAATCCAGGACCAGTATGCCCCATTGGGGTAAAGGGAAAAGCTGGCAGGGTTAGGGATCCTTAGCTGATGAGGGATAATAAGGCTCTGATCTTGAAATGAAGACTGCATGCATTGGGTTTAAGATTTCAGTATCTACATATTCTTAAAGACACCATCAATCAGTGGAGACCCTACAATCCTCTCAGTCCCTGTAATTCTCCCAATCTGCAGAAGTCATTCCAATGCCTGTGACTCTTTCAATACAATTCCTACAAGACCCTCTATCTATGTGATATCTTTTCATTGCCAGCACCCACCCTGTCAATGTAAGCTCCTCCAGTGTCTCCATCCATCTACTCATTTCCACAATCTTCTCCAGCTCTTACATGTGTAAACATCACCCTCCCCTACAACCCTTCCCACTCTGACCAAACTGGAGGAGGATACTAATGCTCCCTAATCTGTGAAACTGTCTCCAACCAAATTGCTTTTTTCATCACTGGAAAATCTGTATGATTCCATACCCTCCATGTCTAAATAACCTGCAGAAGCTAAGCCTTCCTGTATCTATAAACATCGTCAGTCACGACTACCCTCCATACGTCTGTTTGTTTTTCCAATCTGTGCAACCCACTTTATCTCTGTACTCAGCTCCATTCACCTGAAACATTCCTGTCTGTGTAAAACACCCCATCCTACCAACATCCTTATCCCTGTAAACTGCTCCATTCCTCCCAACCTCCCCATCTCCATGAACTCCTGTCGGCCCGACAGCTCTCCACATTTCTGTAACCTCCTGTGGCTCCATGCACCTCCCTCCCTGTGAAACCACCTCCAGTCCCCACTTCCCTCTGTCTCTCTTACTTCATACGACCTTAGCAACGCCTCGTCTTTGTGTTTCTTCATTCAGACCCCATCCTCTCCAGCTTCCCGAAACTTCTTCCTGCCATCATAACCCTCGCTATTTAGAACATAGAATAGGACAGCCCAATACAAGCCCTTCAGCCCTCGATATTGTGATGACCTTTTATCCGACTCTTAAGACTAAACTAACCTACATACCCTACATTGTACAAAAATCGTTGTGCTTATGCAAGAGTTGCTTAGATGTCCGTAATGTGTCTGAATCTACGACCACGGCTGGCAGTCCATTCCACGCACCCACCACACTCTGTGAAATAACTTACTTCTGACATCTAAGCTAAATCTTCTGCCAATTACCTTAAAAATATGTCCCCTTTTGATAGCCATTTTGCCATGGGAAGTTGTCTCTGGTTATCCACGCAATCGATGCCTCTCATTACATTGCACACCTCTATCATGTTACCATTCTTCCTTCTTCACTCCGATCAGAAAGGCCTGAGCTTCCACAACCTAACTTCAATGGACATGCCCTCCAGTCCAGGCAGCATCTTGCTAAGTATCCTCTGCACTGTCTTTAAAGCTTCCACATCCTTCCTATAATGAGGTGAACAGAACTGTTCACAGTATTCCAAGTGTGGTGTAACTGGGGCTCTATAGAACTGCAGCAAACCCTGGATCTCTTCAACTCAATCCCCTACTAATGAAAGCCAGCACAGCATACGCCTTCTTAAAACCCTCTCAACTTGAGTAGTAACTTCAGGGACACAAGAACCCTCTTTTTGTGCACACTGCTAAGTATCATGCCTTTAACCATGTAAAGTTTTTTTTTTCTAAGAATCCTCCAATCTGAAACCATCCCTATCTTTGTAACTTTCTCCAGTCCCTACAACTCTCTTATACTATGAAACCTCCTCAAGTCCCTATATTCCTAATGTCTGCAAAATCCTCCAGTCCCGATATCCCTCCCTAACTCTGTAAATGCCACCGGCCTCCAGTGCCCTTTCTGGGGAACATTGCAGAGGAAGGAAGAGTTATAGAACCCGGGCCATGTTACAGAGGTAGGAAGGGCTGCAGAACCTGGAGGATGGTACTAATGTAGGAAAAGACGTTGGTCCTGTAGGAGTGTAGAGGGAGCGGGATTCATAGATCCTGCAAGATGGAACCAAGAATGGGTTGTGGAACCTGAAGGATATTATGATTTTAACCACAGATCATTTCTGATTGAACCATTCAGCCCCTCTTCGAGTTAAAGAGATGTACAGCATGGAAACAGACCCTTCGGTCCAAGCCAACCAGATATCCTAACCCAATCTAGTCCCACCTACCAGCATCTGGTCCATATTCTTGCAAACCCTTCCTATTCCGATACCTATCCGGATGTCTTTGTATCAACCTCCACCACTTCCTCTGGCAGCTCATTCCATACACGTACGACCCTCTGTGTGAAATAAAAATTGCCGTTAAGTCTCTTTTATATCTTTCCCCTCTAACCAGAAACCTATGCCCTACAGTTCTGGACTCCCACACCCAAGGGTAAAGACTTTGTCTCTCTACCCTCTCCATGCCCCTCATGATTTACTGGTCTTTCTTAAAAATTAGGTCCGGGATCCATAATTTCCCAGCCGTATCCTTGATCCTTGGTTCTATAAAAATTGTCCACCCATTCTTCCTAACAAATTTAGTTAATTCTTCTGCCACCCTATTGTGTCTTTTTATTCGCGTATTCTTAACATAGGGACATCATCCAGAGATATGAGCTAATGTCTCTGAGGTTGCATTACGTTTGGGCGGCACGGTGGCACAGTGGTTAGCACTGCTGCCTGACAGCGCCAGAGACCTGGACTCGATTCTCGCCTCAGGTGGCTGACTGTGTGGAGTTTGCACATTCTCTCCGTGTCTGCGTGGGTTTTCTCCGGGTGCTCCTGTTTCCTCCCATAGTCCAAAAATGTGCAGGTTAGGTGAATTGGCCATGCGAAATTGCCCGTAGTGTTAGGTAGGCGTATGGGTGGGTTGTGCTTTGGTGGGGCGGTGTGGACTTGCTGGGCCGAAGGGCCTGTTTCCACACTGTAAGTAATCTAATCTAATCTTCTGCAGACTTTAACATTAAAAGGCCTTCCATACAACAAGGATGCCCTTTGTCGGAAATAGATTAGTCCTCAATAAGATCGAATTAATTACCTTTGATGTTTTCATAAATTGAACCTTCTTCAACCAGTTGTTCGAAATACTATCATTTTTGTAGTAATGAGCGACAGCTCCTTGACATGGGAGGGCTATCCATCTATCGACTTCCGTTAATCTCCAGTTGCCATAATTAGTGTTACTGAAATCTTCCAACTCCTCATCACTACACTCTCCGATAGTATCATTTTCTCCCAATTGTCGATTAATGTTCGGGTTCCAAATCAATTCCAGCCTTTTTAATTTACTCAATTTCCGCATCTTCTCAGCTACACTTTCACCCTCAAAATGAAACGAGGCATGCAAAATTTCATCCGAGGATCTGTGGAGCGTCCCGAATTTTCTCATAATTGAAATTGGGATCAATGGGTCGCCAATCAATTCAAAGCAAGGCCACCATCACGACATCTAGCATATAAAACACCATCCGTGATCAACTGCGGCAGATGTAATATTTCTTTTGCAGCTTTCTTAATTATATTATCTAATTTGTTAAGATAATTTATAGAGGATTCTGATAAAATTAAATAATAATACAATCTTGGTATAAAATAGGTTTTTAAAAGCTCTCATGTTTGTACCGGTTTTAGGGGGAATGATTTTAAATTACTAATCCAATTTTCCAACTAAGCTTCCCAGTCTGATTAACTGACGCCAATCCACGGGTCTATTTCAGCTCCTACGTATTTATCTGTTTGACCTGGTTCTGTAAATTGAATATCCCCGTCATTGAATTTCCAATTTGCCGTATCATTATAGATAATTGTCTTATTTTTAACAGTAAAGTAAAACCCTTTAGTCTTTTTTTAACATTTACCTCCATTCCCATATTATTACAGAATCTTTCTACTAGTTTTAAATTGTATTTCATTCCCTCATATGAATCGCTAACTAACGCTATGTCATCTGCAAATGCTAAAGTAGCACAGTGACAGCTTTTCCCATCTGATCCTAACATTATTCCTTTTTGCCTTTCTTCGATGGTCGCGATAAGATGATCCATCACTATATTAAAAAAGAATTGGTGACAAAGCATCCCTTTGCTTAAAAGACACCTCTTAAAATTCTAATTCTTTCTGTTCTACAATTAAAACCCTCGATCTGCGTAAAATTATTATCATATAAGTTAGCTATTAATTTAATAAATAAAACCGGGAGATGGAGTATCCTAAGGGCTGTTAAAATTAATTTATGATCTACCGTATTGAATGCTTTGGCAAGGTCTACAAAGACCACTGCTAGAACTTTCTTTCTCTTTTTTGATCCCTTAATAATATTTTCTAAAATTTTAATATTTTCCTCGCATCCCTGAACGCAGGTCATAAAACCTTTTTGCCTTTTATTAAGACTTATCACTTTATTTACCCTACCCGCCATTATTTTGGTAAATAATCTTAGCATAATTGGTCCAATCGTTATTGGCCTCCAGTTATTTATATCCTTTAATTCCTCCTCATCATTTACTTTGGGGATCAATACGGTCCGACTCAATTTCATCTGATCTGGGGTTTTACCAGTTTCAATCCAAATTGTATAGAGTCTAGGTAGCAGTGTGTTATCTTTATTAAAAATCTTAATTATATCTTTTGATGTCATCCTGTCCGGCCCAGCTGCGGTACCGACATCCATCGCCTTAATAGCCTGATTGATGTCGTCTACCATTACCGGACCCAACAGGACAACATCATCAGATTCCTCAGCTCTTTTTTCATATTTAGCAAATCCTCTTAAATTGTTTTTCTCATGAACCCTAGAGAGTCTTATTTTATAATACTCTTCTAACTCTTCCTTACTAAGGGGACATTTACATTTACATAATAAGCCCCCATTAGGGTTCTTGCCAAAAGCTGCTTATTCTTCTCATAAAGGATTTGCATTTCCTTAAACTTTCCTTTTTACCTACTGTACCTTCTTTTAGCATTATTCTCTTTTCCTCTCTTTCCTCGCCCACTATCTTTCGATTTTATACTCCTTTTCTTAGATGTTACCTCTTCTTTATCCTTTCCCACTTTCACCATAATTCTATCCATAATCATTTCATATTCCTTAAAACTAACTTTATTCCTACCTAATTCATCTTCCACTATTCTAATTAAATCCTCCAGTGATTTATCACTGTGGTCGAAATTATCTGTTCTACCCTTACCCTCTTGATTATCACTATCAAGAGGCCTTCCCCCGTCACCTATCCTTTCCACTTCTACTTCCTCATTATCTGTTTCTTCATTCAAACTCATATTATTGAGTATTACTTCCTGATCCATGCCCATATCCTCTTCGCGGCTTCTATTCTTTTTTATTTAATAACCTTCTCTTATCTGAAATCTGTTTAGTTGTTTTAGTTCCTATTTTTTCTGCGATGAGCTTATTAATATTTTTACATCCCCTTAATTCCAAATCCAATTGTTGTAATTTTACAATATCTTCCTCAGACCATACTCCTGTCTTACTTTTCTCACTATTTACCACCTTTTCCTTGGTTTCTATTTTTCCTTTTATCCTTTTTTCATTCCATAAATTGGGATGTGCATGCCTCTCATGCTGACTCAAACACTAACTGTCTTGAATTTTAATGAGCATAGTTCACAACAATGTGATTTATCACTCTCTACCGCTACCTCTCCCTCTACATTAACATTCTCGTTATTAGTTTTACTACATTTAGAATAGTGGCAAACTACCGCATGGTAGCTCCCTTCCCAACCACACTTGCTACCTCTCAATCTAATCGATTTAATCCCCCGACACACTTTTAAATGTTTCCTAAATAACCCTGTTGTATTATAAATATTTTTACCATAATTACAACTAAAATTATCAATTGGATAATTAATTATTAATTCTAGTTTTTCAGTCTCCCTATTTATTGGGTGGATGACTATCCCTTCATTCCTCTCCTCACTATGCTCAGATTCTCCATTACGACTAAAATCAGTGGACCCTTTAAAATTCGAATTACTATAAGTCCGGCTGTTAAAAAGACTGGGCTGTAGAGGGGCCTTCTCTATCAAGCCCTCAATTCGAATTCTGTCCGAGTTACTCTGGATATTTTTAATGGCTTCCTTGTGCCTGCCCAAGGACAGCCTTGCCGGAGTAATAACTATGGTCTCATCTGTCTGGGTTGAGACAGACTGTCTAGTCCTTTTTTGGCTAGTACACTTAGCACACGGTGCCGCCCATAACAACTGTGCGGGGGGGTTATTCCCCCGGTTTCCCACCCAACCGGAATTTTCAGTGTTAGCCATAATCGCCTCCACCAAAATTGGATTTAATCTGACTGAAAGGTCACCAGCCGTCTCGTACCTTTTCTATGAGGTCGTATTAGCCGGCCTGATCAGAGTAATGCTTTAACAACGGGATAAAACAATAAAATCTTCAGAAAAGCAAAGTACAGGTTAAAACCGAGGTAAAACCAACCATAAGGTTAAGGTAAAACCATTAGTAAAAACCAGACTAAAACTCTCCAACAGATAAAACTGTCAACCTGTTTCGCTTCCTCTTCCAGGCCGTTACCAGGGGGAACCACGAGGAGGTTCGACCTTACTTTGTGACCGACAAAATACGTAAAAATGAATCACAAAGCTGACTACGCAGGCACCGGTCGGAGACCAAAAACCTTAAAAACACTGTCGTCACATCCCCCCAAATTGCTTATGGATTAGTAACAGAGGCGTATCGACAGCGGTTCAGAAACATAAAGAAGGAACCAGGACAGACTTATGTGGAGTTCTGAAGCATTAAACATATTAATCTTTCTGCATCATCTCCAGACTCCATGCTCCTCCCTATCGTGGTGAGCTGCTCCAACCCCCCACAAGCTTTCCTGCCTGTGTGCACCATCAGGTTGATACAACCCTTCTGATTTCTGTCGTGTCCTGCAGACCCATTTTTGTGAATTCTGCCAATCACTAATACTCTCTATGTAAATACCTCCACTCTTTACAATCCCCATTACTTTGTAGCCCCCACCAGACCCGAAAGCCATCGCTATCTGTGAAATCTCCTTCAGGTCTATATCTTCCAACGTGCTGAAAACTGCTCTCACCATTGCAACCCCCATTATTTCCTAATGTTGTTGAGTCTCTAAAACCGTTCCAATCAGTTTAATCTCCTGCACTGCATACAACACTCCCAGTCTGTGTAATCTCTTCAATTCCTTCAGTTCCTGGAAACCTATGTCTCGGTGTGACTGCTTTGAGGCCATTGTATCCTCGTTTATATCTTCAAAAGGCTCTGCTCGCTGTAGCACATCCTATGCTCATAAGTGAATCTGGTCTCTCACAAGCCTCTCTGACTCTCTCGTCCAGTCTCTACAAAGCTTCCCTATCCCTGGAGTAACTTGCAGCATGCATAGCACTCACTCTCTCTGAAGTACATTCCAGAGCATAAAATCATCTCTCCTTTCAAGTTTATTCAGTCCACAACTTCCTCCCTATCCCTGCAACATTCTCCAGTCTATATCATCTTCCATGTGCTTGCAACATTCTCCAGTCCATACCACCCTCCCTTTCTCTGTAATATTTTCCAGTCCATACCATCCTCCCTATCACTGTGATATTCTCCAGATCCCACAACTGTTGCTAAATGTACCACATCCTGGAATCATGCGAATGTTTCTACACCCTGATCAGTATAGTCCATGTAACGATCCACAACCCTATACACGTCCCTATCTCTGGAATCTAATCAAAGACAGTTTATCTCTCTAACTTCCTTCAAACAATAAAATGTTTTCTCCTTGAACGTTCACTAGCAACTGCAGTTATGCTAAACCCTGCAACATTGTCGCGCCCCCAAACATCTCTCCCACTCTGTGGCCTCTAACCATCCCTCAAAGGCCCTCTCTCGGTGACACGCGCCATGCATTTGCAACAAGGCAGATGGGATGACAGCATTAACTGAAGGGAACAGATATGATCGAACTGTTATTGTGGAGTTGTGGCTTCAGAATGACCATTACAGCAATGTGATTATTGAGGGATTGTAGGGTGTTAGGCAGGATCAGCAAAAAACCGAACAAGGTCCTGTTTTGTTGTGAAGAAAGGATGCAGTCAGTGCATCCTGAGACAGCCACTTTAATCTGGGAATCAAAATATAGAGTCATGTTGAATGGGCAACTTTCAAATAGCAAGGGAAATCTGGAAGATCAAATCACAATCCATGGGGTCAATGGTCATTGGTAAGTTGGATACAATATTTTCTTGGTGATAGTAGACAGAGGTATGTGGAGTGGTGAATTTCTGATTGGACGTCTGTGGCTGTTTCACAAGGATCAGTGCTGCGATGTCTGTGTGTCATTTGTATCTGTGATTCAGATGAAAATGTCAGCAGTTTGAATGGTAATTTTGCAGACGACATTTGGAAAGGCATGTAATGATTAGGGGTAGTTAGGGGAATTGTGGATAGTGAGGAAGAGTTTTAAAAGCTGCAGCAGTGTGTAGATCAGCTGGAACGCTGGGCAGAGATGTGGCAAATCGAATTTCATCGGGACAAGTGTGAAGTGATGCATTTATGAAGTCAAATGGAAGAGACAAGTGCACTAATTGACTAATTGGAAATATTGATAAAACAGGCAACATTGGATGCAAATCCATAGCTACCTGAAAGTAACAACTCAGCAGAATGTGGTTGTAAAGGAGGCGTATGGCATGCTTCCTGTCATTGGTCACAGTATTGAGTACAGACATTTGCATGTCATGTTGTGACTGAATGAAACTTCATTTGGCCATGTTTGGTATGTTGTGTGTAGGTCTCATCGCCACAACATAGAAGGATGTGGAGGCTTTGGGGATCGTACAATAGAGGGTTACCAGAATGTTTCCTGGATGAGAATGTGTTTACTGTAAGGAGTTTAGACACAGTTGGATTGTCTTGCGAGAGTATTGGTGGCTGAGGGGTGACATGGTACAGATATATAGCATTCGGAGAGGAATGGATAGTGTGGATAGTTGGAATTCTTCCAATGTAGAAATATCAAATACTAGGGCACCTCGGTTTAAGGTGAGAGTGAGAAGTTTTGAGTGAGATGAATGAGGCCAGTGTTCTTGACAGAGAGAGTGGAAGCTGCTCAGGAGGGGGGAGAAGTGGCAACGAGAGCAAAGTTTTGAAGTGGCATTTAGACAGAAACATGAACAGGCAGAGAATAGAGGGATATTGCCCATGTGCAGGAAGATGGGATTTGTTTAGAATAGCATCATGGTCAGCACAGCCATGGTGGGCCGAAGGGCCTATTACTCTGCTGTACTGTTCGAGTTTCTAACTTCATGGCAGCTACCCTGTCAAAGCCCCTCAGAATCCTGGATGTTTCATTCAATTTATCTCCCATTCTTCAAAACCCTATTAGGTTCAAGGTGAATCTACTCCACTTCCTCTCATTGGAAAATCCCGCCAACTCCAGAATCAGGCGAAAGAACTTTCCCTGGCCTGCCTCCAATACAGGAATATCTTTTCTTAGGGCACGCATACTGTTCATTACAATCTAGGTGTGGTCTGACTTGTACCTTGCATCGTTTTAACTAGACCTCCCGAAATTTAGACTCCATTGCCTCTGTAATAAATTGCAGCATTTGATCTGCCTTCTCTATTTCCTGCTGACACTGTAAACTACCTTTTACAGAATGCTCCACAAGGATTCCCAAATCCCTTTGTGCAGTCAGTCTGACACCAAACGGTGTTCGCCTGACAGTAAGTTGGGAACATGCTGGAATGTGTTATAAAGGATAGAGCAGAAAATGATAACTGGACGCTTAGAAACAATGGGAGAGGCATGATGTTATAAAAGGGGAATATTTTTAAATTTGTTGCATTCTATATTTTGGTGTGACCATAAATGACAGAATAGTTTAATCTGGGGGAGGCTAGAAGCGCTAGAGGGATATTTGAAATTTCAGAAGCATTTTAACAAGATTCAACAAGGGCTACGAATTAGCTCGGGAGAGAATAGGGCCGCTGAAAGGTCAATGAGGCTGTCTGTGTGGAATCACTGCTGATGGGTGAGATACTGAACAAATATTTTCCATTAGGATTTAATGCCAGTTCAAGAACAACAAGGTTGCTGGAGCAGACGGTCTCCCTGCTGACGTATTGAAATGCGGAGGCACAGAGCCTTTGCAGCTACTCCAGGTCCTGAGCCAACATAACTCTCCACTCCAGAGAGACGAGACAGCACAGGCCAGGGATGGAGACTTGGATGTTCCAGATCTCTGTGGGACTCAGGGCCATGCTCCATGTGTAACCCTCACTGCATCTGTCTAATTTCCCATTCTGTCTATTTCTCTGTCTCCAGTAGTTACTCAGGAAGTTCCTAACACAATAGACTTCCCAGCTGCTGGGTGTCTCATTGAAAACGGTTGGTCAGCCAGACCAACAAAGGGCAGGGAGATCTGAAGCCTTCAATAAATCCTGCAGTGAGGTAAGGTCACTCACAGTGCACAGAGCAGAGAGCAATGAGAGGGCTCCAAACATCGGAAAACAAAACATGACATAGTTACAGTGTTGGAGGGGGAGCACAGATCACACACACCCCAGGCTCAATCACCGCTCCTACTTTAACTTACGTTGCACTGAGACAGCATCGGGAATTCAGAGTTATCAATCCAGGCCTGTGCTGTCTTAGTGAGCATTCGTACAACAGAGGGGAAAGCAGGCCTCCCACAAGACGGTGGGAATGCTGCCTGAGATCTTTTTGTTCTGTGTTCCCTCTCCAATACTGTATCTATGGCATTAGATTAGGTTAGATTACTTACAGTGTGGAAACGGGCCCTTCGGCCCACCAAGACCACACCAACCCACCGAAGTGCAACCCACCCTTACCCCTACACTTACCCCTTCACCTAACACTACGGGCAATTTAGCATGGCCAATTCACCTGACCTGCACATCTTTGGATTCTGGAAGGAAACCGGATCACCCAGAGGAAACCCACGCAGACACAGGGAGAATGTGCAAACGCCACACAGTCAGTCGCCTGAGGCACGTTTGATGGACCAATCTCTTCAATAATTTGTAACTCCTACATTAGTTCCCATCTCTGTAACCTCCTCCCTTCCGTATAGTCCCTTCCCATATTTGAAATGAACTGCATTCCCGAATACCATCCCTATCGCTGTAACTTGCTTCAGTGTCGACAACATGCCTTACCTGGATAGTCTCCTCTTCCAGTAACTTGATACAGAGTCATGCAGCATGGAAACAGAACCTCAGTCCGATTAGTCCATGCTGACCAGGTTTCCCAAACTGAACGACACTCATTTGCCTGCGTCTGGCCCATATCCCTTCAAACCTTCTCCTTTCCATGTTCCTGCACAAATGTCTTTTCCATGTTGTAATTGTTCTTGTTTCTCCCATGTGGCCCTGGCATTCCTTTCCACCTATGCACCTTCCTCTGTGGATAATGTTGCCCCTCAGCTCCCTCTTTGCTCTCTCGCCTCACGTTTATGCCTCTAGTTTTGGACTCACCTACCCTTGGCTATTCACCTTCCTCATCAACCGCATGGTTTTATAAACCTTTATAAGATCAACCCGTAGCCTCCTCTGCCCAAGGGAAATATTGAGGACAATGTTACAAAGGTCTCCAACTTATGTACTCAATGATCTGATCCATAAAGTTAAGCGTGCCAAATGCCACTTTCCCCACCCTGTCCATCTGTGAAACCACTTCCAAGGAATAGTGTAACTGCACCCCTTGGACTCTCTCTGCTCGACAACACTGCCCAGGGCTCTACCATTAACCGTGATCATTCTCCCTGGTCTGTCTTAACAAGATCCAACACCTGATTTTAAACTTTACCTTTCATTCCTTGGTCTACTGGCCCAGTTGGTCAAGATCCCCTTTGGTAACTGTATTCGCCACCCTCTATAAAATAAATTGGATCATCAGCAAACTTAGAAACGATGACTCATATTCTCAACCAAATCGTTTATTTAGATGATGCACATTAGTGGACCAAGCCCTGATCATTATAGCACCACGCTGGTCACAGTCCTCCAGTCCTAACAACAACCCTCTCCCATCACCCCTGTCTCCTACTGTCAAGCCAATTTTGTGTACAGATGGCTAGCCCTCCCTGGTCCCATGTGATCTAACCTTACAAACCAGCATATCATGTTAAATCCTGTCAAAGGCCCTTTTGACGTTAGTGTAGACAATGTATGGTCACCACTTTAACAACAATCAAGTTCGTGAAACCTGACTTTGTCTGCACAAAGCCGTGCTGACTATCTTTCATCAATCCTTGCCTTTTTAAATGCATGTGACTCCTGTCTGGCAGAGTCACTTCCACAACTTACCCACCACTGACATCGGGCTAATTGGTCTTTAGTTCCATGGCTTTCCATCACAGCCTTTATTAAATAATGGAACAAAACTACATTCTTGTCATAGTGGTACAGCGTGGAATCTGACTCTTCAGTTGAACAAACCATAATCTCAAAGTAAACTCGTCCCAGCTGCCTGTTGCTGGCCCATATCCCTCCAAACCTTTCCTATTCAGGTACTTATCCAAATGTCTTTTAAACGTTGAAACTGTATCTTCATCCACCCCTTCCTCAGGAAGATCATTCCACGCTCACACCACCCTCTGCATAACAATTTGCCTCTTATATCCTTTTGTTTTGAATATCTCTGTCCTCTAGCCTTAAAAATGTGTCCCCTCTTCTTGAGACTCCCCCATTCTGGGAAAAGGCATATGCCATTAACTCTATCTATATCCCTCATCTTTTTCATAAACTTCCATAAGGTCATCTCTCATTCTCCAGGTTCCAGTGAAAAAAAGACTCAGCCTATCCAGCCATTTTCCGAACTCAAGCATTCCATACCCAGCAACATCCTGGTAAATCTCTTCTGAACCCCCTACAGCTTAATAATATCCTCCACATAACTGGGTGATCAGAACTGGACAGAGTATTGCAGAACAGGCCTCACCAGTGTCTGTACAATCTCAACATGACGTCCCAAATCCTCCACTTAATGGACTGAGCAATAGTCAGGCGTACAAAGCACCGTCTATTCCATCCTGTGATGCAAACTTCAAGAATTATGTACTTAAACCCGGAGGTCTCTCTGCTCTAAAACACTAACCAAGGCCCTAACATTAATTGTATAAGCTCTAACCTTGTTTGTTTTACCAAATGCATTACCTCGCATTTATTCAGATTGAATTCCAACAGCAGTTTTTTCAGCCCATTCACCCATTTCATCAAGATCCCTTTGTAATCTCAAAAACCCTCCTTCACTGTCCATGACTCCAACCTCCAGCCTTCCAGCCAATCACACATGGTTGCCAATGGTACAAATACCTTTGCTCGGGGCTCCACAATTTCTTCCCTAGCATTCCACAATGTCCTGTGATACACATAATCAGGTCCTGGGGCATTCCATACCTTTGTGTTTTAAAATCTCCAGCACCACCTCTTCTATAGCATGCACTATTTTCAAGTCGTAGAGAAGTACAGCATGGAAACAGACCCTTCAGTCCCCAACTCGTCTAGGCTGACCAGAAGACCTAAACAAATCCATCCCATTAATCAGCATTTGACCCATATACCGCTAAACTCTGACTATTCATATACCCATCCAGATAGCTTTTAAACGTTGCCATAGTATCAGTCTCTGTTACTTTCTCCCTCCGCTTATTCCATACCCATATCACCGTATGCATGCAAAAGCTATTCATTCGGTCCCTTCTAAACCTTTCTCCTCTAACCCCAAACCTATGCCCTCTCGTTTTCCCAACCCCGAGGAAAGGACCTTGAATCTTTACCCAATCCATGCCCCTCATGTTTATATAAACCTCTGTCAGGTCACCCCTCAGTCTCCGATGCTCTAGGGAAAATAAACCCAGCTTACTCAGCAACAACCCTGGCAACATCTTGTTAATCTTTTCTGAGCACTTTCTAGTTTCACAACATCATTCCTAGAGCAGGGAGACTGGAATTGCAGAATACTCCAATTGTGGTCTAACATATTACTCTTGTTCTCCGAGTTGCTCAGTCTTCGTCCACAGTAAGTTCTTGAGTGCAAAATGTGTTTAGGGTCTCAGCCATATTCTACAGTTTCACACATTGATAGCCTCATTGATCTTTTAGGGCCCCTATTTCGTCTCGAATTACTCTTTTGCTCTTAATATATTTGTACATTCACTTTTGGATTCTCCTTATCGTTCTCTGTCAAAGTTATTTCATGTCCCCTTTCTGCATTCCTGGTTTCTGCCCAACGTATACTCCTACAGCCGCTATTATCCTCAGGGATTCCCTTGATCCAGCTGGCTATACCTAACATGTGGCCCCTTTTCCTTGACCAGACCAACAAATGACAGCCAGTGTATCCGAATGCTGTCAGCATTGACCTGCACACAAACAGGAACATGCTGGCGCTGATCGCTCAGTTTATCTCACTTTTAAAATATTCTCACTTGCGGGACTTCCCTTTCCCTGCAAATAGACTCCCCAATCACCTTTTGAAAGTTCCTGGCTGATACGACCAAAATTGGACTGGCCCCACTTTATGACTTGAACTTGTGGACCAGGCCTGTCCTTTACCTTCGCTGTTTTCAAAACTAATAGGACTGTGGTTACTTTAGCAAAATGCGTTCCCACTAACGCCTCAGTGCCTTTCCCTACCTTGTTTCCCAAGGGGAGGTCAGGTTTTACACCTTTCTCCAGTTGGGCCATTTACATACTGTTTGGGAGTTTTCTGGAACGCAATTACGAAATTTCGCTGTTCCTAACATTGAATAGTGGCAATGCCAATCTTAATTTGGAAAGTTTAAAAACCCCTACCATTTCAGCCTTATTATTATGATTGATATTTGAGATCTCCCGACATATTTGTTCCTCAGTCTGACATGGATTATTCAGGGTCAGTACACTCGTATCAAAGTGATGACCCATTCTTATTTCACAGTTCCTCCAACACAGTGGGTGATCCCACAGGAATGTGCTCTGTAAGTATTGCTGTGATGTTTCATGCAATCAAAACACACCACCGCGCGTCCTTCCCCTCTCGCCACCCCTGCTGCCCTTCTTGAACAAAGGACCCACATTAGCGATCCTCCAGTCATTT
The DNA here is from genome assembly GCF_047496795.1 of Chiloscyllium punctatum. Lineage (NCBI taxonomy): Eukaryota > Metazoa > Chordata > Chondrichthyes > Orectolobiformes > Hemiscylliidae > Chiloscyllium > Chiloscyllium punctatum. The sequence goes on from NC_092756.1 coordinate 19,190,278, forward strand.
GATACTTCACCTGTGGCCAGCAAAGTATTAAATATATCCACCAGGGCCCCAACAATCTCCTCCCTTACCTCCCATCGCAGCCTAGGATACATTTTATTGGGCACTGGGGATTTTTCCTGCTTTATGCCTGTGAAAACATTTAATATCTCCCCTTTATCGATCTTAATATGTTCTAGAGTCTTACCATCACAACTGAAATCCCCGGCTACAAAGTCTTTCTCCTGTGTGAATACAGATGGGAAGTATTCATTGAAGACCTCACCTACCTCCTCTGGCTCCATGCACGGTGTGTCCCTTTGGTTTCTAACAGGCCTCACTCTTTCCCCAGTAATCCTCTTATTCTATCTATACTGATAAAATACCTTGTGGATTTTTCTTTATAGTATCTGACAAGGATATTTTATGACCATTGTTTTCCCCTCATTTCTAAAGACGCCTTTTCAGTCCCTAAACTTTTGGATTGCTTCGCCTGGTTTTATTGCACCGTATTTTCTTTATCAATCTCACGATATTGCTTGATCAGTATTCGCTGGACATTCTGCCTTTACTATTCCCTCGTCAGGAACACACTGGCCCTGAATTCTCACTGTATGACTTTAACATACTCCCACTTTCCAAATATAGACCCAACTGCAGATAGTCCTCCCAGTCTTTGTTTGACAGATCCTCTCTATTAATCGTGATACTGATAGGAAACTCAGTTGTGAGGGGGACAAACAGGAGATTCTTTGGCTACAGCAGAGATCCCAGGATGGTGTGCTGCCTTCCGGGTGCGAGGGTCAAGGATGTCTCTGTGCAGTTACTGAACATTCTGAAGGGGAGGGTAAGTTGCCATTGGTCATTGTGCACATCGGTCCACATGACAGCGGTAGACAATGGGATGGGGTCCTGTGAAATGAGTATCAGGAGGTAGGTGAGAGGTTTAAAAGGATAACCTCAAGGCAAGTTATCTACAGATTATTCCCAGTGCCACCTCCCCCGTTGAGGACTGAAATAGAAAGATAGGCTAGATAGAAGTGTGGCTGCGGAGCTGGGGGATGAAGTAATGTTTGGATCATTGAGACCTCTTCTGGGGTAGAAGTGACCTGCACAAGGGGGTACAGGTTTGACTTAAACCAGAGCGGCACCAGGATCACTGCGAGGGAGATTTGTTAGTGTTACCTGGGAAGGGTTTAAACTAGGTTGGCAGGGACTCTGAGTAAGAGAGGTACCATTGGCCAGTCAGGAGAAAAATATGTTAGCCACCGAGAACAAGTTTCTTATTCTGGATATCCTGGGGCACAGTCAAGGGAGGGAAAAGACTACTGGTTTAACGTGCATTTATTTCAACACACGAGACCTGACTGGTAAGGCAGACGATCTCAGAGCATGGTTTGGCTCTGGGGACTGGGATATTATAGCCATAATAGAAACATGTCTGAGAGAAAGGCAGGACTGGCAGCTCAGTGTTCCAGGATACAGAAGCTACAGGTCTGACAGAGTGCGTGAGACGGGAGAGTTACACTTTTCATAAGGGAGGGCAGAACAACAGCGTTTAGAAGGGATACTCTTAAGGGATCATCAAATGAGGCCATATGGTTATAAGTTAGAAACAAGAACGGGATGGACTCTGTTGGGACAGTGTTCTAGCCAGTGGATTCTAGAGGAGCAGATGTGCAGAGAGAGTGCAGGTACCTATAGAAATAATAATGTAGTATTGGTTGGAGATGTTAACTTCCTCTGGATGGACTGGGCCGCTCACAGAGTAAAAGGCCTGTATGGAGTCAAATGTGTCCAAGAAATTTTCCTTAACCAAGATGTAATTCTAACATGGCCTATCTCTACTCAGGCGGGTGCAATACTGGACCTCACCTTAGAAAACGAGGTCTGGAAAGTGACTGAAGTGTCAGTCAGAGAACACTTCGGGTCCAGTGACCACAACTTTCTTCGTTTTAACATAGTTATGGAAAAATATCTGACAGGTCCACAGATGAAACTGGAGCAGGGCCAGGTGGCCATTCGGCAGGATTGGGTGAATTAAAAATCACAGAACACCAGGTTATAGTCCAATAGGTTGATTTCAAAGCAGCAGCTTTCGAAGCGCAGGTGATAATCCTAAAAAGTGAAAGGCAGAAACTAAATGTGTTTGATATTACATTCCATGACACTGCTATCCTGTTGTTATAAATTCTATGCCTTATGATTGTGCTCCACAACCACCTGATGAAGCAGTGCTCTGAAACCTAGTGTCTCTAACTAAACCTGTTGGACTGTACGCTGGTGTTGTGTGATTTTTAACATTGTCCAACCCAGTCCAACACCGGCTCCTCCACATCATAATTACCATCGATTGGGTGAGTCTGTTTGAAGGAAAAGTAATGACCGGCAAACGGGAGGGTTTTAAAAGTGTGATTTCAAGAATCCAGGGCCAGTATGTCCCTGTTAGAGTGAAGGGAAAAGCTGGCAGGTTTCGGGATCCCTGTCTACTGAGGGTTATTGAGGCTCTGTTCAGGAAAAAGAAAACAGCATACATTGGGTTTAATCTATCCATATCGTTTTCCAGTCCGAAAGACAGGATCAATCTGTGGAGACCCTTCAATCCTCTCAGGTCCCTGCTGCAGTCAGGATCTGTAGAACTCACTCCAATGTCTGTTACTCTCCTGATCCAGTTCCGATAAGGAACATCCTCCCGTGGCTATCTCCCACCCTGTCAATGCAAGCTCCTCCAGTCTCTCCATCCATCTACTCATCTCCATAACCTTCTCCAGCTCTTACACCTCTATCTGTGTAAATGCCACCCTCCCCTACAAACCTTCCTACTTTGACTAAACTGCAGGAGGTTACTAATACTTCCTTATCTGTGAAAATGTCTCCAACCATCCCATCCTACCGACATCCTTGTTCCTGTAAACTGCTTCATCCCTCCCAACCTCCCCATCTCCTTGACCTCCTGCAGGCCCTATAGCACTGTAACTTCTTGTGGCTTTATTGTCCTCCCTCCCTGTGATACTACCTCCCGTCCTCTCACCCATCCCAGTCTGGGTCGTCTGCTCCAGATCAGACCGTTGCTGTCTCTGTTACCCTCGACAATCCTAGCAACCCTTCCTATTTGTGTCTCTTCATTCAGATCCCATCTCTCCAGTTTTCGGAAACCTCTTTGTGCCATTGTGAATCTCCTTATTTACAACGTAGAACAGTACAGTAAAGCACATGCCCTTCGGCCTTAATTATGTGATGACATTTTATCCTGCAGACCCTACATTTTACTATTATCCATTTGCCTGTCTCAGAATTGCTTAAATGTCCCTAATGTATCGGACGCTGCTACCACTGTTGCCAGTGCATTCCACTCAAAAGCGACACGATGTGTAAAGAACCCACCTCTGATACTGCCTATTAAACTTCGTCTGATCACCTTCAATTTATGCCACCTTGTCATTTCCAGTTTTGCAATGGGAAAAGTATCTGGTTATCCTCTCTATCTAAGCCTCTCATCATCTCGTTCACCTCAATCAAGTCACCTCTCCTCCTTTTTCATTCCAAGGAGAACAGCCCTAACTCCCTCAAACTTTCTCCATAAGATCTCCCCTCCAGTCCAGGCAGTATCCTCATAAATCTCCTCTGCACCTCTCTAAAGCTTCCACATCTTTCTGATAATGAGGCAACAAAAATTGAATGCAATATACCAAGTGTTGTCTATCCAGGGCTCGATAATGCTGCAGCATACCAACCTACAACCGCCCTCAGACTGAACTTCACCACATCCCCATATACATCCCAAGCCTGATAAATAACGCCATCCATACACTGCCCACAGCCTAACCCTCACCGCCACCCAATACAGTCCCAAACTGACTGTCACTGCCGTCCACACGCCGACCCCAGTCTGACACTCATTGCCGACTATACACCGCACCCAGGCTGATCCTCACCACCGTCCAACACGGCCCCCAGCCTGACCATCACCGCCGCCCACACACCACCCCCAACCTAACACTCACCACAGTCCACACACCGCCCCCAGCCAGGCCCTCACCATCGCTCCCAGCTTGACCCACACCGCTAGCCACATACCTCCCCCAGCCTGGCCCTCACAGCCACCCACACACCATCCGCACACCGCCCCCCGCCTCACCCTCACAGCTGTCCACACACAGCCCCCAGCCTGACCTTCACTGCCGTCCATATGCCGCCCCCAGCCTGACCCTCACCGCTATTAACACACCACCCCCAGCCTCTCCCTTACCGATGTGCACGGGCGCCCCCCGGCCTGACCCTCATTGTTGTCCACGCACCACGCCCAACCTGACCCTCACCAACGTGCATGCACCGCCCCCGGCCTGACCCTCACCGACGTCCACTCACCGTCCCCAGTCTGACCCTTACCGACGTTCACGCAACACCTCCAGCCTGACACACACCGCCATCCACACACCATTCCCAGCCTGACCCTCACCACCGTCCTCACACCGTCACCAATCTGAGGCTCACTGCTGTCCACCCACCACCCCCAGCCTGTCTCTCACTGCCGTCCACACACCACCCTCAGCCTGAACGTCTCCGCACCCCACAGACCGGCCCCAGCCTGAAACATAACGCGCTCCATACACTGGCCCTAGACTGACCCTCACTGCTGTCCAATAGCATCCCAACCTGACCCTCACCGCCATCCACACACCGCACCCAGTCTGACGCTCACCACCCCCCGCCCACACACTGCAACCAACCTGACCCTCACCCCCGTACATACACCGCCCAACCTGTCTGTCACTGTTGTGCACACACTGCTCCCAGCCTGACATTCACCGCTGCCCATACAACGCCCCCAGGCTGACGCTCACCGCCATCCAACATGGCCCCCAGCCTGATCCTCAACTTCGTCTGCACACTGCCCCAGCCTGACCCTCACCGCCATCCGCACACAGCCCAAACCCTGACCCTCACCGCCACTGACAAACCGCCCCCAACCTGATGCTTACCAACATCCACACACCGCCCCCAGCCAGACCCTCACCCTCGCCCCCAGCCTGACCCGCACGGTCGGCCACACACCTCGCTCAGCCTGTCCCTCACTGCTTCTCACACACCGCCCAAAGACTGACCCTCACCTCTGTCCACTCACCGGCCACAGCCTGACCCTCTGCCCACCCACATACCGCCCAAGCCTGACCTTTACTGCCATCCAGACACCACCCTCAGCATGAAACTCACCGCACCCCACATACCGTCCCCAGCCGAAAACTTAACGCTGCCCATACACCGCCCTCTGCTTGACACTCACCGCTGTCCAATACCGTCCCAAACTGACCCTCACTGCCATCCCCACAGCGCCCCCAGCCTGACACTCACCGCCATCCACACACCACCATCAACCTGAATTATACCACCGTGCACACACCACCCCCAGCCTGACTCCCAACACCATTCAACACCACCCCCAGCCTGTCCCGCACGGCCATCCACACACTGCCCCCAGCCTGTCTCGCAACACCATTCAACAACGCCCCCCAGCCTGACATTCAATGCCGTCCACACACCGCCACCTGCCTGACCCTCACGGCTGTCCACACACCGCCCCCAACCTGACCCTCACCACTATCCACAAACCGTCCCATCCTAAGCCTCACTGCTGTCCACACACCGCAATCAGCCTGACCCTCACCGCCATCCAACACCATCCATAGCCTGAGCCTCACTGTCGTCCACACACTGTCCCCAGCCTGACCCTCACCATAGTCCACACACCGCCCCCAACCTGACTCTCACCGCTACCCGCGCACCGCTCCCAGCCTGACACTCACCGCCGTCCACACAGCGCCCACAGCTTGACCCTCACCGCACACCACATACCATCCCAGACTGACCCTCACCTCTGCCCATCACCGCCACCAGCCTGATTCTCAACAGTGTCTACACACCACCCGCAGCCTGAACTTCACTGCCGCCCACAAACAGCCGCTAACCTGAAATTCACCGCCGTCCAGCATCAATCCAAGTCTGATCTTCACTGCCGTCCACACACTGGCCTCAGCCTGAAACATAATGCCGTCCACACAACACCCCCAGCCTGGCACTCACCACCACCCATACACCACGCCGAGGCTGATCTTCACCGCCATCCAACAAAGCCCCCTGCCTGATCATCAACGTCGGCTGCACATTGACCCCAGCCTAACCCTCACCACCGTCCACAAACTGTCCGAAGCCTGACCCTCACCGCCACACACACACGGCCCTCATCTTGACACACCCCACCGACCACACACTGCCCCCAGCCAGACACTCACCACCACCCCCAGCCTGACCCACACCACCAGCCACACACCTCCGCTAGGCTGCCACTCAATGCCATCCAACACCACCCCAGCCTGACCCTCACTGCCACCCACACACCACCCCCAAACTGACCCCCACCGCTGTCCACACACCATCCCCAGCCTGGCCCTCAGAGCCATCCACACATCGGCCACAGCTTGACGCTCAGCGCAGCCTACATACCGCCCCCAACCTGACCTTCGTTGCCATCCAAACACCGCTCTCAGCATGAAACTCACCGCACCACACATACTGTCCCCAGCCTGAAACTTAACACCGGCCATACACCGTCCTCAGCCTGACCCTCACCGCCGTCCAATACCATCCCAACCGAACACTCACTACCATCCACACACCACCAACAACCTGACCCATACCACCGTGCACACACCACCCCCAGCCTGACTCCAAATGCCATTCAACACCTCCCCCAGCCTGTCTCTCATAGCAGTCCACACACCACCCCAGCCTGACCCTCACTGCCGTCCACACACCACTCCCAGGCTGAACCTCACTGCCATCCAACACCGTCCCCAGCCTGACTCTCAGCGTTGTCCAGCACCGTTCCATGCCTGAACCTCACCACCGTCCACACACCACTCCCAGCCTGACACTCACCGCTGAGTACGGCCCCAGCTTGACCCTCACTGTTTTCCACACACCACACCCAGCCTGTCCGACACTGCCCCAGCCTGACCCTCACTGCTGTCCACAGACCACCCCCTGTCTGATCCTCACTACTGCCCACACACCGCCCCAAACCTGATCCCGCTGACGTGCAACACCGACCCCTACCTGACCCTCACCACTGCCCACAACCGGCCCCCAGCCTGACACATACCACCGCCCACATTCTGCCCCCAGCCTGACCCTCACTGCCGCCCACACACCGCCCACAGCCTGACCCTCACTGCCACCCACATACCACCCCCAGCCTGACCCTCACTGCCATTCACACAGCCCCTAGCATGAGCCTCAACGCCATGCACACACCGCCCTCATCATGACCCTCAACGCCATACACACACCGTCCCCAGCCTGACCCTCGCTGGTGACCACACACTGACCACAACCTGACCCTCACCGCCGTCCACTCACTGCCCTCAGCCTGACCCTCACCGCACTCCACATACAGTCCCCAGCCTGAAACTGAACACCACCCACACACCGCCCTCAGACTGATTCTCGATGTCCCCCACTCCTCCATCACCCTGACCCCAACTGTCCCCGCACACCTCACGCAGCCTGACCCTCATTGTCCCCACACACCTCCCCCAGCCTGACCCTCACCATCCACAAACACCGCCCCCAGCCTGACTCTCAACGCCATCCAACATAGACCCGTTAGCCAGACCTTCACTGCCGCCCACACACAGCCCCCTGCATGATCCACACCACCGGCTGCACATTTTCCTCAGTCTGACACTCACCACCGCCCACATACCGCCCCAGCCTGAACCGCACCACCGCTCACACACCGCCTCCAGCCTGACACACACCGGCGGCCACACACCACACCCAGCCTGTCCGACACTGCCCCAGCCTGACCCTCACTGCTGTCCACAGACCACCCCCTGTCTGATCCTCACTACTGCCCACACACCGCCCCAAACCTGATCCCGCTGACGTGCAACACCGACCCCTACCTGACCCTCACCACTGCCCACAACCGGCCCCCAGCCTGACACATACCACCGCCCACATTCTGCCCCCAGCCTGACCCTCACTGCCGCCCACACACCGCCCACAGCCTGACCCTCACTGCCACCCACATACCACCCCCAGCCTGACCCTCACTGCCATTCACACAGCCCCTAGCATGAGCCTCAACGCCATGCACACACCGCCCTCATCATGACCCTCAACGCCATACACACACCGTCCCCAGCCTGACCCTCGCTGGTGACCACACACTGACCACAACCTGACCCTCACCGCCGTCCACTCACTGCCCTCAGCCTGACCCTCACCGCACTCCACATACAGTCCCCAGCCTGAAACTGAACACCACCCACACACCGCCCTCAGACTGATTCTCGATGTCCCCCACTCCTCCATCACCCTGACCCCAACTGTCCCCGCACACCTCACGCAGCCTGACCCTCATTGTCCCCACACACCTCCCCCAGCCTGACCCTCACCATCCACAAACACCGCCCCCAGCCTGACTCTCAACGCCATCCAACATAGACCCGTTAGCCAGACCTTCACTGCCGCCCACACACAGCCCCCTGCATGATCCACACCACCGGCTGCACATTTTCCTCAGTCTGACACTCACCACCGCCCACATACCGCCCCAGCCTGAACCGCACCACCGCTCACACACCGCCTCCAGCCTGACACACACCGGCGACCACACACCACACCCAGCCTGTCCGACACTGCCCCAGCCTGACCCTCACTGCTGTCCACAGACCACCCCCTGTCTGATCCTCACTACTGCCCACACACCGCCCCAAACCTGATCCCGCTGACGTGCAACACCGACCCCTACCTGACCCTCACCACTGCCCACAACCGGCCCCCAGCCTGACACATACCACCGCCCACATTCTGCCCCCAGCCTGACCCTCACTGCCGCCCACACACCGCCCACAGCCTGACCCTCACTGCCACCCACATACCACCCCCAGCCTGACCCTCACTGCCATTCACACAGCCCCTAGCATGAGCCTCAACGCCATGCACACACCGCCCTCATCATGACCCTCAACGCCATACACACACCGTCCCCAGCCTGACCCTCGCTGGTGACCACACACTGACCACAACCTGACCCTCACCGCCGTCCACTCACTGCCCTCAGCCTGACCCTCACCGCACTCCACATACAGTCCCCAGCCTGAAACTGAACACCACCCACACACCGCCCTCAGACTGATTCTCGATGTCCCCCACTCCTCCATCACCCTGACCCCAACTGTCCCCGCACACCTCACGCAGCCTGACCCTCATTGTCCCCACACACCTCCCCCAGCCTGACCCTCACCATCCACAAACACCGCCCCCAGCCTGACTCTCAACGCCATCCAACATAGACCCGTTAGCCAGACCTTCACTGCCGCCCACACACAGCCCCCTGCATGATCCACACCACCGGCTGCACATTTTCCTCAGTCTGACACTCACCACCGCCCACATACCGCCCCAGCCTGAACCGCACCACCGCTCACACACCGCCTCCAGCCTGACACACACCGGCGGCCACACACCTCCCCCAGCCTGACCCTCACCGCTGCCCACACACTGCCCCCAGCCTGACCCTCACCGCCGTCCAACACCATCTATGCCTGACCCTCACTGCCATCTACACACCTCCCCAGCCTGACCCTCACCATCCACAAACACCGCCCCCAGCCTGACTCTCAACGCCATCCAACACAGACCCGTTAGCCAGACCTTCACTGCCGCCCATACACTGCCCCCTGTGTGATCCACACCACCGGCTGCACATTTTCTTCAGTCTGACACTCACCACTGCCCACATACCGCCCCAGCCTGAACCACACCACCGCTCACACACCGCCTCCAGCCTGACACACACCGGCGGCCACACACCTCCCCAGTCTGACAATCACTGCCGGCCACACACTGCCCCCAGCCTGACCCACACCACCACCCATACACCTCCCCCAGCTTGACCCTCACCGCTGCCTACACACCGCCCCCAGCCTGACCCTCACCGCCGTCCAACACCATCTCATGCCTGACCCTCACTGCCATCTACACACTGTCCCCAGTCAGACCCTCACCACCACCCAACATCGCCCCGAGCCTGATTCTCACTGCCGTCCAACACTGCCCCCAGCCTGACCCTCACCACCGTCCACACACTGCCCCCAGTCTGACCCTCACTGCCATCGAACACCGCCCCCAGCCTGTCCCCTCACCGACCACACACTGCTCCCAGCCTGAACCTCACCGCTGTCCAAACATCGCCCCAATCTGAGCCTCATGCCGTCCACACAGCCCCAAGCCTAACCCTCACCGCTGCCCACACACCGCCCCCAGCCTTGCCCTCACCGATGTCCACACACAGCCCCAGCCAGACCCTCATTGACTTCCACACACCTCCCCAGCCTGACCATCACCGCTGCCCACACTTCACTGAGCCTGACCCTCACTGCCATCAACAGTCTGCCACCAGCCTGACCCTCACCACCGTCCACACATTCGCCGACAACCTGAACCTCACCGCCATCCACACACCACCCCAAGCCTGACCCTCACCGCCGTCCACACACTGCCCCCAGCCTGACCCTCACTGCCGTCCACACACTGCCCCCAGTCTGACCCTCACTGCCATCGAACACCGCCCCCAGCCTGTCCCCTCACCGACCACACACTGCTCCCAGCCTGAACCTCACCGCTGTCCAAACATCGCCCCAATCTGAGCCTCATGCCGTCCACACAGCCCCAAGCCTAACCCTCACCGCTGCCCACACACCGCCCCCAGCCTTGCCCTCACCGATGTCCACACACAGCCCCAGCCAGACCCTCATTGACTTCCACACACCTCCCCAGCCTGACCATCACCGCTGCCCACACTTCACTGAGCCTGACCCTCACTGCCATCAACAGTCTGCCACCAGCCTGACCCTCACCACCGTCCACACATTCGCCGACAACCTGAACCTCACCGCCATCCACACACCACCCCAAGCCTGACCCTCACCGCCGTCCACACACTGCCCCCAGCCTGACCCTCACTGCCGTCCACACACTGCCGCCAGCCTGACCGTCACCGCGATCCACACACCGCCCCAAGAATGACCCTCACTGCCATCCACACTCTGCACCCAACTTGATCATCACTGCCGCCCATACACCCCCCCCTCCCCGGCCTGACCCTCACCCCTATCCACAGGCCCCCCCAGACTGACCCTCACCACGATCCACACACCGTTCCCAGCCTGATCCTCACCGCCATGCACCCACTGCCCCATCCTGACCCTCACTGCTGTCCACACACTGACCCAGCCTGACCCTCACATCCGTCCACACACTGCCCCAACCTCACCTTCACCGTCTTCCACACACCCCTCCCAGGCTACCACATTCAACACCGCTCCCCACACCCACACCCTGTTGACACGCATGCCCGGTCCTCCCACCGAACATGGCTCCCCGCTCCACCAACCCCGTCCAACACCGACCTGGCCCCCAACCCCGTCCATCACTGCCCCCTTCCCAACCCCGTCCAACGCCACCCTCATTCCCAACCCCAACCCCATCCATCACCACCCCCTTCCCAACCCTGTACAACACCACCCTCTCCCCATCCCTGTCCATCACCACCGTCCAACACCGACGCTCCCTGAACCCCGTCCAATACTGCCCCCTGCATAACCCCGTCCAACACTGTCCCCTCCAGCAGCCACATCCAACACCGCCTCTCCCCAACAACGTCCAATACCGCCTCCTCCCCAACCTCGTCCAACACCGCCCCACCAACCCAGCCTCCCTCACCTCCTCTCTCTCTCACCCCCTCTGTCTCGCCACTCTCTCTTGCCCCCTCTCTCTCTTGCCCCATTTCTCTCTCACACCCTCTCTGTCTCGCACCCTCGCCCCCTCTATACCTCTACCCCTCACTCTCTCACACTCCTCACTCTCTCGCCCCCCCCCCCTCATTCTGTCGGCTCCCCGCTCTCTTCGCCCCCGGCTCTCCGCCTCCAGCCTGATCCTCACTTCCGCCCATACACCGCCCCCAGACTGACACTCACCACCGTCTATACACCCCCCAGACTGACCCTCCTCGCAATCCACACACCGTTCCCAGCCTGATCCTCACCACCGTCCACCCACCACCCCGCATCCTGACCCTCACTGCATCCACACACTGACCCAGCCTGACCCTCACAGCCATCCACACACTGCCCTCATCCACACCTTCACCGCCTTCCCCAACCCCGTCCAACACTGCCTCCACCCCAACCCCATCCAACACCGACCCTCCCCAACCCGTCCAACACATCTCCCTCCCCAGCCCCGTCCAACACCACCCCCCAACCCATCCTCCCATCTCCTCCTCTCCCTCTCGCCCCCTCTCTTTCTCTCCCCTCTCTCTCTCGCACCCTCTCTCCCTCTATCCCTCTATCCCTCACTCTCTCGCCCCCGCTCTCTCTTGACTCCCCGCTATCTCTCGTCCCCCTCACTTTCTGGCCCCACCGCTCTCTCTCGTCATCCCACTGTCTCGCCCTTCTGCTCTCTCTAGCCCTCCTGCTCTCTGTCGCCCTCCCACTCTCTCTCGCCCCCCTCTCTCTTTCGCTGCCTTGTTCCCCCGCACTCTCTCACCCCCTCTCTCCCTCGTCCCTCTCTCTCACCCCTCCCCCCACCCTCTCTCTCGCCCACTCTCGCTCTGTCGCTCTGTTCCCACTATCTCGCCCCTATGTATGTCTCTCTGGACCCTGCCCCCCTTTGCAAACACTCTCTCACGTCACTGTCGCCTCATCCCCCTCTCTCTCCTCCCTCTCTCGTTCTCGCCCCCTGTCTTTACCTCTCTTGCAGGCATCTTCTGTCCTCTCTTGCCCCCTCTCTCGTTCTCTCTCTCGACCCCATCCCTCTCTCCTCTCTCTCTTTTGCTCAGCTCCTCTCTTTCTCTCGCTCAGCCTCTCTCTCTCTACTGCTCGCCCTCTGTCTCTCTTTCTCTTTACTTGTCTGTCTCTCTCGCTTACTCCCTCTCTCACCTCCTCTCTCACCACACTCTTTTGCTCCCTCGCTCTCATCCTCTGTCTCTCCCGCCGCCCCCTTCATCCCCACCTCTCTCTCTCGAGAACCCTCTCACGCACCCTTTTCTACTTCTCGCCCTTCGTCTCTCTTTCCATCTCTCCATCTCTCTCTCTTACTCGCACTGTCTCTCTCTCACTGTCTCTATCACACACGTGCTCTCTATCTATCTCTCTCTCAATCTTGCTCTCGCCGACTCTCTTCCCTCCCCTTATTCTCTCTCTCTCTCGTTTCTTTTCTCCGTCCCTCCTTCTCACTCTCTGTCTCTGTCTCTCTCTCTCTCTCTTTCTGTCTCGCCCTCTCTTGCCCCTGCGCTCTCGCTGTCACCCTTTCTCTCCCGCGCCCTCTGTCCCGCCCCCTTTCTCTCTCGCCTCCTCTCTATCAAATCCTTCTTCTCTCTCTCCTCTCTCTCAATATCAGTCTCTCTCTCTCACCCTCGTGCTCTTTCTCCGCCCATCACACTGTCTCGATCACCTTCACTCTCTTTCTTGCCCTCACTCTCTTTCTTGCCTTTGCTCTCTCTCTTCCCCCGCTTCCCACCTTTCGCTCTCTCATTCCCTTTCTTTCTCCCTCGCCCCCTCTGTTTCGACCCGTCTCTCTGACCCACTCTATCTGTCTTTTGCCTCCCTCTCTCTCGAACCCTGTTTCTCTCTCTCTTGCTCCCTCTCCCTCTCGTCCCTCCTCAATCTCTCTTGCTCATCTCTCTTTCTCACTCTCGTACCGCCTCCCTCTCCCGCTCCATCTTTCTCCGATGCCTCTCTCCTTGCCCTTCCTTCTCTCTCTCTCTTGCCCTCCTCTCTCTCCCTCCCTCTCTCTCATCTCGATATCTCTCTCGCCGCGTCTTTCTCCCTCTCTCTCACCTTATCATTCTCTCTCACACTCTAAGTCCCTTGCCAACTCCCTGTCCCCCTCACTCTCTCTCTTCCCCTTTCTCTTTCACTCGCCCTCTCACTCACTCTGTCACTCTCTCCTTTGCCTCTTTCTTTCTTTCTTTGCTTCTTTCTTTCTTTCGTTCTTTCCTTCACTATTCCTTCCTTCCTTCCTTCCCTACTTCCCTTTTTATCCTCTTTTCTTTATTGTTTTCTATTTTCTTTTCTCATTTTCTTTTCTTCTCTTCTCTTCTCTTTTCTTTTCTTTGCTCTGTCTCTCGCTCTTGTGCCCTTCTCTCTCAACCCTCTCTCTCTCTCTCGACCCTCTCTCTCAGGTCTCCTCTATCTCTCTCTTGCCCCTTTATTCTCTCTTTCTCTTCCCTCCTCATTCTCTCTCACTCTCCCCTCTCTCCTCTTCTCTCTCTCTCTCTCTCCTTCGCCTTCCCATCAGTCTCGTTCCCTTTGTCTCTCCTTCTCCCTCTCTGTCTCGAAGACTTGCCCCATTTCTCTCTCGCCCCCTCCCTCACACCTCTCTCAGTCTCACTTTCTGTCTCGTCTCTGTCTCTCATTATCTCCTCCCAGTCTGTATCTCTCTCACTCGCACACCCTATATCTCTCCCTTGTTCCCCTCTCTCTCTCGCTCTCCGCTACTTCTATCAGCACCATCTCTATCTCCTATTCTCTCCATTTGTGTCTCTCTCTCCCCACCTCCCTCCGTTTCTGTCTGATTGAATCTCTCTCCCTCCTCTCCCTCCCTCCCTCTCTGACACACGCCGTCTCCCTGATCCTTCCCTCTCACTCTGACCCAGAGACTGGTGGTGAGGTTGGTGGTGAGGCTGCGTATGGTGTGTGGGGGTGGGGGTGAGAGGATAGAGATGTGGGAGATAGTAGGAGGAGGGGAAATTGAGATAGAGATGGAATTGCGGGGGGAGGGAGAGACGGCAGGATGAAGGGTAGAAGGAAGAGTGGAGGCAGGTGGAAAACGGGGGTTGGGGGTGCGTGAGGTAGAGAGGGGGAGTGAAAGGGAGTGGTGGTGTGAAAGAGTTAGTGTGCAGAAAGAGAGAGAGGGGGGATCGAGGTGATGAAAAAGCGTAGGAGAGAGGAAATGGGGAGGCTAGGCTGCAGTGGGGAGACAGAGGGAGTTAAACTCAGCTCCTGAGTGCGGTGTCCTCCCATGCCCTGAGGACCAGGACTTGGGGTTTACTCTGTTTGTCTCCAGCTCAGCTTCACCAACACAACGACGCACAACAACATCGGTAACTCTGCTGCTCGGCACGCTTTAATCAACATTATTTTTGTTTACAAAATGAAGTGATGGATACAGTCAGTGGGATGGTGCCTTTTGTCACTGGCCCCTGAGTTATGAGAAACATTGAAATGTTTCCCTGTAACCCCCCTGTGGGGTAAGGATGGACAAAGCAGCGCTACCCTCAGTCTGTTACCATCGCGACAGGCTGCTCCATCGCTGAAACACTGAATTGAAATGAGAAAATCCCGGATGATGTGATTAATGAGGGAATTTGATTGATGGATGGATTTGGGTGAAGGGATATTTCAGCACATTCTTCAGGTGCTGCCTGAACTTAGTCTGGGTCACAGCATAAATCGCGGTGTTTGTGCAGCAACTGAGGAGCTGCAGCATGAAGCCCAATTCGCGCACAAAGCCATCGAGAAACACAGGCGTATACACAACATACAACATCCGTCTCCATATAGAATACAGCATTAACGTTGACCATAACAGGATTAAATTGGCCGAGATCACAAATAGTAAAATGATGGATTTTTTTCGGTTTCTCATTTCTGTGTCAGACTGAGCGTCCCCATTGGTGTGAGCGCGGAGTCTCCTGCGGGCTCTGCTGGTCAATAAAATGTGTCTGACGGTGAGAACATTGAACAGCAGAATCAGGAGAAATGGGACACACGGGGTTAGACTGTGGTGGAGGAACTCGATTGTGACCCAGACACTGGAGTAATAAACAGCGTCTGTTACGTCACAAAACCAGGGCTGGTTCCACAGCCGATACCGAGCCGTGAGCATAAAATACCAGGAAATGTTCTTTAAACAGCTCAGCACAGTCACTGCTCCCAGAACCACAGCCGCCGTTTTCTCAGTGCAATATTTACTTTTCAGCTTCTGACAACAAATAGCCACAAACCGATCAAAGGTGAAAGTGACGGTGAACCAGACAGAGCAGTCAGTGGCTGCATAAAGCAGGACAGCGTGGATATTACACACAGGGACGGAGTCCCTCAGAAAATAAAACTGTTTCCCATAAACAATGGGAATGTGTCTCAGGATCAGGTCGAGGATAATGACCAGGAGATCCGCCACTGCCATGGCCCCCAGGTAACGTCTGACACATGGAGACAATCCACAATCTTTATAAATCAGGACGTAGATGGTCACTACGTTAACTGTGAGGAAGGAAAACAAACCCATTATCCATCATCCTGGAGGCAAAGGGACCCGTTTGATCGGGGACCCAGTGAGATTTTGAAATGTGTCCCTGTATTCAGGGATTTATTAAAATAATTGGAGCTGGAATAACAAATGGGAAGGTCGGAATTACTGAGAAAAATGTGATAGAAACCACAAGAAACCCTTCCTCCCCAAACACACAGAGACGCATTCATAAGGACAGATGGTTTCTAGAACATTTCCACACACTCGATCACTCGAGAGCAGACACAGGTCACTCCTTCCCACTTCCTAATACGGAGGGTGGAAACATTGTTGTCCTGAAGAATTCTCTCCCAGTTTCCTGAAGACAAACAGAGTTTGGGAATCTCTGTATTTTGGTCTAAATTGTGGTCTTCACCCCTTTAACTGACTGCGGGGACTTCGGAACAGTGTCTCCTTCTCCCTGGAACGGGATCTTTTCCCTCGGGATCTTATCGTTTGTTCAAGTCACTGACGTCCGGCCGTTCACAAACAATGTCAGAGACAGAACGTTCCGGGGAATGTCAGTTATAGAATGTTTGGGACAGAACGTTCCGGGGAATGTCAGTTATAGAATGTTGGGGACAGAACGTTCCAGGTAATGTCAGTTATGGAATGTCGGGGACAGAACTTTCCGGGGAGGGTCAGTTCTAGAATTTCAGGGACAGAACGTTACGGGGAATGGCAGTTATAGAATGTTTGGGACAGAACACTCCGGGGAATGTCAGTTCTAGAATTTTGGGGACAGAACGTTCCGGGGAATGTCAGTTTTAGAATGTTGAGGACAGAACTTTCCGGGAAATGTCAGTTATGAAATGTTGGGGACAGAACGGTCCGGGGAACTCCTTGACTTGTCCATCACCTTTTCCTCCTAATCACTCCACCCTCCTCTCTGACCTATCACCTCTCACCCAACCCTATCTACCGATCACATTCCCAGCTCCCCTCTCCCCAGCCTCAGCCCCAGCCCTAGCTCCTCCCATTTATCTCTCAGCCCCCATGGCCACAAGCCTCATTCCTGATTACGGGATAATGCCCGAAACGTTCATTCCCTTGCTCCTCAGATGCTGCCTGACCTGCTGTGCTTTTCCAGCACCACCTTCCCAGTCAGGGAACAGTCTGACACAATCATACTCACGGGATCAGACCTGATGGGTCTTGTTTCATGAAGCCCCATCATCATCCCTGAGTATATCCTCTCCCACCAGCAGGACAGACTCACCAGCGGTGGGCACTCCCTGGAATGGAGTCAGGGAAGGCGATACCCTGCAATTCCCCAACATTGATTCCAAAACCTGGGAAATCTCATGGTAACAGGTCACAGATGGCCAAGAAAATCACCTGATGATGCACATCCCGGCCCCTCACCTGTCCCTCCGGTGGTTGCTCAGTTCCCCTCGATGTTGAATTAAATCAGAGGAGGCACTGAGGGTGATAAGGGCACAGACCGTCCTCTGGGTGTGGGACTCAATGTCCATCACCAAGAGTGTCCCCACAGGCTCCCCACCGACTGAGAAGGGAGAGGCCTCACATGCACAGCAGCAAGACTGGGAGAAGTGATGGGGGAACCAACAAGAGGGAAACATTCTCACCAAACCCCTTGTCCCAGAGAGATCTGTCCTTAACAGTATCTGTCGGAACAGTCAGCACGCAGTACTCGTGGAGGTACAGTCTCAGCCTCATATTGAAGACCCCGCTCACTGTGTTATGTGGCACTCCCTCCTGTGTAGTAGGACATACTTATGAAGGACCAAGCACATGGAAGGTGGCCATTCATGAGGCACTGTGGGCTAGCAACAGCTGCAGCCTTCCTACCATTGTAAAGTTCAGAAGTGGGTTGTTCACTGATGGTTCCAAAACTGCTGCACCATTCCCAACTACACCTGTACTGAAGCAGGCTATTCAGGCCATCAAGAGTTTAATCCACGACAACATCCACCTGGTCCGTTGATCGATTTCTGTCGACAGGCTGGTCTGCCGAGTGCCTTCCTGTCTCTCGACCAGGAGAAGGCGTTCAACAGGGTCAATCATGCGTACCTGCTCGGCACACTGTGGGCATTCGGGTTCGGTATGTAGTTCCTCGCCCGGATCCAAGTTTTGTACACTGCCACAGAGTGCCTGGCTAAAGTTAACGGGTTCCTGACGGCGCCCCTTCACTTCGGGAGAGGAGAACTTCAAAGCTGTCCCCTGTCCGGCCAGCTGGATTCCCAGTGCGTGGAGCCTTTCCTGCGCCTCTTGTGGAGGAGGCTGTCAGGGCTGGTTCTGCGCGGCACAGGCACGGGGTTGATCCTCTCGTCCTACACCGACGACATCCTCCTCACTTTCACCGACCCGGCTGACCTGGGGAGGATATGCGAGTGCCAGGCCGTGTACTCGGCAGAGTCTTCCGCCAGGATCAACTGGGGAAAATGTTCCAGACTACTGGTCCGTCCGCGGCGGGTGGACTCCCTGCCCGAGGAGTTACGGGGGTTCAGCTGGAGTAC
The DNA here is from genome assembly GCF_047496795.1 of Chiloscyllium punctatum. Classification (NCBI taxonomy): domain Eukaryota; kingdom Metazoa; phylum Chordata; class Chondrichthyes; order Orectolobiformes; family Hemiscylliidae; genus Chiloscyllium; species Chiloscyllium punctatum. The sequence goes on from NC_092756.1 coordinate 19,209,096, forward strand.
CACCCATCTCCTCTACCTGGGGGTCTACCTCAGCCCGGCTGAGGAATCTTGGCCGGTGAACTGGCAGAAGCTGGAGGTCAATTTCTCGGCTCGCCTAGGCCGCTGGACGGGACTGCTCCGAGTGCTATCTTACAGGAGTCGAGTGCTGGTCATAAACCAGCTGGTGTCCGCCATGCTGTGGTACCGGCTAGTCACTTTGGTCCCTCCTCCGGCTTTGTCATTGACATCCAGAGAACGTTGGTCATTTCTTCTGGGACAAAAAGATGCACTGGGTCGTTGCGCAGGTTCTGAGTCTCCCTATTGAGCAGGGTGGTCAGTTGTTGGTGTGCGTCTACATCCAGATCGTGACGTTCCGCCTTCAGACCTTGCGGCGATACCTTTACGTCGAGCCTCCTCCTAGGTGGTGCGTCCTGGCGACGTATTCTTTCCGCCAGGTGCGTAACCTCAACTACAACACGCAGCTCCTGTTCGTCGCCCGTGATGGTTTGGAGGTCACCCTCAAGATGCTGCCTGCCTTTTACCAGGACCCGATCACTGTTTGGAACATGGTTGAATCGTATTACGCCTACCCTCCGGCTGGAGTAGCAGCTGTCGTCAGGGAGCCGTTTCTCAGGAATCTGGAACCCTGTACTCCCGGGTTCGAGTGGATGTCTGAGGGGTGACCAGGGTGGGGGACATGCTGGGTGCTGGGGGCCTGGGCTGGACGCTGTTACATGATATAGCGAGCAGGGCAGCGGTAGACGTCCGGTACATGGCCGTCGCCATCTGATGCCTTAAAACGGCAGTGATCGGACCTGACATAGTGCACCAGTTGGAGGATGCTCACTGTGCGGTGGGATCCCCTCCGCGCTCACCCCAGCCCGGACAGAATTTCACATTGGCCCCAAGGTCCCGTACTTCCTGTGGGAGCCTATGCCCCACAACCTGAGCTGCCTCCGGAATTTTTACGTCCTTTTTAAGGTAAAAGGGACGTAAAAAGGTGGCCTCTGTGTCGACTGCTGCTGCATACCGTCCACCGCTTCTCCCTCATCCACTGTCCGGACACGCCTTGACATATCCATTTGCCACCGGGCGGTGGCGATCCCCAGTGGAGGGCTCTCTACGTGGGAGTCCTCTCCCTTTCTCTCGGGGATCTGGGGTGGAGGGTGCTGCACGCAGCGGTCCCTGCAAATGCAGATTGCCGTGGTTCACGGACTCCCAGGCCAACTGCTTGTTCTGTGGCGCTGTGGAGTCCATGGACAAAGTGTATATTGGGTGTGGGCGTTTGCGCTCCCTTTTTGATTTTCTTAAAAACCTCGTCCTCTGCTGTTGGTTGCACTTCAGTCCCACGCTCCTGATCTTCGGGCACCCGGTACAGAGGAGGGAGGGCCTCCTGAAGATATCCTCGTGGGTCTGCTCCTGGGACCGGCCAAACTGGCCATAAACAGGTCCAGGCAGCGGGCCGTGGAGGGGGTCGTTAGGGCCGACTGCCTGCCCCTCTTCCACGGTTACGTTAGAGCCCGGGTGTCCTTGGAGAAGGAGCACACGGTCTCCACTAACACCCTGGAGTTGTTCAGGGAGAGGTGGGCGCCGCAGGGAGTGGAGTACATTATTTCCCCCTGCAACTCCATTTTGATTTGATCCCTGCCCTCCCCTTCACTGTGTGATCACACAGTATTGCCCTTAGATGTCACTGGCTTGTCACTGGCCACTCGGGTGTTTCCTTTCTTCTTGGTGGTGGAAATTCGAATAAAGGTTTGTGCACCTTGTTGTCTCTCACTTTGTTCCACACCTGCACACACACACAGCATGGGTGCTGGGGAAAGAAAATAAGCACTACTACGGTTAGGCAGTAGTGTGGGAAGTTCAAAATATATAATGTGGGTAACTGTGAACCTGTGATTTTTTTTTCTTCATGAAGAATGACAAAATAACAGGCTGTGTATTACATAAATGTAGAGGGATTACAGGACTCAGTGATACCGTTTGTACTGGAGGGTTCTCTCTGATCTGTCCAGACATGGGAAGTGTGGCCCCATCTCTCTGATGGTCTGCTTCCTGATGTTCCCAGTGGCCCCATTGCTCTCAGTTTACACCAGGTATTGGTTGGTAGTGGGACTTGGTGAGGGGGAGGATGCTTTGACCCCTGTACCAAAAGTACACCTTTATCTGAAAGGCTATCATTCCTTTCTCCGTGGAGTCCCGAGGACAATGGGAATAGCTGCCTGCTTCTGAATGAAGAGGCTGTGGCTGCTGCCAGGACAGTGAGTATTCACCACCATGAGGTTATGTGCATGGGCACACTGTAACATTAATGGGGAGAGAGACGGAGGGTCCAATCACAGGAATAGGAACTAAAGGCATTGCCAGATCAGGCAAAATGGTTAGATATACCACTTTCTCAATCCACCTCACAGAACCAGCCCAGACACCACACACCCAGAGGAGATATCTTTTCACCGTGGAACACTGTGCAGACCCGGCCAATGTACTGCTCAGTATAACCCTGCAATCTGGCCATGGTGGAACACTGCACAGATCATGTCAGAGCATTTAGCTTTAAACCATCTGTCAAGTATGGGAAGCCGGGATAGACACAAAAAAACCTGCTGGTGCTGGAATCCAAAGTAGACAGGCAGGAGGCTGGAAGAACACAGCAGGCCAGGCACCATCAGGAGATGGAGAAGTCAACGTTTCGGCAGTAACGCTGCTGCAGGAGTCCTGAACAAGGTTGACACCGGAAATGTCAAATTCCCCACCTCCTGATGCTGCCTGGCTTGCTGTGTTCCTTCAGCCTCCTACCTGTTCAGTGTGGGAAGCAGTGGAGACCATACTCATGCATTAATCGATAAACACGGATTAGATATCTGTCCAGCACCGACAGCTGTGAAGTGATCACCAACTTTTAACGTGGGGCAGTTACCCTCCCAGCATGTAGGACAGTATACACCACTACAGTGCATTGATCTGTAACCCAGGAGAGTTACCCTCCTCGCATGAAGGACTGTGTACCCCACCCCAGTGCATTAATCTGTAAACTAGGAGCAGTTACCCTCCCAGCATGTTGAACTGTGTACCCCATCCCAGTGCATGGATCTACAAAACCAGGAGCAACTAAACACCGAGAATGTAGGACTGTATCCCCACACCAGTGCATTGATCTGTTAACCAGGAGCAGGTACGCTCACAGCATATAGGACTGTGTAGCCCTTCCAGTGCATTGATCTGTAAACGTGGACCAGTCACCCTCCCAGTATGTAGGACAGTGTAATCCACCCCAGCGTATTAATCTGTCAACCAGGAACAGTTTCCCTCCCAGCATGTAGGACTGAGTACCCGACCGCAGTGCATTGATATGTAAACCAGGAGCAGTTACCCTCCCAGCATGTAGGACTGTGTACCCGACCGCAGTGCATTGATCTGTAAACCAGGAGCAGTTACCCTCACAGCATGTACGACTGTGTACAACCCCCGAGTGCATTGATCTGTACAGCAGGAGCAGTTACTCTCCCAGCATGTAGGGCTGTGTCCACCACCCCAGTGCATTGATATGTAAACCAGGCGCAGTTACCCTCCCAGCATGTCGTACTGTGTACACAACACCAGTGCATTGCTCTGTAAAACAGGAGCAGTTACTCTCCCAGTATGTAGGACTGTGTACCCCACCCCAGGGCATTGATCTGTAACCCAGGAGCAGTTACCCTCCCAGCATGTAGGACTGTGTACCCCATCCCAGTGCATTGATATGTAAACCAGGCGCAGTTACCCTCCCAGCATGTAAGACTGTGTACACCACCCCAGTGCATTGCTCTGTAAACCAGGAGCAGTTACCCTCCCAGCATATAGGACTCTGTACACCACCCCAGTGCATTGCTCAGTAACACTGTGTTAGATCCTTGCCCAGCGTGGAGAATCTTGCAGCCCATGCTGGAAGTGACAGGATGTCCAGCTCCCATCCATTTCCAGCTCCATATCACCATTGTACCATGGCAAGGATGTGCTGTAGGTGTGAACATCACTGCCAGAGAGAGGTGGCGGGCGAATCAGTTTAAATATCACCACATGGGAGGGGTTTGGAGTATAGACAGAGAGGGGGAGACTGGGAGACAGTGTCATGGAAGGATGTGTTCCCACTTTTCAGAATGCAAAAATCAAAACATATTGACATAATCCTGTAACATGAGCCTGTGTTTCCAGGAATGATGGGTGATCAGAATATGGGTGGGTGTTCAGATGATGGAGAGTATTGGATATGTATTTGTTCTGCTTTCTATCTGGGAGTTGGGCCAGCAGAGTATTTGACTCATTGAGCTGAATCTAACAATAATGTGCCTCAGTGACATTTTCCTTGAGTGTGACAGAATGATCACCCGCACAAGGCTGAGCTCGTTTCCTGGTACTATCGTATCGAACTCACCTCATGAACTACACACCCCAGCCCATGGTGGCCCTTTCATTCAATACCAGCCCGGTTCTCCCACCCAACATGGCTGGAGGTACTCGCCATTGCCCGGATGTCCATGGATATTCTGTGATCCCTGGCACTGGTGCCACCTTTAATAGGCCAATGGGCACACGTTAGAGCTCTCTCTGTTTGGAGCTGCCCTGCACAGTTTACCTCGAGCATGGCAGATAACGGGAAATTACACCACGGTTTGTCGACAGGGGCACGGTGGTCCTGGTGGAAAGAATAGTACAGAGGGGAACCATTCTCTTCCCAGAGGGAGCCACACCACCAGACCCACAGAGCATGGTCTGAGCTCCCCACCCATCTCAGTGCAGTATCTGCGTTCTGAAGAAATGCCCAGCAATACAGGACAAACATCAATAACTTCCCCCCCTCTGTCAGGATAAGGGTCTCTGTTTACTCTCTGCTGCCTCACATTCACTGTACATCTGTTATAGCACTGACACCCGAACAAGGCTCAATCTCCAACACTGTCACTGCCGCATGTAGCACCTTCATGCTTCTCTTTCTCTCCCCCCCCTTCACTACACACCCCACACCAATAACACAGAATGGATACAACACAGTGGCCTGACTCCCTCTAAACCCCTACCCACGTCCCCCCACCTTTACCAGCACTAACAGCAGAGACAAACACCCACTCCCACCCTCATTCCCTTCCCTCCCCTTCTCCCATTCCCGGAGAAATAGCCTGGAATAGGACAGAAAGGGCTAAGCCGGTTGGTGGAGTGCCCGATATCCATTCCCTCAAACCCCTCACCCCGCCATGTGGGGAGGACCCTGGTACGAACCGAAGAGGAACGGGACGCCTCGTGTGGAGGTTCTGAAACATCCACGTCCCACCGACCGATTAAGGAGCAATGTTCTTTGAAGGGCAATTCTCACTTTAAACCCACTGGCAGTTCCGTTTCCCCCGGCACAACTTAGGAGCCGTGGCCCAGATGCCATCTCCCTTTTGTGTCGAACTGGTACAAATGGAATCCCCACGGTCTTGGTGGGCAGGAGGGAGAGCTCACAACACATCATCATCACCACCTCCCAGGGAGGGAGCACTGTGATTACACCTCCTACACCTCCTCCTGTAAACAGTTCAGATACTGAAACTAATCTGTGATAGTTACTGCTCTCCTCACTTGTCCTGACATCATCAACAATCTGTGCTCATATACACCCATGACCCTCTGCTCCTGCACTCCCTTTATAACTGTACAGCTTGTTTTAAAATGTCTTTCGTTGTCTTTCCTCCCAAAGTGCATCACCTCATACTGCTCTGCTTTGATCCCCATCTGCCATACACCTGAACACTACACCAATGTGTGATTGTATTGTTAGAGTTCCACACTGTCCTCCATAGACTTTACAACTCTTCCAGATTTGGTACCATCTACAAACATTGAGATTGTTATAGTGTCACAGTCGTCAGGAAACAACTGAAATCCTGCTCACACTCACGAGTGAAATACTGATATATTCCCATGGACAGAGTCGAATAATTACATGCTGTCAATGGAGCAACAAAATTCCTGATACAAACCAAACGGAGTGAATGAAATATTGACAAACTATAGAGCAAGAGAAATCCGGATTGGCTTCAGGTATCTGTAATGACATCAGGGTATTTATGTAATGAAGTTGAAAGTGTGTACTGTACTTTTAAGATAGATGGAAAGCTGTACTGAACTGAGAGCTTCCAAGCACCTGTGTATATGAGAGGATGGCAGACTCAGAGTGTCAAGGACAACGGAAACTATGTCACATTTGGCTGTGAAATAGATCCCTGAGATGGTTGCTGCTTGGATAACAATTCGAAATTTACCAATCAGTTTAAATTCTGCCCCAGAGTACTAAAACCAAATCAATTTGAATTTATTGGTTTTCAAAAATTGAACTAATGAGATGATCTGACGTTGTGCATCTTAAAAATGCAGGCATTTTGAAAATTGCAGACAGAGCAAATGCGATCAACACAGAACCAAGAGATTAGGAAACAGTTCTCTACCAAATGTACCTTTTCATATGAAATATATCCACAGCAAACAGAAAGAAGATGACCCAGGGAGATATACAGCCCCAAGTAGACAAACAAACAACAGTTGCTGTGAGATTTTGAAATTAAATGTGTGCAATTTTAAGAAGTGTCTTATTGAAAGAGTATATCGTTATAGAGTTGGAGTGGGGGAATAAGCAGTTAAGAGAAAGGGGGTCTCAGAGTTCAGAATGCTTGATGTATAATGTTCACTTTCAGTGTTAAAAAATAAGTTGATGTTATCATTTAAACAGTGGAATTTGGGAGTTCTCTGTCACTCATATTTTAACAGTTTACAAGGTGAATTGAGTATTTCATTATGTTTAGTTTAAATTACCAGATGAGCTCAATGCTGTGTCCTAACATTTCCTGTGTTTGTATCTGTATGTCTCTGTGTGGGGAAGGTCTGGCAGTCTCTGTGGTACGTAAAGTGATGAAATGCCACACTCTGCTGGCCTCCACCCGCCACTGCACAGGCATCAGCAGGGGGTGAAAACCAACAGGGATTCATTCAGAGAGGAAGAGAGAGAGGGCAGCTGCTCACAGCACCATCCAAACTGATGTCTTATCCATGTACTGATCTAAATATCCTTCAAACATTGTAACTGTCCGTACTTTCACCACTTCCTCCAGAAGATCATTCCACACACAAGCCAGATTCTGTCTAAAATAATTACCTCTCGTGACTTTTGTGAATCATTTTCCTCGCACCTTAAAATATCCCATGGTTTTGAATCCCCAACTTTAGGGAAAATAAGCCCTTTAGCTTATCTGTACCCCTCATGATTTTATAAACCTCTGTAAAGTTACCCCTTAATCTCATACTCTCCAGTGAAAAGAGTCCCAGCCTATCCCAGCCTCTCCTTATAGCTCACTGCCTCCATTCCCAATAACATCCAAGGTAATGTCTGCTCAATCCTCTCCAGCTTAATAATATCAAGGTCAGTACTATCAAAGTGAATAGTCAAGGTATATTCTAAAGGTAGGAGAAACCAAAACTAGACAGTACAGGTTTAAGGTGAGAGAGGAAAAATTTAAAAGCGACCTAAGGGAAGTTTTTACACCCAGAGGGAGGTGTGCTTATGGAATGAACGGGCAGGATGACCAGACTGGACACAGTATTCCAGAAGAGATCGCACCAATATCCTGTACAACCTCAACATTGACGTCCAAATTTCGATACTCAAAGGTCTGACCAATGAAGACATGTGTGCTAAACCCCTTCTTAACCACACTATCTATATGAGATGCAAATTTTAAAGTATTGCACCTGACGGCCTCGGCCTCTGTTCTACAAAACTGCCTGAGGCCCTGCTTTTAATTGCATAGGTCTTGCTCTTGTTTGATTTACCAAATCCCATACCTCGAATTAATCCAAATAAAACTCCATCTGCCACCGCTCAGCCCAGTGTGTGTTATAACTGCCTCCTCACCCTCCCCCTTCAATTTAAAATGCCCATCCCTCTCCCGGAGGCCTGCACACTCCGGCCTTGATTTCCACAAAGACCCTGAGCTTGGTTTTCCTTCTGTAGTTAGGGGGAGGAGGGACAGATTGCAGACACTGTCAATGGGGAGTAGATGCTGGACAGTAATCAGCCGCCTTAGGAAGAGGGCAGTCACACGTGAGAGTTGGGTAATAAAGATCGGTATTTTGGGGCCAGAAATTATGTATTTTCTTCGTCTGTGGTGTTCAGTGATAAAAATCTATTCGAGACCCTTCATTGGGCAGACTGTGATTACAGGATTTGTTTTCTTAATATTGTAGATTACAGATAATAGCAATTAAAGACTTTCAAAGTTAATTTCGATGGCGCAGCATGTCCAGTCAATATTCTAAAGTTGAGACAAATATCTTGCATTTGTTTAACAATACAAAGTGTTTTGTGTTGCTCAGTAATGGTAACCTGATTATAATAAACCCACACCGAGCTGAAAGCGGGCAGTAAATTATGATGCAAAGTCTGGGTATGGTAGTGTAGTGGGTAGTGTCCCTACCTCTGAACCAGAACTCTGGATTTGATTTCAATTCCTGATCTTGTGTGGTAGTGTTCCTAGTTCTGGACTAGAAAGATTGGATTCAAGTTCTGCCTGTTGCAGAGATATGTCACAGCATGTCAGAACAGGCTGATGTACAAACACACCGGAGAATACTATTACAAAGTTATGGGTATTGCTGAGTGATGCTAGTGTCCCTACCTCCGGGCAAAAAGGTCTAGGTGTAAAGCCCACAGAAGTGTCTCATGATACATCTAAACAAACTGATTAAAACGGATTTAGAATTGTGACTTGATAGATAAGGAAGAGGTGTCAGTATTCCATTTCAGAATTTAGGTCCAGGATGAGTGAAAGTACAGCTAATCATGTTGATTGGAGTCGCATTTTGCAGCAGTAGAGGTTTATAAAATCAGAATTGTCATGGATAGGGTGCGTAGTCAAGGATTTTCCCCAGGTTAGGGGCGTCCAAAACCAAAGGGCCATTGGTTGAACGTGAGAAGGGAAAGGTTTTCAAGAGGCCTAAAGGGCACCATTTCACACAGAGGGTGGTGTGCGTACTAAATGAGCTGCCAGAGGAAGTGGGGGAGTCTGGTACAACTACAGCATGTAAAAGGCATCTGGATGCTGACAGACCTGCCGAGCTTTTCCAGCAATTTCTGTATTTATTTAAAAAACACATTCATTTTAACACAGATATTCTGACTACATTGAACATTTTATTTTTTAATGACGCTGGGCCATGTAAACATGTTTCAAATCGACCAAGACCATTTTCTGCTAAGGGTATAGCTCTGTGTATGACAACAGCTATGATGCTCCGACATGGAACAGGGAATGTGATCGAGACATAGTTTGGACAATGTACAAGGAGAACTCACATGGTCCAGTTTGGGATAAGATCACATTACTGTGTGATTCAACTCAGTGAGGGAGAAAATGCAATCTGCCCGAGAAGGAATGTCCTATTGCACTCTTTCTCCTTCATTGATCTTTCACGGTAATGTGTCAAAGCTAAATAAAACCTATCGTCATTGTTACCATTTTTTATTTTTATAGAATCCCTGCAGTGTTGAAACAGGCCCTTCGGCCCAAAAAGTCCATTCCAACCTTCACCCCTGACTAATGCACCTAAACTAGAAATCCCTGAACACTACAGACAATTTAGCATGACCAATCCACCAAACCGACATAGTTTGAGCTGTGGTAGGAAACTGGATCACCCATTAGAAGCTCACACAGGAAAGTGGAGAATGTACAAACTACACACAGACAGTTACCCAAGGCTGGAATCGAACTCAAGTCCCTGGTGCGGTAAGGCAGCAGTGCGAAGCACCGGACTACCCTTTGGGTAATTCCTGACCTGGATTCACTGGAATCTCCTCACTGCCTAAAGCAAAGGGAATTAAGCCAAATCCAACTGTCTTAGGCTGAAATCCCATTGCTAGCAGCTTGTGTGAGTAGAATATTTCAGAATCAGAATAACATTTTGGACAATCTCAATTTTTACTTTTACCATGAATTACACTATTAATTGGAAAAAGTTCTTTCAAATTAAAATTGCAGAGATTTTGTTAACCAGTGTGTGTGTGTGTGTGTGTGTGTGTGTGTGTGTCTAAACAGGGAAATATCGATTATATATTTGCAATACCCAAACACATTTCCATTCATCTTTCCATCATAGCTTGAGTAACATTGATCTGGATCATAAACGTGTTAAAGAAAAGAGCCTGACTTGTTGCTAAAACTGACCCTGAACCAGTCTGAGACCGATATCATCGGCCATATCACCAACCTGGTTGCATTTAACATTTGTTCTGAGCAGTGGAGGAGTGGGACTAGAAAGGAAACAGTGACCCCAAAAGCCGGGGAACTATAGACCGATGAGCCTGATGTCAGTAGTGGGTAAGTTGTTGGAGGGGATTCTGAGGGATAGCATTTACGTACATTTGGGGAGGCAAGGGCTGATCAGGATAGTCAACGTGGCTTTCTGAATGGGAAATCATGTCTCATTAATTTGGTTTAGTTTTATGAAGAGGTGACAAAGATTAATGAAGGCAGTTTGGTAGATATGTCTATATGGACCTCAGCAAGGTGTTCATAACATTCCGACTGGTAGACAGATTGGTAAGGTTCGGTCACTTGGGATACAGGGGAAGCTAGTCACAATTGTCTTGAAGGAAGAGGGGTATTTTTCAGATTGGAGGCTTGTGAGCAGCAGTGTGCTGCAAGAATCAGTACTGAGCTCATTGCATTTCATCATTTATATCAAGGATTTGGATGTGAACACTGGGGCCATAGTTCGTAAGTTTAGAGATTACATCAGAAAGATGGTGCAGTAGATTACCTCAGAGTACAACGAGACCACAATTAGATGGTACAAATGGGCAAGGAGTGAGAGGTGAAATGTAATTTAGATAAATACGAGGTTTTGCATTTTGGGAAGGCAAATCAGGGCAGAAATTATACACTTAGTGGTAAGGTCCTGAGGCGTGTTGTGCAACAAAGGGACCTAGGGCTGCAGGTACATTGTTCTTTGAAATTGCAGTCGCAGGTAGACAGAGTGGTGCAGAACACATTTTGCACATTTGCCCTAATCAGTCAGACCATTAAGTATAGGAGTTGTGGTGGCATGTTGCATCGGTGGTACGAAACTGGATCACCCATTAGAAGCTCACACAGGCAAGGGGAGAATGTGCAAACTCCACACAGGCAGTCACCCAAGGCTGGAATCGACCCCAAGTCCCTGGTGCTGTGAGGCAGCAATGCTAACCACCGTGCTACCCTTTGGAAGATCCCGACCAGAATTCACTGGAATCTCCTCACTGCCTAAAGCAAAGGGAATTCGGCCAAATCCACCTCTCCCAGGATGTTGGTGAGGCTACTTTAAGAATACAGCGTTCAACTCGGTTTCTGCAGAAAAGATTTACACCGATATTCCAGGACTGGAGGTTTGAGTTTCGGGGAAAGGTTAATTAGGTTGAGGTGCTTTCTCCTGGAGTGTCAGAGGCTGAGGGGTGACATTACAGAGGTTTATAAAACCATCAGGAGCATGGATATTCTGAACAGCCTTGTTCTGATCCCAGGGTAGGGGAGTCCAGAACAAGAGGGCTTAGGTTGAAGGGGAGAGGGTGAATGATTTAGAAGGGACCTGAAGATAAATGTTTCACACAGAGTGTTGAATGTACAGAAATTGCTCTCAAAGGAAGTGGTCAAGGCGGGTACAATCACAGGAGGAATATTGGCCAAATGCTGGCAAGTGGGACTAAATCAGATTTGATATCTGATCGGAGTGAACTGATTGGACTAACGGGTCTGTTTCCATTCTGCATGACTCTCTGATTCTATAAGAGGGATGACGAAAAATTCTTAAAAGACCGTTCAAGTGGGAATTCTCTTCACTGGAAGTTTATATTGTGCCTCTATGTTCACATGGACTGAAAGCTGTGTTAGTTAATTATTTGAGAGGGAAGTGAGTCACGGATAATTGGACACAGATAGGAAAGTGAGGCTGAGACCACAACCTGATCAGTCACAATTTTAATGCCTGGTGGAGAATGGTCAAAGTATCTAACGACCCATTCCTGCTCCTCAGTCCTATGTTTCTGTGTTCCATTCAGCCCTTCAAACCTGCGAGGCAGGAACAGTTGGAGGTTACTTACATCTATGACCTTATCCACCGAGATAAAAATCACACAACACCAGGTTATAGTCCAACAGGTTTAATTGGAAGCACACCAGCTTTCGGAGCGACGCTTCTTCATCAGGTGATTGTGGAGGGCTCGATCTTAACACAGAATTTATAGCAAAAATTTGCTGTGTGATGTAACTGAAATTATACATTGAAAAATTGATTGTCTGTTAAGCCTTTCATCTGTTAGATACAGTGACAGTTTTACTTCTTTCATGTGTAAATCACAAAACCCTTTTTTTTTAAGTTGCATTCTCGGGATAGCTGTAAACAATGGTGATAGCTAGACAATATGTTGAAGATGTTAGCCCCCTGTGTTCTCTGTCCATGACCTGATATTTAGATTGATTCCAATCTAAACAGTGAGATAACAGAGTTTTACATAAATTCATGCCGTTTTTGAGCTCACAGTTCTACATGAATGTATTTACTTTTTGAGCAAAGTGCAATGTAACACTGCAAGGACAAAAAAATTCACAACACACAATATATGTGTGCATGTGGGTCTTTGTGTGTGTGTGTCTGTCTGGGGTGGGGGTTGTGAGTGTGAGAAAGTGTGTGTGTGTGTGTGTAGTGAGTGCAGAGTGTCTTTAGTCTGTGAGAGGGTGCATGTGTGGGAGTGTGTGTTTCTATAAGGGTGTGTGTGTGGGTGTCAGTGTGCGCGTATGTGTGTACCTGTGTCCGTGAGTATGTGAGAGTTTGTGTGCATAGGAATATCTGTGTGTGTGTGTGTGTGTGTGTGTGAGTGTGTGTGTGTGTGTGTGTGTGTGTGTGTGTGTAGTGCAATGGTGATCACCTGTATTGTGACATGAACCCAAGGTCCCGGTTGAGGCCCTCCCTGTTGGTACCGAACTTAGCTATCAGCCTCTGCTCGGCCACTTTCCTCTGCTGCCTGTCCCGAAGTCCTCCTTGGAGGATGGTCACCCGAAGGTCCGAGGCTGAACGTCCTGGACCATTGAAATGTTCCCCAACTGGGAGGGAACACTCCTGTCTGTTGATTGTTGTGTGGTGCCCATTCATCCGTTGTCATAGCCTTTGCTCGGTTTCCCCAATGTACCATGCCTCCGGGCATCCTTGCCTGCAACGTATACGATAGACAATGTTGGATGAGTCACATGAGTACCTGCCATGTACAAGGTGGGAGGTGTTCCCACGCGTAATGATGGTATCGATGTCCACAATCTGACACGTCTTGCAGCGTCCACCGTGACAGGGTCCGATTCCTGATGCACAGAAACAGACGAGACCTTTCAGCCCTTCAGGGCTGTCACATGCTTTGTAGTGATTTGGGAAATATAATTGGAAAACCCAGGCTTGGTATTAAAGAGGCTCCTTATCTCTCTTTACAGAGCTTCCCGTCTCTGAAACTTGTGCTTCATTTGTTGATCATGTTGTAGACCCAGATTCACTGTGAATACAGCCCATAAACCTCACCCAGAGATGACTCACAAAATCCTCAGGTCTCCTGACTTCAATATTCAGTAATTGCGCATCCATGAAAATAACACCCATTAACTTTCCAATAACAGAATGTGAGAACTTCAGAAACAGGGGCAGGTCGTTCACTCCCCAAGCCTGCCTTGCCCTTCACTAAGATCATGGCTGATCTGCTCTTGGTCTCAAATCCTATTTCATACGTAATTCTTCATAGCCCTCAAATCTCTGACAGGTCAATATCCATCGACCTACTCTTCAAACGCTTTCAGTCACCTGGGTCCTCCAACACTGTTGAGAAGAGAAATTCTTACATTCAATACCACCTGTTTGTAGAAAAAACTTGCTGTTCCTATACCATGGCCTCTTGATGTGAACAAACGAGGCTGACACAAGGTTTCTGGTGAGAATGATAGGCCCTGATATCAAGGCAGTGGTTGCCTTCTGTTGACAGCAAGGAGCTTACCAAAACTGGACTTAATGGGAATCAGAGTAAACTCTCCAGTGTTTGGAGTCAAACATGGCATAAATGAAGATGTTCATCATCTCAGTCCTGGGTCATCTCTGTGGGAGATCCTCAGGGCAGCTTCCCCTTCACAAACATCTTCCGCTGCTTCATCAATGTCACCCCGCACCCACCCTCGCCACCATAAGATCAGAAGTGGGGATTGTCACTGAAGATTCCACAATGTTCCGAGCATTTTGTCCCCCCGTCAGCTCCTGAACTGGTCTGTGTCCATGTGCAGCAAGACCCAGACACCAGTCAGGTTTGTCCTGTTCAATTGTCTGTAATTTTCATGTAACAGCACTGCCTGGCACTGCACATTGCCACAGTAAAACAAGAGTTCATTCAGCACCTCACGCTGGTTTCACAGGAATATGAGGAAGTCATTCAGCCCATTGACACTATTGGAGAAGAACAGTGACAGCCCATTCAGTACCTCCAGCCTATTACTCAGGAAGAGAGGGATTCTAGTGTGATGGGCCACACCAGAATCCCTCGAAAATATTTGAAGGAGGTAGTGTAGATTCTAATATTTTCATATTTTAAAGGAAATGTAAACTGTCTGTTCCAGATGCAATGTGACTGGTCAAACTACTCGGCGTGAAGCAAAACACCATTTATTTAAACATGAAAGATAAAATGAAACCAAAGAAAGGGGAATTTAGAATAACTTAATTCTGTTGGACAAGTTAACAGAATAGATCTAGGAACTACTACTAAGGAACTGTTCCAATATAGGAAAATCGCATAAACACAGCTGCTGGCAAAATGAATATTCAAACACAGATTGTCACAAACATTTCTCCAATAAAGGAATTAAAAACAGCATCAAGAGAAAATTTCAGGGAGAGTAGCAACCAGGAGATAATCACTGAAGCATCCAACTCTGTGGAGACCCTAATAGTTTCTGAAGTTACTGAGAAACCAAAACCCAGAGATCCTAATCTGTGACAGTTGTCCACACCCATTCAGGCTGCACTAAAATAAACCAAAGGCCTCCCCAGCTGTTTAACCAAGTGGTCTTAACCAACCAGCTTGGTAACAATCGTTCAATCTCTCTCTTATAAGAAACCAGGACAAAATAACTTTTTAAAGCTGCAGCATCATCACACTTGTCAGCACATCGAGCTGTCACACAGGAACCGGGGTAACTCAATTAGGCCCTTGGCACTGTCCAGTCGGACGAGGAAGAAGCCAGTCAGTCCCTTGAGTCACTTACACGGCAACAGGATGAGGCCATTCAGCCCTTTGAGTCACTTCCACAGGAACAAGGCGAGGCCATTCATCCCTTTGAGCCACTTAGGCAGAAACAGTATGAGGTCATTCCCCAATCAACGCACTTACACTGGGACCCAATGATGCAGTTGATGCTGATTCCTGATGAATTGCTTATGTACAAAACGCCGATTCTCCTGCTCTTCGGATGCTGCCTGACCTGCTGTGCTTTTCCAGCAATCGACACTCTACTCTGATCTACAGCATCGGCAGTCTTAAGTGTCTCCTAAATGATGCTCTAACATGTTGAACAAGTGGAGCAGAGGCTGCACAGACAGACTGTTCCACGTTGTTCCTCGTGGCTCAGTTGCTTATGATACACACGTGGGACTTTAACGTGGTTTTATAGTGGTGAGGAGGGAAGCCATATGTCTTGTGTGAAGTCTCAATAAAGCATCTTCCATCTATGAGAAGCCAGCCTGGTGTTCTCTATGTATTGCGGAAGCTGGTGGGAATGGTTACCTGCTTCAGATGGAAGGTATTGTGGCTGCTGTTGGGGATTGTGAACAACCTGACGTTCAGTACGGGTTCATACGCCGACTGCACAATAACATGAGGAGTGTTAATTAAGGCATATAAACGATTTGGAAAGCCACGTTAGACTGATGAATGGACTCTCTATGTTGAAGTAATGCTGATCATGTTCATGTTGATCTTGTCTAGTGCACGTCCTGTGCAGTGTAACCTGTATGCCTTACTCTGTCCAAGTCTATTTCCACCCTATGAACTGCCTGGCCATGCTTACTATGATCTGCCTCCACTGCTCAGATATAAAGTGTTTCCCTGTACTGAGGTACACGTGGCAATAAATCAAACCAATCAACTCTGGGTAAAGTTTGGAATTTCTCACCCTATCAATATCTCTTTTGGAAATAAGTGATCGCTGCCACTCCTCGTGTTTCAGTATCACCATTCTTCATCTCTCACAGCTCTATGGATTAAACACTCAGCTTCTTTACTCTATCTTCATGATGCCATCATCCGTGTCTGTGGTAAGGAGATCATTCCTTACAAAGGAGATCAAACTGTACAGACTGCCCCTCATGCTCCCTCAGCAAGGCTCTACAACAGCCGGAAGATGGCTTTACTTATGTACTCGAATCATCTTACAATGAAGGAGAGCATACCATTGACTGCACCCATTACGTACACAGGGTTTGATTCGGAGCAGTCAGCAGAGACTTGTGAGTAATCGATCATACTTCCCAAATGTGTTAGAGTCCTTTAATGAAGTGACCAGGAAGGTTGAAGAGGACAGAGCGGTCAACGTAGTTTGTATGGATTTCTGTAAGGCCTTTGATAAGTTTCCACATGGCAGGCTGCTCTGGAAGGTTCCATCACGTGGAATGCTGCGGGAATTTGGCCAATTGGATACATAGTTGGCTTGTTGGTATGAAGCAGAGGGTTTAGTGGAAGTATGCTTGTCAGACTGGACGTTGGGTCCATAGCTGTTTGTTATCTATGGTTTGGTTGAGAATGTACAAGGCACGATTAGTAAGTTTGCAGATGACATTAAAATAAGTGGTATCATGATCAGTGAGCACGTTTTTCATAAATTGCAGAAGAACGTTCATCAGGTGGACAAGTGGGCCGAGAAATGGCAAATGGAATTTAATATAGATGTGTGAAGTCTTGAATTTTGGAATCTCAAATCAAGCTGGGAGTTTCCTGGTGCATGAGAGAGTCTGAAGGGGTATAGTAGGCAAAGAGACCTTGGCGTTAAGGTGCAGGTTTCCCTGAGAATGGAGTCACAGTTAGACAGGGCAGTGAAAAAGACATTTGGCACACTGGCCTTCATCAGGCAGGACATTGAGTATAGAAGTTGGGAATTTATGTTGCAGTTACAAAGGACTTTGGTAAGGCCACACTTGGAGTATTGTGCTCAGTGTTGGTCACCTTGTTAGAGGGAGGATGTCATGAAATGAGAAAAAGTGCAGAAGAAATTTACAAGTACGTTGCCAGGACCCAATGGTCTGAGTTATAGGGAGAGGTAGAACAAGCTAGGACCTTTCCTTTAGAGTGTAGGAGACTGAGGGTGGGGGTGGGGGGGTGGAACGGGGATCTTATAGAGCTGTATAAGATCATGAGAGGTATGGATAGGGTGAAATATTCTCAGTGTTTTCCAAGGTGTAGAGAATCGAGGACGAGATCTGATCAGTTTAAGGTTAAAGGGGAAGGAACAAAAAGGAACCTGGGGGGCCACTTCTTTACACGGACGGCTGGTATGCAGAGAAGCCGCTCACAGATGTATTTGAAGGTGGTATATTTACAACATTTCAAAAACATTTGGATAAATATGTTAGTAGGAAAGGACTAGAAGGATATGGGCCAACTGAAGGAAAATAGTGTTAGCGTGAATGAACATTTACAAGGTGGAATCGAACTCTTCTGTTAATTAAAACCAAACACCCAGAAAAGCTCGCCTCACCTTGTAATCTGTTAAAATATGAGCGACACAGATCTCCTACATTCCACTATTTAAACAAATATTTGAAAGTTGTTCATAACTTTAATAGTGAACACTATTATACCAGCGGTAATATCACTATGTCATTGCTTCCCCTTGCATATATTTGCATATCCAATTTCCAGAGCATATGATGCAAAATATTTGCGCGACAGGTTGGTCTCGATATATAACACATTGATGTTTACTTCTAATTCTATTTGTAAGATCCACCCAAACTGATTCTGTGGAATCTGAGGGAAAGGATCTGTGAAGTTATTAGTGACAGACTTGGACAAGATGCTTGGGGAGGCTCACCTCGACGCTCAGATGATCTGAAGAATTGCTCAGCAATTCAGGACACGCATCAATATCTTCCCCGCTCTGCCAGGATAACTGTCATCGTATTCTCTCTGCTCCCTCACACTCACTGTATATCCGTTTTAACAAATATCCCCGAGCAAAGCTCACACTCTACCTCCAAATAAGGCTCAAGCACGACCACACTCACTGTTGAAATCAGCACCTTCCCTCCCCCACATTTTCTGTCACTGATGCAATAGCCCCGCACACTAATAACACTGCATGGATACAACACTGTGGTCAGACACCCTCCGGACCTCACACTTACCCCCTCCAGCACTAACAGCAGGGACACCCACTCCTACCCTCATTCCTTCCCTCCCCTTACCCCATTCCAGGAGAAACAGCCTGGAATTGAACAGCAAGTGCCACCCTGGTGGTGGAGTGCCCGATATCCGTTCCCTCATCCCCTTATCCTGACATGTGGGGAGGATCCTGGAAAGAGCTGGAGAGGACCAGGAGTTCTTGTGTGGAGATTCTGAAAGATCCACGTCCCACCACCTGAGTAAGGAGCAATATTCAGTAAAGTGCAATTCTCAATTTCAACCCACTGTCAGTTCCAACCTCATCTCTCTCACTCGCAAAAGAACAGATATCCCATTGCACAGAGATGCAAACATTGAAATACACAGAAGCATTGGTAATACCCCAATATGCTAACATGCACAATGCATACAAGGAGATAGGCATATTTACACACAGAAACATACACAGTTACACACACAGACAGACAGAAACACAGATCAAAGCACACAGTCCGATACACAGACAGACAGATTTCGTCACACAAATACACAGATAACAAGCACATGGACACACACACTCATACATACATACACACACAAAGACCCAGACACTAGTGTCATTAAGACACAAACATTTTTTTTTTTATTTATGTGGAGATCAATGATTCCAGGGAGAAGGTAGGATGTTGAGGAACTTATAAGAAATGATTGAATGATATGTCAGACTTGATGGGCCGAATGGCCTAATTCTGTTCCTTTCTTTAAGGCTTGTGTGGTGTCATGCTATCAGGTATTCTCTTCCTGAGACAGCAGCAGAGGCTGGGTTTGATACATGTTTGATTGGAAAGAGTCAGTGGTAATGTGGGGCTGAGTTGGAGGGCGGAATGGTTTTTGTCTATTCCTAGTTATTGCATCCTTATATCCGAAAAGGGACAGTCATTTGATGTGAGGTTAACAGTTTTAAAATAATGGGTCATATATTGAAATAAGGATGTCCCTTTCCCTTTAGTGTTGTGCTACCTGTGATGTCTTCATCCACAGGGAGCAATGAAGATTCGGTTATTGAAGATATTCAAGGCTGAGCTCGGCTGATCTTTGCTGGACAGAAGAGTCAATGTTTATTGGGACCACACAGGAGTCGGATGGTTAGACACAATCGGATCAGCCATCAGGATTCTGAATGGTGCAGCCGAATGTTCAACTGCCACCCCTATCCAATGTGTTGTTCCTTCAATACAGCCCTCGTTGCTGTTACAGTGATATACTGTTGCCCCTACCCTAATTGCTGTTTCCTCAATCCACTCCTCGAGTCTGTTACACGGTAGGGGACCACCCCATTCAGCCACACAGGATCGTTACAATGATTTGGGAGGAGACGATTCTGCCCCTCGAATGAGTTACACAGGAACACAGAAAGAAGTACTTCAGCTCGTTGAGTACATTACACAGCACAGGAGGAGGCCATTCCACCCGGCTGAACTGCTGCAGAGGAACAGGGATGCTGTCGTTAACAGAAAATAGATAGTCGAGATAAATGCATATTTTTATAAAACCGTAACTAGTTTTGCCCGGGGATCACTGTGTGGTCATTAATGATCAACAATCTATGTCAAATATCTGGATGAAGGGACTGAATGGATCAAAGCTGAATTACCTTATGCACCAAGATGATCATTCAATATATCTTCAAATGGAGGTAGTGAATCTGCATTATAATATAGACAGGGAAGGTTCGTGAGCAAACCTTTGTCTATTGTGGTAGGAAGGATAGAACAGCAGAAAACAATTTAAATGGAGAGAGATCGCAGATATCTGTGCTGCAGATGTTTTTCATATTCCTGGTACACGAATCATATGAAGTCTGCAGATGTAGCAAGTGATTTGGAAGTTAAATGGAATGATGCTGTTTGTGGCAGCGGGTATTGGGTTTCATCAGAAATGTTTTACTGCATCTTTACAGGGCATTGCTGAGACCATATCAGATACACTGGGTGCAGTGTTGATCCTCTAAACTAAAAAAAGGACATAACTCATTTGGAAGATGTTCAAAGATGTTTCCCTTTACTCATTCCTGAATTGAAGGCCTTTTGTTATCGGGGATTATCTGCTAAGGACTTAGATGAGAAATTTTATTGAAGCACGATTTTCAGAAAAGTGTTTCAGCTGGATACATATTTTCTCTTGTTAAGGAGACTAAAGATAGAGAATTTTTTTATGAACGTGATGTGTTGATAGAAACACAATTATTATGAAGATATCAACCCATTTACGAAAATTATGCAGACACATATAAAGATGTCATCAAATTATAAAGCCGGCACTTTGTTTTGCTAAAGAAAGGAACTGTGCACAACAACAGCATTGATGCTGCATACATCATACAGTCTATTATCATCCATTCCATAGAATGTTCATGGAGAGTGCACATGGTCCAGTTTGGTGTTCAGTTGACATTACGGTATTTTTCCACACGGAGAGGAAGAAAAATATTACCTGCCTCTAAAGCAGCAGCCAAATGGTCTTTCTATCTTACTTTGATGTGCCTGAAAACAAGGTATAAGAGCAGAAAATCCCTGAGTCATCTTTACCACTCGTGGAGGATTCCTGGTGAGAATTCATAGAAATCTCCCCATTGCCCGAAGCAAAGGGAATTCAGCCAAATCCAACTGTTCCGGGAAAAATCCGCATTCCCAGACATTTGTGTGAACAGAATAACTTCAAAGGCAGAAACATATTTTGGACACTCGATCATTTTATCATTCGTTCAGAGTTCAAATTTCTTTGTCCCACATTTTTGTAGAAAATTATCCAGAATGATACCTATTTCATTGGCCACAGCACTCAATTGGTTACATTTAAAATTTGCTTCACCAGTAGCAGAGTGGGAAAAGGCATCAGTGACTCTCGGACATTGGTCAGATTCTTAAAGGGCTGTTAAAGTTTGTGATGACTGGATATTTCCATTTATTCAAAACTGAGTATGTTAAACATTTGACAGAAAAATGAGAGGAGGAAAATGGTACACAGACAGAAAAGTGCTGCTGAGACCATAATCAGATCATAGTGCGTGGTGGAACAGTGACACAGTGTCTGATGACCCACTCTTGCTTCACAGTCCCATGTTACAATGTTGCATTCAGCCCCTCACAGCTCCTTCACTGGAGCAGATGGAGGCCACTTGCTCTAAATGCCCTGGTCCACAGTAAAACAGGATCTCATTCAATCCCTCCAAACCGTCATACACAGTTTGGGGTGGGTTGGAAAATGTTACTTGGAAATCTAGTCTGGGTTCGAAAGACGCCTCTGGTCTCTTTACAAAGTGCCTCCTCTCTGCAACTTGTGCTTCATTTGTTGGTAATTGTCTAGACCAAGATTCATTATGAATAAAGCCCCGAACCTCATCCAGAGATTACTCAAAGTGCTTTGCTCTCTCTGATTACAACATTCAATAATAGAACATCGAGGAACATTGCAACCTTTAACTTTGTAATTGCAGAGAATATGAACATAAGGAACAGAATAAGGTAATTCGGACAGTCAAGCCATTGTATACGATCATGAGTGATCTACTGTTAGCATTAACTCGTATTTAATACCCAATTCTTCACAACCACCAGCTCTCTGACAGGTCAAATATACATCTACCTCCTCTTTAAATACTTTTTGTGATCTAGCTCCCTTAACTCTCTAGCCCAGATAATTCCTGACATTGATTACTCTCTGTGAGAGGAAAACACTCCCCACACAGACACCGTCAACTTTTAATATGAACAAGAGGTGAACACAGGGGCTCAGAACTGAGTGAATGGCCTTGATATAAAGGCAGGATTTGACTGAGGATGTCATCGGGACCACCTACTTATTTGAACTTAATGGGAATCAGGTGTACCCTCAGCACTGGTTGAGGTCTTTCAGAGCACAAAGGAAGATGTTCTTGTGCTGTGGCTGCCAATCCTCTCAGCCACAGGACATCTCTTCAGGAGATCCTCAGGTTAACTTCCTCAGCACAAACATATTCAGCTCCTTTGTCAACGTCTACGAACCCCCGGTGCCCGCCATCCATCATAAGATCAGAAGCAGGGTGATCACTGAAGATCACACAACATTCAGAACATTTTGTCACCCGACAGCTCCTGAACCAGTCTCTGTGTCCATTTGCAGCAAGACCTAGACAGTATTCAGGTTTGTGATGTTAAAGTGTCGTTAACATTCATGTAACAACACGGCCAGACACTGCACATTTCCACAGTTAAAACAGGGGCTCATCAGCACCCTAAGCTGGCTGCACACGGATATGTGGAAGTCATTCAACCCATCTAAATGAGTGAACAAGAAGAGGGACATCCCATTCAATCCTCCTGCCTGTTCCACAGGAAGAGGAGGGGCCGGGTCAGTACATGAGCTGTTAAACAAGAACAGGCAGAGCCCAATCAGACCTTTGATCCTCTTCTCTGGGACCAGGAGGAGGCCATTTAGCCCCTCAAGAATCTTACATAGGACCAGGAGGGTGTCATTAATGCTCCAACCTGAAAAACCAATGGAGCAGAGAATGAACTCACAGACGGCTCACAATGCTCCTCGTGGCTCCATTGCCGGTGGAACACATGACACTGCAGCCTGTTTTGCCGGCAGTGAGGAGAGATGCAAAATGTTTTGTGCCAAGTCTCAAAGTGGTATTTTCCATCTCCGAGAAGATGGACACATGTTCTCCATGGACGTCAGAAGCTGGTGGGAACAGTTAACTGTTTTAGTGTGAAGGTATTGTGGCTGCTGTCAGGATTGTGCATAACGTGAAGTTCTATGCAGGATCACATGCCAAATGTACTGTGTTAATGTTGGGAGAGTTTAGTCAAAGACTGTCCCTCTCTCTCCCTCTCCCTCTCTCTCTCAATCGTAGTGGAAAGTGGCGTGGAGTGAGAGGAACGTTCTCAGAGGCTCTTAAACTATCGAGAATCATGTAAACCAAGTTACAAACAAGCCATAGAATTTATCACCGTATCAGTTTCTGTTTGGAACATAATGAGTGACTGTCCATCCCCTTAAGGTTCAATGCAGTCACCGAATATTCCCTCAAAGTGCTACAGATAGTTTTATCATCCCAACAATGAGTCTGGTGAAACTCCGTTATACTCTTTGTGCCAAGAGGATTATACCTTACAAAAGAGAGAAAATCTGTCCACAATACCCCAAATACTATTTCACTAACACTCTCAGGATTGATCACAATAATTCTGTTCTCTCATTTAGCTGTCTCAGCTTTTTTCTTGTGCCAGAAAAAGACATTACTTCTCTCTACGCTGCAAATGATGTGGAATGTAGAAGATCCTTACAACTGTACGTCAGCATCAATAAAATCATCACCAGAGGTAACGATGGAGATGGATATCACTCTCTGAGGGAGACTCAATCAGAAAGAACTCACTCGAAACAGGAAATGGTCACCTAGCTGAATGGAAATAACTTGCAGGAGCATGGAAATCGGGCAGAGGAAGGGAGTTATCTTTTCTTTTGTTCTGCTCTCACGGGATGTGTGCAGTCCTTGTCAGGCCAGCATATTATGCCGATCTTGAACTGAGTGGCTGGTTCAGCTTTTCCACAGGACAGCAAAGAGTAAAAACATTGCTGTGGTTTTGCAGTTACACAGAGACCTGACTACGGAACGATGACCCATTGCCTTCTCTACAGGACATGAGGCAAGTAGATAGGTTTCAGTTTAAAGCAAGTGGTGATGATTCCATTTGCGTTCCATCAACTTCCTCATGAGACATCAAAAGATTATTATTCTCTGCCTCTCAATTAAGATTCAATTACTTGAGCACCATGCACTGTCTGTCCATCTGACAGATTCTGTGGAGAGAACAAACTAACCATCTCAAGTGCAAATATTTTATGATGGAAGCATAGTTATAAGGGATTTGAAACAGTTATATCTGGATTTAAGATTTCAGGCACAAATGATGGATTATTCAGCAGTTGCGCTGAGGCTGAGAAGGAAACTGAAATATCCTGATAGTGGTCTTGGGCAGGATTGGTGAGTGGGGAGAATATGTAGAAATGTACATATGAATGAAGAAAAAAGATCATGGAGATTAAAAACATTCTGGTTTCTCCTCGTGCATTGTTGAGTAAGTTGTGAATAGTAATTTGCCAGTTAAAATTTGCAAAGAATACATTTTTTGACTGGATCTGAAAATGATGGCTTCCAAATTCTAAAATTTGAATATGGACAGTAATTCAGTTCAACTCGGCTTAATGGTCAGATGGAATGACTTACCAGGAACACCAAATATAGCGAGGATGTGATAGTAACCACCTTAAATAATCTAAAGGATATCTTCGATCCGTTATGCTAATAATATCCAAGGCTGCGAAATGTATTAAAGACCCAAGGATAAACTTCTGTCTGTTATTGTAATATTCCAGTCAAAATTCCTCAGATTCTGATCTATTATTGGAACATTCCAGTCTATTGTTCTCAGAATCAGATCTCTCCTCCCCCATCTATCTAGCTGCTGACCCCTGTTAGTGCTGTCGGTGATGCTCCCACCCATACTATGGGATAATACATTGAAAAGAGTCCCGAATTAAGAGAAGAGGCAAACTCAAGTGACGCATTTCGGATCCACGGAGACTGACGTCAATCACAGTCGCTGAACAAATAGCTCCAGCCACCGCTTTTCAATTCAATACTGTTGTATTAAAATTCAAAACAATGATTAAAATTTTGACATTCTGGATGCGGTCTGTAAGGGTGACTGATGGCGCAAATGTTGAGGCTAGCAGATCAATTGAGTGTAACCATTCAATCTGCCTTAAATATGGGAGTAATGCTGGAGTTTTATCAGAATGTAAACATGCTTCTCTGTTTATAACTGGAAACATAAATTCTGTAACAACTGATAAAGCATTATAATTTCAATAAAACATTGAGACAATTTTTTTAGTTCATGATCTGAGGGGCGTGTGTGCCTGAGACAATTTGGGGTTATAACAGACAAAAGGCATGGATATATTAACTGAGAAATGTATGTGAAAAATGCAATTCAGTTTATTATTCCAGGATCATAAGGGGCAGATGAGGGTTGTGCTATTGATGCTATTGATGTTAATGAACTGTGACGAAGTGTCATTTACTGGACTTCAATTGCATTGTGAGTATGGCATGGTGGAGGAGAGAGAAAACAGCGAGCATTGGAGGACATGGCAGTACAGACTGGATGGAGGGACAATAATATTCCCCAGTCATCAGTATTGGAATGTTACTCTTTATAATTCATATGAAGAATAGATTCAAGGATACATCTAAAGTGAGGAATGAGGACGAAAATCGGTTTTTGAACACAAAATACAGGGACAAAATTATTTTCTCTCAATACTAAATTACGGAATATACAAAGTGACAAGATACTTTAAATTCACTCATAGTATTGAGCTACATAAATTGAAATGTGTATTACAAAACCGTGGACGTGGTGTACAAACTTTGTCAATCATTATTTGACGCGCAGCTGAGATGTTGATTTCCCCTCTGTCATGATCCACCTCACTGAGTTGCCCTGGCGCAGTATCACAGTAGAGAGGGGGGTTCTCAGTTTCTGCTGCTGTTCACCCAGTCTATTTAAATTAATCCGCCTTCTCCCTGTAAAAAAATCGCTTGGCCTTTTGGACTCTCTTTAACTGTCAGCAACTCAGCTCTGTGATATTATTGGCAATAAATGATCTGAGACCACAGCCAGTATCAACACAATGCTCACAGGGTATGGCACAAGAAAAAGGCCATGCCATCCGTGAGAATTTATAAATAAAATTTCCATTTTCTGTCTGTTCCTGTCTGTCAACCCTCGTGCTGTCTTCTGATCTATCTCCGTTTAACAACCTTCCAATAACTCCCTGCTTCCAAATTGTGCAGTTCTACAGCTTGATGTTGTGGTCATTTTGGAGAAACGAATAGAGCAGGGACAGGAATGATTGTTGTAAATTCTGGGGTTTAGTTCCTCCATTAAGAACAGGGAAGTTATTAAAAGGGGGAAGGGTGGCATTGTATTACGGTGGCAGCAAGGATGGTTGATTAGGACTTGTCCAAGAGGTAGTATGGGAAGAGGTTAGAAACAGGAAAGGAGGGATCACCCTGTTGAGAGTTCGCTATAGACCTCTGAAAAGTTCCAGAGATGTAGAGGAAAGGACAACAAAGATGATACTGGATAGGAGCGTAAGTAACAGAGTAGTTGTTATGGAGAACTTTAACTTTCCAAATATTGACCGGAAACCTACCGTTCATGTACTTTATACAGGCCAGTTTTTGTCCAATGTGTGCAGAATGGTTTCCTGATACAGTATGTAGATAGGCCAACAAGGGATGAAGCCAAATTGGATTTGGTATTGGTAATGAACCAGACCAGGTGTTTTATTTTGAGGTAGGTGAACATTTGGTGATAGTGACCACAATTCAGTTTTGTTTACTGTCGCGATGGAAAGGGACAGGTGTATGACAGGTTAATGCAAGGAGAGTACCAAAGTATCTTCCTCGAATCTGGATTTGACATGGGAAGACAATGGTTTCCTTTATCTTAGGCTCAGATCAAAAGAGAGATCAAGGATACACTTCGGTTTTACAACAAAAAAACATTATTGTTATACGTTCTGTGTTGCAATGATCATAAACAACGTAGTCAGTGTCCCCTCCACACCTCTTCTGCAGAACCAATCTTGTAAAACAATTGATCAATGATGGACACTCCCAGGGACAGCCCTACGTTCTTATTTGTTTCAGATGTTTAACGGCTTTTGTTATCTCTAGGCCTTGGGATCTTTCTATAATGCATTCCAAATTTCGGGGCTGTGCTCTTTTTCGTCATGCCCATCATTGTTTATCTTGAAGGATTGCATTCCTTCTATTCTCCTTTGGGCAGGCTATCTCTTACAAATTTCATTATCATATTTTGCATTAAAAAGTTGATTCTGTTACAAAATTCATATTATTATTATTATTATTATTATTATTTTTACTGTTAACCTTTCTTTGAAGATGCCAGGCATCTCTTTAAGATTTTATTATTACGTTGAAATCTGTCTCCATGATTATTTACCAAATATGTAACTATTACTTATTACTATTGTAAATAGTTTCAAAGGCATGGCTAGCTTCGTAAAGATAATTTGAGTTGCTGTTATTGTGGCTGAACACATCCTTAATGAGATCAGAATAAGTTACCTTTCGTAATGACTCTTCAAAGTTTTTCTGCTACAATTTCATTATTTCATCCGTGTTCTGTTACAAATCATCAATTTAAAGCAAAGAACGGTCTTTATCACTACATTAGCATGTTTCAGAATCTTGCATTCAGATTATTCTTTGTTTTGCCTTGGAGTAATTACCTTCTCAAAAGCCTTTTTTCACTAATGCTGAAACAACCTATTTTAAATTCTGGCTATTTTGCGGCTGTTCAAAAACAGACAGTTGAAGTAGACTTTTAAATTTCGGCCACTCCATGTCTCTTAAAAAAAAGGCAGCTCCAACTCTCACTATGATCTGCCAGAACTGCGTATAAACAAAGGGACTCACTCTACTTAGATACATGCGACAATTAATCCTATCAAATATAATTAAACCAATTCATATGATAGAGGGGGCGAAATTCTCACAAGCTTAACACACCCAGATTGAAGCTCTGCAGCCTGCCACATCCGGCCAAAAATCGTGATAGACGATTAAACAACTAACTGGTGGACTGGGTTCCACAATTATCCCCATCCTATCAATGGATCAGCTCTGCACATCAGTGTAAAAAACAAGGAAATAGTGTCTGTACCATCCTCAGCCAGGGGTGTTGAGTCGATGATTCAACTCACCGTCATCATGATGCCCACAGAATCACAGATCAGTCTTCAACCAATTCGATTCCCTGCCCGTGACATGAAGAAACAGCTGAACACATTAGATACGACAAAGGCAATGGGCCCTGATCCCATTCCTGCAATAGGACTGAAGACTTTTGCTGCACAACAAGCCGTGTCCCTGGGGAAGCTGTTTCATTCCAGCTCCAACTCTGACATCTCCCTGGAAATGTGGAAAATTACTCAGCTATGCCCAGACCCCTAAGAGGACAATAATTATAATCTGACCAACTACAACTCCCTCAGTCTCATCACGAGAGCCAAATTGGTGTGAATTATTTTTGACAGAGCTGTCAAGCAGCACAGAGATAACCTGCTGAGTGTGGTTTCCGATAGGTCCCCATGTGGAGATGGTGCAGTTGTGGAAATGTCATTGGATTACTAATCCAGACCAGACTAATGGTATGGCAGCTGAGGGGGTGGGGGGGGGGGAAGTTAAAGACAATTAATTAAATATCGAGATCTCTAATCTAGTGTCAGTAACAGTGACCTTGAAGCCAGTAAACGGTTGTACACACCAATATGTTTCCCCGATGTACTTTCAGGAAACAAATCTCCTGTGGTTTCTGGCCTAAAAGTGACTTCAGACAAACAGACATGTGATAAACTCTTCAAGGGTTTCTGAAACAGTTAACGAAGACATTGTATTGTATCAAACTGCTCCGAGGTCTTAAAGGACAAACCAGGACAGAACACACAGCACTAGCCTCGGAATCGGAAAAGGGAACGGGAAACACAGTCCTGTTGACCCTGCAGAGACCTCCTAACTAAGATCTCAGAGTTGGTATCAACATTTGTAGAGCTTTCCCACGGACCGCACAGAAACATCAGGAATGGAGTAGGCCATACAGTACATTGAGCCTGCCCTTTCTAGTTCACAGATGAACATCTTCTCAATGCACTTTCCCTACATACTGTACATATCGCTTAATGTGGTTAACCTTGTGAAGCTATAAAATAGGAACTGCAGTAGTCCGTTTGGTGTGTCGAGTTTGCAACCCAATTCAATATAATGATCGCCCGTCCTTTATTTCCACACCGTATTACAGCTCTCTCCCCCATCCCTTCAGTGTCTGGACATCCTGATTAGTCTTTTGTGCCTTGTCTTCCACCGTCTAAAGTGGGAGAGAATTATCCAGGTTCATTAGTCTGAGTGCAGATTCTAATCTCAATCAAGTATGACCTGACCGTACCTAATCCTGTGGCCCATTGTTTTAGACGTCCCAGCCAGGTGAATTATCATCCCTGCTTCCAATCTGTCTCCTCCCTGCCAGTGTTTTATATATCTCAGTGAGATCCCCACTCAGTTTCCTAAAGCCCATGGAATATAGGCCCAGTTGCCCCAAACCCTGCTCCCACAACAAGCCTGTCATCCAAGAAATCAGTCTGGTCATTCTTTGCTGAAACCCCCAGAGTCAGGTTATTCCTTTGTTGGGTAATGACAACACTGCACAATGTTCGAGATGGGATCACACCAAGGCCCTGTACAGCTGCAGTAATACACCCTTACTTCTGGAATCAAATCCTCCTGAAATGAAGATCAACACACCATTTATCTTCCTAATTGCTTTCTGCTCCTGCAGTATGACTTTCAGTGAATGTCGTACAGGGAGATCCCAGATGCTTTTCAATGTTACAGCTCCCCAATTGGTGGGTCTGTGTAAACTGGTCTGCGCGATAATGTATTCCCAGTATTGGCTTCTGCCTTCAGAACTCACTGACCTGCATAGAACGCGGAGGTCTGTCCAAACAAAAACAAAAAAAAGTTTATTTCCCTTTATAGATCGACATTTCTCAAACACTCACTTTTCAAATGTTCCTCTGGCATTCTCTTGTTCCCAACAAAGTAGACAACATCACATATATACACACTGCTCTTCATATGGCACATATTTACTCATTCACTCCATTTGTCTCAATCACCTTGAAATTGTTTACACATCCTCCTTACCTTTCAAAATCCTAGTTCCGTCAGCAGACTTGGAAACCTTGCATTTGATTCCCTCAACGAGATGTTTGAGATGTATTGTGAATATCTAGGGCCCAAGCACCAATCATTGCGATGCTGCAGGAGCCTTCCAAACTGAAAAACCATCCATTTATTCCGACTCACTGTTTCCTGTCAGCTCTCCTACTGTAACACCATGTCCATGTATTATCCCCTATTCCATGTGCTTTTACTTTGCACACTAGGCTTGGGACCTAATTAAAAATCTTGCTGAAAATCCAAGTTCAGTGCCTCTCTTAGAGAGGGTGATCAGAGAGGGTGTCACAGTTACAGAAGTTACCATTATTGAGGAGACTCTGCTTACTGAGTCAGTATGGTGGAAATTAGGAACAGTAAGGGAGCAGTCACCTCATTAGGGGTTTTCTACATCCCCGCCAATAGCAGCAGGGAGATTGAAGAAAGCATAGGTCGGCAGATTTTGGTAAAATCTGAATGTAATAGGGTTGTTGTAATGGGTGACTTTAACTTTCCCAATATTGGTTGGAACTAGCTTCAAGCAGGTGGTTTGGAAGGAGCTGTTTTTGTAAGGTGTATTCAGGAGGGTTTCCTAACTCAGTACGTTGACAGGCCGACGAGGGGAGACGCCATTTTGGATTTGGTGGCATGCAATGAGCTGTGGCAGGTGTCAGATCTTGCGGTGGGAGAGCATTTTGGTGATAGTGACCACAACTGCCTCACATTCTACATAGTAATGGAGAAGGAGAGAAGCAGGCACAATGGGAGGATATTTAATTATCCTCCTAGGTGGGCAGCACGGTGGCACAGTGGTTAGCACTGCTCCCTCACAGCACCAGAAGCTTGGGTTCAATTCCCGCCTCAGGCGACTGACTGTGTGGAGTTTGCACATTCTCCCCGTGTCTGCGTGGGTTTCCTCCGGGTGCTCCGGTTTCCTCCCACAGTCCAAAAATGTGCAGGTCAGGTGAATGGGCCTTGCTAAATTGCCCCTCGTGTTCGGTGTAGGGGAATGGGTCTGTGTGGGGGTGGATCGGTGTGGAGTTGTTGGGCCGAAGGGCCTGTTTCCACACTGTAAGTAATCTAATCTTAATTGGGCAAAAGGAAAATATGATGCTTTCAGACAGACTTGGGAAGCATGGCCTGGGAGCAATTTTTCGATGGAAAGGGCATTATAGACATGTGGAAACTGTTTAAGGAACAGTTGTTGCGAGTGATGCATAAATGTGTTCCTCTGAGAGAGGCAAGAAGGGGAAAGATAAAGGAACCTTGGATGACAAGAGGGAGGAGCTTCTCGACAAAAGAGAGAAGGCAGCTTACGTAAGGTGGAGGAAGCAAGGGTCTTGCTCAGCTCTAGAGGATTACAGGCAGGCGAGGAAGGAGCTCAAAATAGTCTGAGGAGTGCCAGGAGGGGGCACGAAAAAGGCTTGGCAGGACGGATTAGGGAGAATCCAAAGGCATTTTACATGTATGTGAGGATATAAGAGAATGATCAAAGAAAGAGTAGGGCCGATCAGGGATAGCATAGGGAACTTGTGTACAGAGTCTGAGGAGGTAGGGGAAGCCCTAAATGAGTGTTTTGCTTCTGTCTTTATGAATGAAAAGGACCTTGTAGTGAATGAAACCATTGAAGAGCAGGTAAGCATGCTGGAACGGATAGAGATTGAGGAAGCGGATGTGCTGAAAATGTTGACAAACATTAAGATTGACAAGTCGCCAGGGCCAGACCAGATTTGGCCTCGGCTGCTTTGGGAAGCGAGAAATGTGATTGCTTCGCTGCTTGCAAACACCTTTGCATCCTCGCTCTACATTGGAGTCGTACCTGAGGACTGGAGGGAGGCAAATGTAATTCCTCTCTTCAAGAAAGGAAATAGTGAAATCCCCGGAAATTACAGCCAGTCAGTCTCACGTCTCTCGTCTTCAAGGTATCAGAAAGGATTCTGAGTGATAGGATTTATGACCTTCTGGAAGAGCATGGCTTGATTAAATGCAGTCAGCACGGCTTTGTGAGGGGTAGGGCATGCCTCACAAATCTTATAGAGTACTTTGAGGATGTTACTCGGCAGGTTGATGAGGGTCAAACTTTTAATGTTGTGTATATGGACTTCAGCAAGGCATTTGATAAGGTTTCCCATGGTAGGCTCGTTCAGAAGTTCAGGAGGAATGGGATACAGGGAAATTTAGCAGACTGGATAAAAAATTGGCTGTTCGACAGAAGACAGCGAGTGGTGGTGGAAGGAAAGTATTTTGCCTCGAAGTCAGTAGACAGTAGTCTTCCACACGGCTCTGTTCTTCTGCCTCAATTCTTTGTAATTTTTATTAATGACTTGGATGAGGAGATTGAAGGATGGATTACCAAGTTTGCAGCTGATGCAAAGATTGGAGGTGTCGTTTACAGTATAGAGGGCTGTTGTAGGCTGCAGTGTGACATTGACAGGATGCAGACATGGGTTGAGAGGTGGCAGATGGAGTTCAACCTGGATAATTGAGAAGTGATGCATTTTGGAAGTTCGAACTTGAAAGTTGAGTACAGGATTAAAGCCAGGAGTCTTGGCAGTGTGGAGGAACAGTGCGATCTTGGTATGCAGGTACATAGATCGCTTAAAATTGCCACCTAAGTGGACAGGGTTGTTAAGAAAGCATATGGTGTTTTGGCTTTCATTGACAGGGGGAGTGAGTTAAAGAGCCGTGAGATCTTATTGCAGCTCTATAAAACTTTGGTTAGACCGCACTTGGAATCCTGTGTCCAGTTCTGGTCGCCCTATTATAGGATAGATGTGAATGCTTTGGAGAGAGTTCAGAGGAGGTTTACGAGGATGCTGCCTGGAATGGAGGGCTTATCTTACGAAGAGAGGTTGACTGAGCTAGGACATTTTTCATTGGAAAAATGAAGGTAGAGGGTACCTAATTGACGTGTACAAGACAAAGAGAGACACAGATAGAGTTGATAGTCATCGACTTTTTCCCAGGGCAGAAATTGTTAACACGAGGGGTCACAGCTTTAAGCTGTTTGGCAGAAAGTATAGACGGGATGTCAGAGGCGGGTTCTTTGTGCAGAGAATTGTGAGAGCATGGAATGCGTTGCCAGCACCAGTTGTGGAAGCGAGGTCATTGGGGATATTTAAGAGACTGCTGGGCATGCATATGGCCACACACATTTGCGGGTTCGTACATGTTTTTTTACCTCACATAAGGATCAATGGTCGGCACAACATCGTGGGCTGAAGGAACTTTTCTGTGCTGTACTGTTCTAAGTTCTATGTTCTATTGCTTTTCTATATTTAATGTGCCAGTAAGTTTCTCAAATACGTTTCCCATTTCATCATTGTGTGTTGATTTGTTTTGAAGCCCATTATTTTCAGTTCCAATAAGTTCTTGAAAATAGTTTATTTTCTAATTTCATGCTATATTCTTTTCTTCTCAGTCTCAGGTTTTCTCCTATTGCTGGGAAAGCTTTGTTTATCTCTTTCTTTGTGAAGACAGAAGTGAAGTAGTTGTGTCATGTTTCTCTGTTTTCCATTCTCCATTCCCTAGTTTCTGACTGGAAGGAAGCTGACACTTCGACTAAAAAGAACAGCTGTTTTCTATTCCCTCTCTCCATGCCCCTTGTAATCTTAAACCTGAATTACTTACCCACTCAACTTTCTCTGCTCCAAGGGAAACAGCTCGAGCCTATCCAGCCTCTCTCCACAGCTCATATGTTCCATCCCAGGGAACATCTCAGTGAATCTCCTCTGCATCTCATCCAGCACAATCACATCCTTTCTGTAATATGGCTGCCAGAACTGCACACAGTATTTACTTTGGCATTACCAAAATGCCATAAGCCTCTTATAATGTTTGGGTCAACAAACAAAGACTATTCCTACGGTTCTGCCTTACTCATCAATGATCATAACCAGTCACATTCAGGAATGTGTGGAGAAGCACTCTCTGAGTTTCTTAGTGTGCTGTCATTCAGTGAATACTCCCATACCTGGTTCCTTCTTCCAAAGCGCATAGTCTCATATTCATCAGGGTTACATTCCATCTGGCATTGTCCTGCCCATCTGACCAATCCATCTGCATCTTCCTGTAAAATAAGGCCTTCCGCCTCACTGCCAACCACCCGAACAATCTTTCTGTCAAGCACAAACTTGCTTATCACACTCCCCTACCCACTTCACATTAATATCACTTATGAATACAACAAATAATAAGGGACAGAGTACTGATCTCTGCGATACACCAGGAGACATTGGTCTCCAGTCACACAAGTAGCCTTCTACCATGAAGTTGAGTTTGGATGCAAATTGGCAAGTCATTGATATATCATACCTGCTCCCTGCTTGTTCTAATCCACTTGGCATACACGTAGAATATTTAGGGATTCTCCCTAATCTTGCCCTGCCAGCAGGCTTCCATGGCCTTCTGTTCGTCAGTCTCATCTGAGTGAAGAATTTCCTCGTTATCATGGTCTGAAATGGCCTGTCCGTTATCCTGCGCTTATTTGCCTTGAATGTAGAGTAGAAAGTGAGGACGGCAGATGCTGGCGATCAGAGCTGAAAATGTGTTGTTGGAAAAGCGCAGCAGGTCAGGCAGCATCCAAGGAACAGGAGAATCGACGTTTCGGGCATCAGCTCTTCTTCAGGAATGTAGAGTAGACAGCCAGAGAAACATTCTTTTTATTTCCACCTTGTCACATGTTCTGTACATTTTCTAGATTTCACTGCGATCACCTGCCGTTCATTGAAACTGGAGAGGTCACATGACAAGACTCCCCATCGGAAAAGCTTGTCATTTGAGGGATTAATCTGGAGAATGTCCATTGCACGTCCTCTATGATCAGTATACTCTTTCTTAGATAAGGTCACCAACACTACACAATACTCGAGGTACTCTCTCATCAACACTCTATACAATTGCATCATGATGTCTTTGCGTCTATAATCCGATTCCCTAAAAAGAAGGCCAAACTAGCTTTACCTTTCAATTTCATGTATTCTTCCAAATACTATTCACGTTAATTGCATTTACGAACTCACTGCATGACTTCTTATAGAAAGACTTCTGAAAATCCAAATACACGACTTCCACTGGTTGTCCATTGTGTATACTGCAAGAAACAACTTCAAACAATTCCGAAGTTTGTCAGGTGTGATTTATCTGTCAGAAATGTATAGTGATTATCTGCAATGTTGCTGTTCATTCCTAAATACCCAATATCACATCTTATATAATAGACTCCAACTGTTTCATCACAGATGTCAAAATAATTGATCTGCCGTCCTCCACATTTTCTCTTCTTGTCTGTGTATATAGTTGGATCATGTTTACTACCGTCCAGTCATTTACAATGGCCTTTGAAGAACGTACAGGAAGATAAAACACAGTTACCGACAGCTCAATTAATATGCTGTTTTACTTCTGGTATTTTGATATGAAGTACATCTGTCCCATCAGACATAGCAATGATCAATCTAGCTCCATTTTCAAGTACCACCTTGTTGTTGATACGAATTGACTTTATGTCTTTATTTTCACAAGTTCCATGTGATCACAGGAATTTCCTTGAGCTTTCTCCATGAAGACAGATGGAAAGTAGCTGGTTAGTTTCTCTGACATTTCCTTGTTCCCCACAATAAATTCTCCTCTACCTTACAAATTTCCACATTTGGCCTTACTTTTGTTTTCTTTAGGACATGGATCGTAGATTTGAGCAGTCTGTGTGTTTCCAGTTTGTTTGTATTCATGTTCTTTCTGATTTCCTTCACACTTTCTTCGGCCTTCTTTTCGGAAAAGTAAATCTCTCAGAATGTTCAGGTTTCCACAATAGCTGGAATTCTTCTGAAGCTGCTTCCTTTGATTTAATGCAATCTTTAATTTCTTACGTTAACCATCATTGAGTCACCTTCTCTTTCTTTGCTGACTGTAACTTCGTGATATGTACATATTTTTCAGACTTTGCAGTATTTCGATCAATAACAACCATTGTTTGTCTCACACTAAATTTCATATTGTATTTGTCCAAATCACTTGACCCTCTAGCCTCCGGGAGTCCATGATATTTGAGGGTAAAGTTCGAAAATTGTATATTGTATGCAGCCGCCGTGTAAAATACAACATATTAATGTCACTAATCCTCAAACTCTGCTTCACAGCAAGGTTAGTAATTAGTCCTTCTACCACACAACGCCAAATCCGAAATAACCTGGTCTCTAATTTGGTTCACAACATACTGTTCAACCTACCTAATATACACTTATGGAATTTATTTTTAATAGTATAAGCAATCATTTAGTTAACGCAGTTTAGATCCAATTTTAGATCATCAAGGATTACTGCAGTAAAACAATATTTGCATATCTAATTTCTAGAGCAGAGGATGCACAAGATTTGCACAACAGTTTTGGTTTAGATATGTAAGGCACCAATGTTTGTTCCTCCTTGTTTGCAAGATCCACACAAACTGATTCTGAAGAAGTTGAGGGATGTGTTGTGTTGTGTTATTTGTGATAGACGTGGGCAAGACATTGGGGAGGCTCACCCCGATGCTTAGATGACCCATCAATACAGGACAAGCATCAATAACCTTCCCCGCACTGCCAGGATAAGTTTGTCTGTATTCTCTCTACTTCCTCACAGTCTCTGTATATGTTATAGCAACTGCCCCCCAAAAAGGCTCTTGCTCCACCACTCTCACTATTTCATGCAACACTCTCTTTCCTTCACTCTCTCTGTCACTGAAAGCAAATTGAGTTTGAATTTATTGTTTTGCCAACATCGAACCAGTGAGATGATTTAATGCTGGGGATATAAAAATGTAAATATTTTGAAAATTGAGGTGAGAGCAGATGCCATCGAGACGGAAGAAGCCTGGGGGTCAACTATTTTGCACTGCAAGAAATTAGGAAATTCTTTCTATCATAGATTTTTTTTCATATGAAACATATTCACAATAAACAGAAATATGATGACCCAGGGAATTCATCAGCCGGAAGAGTTACGTCTCAGAGGTCGGCAGCAGCTGTAAGGTTTTGAAATTAAGTTGATTTTATCTTCATAAGTTTCTTATTGAAACAGCATATTGTTATAGAGTTGGGGGCAGATAATAAGCAGTTGTGTGTGGGGCGGGGTGTAGAGTTCTGAATAGTTGTCATGTCATGTTCACTTTTAGAGTTAAAAAATAAATTGACGTTATTTTCTTTAAATAGTAAAATTTGAGATTTCTCTGTCACTCATATTATAATTGATTACGAGGTGAGGTAAGCGTTTCTGGGTGTTTGGTTTAATTAACGGCCATGTTCACTGCCATATTGTAGCACTTGCAAAGACCAACAGAGAACAACAAAAAAGAAGAAATAAGGGGTGAGAATATTAAATATGAAGTAAGCTCGTCATGTAAAGAAAGACTATAAAAGCTTTTTTCGATATATGAAATGCTAACGAGACGCAAAAAATGTGCACTTGATCGCTAGAAATTGATACAGTAGAGATAATATTGTGGAACAAGGAAATGGCTGAGGAGCTGAACAATTACGTTGGGTCAGTCTTCACGCATTAAAATTGAAAAGAATGAGTGCGCAGAGCTGGGTAAGGTGGCAATCACCAAGGATAAGGTGCTGGAAAAACTGAATGGCCTGACGGTAAGTAATTCACCTGGACGAGATGGACTACACTCCAGAGTTCTATGGGAGGTAGGTGCTGAGACAGTGGAAGCGTTCGTGGTGATCTTTCAGGAATCTATCGATTCAGGGAGATTCCCAGAAGACTGGAAAATCGCTAAAGTGGTACGTCTGTTTAAAAAAGGAGT
The DNA here is from genome assembly GCF_047496795.1 of Chiloscyllium punctatum. Classification (NCBI taxonomy): domain Eukaryota; kingdom Metazoa; phylum Chordata; class Chondrichthyes; order Orectolobiformes; family Hemiscylliidae; genus Chiloscyllium; species Chiloscyllium punctatum. The sequence goes on from NC_092756.1 coordinate 19,247,166, forward strand.
AAGGCATAAGACGCAAAATTGTAGACTTATCAATTTAAACTTGGTCTGTGGGTAAGCTCCTGGAATCCATTGTGATGGAAGAGATTTTTGAACACTTGGATGTGGATGGTAAAGTATAACAAAGTTACCATGGTTTCATCAAGGGGAAGTCGTGCCTGAAAAGTCTGTTGGAAAACCTTGAGGACGTAAAGAGCAGCTTCGAAAAAGGAAAGCCAATGGATGTCATCCACCTGGACTTCAAGAAGGTCTTTGACAATGTGCCGATATAAGGCTACTGAGTAAGACCAGGGCCCATGGTGTTAGAGGCGAGGTACTGGCATGGACAGAGGTTTGGCTGCCTGGCAGGAAACAGAGTGGCGATAAAAGTGTCCATCCGAGGATGTCAGTCCGTGTCAAGTGATGTTCTATAAGGCTCAGTGCTGGAACCACAACTTTTTACTTTATACATTAACGATCCAGATGAAGGAACTGAAGGCATTCTGGCAACGTTTTAAGATGATACAAAAATAGGGACAGGTGATGGCAAACAGGCTGGGAGGCTCATGAAGGATTTGGACAGGTTAGTATAATTGGCAATGAAGTAGTAGGTGGAGTCTAAAGTGTAAATTGCAGGAACATGTAATTTGATCGGAAGACTACAAACATGGACTACTTTCCAAATGGGCAGAAAATTCATATGTCTTGGGAGTCTTACTCCAGGACTTTCTCAATGTAAACTTGCAGCTTGAGTCAGTAGTTAGGAAGGAAAATGCAGTGAATGCATTTATTTTGAAAGGATTTGAATTTAAAAGCAGAGACGTACTTCTGAGGCTCTATAAGGCACTGGTCAGACCACATTTGGAGTATTGTGGGCTGTTTGAGTCCCATATCTCTGGAAAGACGTGCTGACCTTGGAATAGGTTCACAGGATGTTCACGAGAATGGTCACAGGAATGAAAAGTTTAACATATGAGAATGTTTGTGGACTCTGAGTCTGTTCTTGATGGAGTTCAGAGGGATTGGGTGGGGGGTGGGTCGAGTTTAGTTGAAACATACAGAATACTGAATGGCCGGGACAGTGTGGATGTTGAGAAGACTTCCACTTTTAGGAGACTCTAGGTAAAAACAATGACAGCAGGTGCTGGAAACCACATTCTGGATTAGTGGTGCTGGAAGAGCACAGCAGTTCAGGCAGCATCCGAGGAGCAGTAAAATTGACGTTTCGGGCAAAAGCCCTTCATCAGGAATATAGGCAGAGGGCCTGAAGGTCGAGAGAGAAGTGAGAGGAGTTTGGGGGTGGGGACAAAGTAGCGTAGAGTACAATAGCTGAGTTGGGGAGGGGATGAAGGTGATAGGTCGGGGGAGGGTACAGTGGGTAGATGGAAAGGAAGATAGGCAGATAGGTCAAGTCATGGAGACAGGAGACTCTAGGAACCAAGGACACAACTTTAGAGTATAGGGAACCCCTTTTAGAATGGAGATAAGGATAAACGTCTTCAGCCAGAGCGTGGAGAATCTATGGAAGTCATTTACAAAGAAGGCAGTGGTGGTCAGGTCATTGAGTATATTTAAGGGATAGGTAGGTCTTGAGTATCAAAGGGATCAAGGCTTACAGGGAGAAAGCAGGAGATTGTGGTTGAGGATCTTGTCAGCCATAACTGAATGGTGGATCAGACTCGATGGGCTGAATGTCCTAATTAATGTTCCCATGTCCGATGATCTTATGGGCGTAAACCACAGACTATTGCTCACCTCATTCTTACTTTGTCACCCCTGACAGCAAAATGTGAGAGTAAAAAAATCCCTGAGTCATCTTTACCAAACGTTGAGGATTCCTGTTGAGGATTCATGGGAAGGAAAGGAAATTCTACCAAACCAACTGTTCCAGGAAGAAGTCTCACACCAGCAGCTTGTTTGAGTAGTATAACCTCGGAGACAAAATAGCAGTTGGGATACATGATCACATTTCCTTTTGTTATGAGTTGAACTACTATGAAACTCTGGAAATCTTCCTTTATTATTCTTCGTCTTAAGAATGTGCGTTGGTGTATGTGTCTGTACGTGTGTGACTCTGTGTCTCACATTTTTCGAGAAAATGACCTAAGTAACACTTCAAATTTGTTGTTACCAGTGGAGAAGTGAGGCTGGAAAAGTAAACATTGACCCTCCAACATTGGTCGGAGCAGGAACGAGAAATTCTCACGGGCTGTTCAAATGGGAATTCTCTTGCCAGATGTTTATTCTCAAGATGGCAGCTCAACACTACTACTTCCAGAGTAATTAGACATGGTCCATAAATGTTGGCCTATCAACAACACTCACGTTCCATGAACAAATCAAAAAATGATAAACTGCAGCAGAATTGATTGAATGGGAGCAAGAATGATAGAGAAATGCCTGTTGCCTTCCAGAATTGTGCTGCATGAGTATTTGACATTGTGCAGTTTCCCAGTATTGTGCCTGGTTGTTTGCATTTGTTGAATGTTGAGTTTGTTCAATATTTGACAGACATGTGAATGGAGGAAAATTGTGTATGGACAGAATCATGCTGCGGAAACCACAATAACATCAGCCATGATCTTACTGTCTGGTCGAGCAATGTCAAGGTGTCTAATGACTCACTCCTGCTCCTCAGTGCTATGTTCCTAAGTTCCATTCAGTCCTGAAAACCACCTGTATAGGAGCAGATAGAGACCACTTGCTCCAAATGCCTGGACTTCAGTAACACAGGATTTCATTCAGTCATTCAACACTGTGTGGTTTGGTGTGGGTTGGAAGTTGTGAAGGGAAATCCAGGCTGGGTACGAAAGAAGTCTCCCACCTCTTTACAGAGTTTCTCCTCTCTGCAAGTGGTGTTTCATTTCTTGGTCACGTTATAGATCCAGATTCACTGTGAAATCAGGCCCATATCTTTCCCGGAGATGGCTCAGAAAATACTTTTCTCTCAGTGTCCTCTACATTCAATAACATCACTTCGAGGAAAATTCCAACCATTCACTTTCCAAAGACAGAATATAAGGACATAAGAAACAGGAGTAGGTAATTCTGATGCTCACACCATTGTATGGGATCATGGCTGACCTACTGTTGGCATTAATTCCTCTTTAATGACCAGTTCTTCAAACCCCTCAGCTCTCCGACTGGTCAAACATCCATCTACCTCCTCTATAAATACTTGCAGTGAAATAGCTGCCCTAACTTTCTAAACCTGAGAATTCCTGACATTCACTACCCTCTGTGAGAAGGAAACACTCTCCACACAGATACCATCACATATTAGCATTAACAAAAGGGGTTAACTGAACTGCTCAGGTAACAGAGAATGACCCTGTTATCAAGGCAGTATTTAACTGAAGACTTTTTCCTCGAAGCACGTAAATACCCAGAATCATGCATCCCGAGTAAAATTTAAATTACAAGCCATGGAATTCATCATCTTCTCAGTGTCTGTGAACAACATAACGAGTGATTGTCCATCACCATCAAATTTAAATTTAATTACATCTTAGACTCTGACAGTGCTACAGATTAACCTTCACTTACTCCTCTTTTACCGTCGCCCAGGGATTAGACAGGTGAAGTTCCTTTAAACTGTCTCTATTGCAATGAGATCACTCGATTCAACGGAGAAAAAGATCTGTCCATTATACCCCAAATAATGCCTCAAAAACGCTCAGTGATGATCATAATAATTCCTTTCCCTCACTTAACGGTCGCCGTATCTTTATTATGACATTAAAACCCATTCATTCTCTATGTACTGCCATCGATGTGGAATTTAAAAGTTCCTTATATCTGTATGTCATCATCAGTAAAGCCAACACCAGAGGTGCCTGGGGAGATGAACATCACTCTTGGGGAGAGACTCAGTCAGAAAGATTACAGTTGAAATAGGGAATGGTCATCTACTGGAATGGAAATGAAGGGTAGGAAGAAGGAAAACAGGTAGAGGAAGGGAGATAACTTTCCTTTTGTTCTTCCCTCATGGTATGTGTGCAGCCCTGACAAGGCCAGTTTGTTATGCTGATCTTAAACTGAGATGGGCCTTTGTTTTCACACAAGTGATGATGGTTTCACTTCAATTACTTAACGTTCCTTCATGATATATCAACAGATTAGTTGATATATTAGTTCCTCTAGATTATGCATCAATGATTTAAGCAGCTTGCAGTGTCGGCCTGTCTGACAGGTTCTGTGCAATGAATAAGTTCACCATACTCAAGAGCAATTATTCTGCAACTGACATGTGATTAGAAGGGACATGATAAGTTGTATCCAGACTTAACAAGGGCACAATTGATGGTTTATTCAGAAGATGCACTGACATTGGGGAGGAGATGGCTTTATCATGATGGTGGTATTGGACAGGATTAGTGAGTGGGGAGAATATAGAAATGTAGATCTGTGCAGGACTAGAGAAGATTATAGAATTTGAGAACAGTCTGGTTCCTCCGCGCATATTGGTGAGCAATTTGTCATGAGTAATTTGCACGTTATAATTTGTGAGGAATGGAATATTTCATTGGAATTGCAAATAATGACGTCCACCTTTCTAAATTTTAAATAATATGAGCAGCAATTCAATCTAACCTGGCTTTATGAACTGATAGAATGACTTACCATGAACAGCATCTATAACGAGGATGGGATAATAACCAGCTTGAATAATCATCGATACATCTTGGATCAGCAAAACTAATGAGATCCAAGGTTGAGAAAGCCAGTAAAGACCCTCGGATAAACTCCCGTCCATTGGAACATTCTCGTCTAATGTTCTCAGATTCTGATCCATTGTTGGAACATTCCAGTCAAATGCTCTCAGATTCTGATCAGTTATTGGAACATTCCAGTCGAATGTTCTCAGATTCGGATCTCTCCTTCCCCTCTCTCTAGATTTGCTGATCCCTGATCGTGCTGTCGGTGATGCTCCCGCTGATACTATAGGATAGCACATTGAACTGATTCCCTAATTAGTAGAAGAGGAAAGCCATCCAGTTACACATTTAGGATCTACGGAGTTGTAAATCACACAATACCAGGTTATCGTCCAACAGGTTTAATTGGAAACACACTAGCTTTCAGAGCGACGCTCCTTCATCAGGTTATAGTGGAGGGCTCGATCCTAACACAGAATTTATAGCAAAACTTTACAGTGTGATGTAACTGAAATTATACATGGTAAAATTGATTGTCTGTTAAGCCTTGCATCTGTTAGAATACAGTGATACTTTCACTTCTGTCATGTGTAAATCACAAAACCTCGGCCCATCAGAGGCTGATAGCTAAGTTCGGTTCACATAGGGAGGTCCTCAATCGGGACCTTGGGTTCATGTCACATTACAGCTGATCATAACTGCACTGCACGCACACACAGATATTCCTACACACACGCACTCACATACACACGGACACAGGTACACACAGACGCGCACACACACACTCACACACACCCTTATGGACACACACACTCCCACACTCACACATGCACCCCCTCACACATTTGAGATACTCTGCACACAATACACACACACACATTCTCACACTCACAACCCCCACCCAGACAGACACACACACACACAGACAGACAAAGACGCACACGTACACATATATTTTGTGGGGTGAATTTGTACTTGCAGAGGTACATTGTACTTTGCTCAAAAACTGCATGCATTCATGTACAACTCTGAGCTCAAAAACTACATGGATTTATGGAAACGTCCGTTATCTCACTTTTTAGATTAGAATCAATCTAAACATCAGGTCATAGACAGAGAACACGGGGGACAACACCTTCAACATATTGTCTAGCTATCACCATTATTAACAGGTAACCTGAGAATGCAAATTATTAAAAAAGGGTTTTGTGATTTACACATGAAAGAAGTGTATCACTGTATTCTAACAGATGCAAGGCTTAAGAGACAATCAATTTTACAATGTAGAATTTCAGTTACATCACACTGCAAATTTTTGCAATAAATTCTGTGTTAGGACCGAGCCGTCCACCATCACCTGATGAAGGAGCGTCACTCCGAAAGCTATTGTACATTCAATTAAACCTGTTGGACTATAACCTGGCGTTGTGTGATCTTTAACTTTGTACACCCCAGTCCAACACCGAAATCAGCAAATCAGGATCCATTGGGACTGACCTCAATTACAATCGCTGAACAAATATCTCCAGTTAGCCCATTTGAATTTAATATTGGATTAGTGGTGCTGGAAGAGCACAGCAGTTCAGGCGGCATCCAACGAGCAACGAAATCGACGTTTCGGACAAAAGCCCTTCATCAGGAATAAAGGCAGTGAGTATGAAGCATGGAGAGATAAGCTTATCTCTCCATGCTTCAGGCTCACTGCCTTTATTCCTGATGAAGGGCTTTTGCCCGAAACGTCGATTTCGCTGCTCGTTGGATGCCGCCTGAACTGCTGTGCTCTTCCAGCACCACTAATCCAGTATTTGCTTTCCAGCATCTGCAGTCATTGTTTTTACCCCATTTCAATGTAATACTTCTTTTTTTTAAAAAGCACGATAAAAATTTACACATTCTGGATGGGATATGTGGGGGTGAGAGAGGGAACAAATGTTAGGGCTGGTAGAGCAATCATGTGTAAGCATTCAATCTGCCTTGGATATGGGAGCAGTGCTAGAGGCTTATCAAAACATAAGCATGCTTCTCAGTTTATAAATTGAAGCATTCGTTCTTTAACTAATGATCAGGCATTACAATATCAGTAAAAGGTTGAGAGAACTTTTATCGTGCATGATCTGAGAAGAAAATATAGAAAATATCCCTAAGAAGACGTGCGGTTACACAGACACCGACATGGTTATGTTAACAGGGAATTGAACCTAAGAGATAATGGGGACTGCAGCTGTTTGATAATTCAGTGTAGGTAAAGCATGGCGGTGGAAAAGGCACAGTAAGTCAGGAAACATCCGAGGAGCAAAAGAGTCGACGTTTCAGGCAGAACCCTTCTTAAGGGCTGGCGAGGAGAAAGGAGGCTAAGAGAAAATGGGTGATGGGATGAGGCTGGGGGAAAGGTAAGTGATAGGTGAGCAAAGGTAGGAGGTGATAGTGATAGATTGGTGAGGAGTGTGGAACAGAGCGGTGGGAAAGAAGATGGACATTAGGTTTCCTCAGGACGGAAGATGTGAGTCCGGGGGTTGGATCTGTGATCTGGGTTAGCCAGGGGAGATTTGTAAATCAGTGAATCCAATGTTCATTCCGTGTTTTTGCTGCCTTATGAGGCAGAAGATGAGGTGTTATTGGTAACATCCTGGAAAATATCTTCTGAACCCTCTCCAGCTTAATAATCTCCTTCCTATAACAGAACTGCACACTGTACTTCAGAAGAGGCTTTATCAATGTCCTGCACAATCTCAGCATGACCTCCCAACTTCTCACCTCAAAGGTCTGAGCAATGAAGTAATCTTAAACACCCTGCGCCACAAACTTCAAAGAATTATACCTGCACCCCGGGTCACTCTTTCCTACATAACTATCAAAACCCAACATTAATTGTGTAAGCCCTCCCCTTGTTTGTTTTACCAAAATGCAATATTTCACATGTATCCATGTTAAGCCCCATCTGCCACATCTCAGCCCAGTGAGTGACATTGCAACCCCCTCACACTCCCCCTTCGGATTAAAAGGACAATCCCCTCTCCAGAAGGCCTACAGACACCAGCCTTGAGTTTCCTAAAGACCCAGAGCTTGGTTTACCTTGTGCAGGCAGAGGGACGAGTCAATAAGGAGGAGCTGGCAAGGCAACAGTTGCCTTATATGAATTAATGATTTTAGGAAGAGGGAAGCCACATGTGAGAGATTTGAAATAGTGACTGGTATTTTGGGCCCAGAATTGTGCTCCTTCCTCGTCTCTGGTGTTCAGTATTGACATCGACTCGAGATCCTTCATAGTGCAGAGTTTGTTGCAGGATTTCGTTCCCTAATATAGCAGACTACTGGTAATAACTATTTAAACCGAAAATCATAGCCAAGCAATTAAAGTTGTTCATAGTTTATCTCAATGGCACAGCGAATGCACTCAACATCCTATAATTGAGGCTAATAACTTGTACTTGGTTTCAATGAGAAATCTCCCCTGTATAATTTGGTAGTGTTAACCAGAATTTAATAAATCCATACACTTCAAATATGACCCGAAATCTGGGCATGATTTAGGCCTTGTTTAATGGATGGTGCCCACCTTTCTGCGCTGGAGCTCTGGAGTCGATTCCAGTCCATGACTGTCTGATAGAGCCCTATCTCTGGAGAAGATGGTGTGTATTCATGTCCTGTGGTGGTGTATCACAGCGTGTTATAACAGGCTGATGAACAAACACACAGGAGCATCATGTTGCAGCTTTAGGGGCTAATGCTGAATGATGGTAGTGTCCCTGTCACTGTTCTGAAAATTCTAGTTTTAAATCCCACAGAGCTATTTCATAATGTGTTTGAACAAGTTGATTAAACTTTTTTGTAATCGTGCCTTTTTGGAGAAGGGAGAGGTAAGACTATTGAATTTGAGAATTTCGACCCAGGATGACTGAAAGCACAACCAATCGTCTTGATCAGAGTCACATTTTCACTTTCTAGAGGTTTATAGAATTATTAAGGGCATGGATAGGGTGAGTGGTCAAGGTCCTTCCAACCAGGGTAGGAGAGTCTAAAATTAGAAGGCATGGATTTAAGGTGGGAAGAGAAGCATTTGAAAGACAATGAAGGGTAACTTTTTTTTTCCTGCAGAGGATGGTGCTTCTATGGAATAAGCTGCCAAAAGAACTGTTGGAGGCTGGAGCAATTGCAGCATTTAAAAGGCAACTGGGTGGCTATATGAATAGTGGGATATGGGCCAAACGTTGGCAAACGGGACTGGATTAATTTAGAATATTTGGATGGGATGAACGAGTTGTAGGTTCTCTTTCCCTGTTGTACATCTCTACGAATCATTGATTTAATTAATGAAGATCTCTTTGCAATCTTCAATTGTTCTCCATTATGCAAGCACTGTCCACTGTACACCCAAACCTGATGTCATCTGCAAAGTTGTCAAATGTACCATCTATAATTCTCATCTAAATCATTGTTATAAATAACAAACAAAAGTGAACCAACAATTTTGCCTGTGGATCATCACTGTTCGCTGGCTTCCAGTTCGAAAAGCAACCATCCACGACCACCCTGTCTCCTGCCATTAAACAGATATAAACAGAAACACAAACACAAGCACACACACACACACACACACACACACACACACACACACACACACACACACACACACACACACACACACACACACACACACACACAACCACACAATTATCCATATAGAGACACAGACACAACCATGTCTTTCAGACCAAAGGTCGGTAAAGTTGGATTAAAACAAGTGATCAAGAGTTACAGTGAGAAGGCGGGAGAATTGTATTGAGAAACACATCCGATAGGATGAAATAGCAAAGAAGATTTGATGGGCCAAATGGCCTCATTCCAATTTCCTATGCTCTGTGGACTGACGTTGTCAGGACTATTTTCCCAAGGGTGAAGTAGAAGTTAAGTTAGATAAATACTTGACTAAACAGTCAATGGGACAGCAGGATAGTTTTGAGGGGCTAAATGGTCTATGTGTGTTCCTATTTGCTGTGCCATTTTTTCCGAAAAGATGAGATGACTTGCAGTGAGGTTAAGACGCTATGAACTGAAAGAAATCTCCCATTTCCATTTGAGGTAACGTTGTTTCTTCCTCCTTTGGATGTGCGATTGTGGCGTTCCCTTCCCCCGAGAACAGTGAAGTCTGGGTTATTGAGGATGTTCAAGGTCGACCTTGACTGAACTTTGATTGACAGGGGAGTTGATGTTTATTGGGAACAGACAGGAGAGGGGGTGTTCAGCTACAATCAGACCAGCCATGATGTTTCTAAATCAAGCAGAAGGCTGGAGGGGCCGAATGGCAACTACTGCTCCTATCTCACACGTTGTTCTGTCAATTCACCCCTCGAGGTTGACACAGAGGGAGAGAAAGATCCCATTCCGCCAGTCAGCATCGTGACAATACAGCAGGGGGAGGCCATACTGCACCTCCATGGTGTTCGACAGTAATAGAATGAAGTATTCAAATCATTTCAGTAAATTACACAGCGCAGAGGATGCCATATAACCATTCTATTATGCAGAAGCAGGGACGTCCTGGGTAGCTGTCAGGAAATACAGAGTGGTAATCATTACTCATTTTGTGTTTGGAAAGCTGTAACTAGTGGAATTCTTCAGTGCCATGTGTGAGGTCATCAGCAAATTACAATCCATTCCAATGAATTGGATGAAGGGGATGGAGCTCAGTTTGCTCATGCACAAGGATAGTCATTCAATACGATGTCAAATGGAGACAGAGCGCCTGCAATGGGATACAGACAGGTGGAGGGCAGATCATCTGCAATGGGAGAGAGAAGGGGGAAGGGCAGAGCATCTGCAATGGGATACAGACGGGGGGGGGGGGGGCAGAGCGTATGAAATGGGATACGGACATGGGATGGCAGCGCGTCTGCAGTGGGATACAGATGGGGAGGGCAGGGCGTCTGCAGTAGCATACAGATGGGGCAGACAGAGCATCTGCCATAGGATACAGACAGTGGCGGCAAGACCGTCTGCAATGGGATACAGATAATGTGATGGTAGGGCGTCTGCAGTGGAATACAGATGGGGATGGCAAAACGTCTGCAGTGGGATACAGATGGGGGAGACAGAGAATCTGCAATAGGATACAGACAGGATGAGGCAGAGCGTCTGCAAGGGGACACAGACACGAGGAGGGCAGAGCGTCTGCAATTGGATACAGACGGGGGAGGGCATAGAGTCTGCAATGAGATACAGACTGGGGTCGGTCAGAGCATCAAGCAATGGTATACAGACAGAGGACAGTTGTGAGCAAACCTTCAACAGAAAAAAAATAACAGCACAACATATATGTGATAAGAATTTTCTGATTTGGGGAAAAGACAAAACAGCAGAAAATTATTTAAATGTAAGGAGAATGCAGAACTCAGTGGTACAGAGAGATTTATGTGTCTTCCTACATGAATGACATCAAATTACTCTGAAGATGCAGCAAGAGATTTGGAAGGTAAATGGAATGATTCTGGTTCGTGCAAGGGGGGTTGGGTATGATCTTAGCGATGTATTTTTCTGCATCAGTACAGGGCACTGCTGAGATCACATCTGATGTATTATGTGTCGTTTTCATTGCCTAAACTGAAAAAAAAACAAAATTGCTTTCGAAACGTTTCAAAGATTTTTTTCTCTTTACTCATTCTTGGGAAGAAGGCATTACGTTATGAAGAATTAACAGTTCAGTCTGAGAATGAGGGTCGTTTTATTGACCATATAGGTTCTTGAGAAGAGTGTAGTTGGTGAATACCGGATGGATATTTCTTCTTGTGTGGGAGAATTAAACTGGGGAAATACTATAAGAATAAGTCAGTTTCAAAGGAAAGGTCTTTGGAACGAAAAATTGAACTCTGATTTCTCTTCATACATGCTGCAAGACAGGCTGAGCTTTTTCAGCAATTTCTGTATTTGTTTAAGAATAAAACATATTCATCTTAACACAGATATTGGGAAGACATAAAATGCTTGTTTTTACATTTTGCAGGTACATATTAACACATCTTCAAAACAAGCAGGGCAATTTATTGTTAATGAATTGATTCTGTGTACGCCACCAGCAATAATGCACTGACCTGGAGTCGAGAATGTGATGGAGTCATATAGATCAGAGAATGTTCAAGGAGAGCTCACATGGTCCAGTTTGGGGACTGACAATGTAACTGATTTAACTTAATGATGGAAAAATGTAGGCTATCTGTGAAGGGGTAATCTATTGCTCATTTTCTGTTTCCCTGTCACTCATCACAGTAATGTGTGGGAGTGAAAAAAAAGCACAGTCTTACTTCCCACTCATGGAGGATTCCTGATGAGGATTCTTTGATATCTGCCCACTGTCTGGAGCAAAGCTATTCAGCTACATCCAACTGTTTCAGGAAGAAATCCCATTGCCAGAAGGTTGTGCGAGCAGAATAAATTCAGAAGTTATTGTTCAAACACGACAGTGAGGGAAATAGACAGGAGATTCTGTTGCTGCAAATGTGAATCGGGGATGGTGTGTAGCCTCTCACATGCCAGGGTCCAGAATGTCTCAGAGCGGCTGCAGAACGTTCTCACCGGGGCGGGGGAAGCAGCCAGAAGTCATCGTGCACATTGGTACAAATGACACAGGTAGTAATAGTGATGAGGACCTGCAGAGTGATTATAGAGATTGAGGGAAAAGGATAAAAGACAGGACCAGGTCAGTGGTAATATTCGGTTTAATTCCAGTGCTAGTGAGGGTAAGAACAAAAGGATATGGCAGATAAATGTGTGGCTAAAGAATTGTTGCAGGGGACAGAGAGTTTTGGATCACTGGGGTCAGTTGTGTGGCAGCGGTGACCTGTTCAGGAAGGACAGGTTTTACCTGAACTGGAAGGTGACCAATATCCTGGCAGGCAGGTTTGCAACTGCTGCAAGGGAGGATTTCAACTAGATTGGTTGGCGTTGGGGAAGGATGGGATCCTCAACAGCAGGGATGCAAGTGTGAGGCTGGAAGGAGATGAGGTAATCTGAAACAGTAAAGTGAAGGGACAGGTCAGGCTGGAACACGACAGGGAGCAAGCAATGCTTGTTGGATTAAATCGCAACTGTTTCAATGCAAGATGACTGACAGGTAAGGCCAATAAACTCAGGCCAAGGATAGGTACGTGAGACTGGGATATTATGGGCATGACATGTACATGGCTAAGGGAGGGACAGCATTGGCAGCTTAATGTACCAGGGACAGAGATGGCGGAAGGAGGGGCTGGGGAGTTTCATTTTTGATTCAGGCGTGTATCACAGCAGTGATCAGAGATAAAATAACAGATGAATCATCCTGTGAGGATTTGTCGGAGGAGCTAAGAAATAAGAAGGGAATGGTGATAGGATTTGGATTGTACTATAGCCCCCCAAATAGTAAACGAGGAATTGGGGAACAAAAATATGTAGTCAGATCGAGGAGACTTGCAGGGCAAATAGGATTGCATTAGTAGGAAATTTTAATTTTCCTAACATAGACTGGGAATGACATAGAATTAAGGACTGAGATGGGGTGTACCTATTGTGTTCAGAATAGTTTCCTCAAGCAGTAAGTCGAGGATGCAACTCAGGAAGGGACGAAACTTGACCTACTCTATGATCTAGGGCAGGACAGGTGACTGAGGTGAGAGTGGGGGAGCACTCTAGGACCCGTGACCATAGTTCGATTAATTTTTATATAGTTAAGGAGAAGAACAAAACTGCTCCACATGTTCAAGTTCAAACTTGGGGCAAGGTGAATTTTGATGGAATTAGACAGGAGCTTGAAGGGGTTGGTTGGAGGAATTTGTTTGCAGTCGAAGGGACCTCCTGCAAGTGGGAGGACTTTAACAGTGAAATGTACAGTGTTCAAGGTCTATTTGTTCCTGTGAGAGTAAAAGGCAAGGTTAGCAAGAATAGGGAACGCTGGACGTCAGGAGATATTGAGGCTTTGACCAGCAAAAAGGCGGTGTGGCTCAGGTCCAGGCAGCTGGATTGAGGGAATCCCTGGAGGTGTACAGGGGATACAGGAGTTTACTGAAGCAGGAATTCAGGCGGGCGAAAAGGGGGCACAAGGTAGCCTTGGCTGAGAAGGTTGGGGTGAATCCAAAGAGTTTCTTTAAGTATATTAAAGTAAAAAGAATAACTAAATGAGAATATAACCCCTCAAGGTCCAAAGCGGATGTCTAGAACCGTAGGAGATGTGAGATTCTCAATGAATATTTCTCCTCTGTCTGTACCGTGGAAAAATACATGAAGTCTTGGGAGGTTAACGAAGGTCGTGGTGATATCTTGGGGTGAGTCAATATCACAGGAGAAACGTGTTGGATGCATTAGAATGTATGTAGATGGATAAATTTCCTATTCCTGAACAGATGGATCCAAGAACACTGTAAAAGGCTACAGAAGAAACTACGGAGACCCTGGTTGATATTTTTGCATCATCGTTAGCTACAAGTTAGGTTTCAGAATATTGAAGAGTATTAAATGTTGTGCCATTATTCAAAAAGAGAAGCAAAGAAAAATCTGGGATCTAAAGAACAGGAAACCTAACATCTGTGGTAGGTAGGTTACTTGAGAAGACTCTGAGGGATGAGATATACATGCATTTGGAAACATAGGGTTTGTTTAGAAATAGTTTTTTTTCAAATTCCCTACAGTATGGAAACAGGTCATTTGGCCCAGTGACCCTACAAACAGTAACCCACCCAGTCCCATTCCCCTACCCTATATTTACCCCTGACCAATGCACATAACATTATGGGGAACTTAGCATGGCCAATTCACATGACCCATACATCTTTGGAACGTGGGAGGAAAATGGAGCACCCAGAGGAAACACACATGAACACAGTGAGAATGTGTAAACTCCACACAGAGAGTCACCCGAAGCTGGAGCCAAACCTGGATCCATGGCACTATGAGGCAGCAGTACTAACCACTGAGCCACCATGCCACACTTGCTTTTTTCAAAACAGTTCAATGTCACAGGGACAAAATCTATTCTGCCCTTCACACATGTTGCACGTTCCAATATCACATATTTATTCTCCACTGAAAATGTCATATTATTATTATTATTTAGTTTGTTATTATTAATTTTAATAATTATTATTAATAGTTGTTTTAAGACTGGAATGATTGCATGGCTTTATGAGTGGGAAGTCATGCCTCTCAAATTTGTTTGAGTTTATTGATGAAGTGACCAGGAATGTTGATGAGGTCAGGGCGGTAGACATAGTCTGTATGGTTTTCAGTAAGGCCTTTGACCAGGTTACCATTGATAGGCTGATCTGGAGGGTTAGAATCGCATGGAATCGAGAAGGAGCTGGCAAATTGGACACACAATTGGCTTCATGGTATTTTGCATAGGGTTATAGTGGAAGGATACTCTCGGACTGGAGGCCAGTGACACATGAAGTGCCTCAGGGGCCGCTACTGGGCCCATTGATATTTGTTTCCTGTATCAATAATATTCTTGTGAATATACAAGGCATGATTAGGAAACTTGAAGATGACACTAAAATAGGTGGTATCGTTGAAGGTGAGGAAGTATATCAGAAATTGCAGCAGGACCTTGATCAAACTGGAGAAGTGGACTGAGGAATATTTTAGCAAGGTTCGATCAAGGTAGGAGTTTCATGGTGATTGGTAGGACCTTAACGAGTATAATTGAGCAGAGGGACCATGGAGTTTAGGTCCACCGTTCTCTGAAAGTGGGGTCATAGTTAGACATGGTAGTGAAGAAGGCTTTTGCCACACTAGCAAGCATCGGTCAGGACATGGAGGAGAGCAGTTGGGAAGTTATGTTGCAGTTATACAGGATGTTGCTGAGGCTGCACTTGTAGTGCTGTGTTCAGTTTTAGTCACATTGCCATCGGAAGGATGTTTTTAAGTTGGAATGTGTGCAGACGGAATTTACAAAAAATGTTGCCCAGTCTCAACAATGTGAATTATGGGGAGAGGTTGGACAAGCGAGGACCTTTTTCTTTGGATCATAGCAGACTGAGAGGGATCTTATCGAAGTTAACATGGATAGGGTGAATAGACCCAGCCTTTCTTTACTAGAGTTGCGGAATCAAGGAGGGGAGGGCATAAGTTTAAGATGAGAGGGGAAAGAATAAATTGGAAACTGATGGAAACTGTTTCACACAGAGAGTGGTACGCAAAGGGAATGAGCTGCCAACGGAAGTGGTTCAAGCATTTATATTAACGATATTTAACCGGCATATGGACAAGTACATAGATAGGAAAGGATGAGAATGCTATGGGCCAAGTGTAGGAAATAAGGTTAGTGTGGTTGGATGTTTGGGTCAGCATGGACGAGTTTGGGCCAAAGGGCCTCTCTGCCTCTCTCCATGCTGTAGGACTTGATGACTCTAGAATTAGAACAGCATTTGGGTCAAACTCTCATTTTTCCTTTGGTCATGAGTTTGAATCATATTTGGACAATGTTCTTTCAAGTTAACATTGCAGATATTTCGCTTTTCAGTTTGTTATCGACAATACGTATGTGTGTGTGTGCCTGTGTGTTTATCTGTGCGTGTGTGTGCCTGTGTGTGTTGCTCAGTATTTTTCAAAGGAAAATATAAATGTGCATATTTGCAATATCCTCTCGTCATTCCTCTTTCCATCATAGTTTGAGCAAATTTGTTTTGGTCACAGACGTGTTGTTTTAGTAGATTAAATAAATCTATCTGACTTGTTCCTAACACTGACCCTGAGCCACTCTGAGAACTATATCATTGTATATCATTGGCCATATCACCAACATAGTTATAACTTTTTTTGTGGGCAGTGGAGGAGTGGGGCTAGTAAAGGAAGCGGTAAGCCAAAACAACACAGGGAATTATCGACTCAATCAGCCAAAGTTAGTGTCGAGGAGTTCATTGGAGGCGATTCTGAGGGATAGGATTTACATCTATTAAGAAAAACAAGGAGTGATTGGGGATGGTCAAGATGGCTTTGTGCGATGCAAATCATGTCTCATTAATATGATTGAGTATTATGAAGAGGTGACAAAGAAGATTGAAGAAGACACTGTGGTGTACATTGTTTACACAGACTTCAGTAAGGCATTTAATAAGGTTCCCCATCGTAGACAGATTACTAAAATTAGGTTATATATAATCTAGGAAAAGGCTGACCAATTGGTTACCAAATTGGATTGAAGGTAATGCACTGTTTTCCAGACTGGAGACGCATGGCCAGCGGTGTGATGAAAGAATCAGTGCTGAGCTCACTGCTTTTCATCACGGATATAAACAATTTTGATGTGACTATCGTAGGCATGGTTAGTAAGTTTACAGGTAACATTAACAAAGTGGTGCAGTGGACAGTCAAGATTATCCAGAATATAATGGGACACTTGACCATCAATGAGCCAAGGACTGGCAGATGGTGTTTAATTTAGATATTTGTTAGGTTTTGCATTTTGGTAAGATAAAGCATGGTAGTGCCCTGGAGAATGTTGCTGAACAAAGAGACCTACGGTTGAAAATTCATAGTTCCTTGAACTTGGAGTTTATTTTGGTAGAGTGGTGCGGAACGTGGTTGGTCTGCTTGCCTTAATCTGTCAGAATATTCAGTATAGACGTTGGGGTAGCATTTTGCGCTTGTACAGGATGCAGGTGAGGCCACTTTAAGAATACTGCGTACATGTCAGTTGACTCTGCTAAAGGATGGATGTTGTTAAGCTTGAAAGGGTGCAAAAGAAATTGCAAGGATTTTATGAAACCTGAGTGTTTGAGCTACAGGGAGATGATGAACAGGATGAGGCTTTTTCCCCTTGACTGTCAGAGACTGAATGGTGACATGACAGAGGTTTAACAAGTCCTGAGGGGCATGGATAGTCTGAGGGGTAGACTGCCCCAGTGTAGGGGCATCCAGAACTAGACGGCATAGAGTGAAGGCGACAAAGCAAAGTTTGAGAAGGGACCTCAGGGGAAACGTTTTCATACAGAGGCTGGTGAGTGTACTGTCAGAGGAAGTGGTGAAAGCGGGTACAATTACACGTTTAAAATGTATATGGATAGTTACATAAATAGAAATGGTTAAGAGGGATGTGGGCCCAATGCTGAAAAGTAGGACGAGATCTCATTAAGATGCCAGATTGGCCTGGACAGTTTGGACAAAAGGATCTGTTTACACACTGTATGACTCTCTTAATCTCACAATGATGGAAAATTCTCAAAGGGCCATTCGAATGGGAATTCTCTTCCCCAGAAGTTTCTGGAGCCTCTCTGATTACAAGCATTCACAGCTGAGTTAGTTAAAGATTTGACAAGGAAGTGAGTCATGGATAATGGGATACAGACAGGAAAGTGGGGCTGAGACCCAAACCTGATCAGCCACAATCTTAATGCCTGGTGCAGAAGGCTCAAAGTCTCTAGTGACCCACTCCTACTCCTCAGTCCCATGTTTCTGTGTTCCATTCAACACCTCAAACGTGCTAGACAGGAACAGTTGGAGTCCACTTACTGTTAAGCATGGTGCACAGAAACAGAGGAGACCATTCGATCACTCAAGACTGTCGCACATGGTCTGGGAGAGTTGGAAAATGTAATTGGAAGACCCAGGTTAGATACGAAAGAGGTCGCTCATCTCTCTTTGCAGAGGTTCCCCTCTCTGTAACTTGTGCTTCATTTGTTGATCGTGCTGTTGACCCAGATTCACTGTGAATACAGCCCTCAAAACTCACCCAGCGATGGCTCACAAAATCCTATGGTCTCCCTGACTGCAACATTCCATAAAAGACCTTCCAGGAAAATAACACCCACTAACTTTCTAGTAACAGAATGGGAGAGCATCAGAAACAGGAGCAGATTATTCACATCCCAATTTTGCCTTGCCCTTCACTAAGATCAAGGCTGACCTGCTCCAAGTCTCAAGTCTTCCTTAATATACAAGTCTTCTTGAACACTTGCATAGAACACAGAACAAAGAACAGTACTGATTTGGAGATGTCGGTGATGGACTGGGGTGCACAAAGTTAAAAATCACAGAACACCAGGTTATAGTCCAACAGGTTTAATTGGAAGCACACTAGCTTTCGGAGCGACGCTCCTCCATCAGGTGATAGTGGAGGGCTCGATCCTAACACAGAATTTATATCAAAAAATTTACAGTGTGATGTAACTGAAATTATACATTGAAAATTTGATTGCCTGTTAAGCCTTTCATCTGTTAGAATACAGTGATAGTTGCACTTCTATCATGTGTAAATCACAAAACCTTTGCATTCTCAGGTTAGCTGTTAATAATGGTGATAGCTAGACAATATGTTGAAGGTGTTGGCCCCCTGTGTTCTCTCACTGAGCCATGATGTTTAGATTGATTCTAATCTAAAAAGTGAGATAACGGAGTTTTACGTGATTTCATGCAGTTTTTGAGTTGAGTTCTACATGAATGCATGCAGTTAGGACCTTCAGCCCTCGACGTTGTTCCGTTTGTCCTACTCTAACCTACGTGCTTCCGTTCACTTTGATACATGTGCCTATCCAAGAGTCTCTTATGTTTCCCTCACGTATTTTACTCTACTACCACCGGCGGCAGTGCATTCGACACACCCACCACTCTCTGTGTAAAAAATCTACCTCTGATATCTCCCATAAACCTTTCTCCAATTATCTTAAAATTATGCCATCTAGTGATAGACATTTCTGCCATGGCAAAATGTCTCTGGCTATTCACTCTCTCTCTGCCTCTCATCATCTTGTACACCTATATCAAGTCACCTCTCATCTATTTTTCCTCCAATGAGAAAAGCCCTCACTCCGTGACGGTTTCTTTAGAAGACCTGCCCTCCAGTCCAGGCACCATCCTGGTAAATCTCCTCTTTACCTTCTCTAAATCTTCCTTATCCTTCCTATAATGAGGAGACCAGAACTGAACGCAATATTCCCTGTGCGGTCTGAGCAGGGCTCTATCGAGCTGCAGCATAACCTCGCGGCTCTTAAACTCAATCCCCCTGCAGCTGATAGCCGACACACCTTCTTAACAACACGATCAACTTGGGTGGCAACTGTGAGGGATCTGTGGACACGTACACCAAGATTCCTCTGTTCCTCCAGACTGCCAAGAATCCTGCCTTTAACCATTGCAAGGTGAATCACTTCAGTTTGAACTCCATCTACCACTTCTCTGCCCAGCTCAGCATCCTGCCAATGTCCTGTTGCAACCTACAACAGCCCTCCACATTCTGTACCACTCCAACCACCTTTGTGCCATCAGCAAACTTACTAGCCCACTCTTCAACACCCCTATCCATTTCATCGATAAAAGTAACAAAGAGCAGAGGTCCCAGGACTGATCCCTGCGGGACACCACTGGTCCCTTTCAGTGATCTAGCTCCATAACTCTCTGTGTAAGAGAATTCCTGACATTCACTACCCTCTGTTTGAAGAAAACGTTCTCTGCTTCTGCGCCATGACCTATTGTAATGAACAAGAGAGGTAACGCAGGGGCTCAGGCAAGAGAGACTGGCCCTGAACTCAAGACAGTATTTAACTGAGGATGACATCAAGGAGCCTGAACAAAATCGCACTTAATGAGAATTAATTATGACCTCTCCACTGTTTGGAGTCATTCATGGCACAAGGGAAGATGATCATCATAGATAGGCATCAATCATCTCAGCCGTGGGACACATCTGCAGGAGATCCTCAGCGTAGCCTCCTCAGCACAGGCATCTCCATTTTGTCATCATAGAATCCCTACAGTGTGGGGAAGGAGGCTATTCAGCCCATTGAGTCCAAACTGAGCATATTAGATTCCCTATATCCCTTCAGCCCAACCAGTCAAAACCGTCCCTCCAAAGAGTAACCCACCCAGACACATTTCCCTCTGAATCATGCACCTAACATAATGGATAATTTAGTATGGCCAATTCGCCTGGCCCGAACATCTTCAGACTGTGGGAGGAAACCGGAGCACCCTGAGGAAACCCAGGCAGACAAGTGGGGAGTGTGCAAACTCCACACAAACAGTTGCCCAAGGCTGGAATTGAATCTGGGACCCTGGTGCTGTGAGGCAGCAGTGTTAGCCACTGAGCAACCGTGCCAGCAGAAGAGGGGGCATTCACTGAAGTTTACAAAATGTTCAGAACAAGTTGCCCCTCTTCTGCTCTTGAAACAGTCTGTGACCATGTGCAGCAAAACCTGGAAAAAATTCAGGATCGTGCTCTTAAAGTCTGGGTAGCGTTTATGTAACAGCACTGTACATTTCCACAGTGAAAGGGCGAGTTCATTCAGCACCTCAATCTGGTTTCACAACAATGTGGGGAAGCCATTCATCCCATCAAAACTACTGGGCAAGAAGAAGGATGGACCATTCAGTCCCTCTTGCCTGTTGCACAGGAAAACAGAGAATCTGCTCTCTCCCACATGTCACGTACATGACATCAGAAAGAACCACTTTGCACCCGGAGTCAAGTAAAAAGGAACAGGAGGAGGTTATTCAGTTTGTCAAGCCACTAACACAGGAACAAAAGGTGTCAAAGATGCTCTAACGTCACAAACAAATGGAGCAGGGACTGAACAGATACACTGTTCCAAAATGATCCACATGACAAATAAGTGCCACTTTAACATGGTTTTCTGACAGTCGGAATGGAGCCAACGTTTTTAGGCCACTCTCCAAGTTGTCTTCCACATCCTAGAAGGCAGACCCATGGTCTCTATGGAAGTGAGAAGCCGGTGGGGAATGACTAACTGTTTCAAATTGAAGATATTGTGACCGCTGACAGGATAATGTGCAAAGTGATATTCAATGCAATGTCAAACGGAAATTGTGCATTAAAGTGTTCAGAGTGCATTCAGAACCTCTTTGTCAATCTACATGGGGTCTTTGCACATGCATGTAAACTGTCTTGAATCAAACATCCACTGAAAAGTATTAGATTTTCACCCTATTCAGCATAATGAGTTCCCGTCTTTATCAATCAAGCTTCAACTTCTTATTCTCTCACCGCGTTACAGATTACACACAGAGTTACTGCACTCTCTCCTCATGGTAAAATTGTGCCAGTGTTTAGTTTGTTCAAGCTCCTTTGCACTGTCTCGGTGACAAAGAGATCATTATTTATAAAGCAGACCAAATCTTTGCACAATGTACCAAATATTCTCTCAACGAAACACGATCAGCGAGAAATATATATTAACTTCGGTACTTCAATCATTTTACTTGAAGAGCCACATAACATTTATTTCCTGCCCCCATATGAATTCTGTCTGTGACTTATGACGAAGGACATCCAGGTCTTTTTCAACAAAAGCACTCGCCAACCTCTCTACCATTTAATACATATAAATGTACATGATGATATTTGTTAGGAGAAAGTGAGGACTGCAGATGCTGGAGATCAGAGCTGAAAAATATGTTGCTGGAAAATCGCAGCGGGTCAGGCAGCATCAAAGGAGAAGGAGAATCGACGTTTCGGGCATAAGCCCTTCTTCAGGAATGAGGAGGGTGTGCCACGCAGGCTCAGATAAAAGGTAGGGAGAAGGGACTTGGGGAGGGGCGTTGGGAATGTAACAGGTGGAAGGAGGTTAAGGTGAAGATGATAGGCTGGAGCGGGGTTGGGGTGGAGTGGTCGGAAAGAAGATTGCAGGTCAAGAAGGCGATGCTGAGTCTGACTGTTGGGACTGAGAAAAGGTGGGGGAGGGGAAATAAGGAAGCTGGAGAAATCTGTATTGATCCCTTGTGGTTGGAGGGTTCCTATGCGGAAGATGAGTCAATCTTCCTCCAGGCGTCATTTTGCTATGGTCTGGCGATGGAGGAGGCCAAGGACCTGCATGTCCTTGGCGGGGTGGGAGGGGGAATTAAAGTATTCAGCCACGGGGTGGTTGGGTTGGTTGGTGCTGGTGTCCCAGAGGTGTTCACTGAAACATTTTGCAAGTAGGTGGCCTGTCTCCCCAATGTATAGGAGGCCACATCGGGTGCAGTGGGTGCAGTACTTGATGTGTGTGGAAGTGCAGGTGAATATCTGACGGATATGGAAGGATCCCTTGGGGCCTTGGAGGGAAGTGAAAGGGGAGGTGAGGGTGCAAGTTTTGCATTTTTTGAGGTTGCAGGGGAAGGTGCCTTCAAGAGATCCTTCAATATGTACACTGTCGTGAATCAAACGTCCAATGAAATGTATGAAATGTTCGCCCTATTCAGCTGTTTGGATCATAATGAGTTTCTGTCCATACCCATCAAGCTTCAACTTCTTATTCTCTCACAGCGCTATAGATTAAGCACATCGTTACTGCACTCTCTCCTCATGGTAATATCACGCCAGTGTTTAGTCTGGTCAAACTGCTTTGCACTCTCTCAGTGACAAAGAGATCATTGTTTCTAAAGCAGACCAAATCTTTACACAATGAACCAAATACTCTCTCAAGAAACACGATCAGTGGGAAAGATATTCAAACTTTGATACTTCAATCATTTTGCATGAAGCGCCACATATCATTTACTTCCTGTCCCCGTATGAATTCTGTCAGTGACTTATGACCAAGGAAATCCAGGTCCTTTTCAACAAAAGCACTCACCAACCTCTCTACCATTTAATAAATGTAAATGTACATGATGATATTTGTTGTTCACATCTGAATCATTTTATACCTTGTCAACAGCTATTGCCCAAACACTGATCCTGCTGCCACCCATCAATCCTTCAGTCCAGAGAAAAACAGTATTCTTCTTGTATCCCCATTTTTCAAGTTTTAATCCATGTGGTATATATTCCACCCCTACCTACCCATGGACCTGAACGTTCCCTACTCATCTGTATTCAAATATGTCAAGCGTCTTCTAAAATTTCAAATACTCCACTCCCATTGGTTCTCAGCTGTTGATGACACATGGACAATCCCTACAAACAGGTTCATCAAAGATCATTTCTCTTTCCTGATTCTAGGCCGAGTCTACCAAATCATATCATTTTTCTCCAAATGTCTAGTTGTCACATTCTAATAAAAGGTTCCAATATTTTTCTCACAGCTAAAATCAAGGTATTTAGTTTTCTGTTTTCCCGCTCCATTCAGTTTTAAATATTTAGGTGTATAACAGGTGCTTTCCAGTCTGCAGCATTCTTTCCACAATCTAACCAGCTTTGAAAAATAATCAGTAATTCTTTCACTAGCTCTTTTCTCATCGCAATACTCTGGGATGTAGCTCATCAGATGAAGCAAATTATGCAACATCAATTCATTTAGATTTTCAATAATTTACTCTTCATTAATTCTGATTTCCTGCAGTTTCCCTTTTTTTCAACCAGTCACTCTGTTCCCTAGTATTTCTGGAAGTTCGTTTCTGTATCTTTCCTTGTGGAGATGGAACCAATGCATTCCTTTCAGCAACCAGATGGTTTCAGTCAGCTCGTGAATACATTGGAGGACTGCACTTCAGTTATGGTGGATATATTACCCGCTGCTCCACACAGTCGCACAGTAACAGTTCATCTCTCCAAAAAATCAATTGACAATGTAACATGACGTTTCTCTCTACCTCTTCAACTATAAGTATTGCTGATGGAGTTGATCACCACACTCAGAGACAAGAGATAGCGGGAACATAACTCACATTAAGCAGGGACATCCCGTAATAGATATGATATTCAGGAAATGCGAAAAGGGGACATGTTAGAACAGCTTCCCATTTTATTTTCATTCCAGTCCATCATCAGCAATCCTTTTGTTTGCTTTTCCTTTCTCTCTGTCTTTCTCTCTCTTTCTCTCTCTCTTGCTGCACATGATCCACTCAACACAAACCTCCCGCTCACCCTTCAAACCATCCCTGATATAATAATATTATTTCCCAGTTGCATTCAGTTTGGATAGGGTCACTGAACTCAAAACGTTATCTGTGTTTCTCCTGACAGACTACCATACCTGCTCAGATTCTCCAACATTCGTTCAGACATTGGAGAATTTTATTTCAGATCTCCAGCATCCACATTTCACTGTTTATTTCAAATCTAATGTTGTTGTTTCCCGGATGTCAGCATCACTGGCAAGAACAGCATTTGTAATCCATCCCAACTGCCCTTGAACACGCGGCCATTTGTCAAGGCGATATGAAGGGAACCATATTTTTGTGGATCTGAATTGACACTTAGTCCAGACAGGGAAAAATTATTAGGTGTCTTTACCAAGTTTATCAATAAAATAAGAAAAGAAATCCTGATGGTTTTTGGTTGCCATGAGTAAAATTAGGTTTCATTCAAATTTTTGATATTGGAATTTAAATTTAGTCATCGGCTGTGGTAGGATTTCAAACAATGCTTTGAGAGTCAGAACCTGTGTCTCTGAATTACACAGTCAGGGACACTATTACTCTGTCTAAGAGTCCCTGTTGTAAAGTAACTGTACAGACAAGAACACGTTTGTAGTCAAACTATTTGTGACTGGAAGAGAGGTCAGAAGAGAACTGGAGACATGAAATCTGTCGTTAACAAAGGGGTACATGATGGTGAAGTCAGCAACAGAACTCAGGCAGAGCTGGAGATTGGGGATATTATGAAAGTGGGTGTTGGCCATTTTGATGACAGAGAGAATATGGAGACTTAAAACAGTTCACGGTAAAAAGGAGAGTCAAGCTTACTCCTTCTCAGATGTTTATGATTACGTAGTTTGGAAATGCATGAGAAGGAAGTGGCGCTTGTGACTGAGTGTTTATGTATTTGTTAAATATATTCAACCAGAATAGCAATAACATTCAGCATCATTTATAGAATTGATAGAGATAGGCTTACCAGGAACACCAATAATAGCGAGGATGGGATAGTAACCAGCTTGAATAATCATCAGTACGGCTTCTATCCGCAAAGGTAACCGTGGCCAATCCTGAGAAAGCCAGTAAAGACCCCAGGATAAACTCCTGTTCATTGTTGAAAGATTCAAGTCTGATGTTCTCAGATTCTGATCCATTGTTGGAAGATTCCAATCTAATATTCTCAAATTCAAATCCATTGTTGGACCATTCTAATGTTCTCAGATTCTGATTTCTATCTCTTTCTCTGTAGCTGCTGATCCCAATCTTGTTGAGTTTGACTCTGCCCCGAATGCTATGGCATAACAAGTTGAATGAAGTCACTAATTATGAAAGAGGGAAACCCTCCAGTGACCCAGTTAGGTCCAGAAAGACTGATATTAATCACAGTCACTGAACAAACAGCTCCAGTTAACTCTGATATATCACAATAATACTTGGTGTTGGTGGGACTTTGATATCGCTAATGACACATCTCCAGCTGTAAACATAGAGGTGAGGGAGAGACATAATTCGTTCTCTTCACAAGCTTGATGATTCGGCCATGTTTTGGCAGTACAGGAATTGCTGGACTCCCGAGGCCGTCTGTGTCTGATCACCAGGCCTGCTTCATCTTTTTGTTTTATTTATTTATGTTTCACTTCGACTTTTCTCTGTCCAGCATTAAACAGCTTTGGTAGGTTTAGGCATTTTTGAGAGACACCTACAGAGCCATAGTCTATGCAGATGCAGTCCATTCCTTGTGTTTTTGCAGTCGCGGCCTGGTCCTGTGGAGTGACGGTCAAACTCTCACAGAACCACGATTCTTAGTTTTAACCTTTCGCCAGTTATTGCTGGTGTCTCAGCAGGGTTGGAAGGCAGTAAACCTCTCCTGGGTGCTATACACTGCCTCCGTGATTTCTCTCAGAACTGTTTTTGATTTTCTTTCCTCCTGGATTGGAGAACTGCATGTGAGACAATCTGTTTCCTGCACTTAATTTTTGACATTTGTGTGCTTCTCGGATGATACCATATTGGAGCAGTTACTGTATATTCGTTAAATAAATTATTATTCTGATAAGTTTTCCAACAGAATTAAGCTATTGAAAGGTCCTTTTCCTTTTGTGGTCTTTTATCGACAGTGTTGGAAAAAATTGTGTTTTGCTTAATGTCAAATATTTTGAACAAGTAAATTCTATCTCAAACATATCACCGCACATTTACCAGCGGAATGGGCCGACCTGGCAGAGTGATAATCATGTCAGGAATTATATCGGATACTCAATCCATCTATCAGATCCAGCCCAGACACGTATAAGCTCAGATGAGATAAATGCACAGCATGAAGCACTGCATAGACCAGACCTGAATGTACTGTTCAGCAATCCGTCCAGGATCGAACACTGTTTTGAACTCACCAGTTTACTACTTATGTGTCCAACAGTGCACTGATCTATAAACTTGGACTAGATGATCTTTTCAGCAGAGGGCACTGTGCAGAACACAGAAAGGCATTGTTCTACACACACGGACTGGATATCTGTGCAGTATGGGGAGCTGTGCAGTGAATTTATCCATTAACCTGGAGCAGTTACCTTCCCAGCATACTCAGCTGTGTACATCAATCACTGCATTGCAAAGTAACACTGTGTTAGATCACTGCCCAGCGTGGGGAAACTTGCAGCTCATGCTGGAAGTGACAGGATGCGCAGCTCCCTCCATTTACAGCTCCATATCTCCATTGTGACATGACACGGGAGTGCTGTGGGTGTGAATCAATTTAAATACCAACAAATGGGAGGAGCTTAATTAAAAGACAGGGGGAGATTGAGAGAGAATTTCAGAGAAGGATCTGATGGTAGGTTTAAAAATTGTGAAATGAAAACATTTCGATAACATCTTGCAATATAGGCCACTGTTTCCAGGAATGATGGGTGAGCAGGATATTGGTGTAAGTTAAGATGATGGAGGGTTTTGGAAAAGTATTTGTCCTGCAGTGTTGTAACTGGGAGTAGGATCAGCAGAGTCTTCGACTCATTGGGCTGAATCGAACAATGATTTCTCTCAGTGCCATTTTCCTTGAGTGTGACAGAGGGGTTGTCTGCACGAGGCACAACTAGTTTCCTGGTGTTAGCATATCGAACTCATCTCATTAGCTATCCACCCCACCCCATGGTGTCCCTCTCATTCAATACCAGCCGATTCTCCCACGCATCATGGCTGGAGGTACAGACCATCTCCCGGATGTCCCTGGATGTTCAGTGCTCCCTGGTACAGCAGATATCATTTAAAGGCCAATGGGCATACGGTTGAGCTTTCTCGGTTTAGAGCTGCCCTGAATAGTTTACCCAGCATGGCGGATAAGGGGAAATTACACCACAGCTTGTCGACAGGGGCACGGAGCTCCTGGTGGATAGTCTAGTCCAGAGGGGGACCATTCTCTTCCCAGAGAAAACCGCACCACCAGTACCACCGAGCCTG
Source organism: Chiloscyllium punctatum (assembly GCF_047496795.1). Taxonomy (NCBI): domain Eukaryota; kingdom Metazoa; phylum Chordata; class Chondrichthyes; order Orectolobiformes; family Hemiscylliidae; genus Chiloscyllium; species Chiloscyllium punctatum. The sequence continues at coordinate 19,275,005 of NC_092756.1, forward strand.
GTCTGAGCACACCACCCAGCTCAGTGCAGTATCTGCGGTCCAAGAAAGGTGTAGCAATACTGGAAAAGCACCTTCCCCCGCTCTGTCAGGATAAGAGTCACCGTATTCTCTCTACTCTCTCACACTCACTGTATATCTGTTAGCGCCTTCCACAGAATAAGGTTCCATCACTCTCACCACTGCAATGCAGCACCTTCTCTCTCTCTCTCTCTCTCTCTCTCTCTCTCTCTCTCTCACCTACTCAATATCCCCACATGGTTATAAAATGTTCTTATGGGTACAGTTTCTAGAATTCTCTGGATGATGTCGTTTGTACAATGTTTCAGATAATTTTCAAAATAATTCAAATTTAGCAAAATGTTCATCCCCCATTATGTAACGAATCAGAGGAAGGGGCAGAGTTCTACTTTTTTTTAACATCATTCAGGATGGAAATGCATCATGAGGCCATTAATCCTCTCAAATATGCTCCACTATTCAAACAAAGAGAGAACCTAAACACTTGAAGACTCACTCTCTTCTTGAAGACAGGCGCCACTCTGGAGTTTCGCCAGTTTCACTGGAACACTCCTGTAATCCGGAGAGTTATGGAATATTTCACACAGTGCCACCAGTCACTCTGTAAACACTTCTATTAAAACCAGCTATGAATTGCTGATAAGCTGTTTACCCTTGGTCTTTTCTGTTTGAGAAAAGCCTTGTTCGTTTTTTTAGAGACAGTGCAAAACTTTCATCTGACTACAATTTTGTTTATAATATTGGAACTCTTTGTGCCTTCCCCTGAGAGAAAAGATGTAAAATACTGTTTTAAATTCTCTGCCTGTTCCCTGAAACCAGTTCCCCAGTCACATCCTCCAGGTGTCCCACATATTCTTTCCTGCCTTTCTTCCAAGGGTCACACATACATCATGAACGTTTTTTATTCGATATGAGAAAATTCTTGTGGTTATATTTTTTTCATATTTTTTGCCAATCTTGGAATATTTTCTTTGTATTTTGTTTTATACAATCTACTTCTGGTTCCAAAAGTAAACTTCCCAAATGTGGCCGACGCTAGAACTGAGCAATTTGAATTCTTCAGTTTGTGATTGATTAGTATCCTTCACAGCCTTTGTGCATCATGGGTGGTTCATCTTCACATCTTCATATAATCTTCTATTTGATTAGAGTCAATAATAGCTATGCATTATTAAGCAGTACCTGCTTAAATGTTCACCCACCCCCACACATCTGCTGACCTTCACCTGTCTATTTTCACACTCCGTATTTGACCAGATATATTACATAAATTTGCATTTGAAATACCTTGATCTTTTCCGTCATTCGGTGGAACCTATGTATGTGGCTGAACACATGGAGAGTGACTCCATTCTCTCAGTTTTTCTGGCTCTGTGATTTCTGTTCGAATGATGCCACATTCCAGTGGGAAGCTTCGTACATGACATCCTTTTCTCTCAAACGAAAAATCCCCTCACTCTCATGTACTGGGCCTTCAGCTGTGACTGTCCCATCTCTCTTACTTCTGCCCTCACTCTATCCCCTCCTTCTCAGAACAATGATATATCTCCCCTTGTCCTCACTACCTACTGCACTCGAATCTGGATTGACAGAATCATCCTCCGCCACTTCCACCACTTCCAGCAGGACAGCACCATCAAACACATCTTCCCCTCCCATCCACTGTCTGTATTTCACAGGGACTATTCCTCTGTGGCACGCTCCATCACGCCGAACATCTCCCCACAACCCCATGGCGCCTTCCCATGTAAATGCAGAAGCTGCAAAATTTTCCCATTCTCCTCTTCCCTCCTCACTGTCCTAGGACCTAAATACTCTTTTCAGGTGAAGCAGCATTTCACTTGTACACTTTCAATCCAGTCTCCTGTCATTGCTGCTCAAAATTCAGTCTCCTTTACATTAATGAACCAAACAGAAACTGCTTTGAGGAACATCTCCACTTTGTCCGTAGGAGTGACCCTTTCCTTCTAATTGCTCCCCACTTCGATAACCTACATTGCTGTCAGGGTAAAGAGAATTCTTTGAGGAGGTAACGACGCGTTGAACCAGATAAAGTTACCGAACTGAACTTCCAGAAGGCCTCTGATATGGTATCGCACAGGAGGCTGCAGAGTAAGATAAGGACCCATGGTGTCAGAGACCAGGTACTAGCATGGATAAAAGGTTGGCTGTCTGGCAGGAGGCATAGTGAGGATAGAATTGTCCCTCTCAGGATAGCAGCCGGTGATTAGCAGTGTTCCATAAGAGTCAGTGTTGTGACCACAACATTTCACTTTCTAGGTTAATGATCTGAGTGGTGGGACAGAAGGCACTCTGACTACGTTTGCAGATGATACAAAGATAGTTGGAGGGGCATATAGCATTGATGAGGCAGGGAGCCTGCAAAAAGATTTTGACAGTTTAGGAGAGTGAGAAAAGGAGTAGCAGATGGAGTACAATGTGGGGGAGTGTGAGGTCATGCACTTTGGTATGAAGTATACAGGCATGGACTATTTGCTAAATGGGGAAAAAAATCAGAAATCTGAGTAACAAAGGGACTTGGGATTCCAAGCGCCGGATGCACCTTAGATAAACATGCAGGCTGAGTCAGTAGTTAAGAAGGCAGATACAATGTTGTCATTCATCTCGAGAGGAGTAGGATATAATGCTGGGGATTCTGAGGCTTTGTAAGGCTCTGGTCTGACCACATTTCCAGTATGTTGTGCCTCATACCTCAGGAAGGATGTATTAGCCTTGGTGTGTGTCAAGAGAATGTTAATCAGAAATGCAAAGCTTATCATATGAAGAACATTGGAGAACTCTGGGTTTATACTCGATGGAGATTAGAAGGATGAGGGGGGATCCAGTTGAAACTTACAGAATACTGAATGACCTGGATACAGACAAAACTGGGAGGACGTTTGCACTGGCAGGAGGACACAGGCTTAGAGCAAAGGGAAATCCATTAGAACGGAGATAAGATGAAACGTCTTGAGCCAGAGAGTGGTGACATTGTGGAATTCCTTACCACAGAAGGGTGTGGAAACCAAATCATTTGGCACCAACGATATAGCCAGGAAAGGGACTGAGGATCTGAAAAGTGACTGCAGAGAGTTAGTTTGGAAGCTGAAGAGTAGGACGAGAAGAGTAGTGATCTCAGGTTTGTAACCAGTGGCACGAGCTCGTTAGAAGAGGTACAGTCAGCGAATGGAACTTTACACATTGCTGCGAGGACGGTGCAGGAGGGAGGGGTTCAGATACCTAGACCATCGGATACCTTCTGGGAAAGGTGGGACCTGTCCATGAAGGACGCATTGCACCTGAATTAGAGGGGCACAAATGACCTGTTTGGGAGGTTTGCTTGTGTGATTCTGGCGGGTCTAATCTAGTTTGGCGGGAGGTAGAAATAAGACCACATGTCTGAGAGGGGGTTATTTGCAGATGGGACAGTGACAGGATATATTGAATCTATCAGGAAGGTTTCTCACGCGATGAAACAAAGGGATCGGTTAAAGTGCGTCTGCTTTAATATAAGCAATGTCCGAAATAAGAGTGATGAACTTAGAGCATGAATCAGTACTTGGGGCTACGAGGTTGTCGCCATAACGGAGATGTAGGTTTCACAGGGGCAGGGATGGCTGCTTGATTTTCCAGGGTTTAGAACGTTTAAAAATGTTTTGGTGCAGCACGGTGGGCCAATGGCTAGCACTAATGCCTCACAGCGCCAGAGACCCGGGTTCCAATCACACGTCAGGGAACAGTCAGTGTGGATTTTGCAAACTTTCCCTGTGGATTTCCTCCGGGTGCTCCGGTTTCCTCCCATAATCCAAAGATGCGCAGATTAGGTGAATTGGCCATGCTAAATTGCCCGTAGTGTTAGATGAAGGGGTAAATGTAGGGGAATGTTTTTGGGTGGGTTGCTCTATGGAGTGTTGGTGTGGACTTGTTGGGCTGAAGGGACTGTTTCCACACTATAAGTAATCTAATCTAATCTAAAAAAGAATAGGGTGGGTGGAAAATGAGGAGGGGTGTAGAATTGCTAATCAGAGAGTGCGTCACTGCGAGAGAAATGAAGGTTGTTGAGGAAGGTTTGTCTACTGATTCAGTATGGGTGGACATTAGGAACAGCAAGGGAACAGTCACTGCATTTGGGGATTTTCTACAGACAACCTAATAACAGTAGAGGGACTGAAGATCGCATAGGCGTGCAGATTCTGGAAAAATGCAAAAGTAGCAGGATTATTGTTATGGGTGATTTCAACTTTTCCAATATCGACTGGAACCTCCAAAGTGCAGATGATGTGGATGTAGCCGGTTTTGTCAGGTGTGTTCAAGAGGATTTCCTTGCTCAGTATGTAGACAGACCGTCGAGGGTAGAGGCTATTTTGGATTTGGTAGTCAGCAACGAGTCAGGACAGGTGTCAGAACTCACGGTGGGAGACCATTTTGGTGAAAGTGATCACAACTGCCTCACATGCAGGATCCTCTGGGAGAGTGAAAGGAGCAGTTTCTGAGGGAAGATATTTAATTGTGGAAAAGGAAATTATGATGCTATCAGAAAGGAGTTGGGAAGTACAGACTGGGAGCAATTGTTCCACAGAAACGGCACTGCAGACATGTGGAGACTGTTTAAGGAGCAGTTGTTGCGAGTGATACACAAATTTGTTCCTCTGAGTCAAGTAAGAAGGGGTAAGATTAAGGAACATTGGATGACGAGAACAGAGGAACGTCTCGTAAAAAGGAAGGAGGCAGCTTACGTAAGATGGTGGAAGCAAGGATCTAGCACAGCTTTAGAGGATTACAGATTTTCTAGAAAGGAGATCAGAAAAGGTCTGAGGCGAGCCATGATGGGGCATGAAAAAGGCTTGGCAGGGAGGATTCGAGAGAATCCAAAGGCATTTTTTCTCATACATGAGGAATAAGAGAATAATCAGGGAGAAGGTAGGGCCGATCAGGGATAGCATAGGGAAATTATGCGTGGAGTCTGAGCAGATAGGGGAAGCCCTAAATGAGTTTTTTTGCTTCGATTTTCACCAAGGAAAGTGACCTTGTAAATGAAACTTAGAGGAGCTGGGCCAGATCAGTCATGACCAGATCAAGATTGATGAAGTTGATGTGCTCGCAATTTTGGAAAACATTAACATGTATACGTCCCCAGGGCCAGAGCAGATTTATCCTAGACTGCTCCGGGAAGCGAGAAAGGCAGTTGCTTAGCCGCTGGTGAGGATATTTGCCTCCTCACTCTTTACAGGAGCCGTACCGGAGGATTGGATGGAGGCGAATGTTGTTCCTTATTTCAAGAAGGGTAATAGGGAAATGCCTGGCAATTAGAGACCAGTCTGTCTTACGTCTGTGGTCAGCAAAGTTTGGAAAAAATTCTGAGGGATAGAATTTATGACTATTTGGAAAAGCATTGTGTGATTAAAGGGAGTCAGCATGGCATCACGACGGGCAGGCCATGCCCCACAAATCTTATTGATTTCTTTGAGGAGGTGTCAAGACAGGTCGACGATGGTCGAGCAGTGGATGTGGTGCATGTGGATTTCAGCAAGGTATTTGAAAGGGTTCCCCATGGAAGGCTCATTCATCAAGTCAGGAAGTATGGGATACAGGGAGATTTGGTTATCTGGATTCAGAATTGGCTGGTTGGCAGAAGGCAGACAGTGGTTGTAGATGGAATGTATTCTGCTTGGAGGACAGTGTTGAGAGGGATCTCATAGGCCGATGTTCTTGGGCCTCGGCTCTTTGTAGTTTTTATAAATGACTGGGATGAGGAGGTTATGGTGTGGGTTAGTAACTTTGCTGATGACACAAAGGTTGGAGATGACATCGATAGTATAGAGGGCTACTAAAGTATAGAGGGCTACAGGTCAAATTCGAATCCTGAATATAGCATTAAAGACAGGATTCTTGGCAGTGTGGAGGAACAGAGGGATCTGGGTGCGCAAGTGCATAGATCCCTCAAAGTTGCCACCCACGTCGATAGTGTGTCAAGAAGGTATATGGTGTTTTGTCTTTCATTAATAGTGGGATCGAGTTTAAGAGCCGTGAGGTTTTGCTGCAGCTCTACAAGTCCTGGTGAGACCACACTTGGAATATTGTGTCCAGTGGTGGACGCCCTACCATTGGAAAGCTCAGAGGCTTTGGACAGGGTGCAAAGAACGTTTACAAGGATGCTGCTTGGATTGGAGGGCTTGCTTTATAAAGAAAGGTTGAACGAGCTTGGATCTTTCTCTCTGGAGACAAGGAGGAGAGAGGAGAGCTGATCGAGGTGTACAAAATAATGAGAGGAATAGATACAGTCAAGACACAGAGATTTTTCCCCAGGTCAGGATTGACTAGTACGAGAAGTCAAAGTTTAAATATATTAGGAGGAAGGTAAAAGGGAGTCGTCAGAGGTAGGTTCTTTTCGCAGAGAGTTGCGAATGCATGGAATGCATTGCCAGTTCTGTTGGTGGAAGCAAAGTCATTGGGGACATTTAAGCGACTGTTGATCATGCACATGGATAGCAGTGAGTTGAGGAGTGCGTCAGTTAAATTACTACATTTTACATGAGGATTAAATCTCGGGACAACATCATTACCCAAAGGGCCTGTTCTGTGCTGTATTTTTCTATGTTCTATGTTCTATTTAGTATATTTAAAACAGACTCAGATAAGTTTTGGTTAACAAGGGGATCAAAGGTTACTGGGAGGAAGCAGGAAAATGGGGTTGACAATCTGTCAGTCGTGATGGAATGGCGGAGCAGACCTGATGGTCTGAATGGCTTCATTTCTGTTCGTATAGAGTTGTGGCCTAATAATATTTCGGTTCTGGATGGTATGGTGTCTCAGTGGTTTGCACTGCTGCCTCACAACATCAGGGAACTGGGTTCGATTTCCTCTGGGTGTTCTAGTTTCCTGTCACAGTTCAAAGTTGTGCAGGTTAGGTGAACTGGCCATGCTGAATTGCCGATTGTGTTCAGGGATGTTGATGTTAAGTGCAATAGTCAAGGGTCTATGTATAGTATTAGGGTGGAGAATGGGATAGATTCGCATACTCTTTGGAGGGTCAGTATAAACCTGAAGCGCCTGTCTTCACACTGTAGAGATTCTAAGAAAATGCAGGGTGCTGTAATGTTCCAATGAAGCACAACCCAAGCTCGAGTAACACCTCACTTTACACTTTGTTCCGTTAAAGTCTGTCGGAGTTAATATTCAATTCCGTAAATTCACAGCCTGAACCCGTTATGGCTGTTCTCAATTTTCCATACGCTCTCCCTCCTGGGCTCCCTAAGTTCGTGTCTTGTTTATGTTGCATTCAACAGAGAAAATCAATTTCTAATATTTACACATTAATTTATACACTTTATATATCTGTGTCTCTTTCACCACAATTTAAAGCCCATTTGTCTTTCACACAGGGCCTCCAAACACTCTTTCTCACCTCTGCCAAGATACTAAAGCGCTCACTTTCCAATCCTTTGCACGTCCAAAGAAGAGTTACACTCGACTTGAAACATTAACATTGTTTCTCTGTCTCTGCAGATGTTTCCAGACCCCTGAGTTCCCTCAAAATAGAAAAGTTACAGAATACATTTTCAATATAGCAAAGATCATTGGATACAAGGAATCTGAAACAAAAACAAAAATTGTTGGACTTACTGGGTGCTTTGAGGAACAGTCACCGAACCCGAAAGATTAACTCTGCTTTCACTCCCCAGATGCTGTCAGACTTGTCAGTGTCTTCAGCAATTCCTGTTTTTGAACAAGTTTCAAACATGTGTGTCAAAGCTGCTCACACGCCCTGTCCAACATGGAGAGCCATACACCAGGAAGTGAATGATTACGCAAGGTATACAAATTCTTTTGTTCTGAAACTACATAAGGCTGTCATCACCGACACTACAGAGCTCTTAATCATGATCATGGAGAGAAACAGAGAGAAACACATTCGAGTTAAAGAGAAGATGGCATTACCGGACGGGAAGAGATTCAGTGAAAACAAATGCTTTTGAGGAATGCGACAAATTGCAGGCATGGCATCATGAAGATACCCAAACAGGATGAGTTTTTTTTTTAAAAAAGGAATCGTTCCCACATCAGAAACTCGGATAGGGCACTGTGTACAGGGGAGAAGGGTGACCGGGTCCCCGTGCGAATTGAAGACAGGCAGCAGATTTGTACTGCAGATATTGCAGCTCAAACTGGGTATTCATGTGATGTTGTAAACCATAGCAGCTGTAGTAGCAGCAACAGCAGTAGAATTGTATTCAACCACAATATAATCTCTCAGTCTACAATTACCACAAAGCCGATCTCTGGTTCAGTGATGAGTGTGGGTGAAACTGCCACGGTCAGAACCGTGTGTATCTAAACCTGATGACAATCCATTCAAGCTACCACACTTGCTGCTTACATTAATAAACAGCAGAACTAACATCTGATAGAGAGGACGCCATGATCCCAAGACTGTGACCATTTCTTTCAAAACCAGCTATGACTTACTGCTGGCCTGTCTACTCTGAGTCTTATCTGTTAGAAAAATCCTTGTTCCTATCGTTCGAGAAGTTTCAAGAAGTTTCCTCCTAGTACGATTTTGTTTACATCACTGAAATACTTACTGTGCCTTCCCCTGTGAGGAAAGATGTAAAACATGGGTGTAAATTATCTGTCTGCTCCCTGTAGCCAATTCTTCAATCACACCCTCCAATTATCCTCAGTATACTTTCCTGCTTTAATTTCTACCTAAGTTCACTCACTCATCTTGAACTTTTTTTATATTCTCGGAAAAGCTCATGCTGCTTGATTTTGTATTTCTTGCCAATTTGCTGCATCATGTCTTTTCTCCATTTTTCCTCGGTTTCTAGATTCATACAGATACATAGCGCACAAACAGACCCTTTGGTCCAACGTGTCCACGCTGACCAGGTTTTCCAAACTAAACTAGTCCCATCTGATTGCATTTTGTCCATATGCCTCTTAGCTTTTCCCATTCCTATGTTTGTCCTAATGAGTTTTATATATTGTCACTGTACTTGCACATCCCATTCTTCCTCTGACAGCTCATTCCATATACACACATCACCCTCTGTGTGAAAACATTGACTCTTCATCCATTTCAAATCTTCCTTCTTTCACCTTAAACCTCTGCCTTCTATGGTTGAACTCTCCCACCATGTGGGAAAGACCTTGGCTATTCACTCTATTCATACATCTCATGGTTTAATAAACTTATACAATATCATACTTCAACCTCCTACACGCTCTCTGACACTAACTTTGCGAACAAGCATTTAAAGATAAGCCCTGCAAATTTGAAACAGTATTCAAATGACAGATAAATAACACTCAGCCCAAGCTTCATACTGTGATTTATTCTTCTCCATGTTACGATACTCAGGCAGCAGGAAACTCCTTCGAGTACCAATAAGAGGTCAAATAACTGAATTGCTTTGTTCAAATGGGGTGATGATCTCTACAGTGAAAGCGCATCACTGGCCTGAACCATATAAGAAGGGGAATTATTGTACCACACGGTCAGCGTCTACCTTTAGAAGAGTGAGATGAAGGCTGAGTATACGTTTTGAAATTTGGATCACAGTGTGAATTCAGTGCTAAGGGGGAGAGGTGTTTTCAATAAGGTTTACACCAAGAAGGAAACTTTCCGGGGTGAGATGTGAGTGGGAGGTGTAAAACAGCATGAATGAAGAGGCCGAGCCACACTAAGACCAGAGCAAAGTGGCAGCACAAAACGCAGAGTAGTGGACTTAATCAAAGTGTTTCAGGTGAAGTGGTTCGGGACCATAATGTGAGAGAATGTACTCTATAATTTGAGAGGAAGAACCTGGAATCAGGAAGGGGAGACGAGCAGGGAAGAGGATGGAGCAGCAATGGCAGGGTTTTCTGTGGGGTAAATCAGGAAGCACAGCTGAAATTCATGCCTAACATCAGCTTATGGTCCCTGAAATAAACATTATAAATCTGGCCCTCCACTACTGCTCATCAATAGTATCCTTGAGAGCTTTTGTCAACCATGGTTCCTCTGCTTACCGAGTTCTTCTTTTTGAACAGAAAGAATAATTACTGAACGGTTTGGGATATCTGCTTGAATGTCTGCTCATATATACTCACTGACCTTCCTCTGGGTCTATTTTCACATTCTGACTCTATTCTCCAAGTTTCTCCATCTCTGTTATTTCTGTTTGATATTGCCACATTCCTGTGAGCTGCGTCTAACGTGACCTTATTTTCCTTCAAACCAGAAATCCCCTAAATCTGGTGGCCAGGGCCTTCAGCTGTCACTGTTCCATCCCCCACGATGTTGCCCACAATCCGTCCCCTCTATCCCAGAACAATGATAGATTCCTCCTTGTCCACACTTCCTCCTGCACTAGAATCCACATTCACATAATCATCTTACGCCATTTCCACCATCTCCAGCAGGACAGCACCATCAAACACATCTTCCCCTCCCGCCCACTGTCAGTATGTTGCAGGAACCGTTCCCTCTCTGTCCCCTCCATCACCCAGAACACTTCCCCACTCTCCCATTCTAACTTCCCATGCAATTGCAGAAGCTGCAACGTTTGCTCATTCACCTCTTCCCTCCTCACTGTCCAAGGAACCAAACATACCTTCTACGTGAAGCAGCATTTCACTTGTAACCTTTCAATCTGGTCTCCTATCATTGCTGCTCACAATGCAGTCTCTCTGTATTGGCGAGACCAAACAGAGATTGCTTTGAGCAACACTCCCACTCTGTCTGTAGAAATAATCTTGACCTTCTCATTGCTTCCCATTTCAATAACCTACCTTGATATCTTGCTAACATTTCGGCCCTGGGCTGCTGCAATATTCCAAGGAAGCACAACCCAAGCTCGAGTAACAACTCACTTTACACTTTCGGACATTACATCCTGGAGGAGCTAATGTACAATTTCGCAACTTCACAGTCTGACCCCATTATAACTGTTCTGCAGTTTCCGTACATTCTCCATCCTGGCCTCCCTATGACCTCGTGCGGTTGAATCTTCTTTATCGTTCACTCAATACAGAGAACACCTTTTCCCCATTCACATTTTAATTATTCGGCTACTTCACGTGATCTTCTCGTTCTTCACGACTAAAAGCATGTTTGTCTTTTGCCACATCCTCTTTTACCCGTCAACCCACTCCGCACATCTGTCAAGGGATTATAAAGCTCATTTTTCAATCCTTTTCAGTTCTGAAGAAGTGTCATACTGGACTTGAAACGCTAACTCTGTTTCTCTGTCTCTGCAGATGATACCAGGCCTGTTGAGTTTCTCTAGAATTGAATAGGCTCAGAACAAATTTTCAATTAAACAAATAACTATGGATACTGGAAAGGAAAATGCAAAAATTGCTGGATAAAATGGGGGCTTTGTGGGCGGCACGGTGGCACAGTGGTTAGCATTGCTGCCTCACAGCAACAGAGACCTGTGTTCAATTCCCGCCTCAGGCGACTGACTGTGTGGAGTTTGCACATTCTTCCCGTGTCTGCGTGGGTTTCCTTCGGGTGCTCCGGTTTCCTCCCACTGTCCAAAAATGTGGGTTAATTGTTAGGTGAATTGGCCGAGATAAATTGCCCGTGGTGTTCGGTGTAGGGGTTAATGTAGGAGAATGGGGTCTGGATGGCTTGTTCTTCGGCGGGACAGTGTTGACTTATTGGGCCGAAGGGCCTGTTTCCACACTGTAAGTAATCTAACCTAATGTAGAAGGTTCACTGGCCCTGAAAGATTAACTCTGCTTTCAGTCCACAAGATGCTGCCAGACCTGCTGAGTTTCGTCAGCAATTTCTGTTTTTGAACAAGTTCCACAGACGTGTGTTAAAGCTTCTCAAACACCTTGCCTAACACGGTACACCGTGCACTGGGAAGTGACTGTCAATGCAAGGTGCACAAACTTCTTGATCTGAAACTACATAAGGCTGGCATCTCTGACACTGCAGAGCTCTTAATCATGGTCAAGGAGAGAAACAGAGGGGAACACATTCACATCAAACACAGAAGATGGCATTGGGGGAATGAAAAAGATTCAGATGCAAACGTTAAGGGGTTTGCATAAAGTAGCAAATTGGAGGCGAGACACCAGGGAGAGCAGAATGAGAATAGGAAAATGGAAGTGTTACCACATCAGACACCAGTTTAAGACACTGAGTACATGGCTGATTGATGAATGGGTCTTGGTGAGAACTGAGGGATAGTCAGTAGAATTGAATTGAACATATTGGAGCTCAAAGTGGGCATTGATGTGGTGCGGTAGAATCACAGCAGCAGCAGAATTGTAATCAACTGCAATCCGTAACATTTTCCCCAGGATAATCCCTCAGCCTACCATTACCATCAAGCTGATCTATGATTCAGTGATGAGTGCGGGTGAACATGATCGGGTCGGAACCATGTGTACCTAAACCTGATGACAATCCATTAAAGCTACCGCATTTGACTGGTTACATTCGAAACAGCAGGACTAACATCTGATACAGAGGGCGAAATGAACCCAAAACTAACAGATCATATCGAAGTTCTGCAGTGCTGCGACATCCAGACATAAATGTCAATGGACTATTAAACAACTCACTGGAGGAGAGGACTCCATAAATATCGCCATCATATTTCACGGGACAGCCCTGTACATTAGTGTAAAATACATGGTTGTATTATCTGCATCGTACACAGCCAGAAGTGTTGAGTTGATGATCCACCTCACCCTCACCATGCTGCCCGCAAAATCACAGATGCCAGTCTTTAATCGATCTGATTTTCTGTCTGTCACATGAAGAAAGAGCTGAACACAATATATACGACAAAGGCAATGGGCCCTGACCACATTCCTGCAATAGGACCGAAGACTTGTGCTGCACAACAAGCCGTGTCCCTGGAGAAGCTGTTTCATTCCAACTCCAAATCTGACATCTCCCTGGCAATGTGGAATATTACTCAGCTATGTCCAATTCCATAACAAGGGAATAACTAGAGTCTGACCATTTACCACGCCCTGAGTCTCGTCACGATAGTCACGTTGGTAGGAGCTTTTTGACAGAGCTGTCAAGCAGCACAGATGTAACCAACTCAGTGTGGTCCCCATGTGGAGATGGTGTTGTTGTGGAAAATCATTGGATTACTAATCCAGTCCAGACTAATGCAGTGGCAGCTGGTGGACGTTATAATTAATAAAATATCGAGATGTAAAACCTGGAGTCATTAACAGTGACCTTGAAGCCAATGTCGATTGTAAATTCCAATTTCCTTCCTCAATGTACTTTCAGGAAGTGAATCTCCCGTGCTTTCCTGGTCTGGCCTAAACGTGACTCCAGAGACATGTGAAACACTCTTCAATGGTCTCGGAAACGGACAAGCAAGACACTCTATTTTATCAAACTGTTCCGGGGTCTTAAAGGATAAAACCGTACAGATCACCCAGCACCAGACTCAGTATTTTGGGAACGCGAAATACCACTGTGTTGACCCTGCAGAGATTTCCTTCCTAACATCTGAGAGCAGGTGGCAGGATTTACAGAGCTTTCCCACAGGCTCCAACGAAACATCGGGAAAAGAATAGGTCATACAACACACTGAGCCTCCTCCATTCTAGTTCATGGTGAAAATCTCCTCAATTCAGTTTTCCCCACACAGTGTTCGTATTCTTTAGTATGTTTAAACATAGGAACATATAAAATTGGAACTATTGTATTCGCGTTGGTCCATCAATTTTGATCCTCCATTCACTATATAGGCATTTATCCAGTAAAGGTGTGTTTATTAAACGCAATTTTGCTGCAACATAATTAGTGAATTGAGCCCCTTTCTTTATAAAGCGAGCTCCCGTTCACTGTTATGGGAGTCTGTCTCTGGCACCAGCTGAGTCAGTAGCTCAGTCGACTGGATGGGGCAAATGGCATTTTATTCTGCTCTAATTATTTATGGTTATAAATAATTACGGTCCATCATAATTATTTACGGTCTATGGTACATGCATTTGTCTGTGTTTGTGCGCATACTTGTGTGTGTGTCCATGTTTTTGTGTCTGTGTTTTTGTGTGTTTGAGTGTGTCTGTGTGTACATGTCTGTGTGTGTGTGTTTGAGTGTGCTTGTCTGTGTATTATCTGTGTGTGTGTCTGTGTATGTTTGTGCTCCTCAGTATTTTCAGAAACGGAAATATCAATGTACATTTTTTTAAAATTTCTATTCAGTTTGACATTCATCTTTCCATCATAATTGGAGGAACATTGTTTTCGTCATGAATTTATTATTTTAACAAATGATGGAAATCAACCTGACCTCTTCCAAGGATGACCCTGACCTAATGTGAGACTTATAACATTGGCCATATCATCAACCTGGTTACACCGATAATTTGCCGTGACCAATAGAAGAGTGGCAGTAGAAAATAAAACAGTCACCCAACAACCCAAGGAACTCTGGACCAGTGAACATGACATCAGTGGTGGGTGAGTTGTTGGAGGGGATTCTGAGCCAATTGCATGCATTTTCAAAGGCAATTATTGATTGGGGATAGTCACCATTCCTTTTGCATGAAAAATCGCGTTGTACGAATTTGACTGAGTTTGTTAAAAAGGTGACAAAGCGGATTGATGAAGGCAGTGTTGTAGATGTTTTCCATACAGACTGGAACAAGTTGTTCGACAAGATTCTGCATATTAGGCAAGTTAGTAAGGTTAGGTTACATGGGAACCAGCGCACCCAAGCCAATTGAATACAAAATTAGATTGAAGGGAGGAGACACAGGTTGGTCGATGATTCCTTTTCAGACTGGAGGCCTGTTTTAAGGTACGAGGGGAAATATTTTAGAGGGAACTTAGACGCAATGCTTTCATACAGAGGGAGGTGTCCACATGGAATTATCTCCCAGAGGAAGTGGTGGAGTCTGGCATCTTCATGAGTATTTGAATAAGGAGGGTTAGAGGAATGTGAGACAAACGCTATCAAATCAAACTCGATCATAATGGGATATCTGGTCAGCACTTACACATTTACATGCTTTATGACTTTATATGAGGGATGAGCAGAAATTTTAAACAGGCATTTCAAGTGGGAATTCTCATCCCCACACGTTTCAGATGTCTCTTTGTTTATATTTATTCAACGCTGTGTTATTTAAATATTGGACAGAGAAGTGATTCTTGGATGAGAGCACACACAAAGGAAAGTGGAGCTGAGACCACAACTTGATCAGCCATAATCTTAGTTCCTGATAGAGAAGGCTCAAAGTGTCCAATGACCCACTCCTGCTCCTCAGTCCCATGTTTCAGTGTTCCATTCAGCCCATCAAACCTACTAGACGGAGCAATTCACAGAAACGGAGGAGACCATTCAGCCCGTCAAAACTGTCAAACCCAGTTTGGACTGGTTTGGAAAGTGTAATAGGAAATCCCAGGCAGTGGTATGAAAGAGGATCCTCATCACTCCTAGCTGAGCTTCCCCTTTCTGTAACCAGTGCTTCGTTTGTTGGGCAAGTTGTAAACCCAGTTTCACTGTGAATACAGCCCCCATTCCTCTCCCAGAGATGGTCTAGACAATCTGGTAATATTCAACAACAGAGCTTCCAGGAAAATAACAGCCTCTACTTTCCAAGAATAGAACATGAGAAGGCCACAAACAGGGATATGTCATTCATCCACACGCCACCCCCCCCCCCGTTCCCCACCACCCCCCCCCCCCGCCCCGCCCCACCCCCCCAACTCTGACTGGTCAAAAAGCACTCCCTGCCCCACACTGTGGCCTATTGATATGAGCAAATGACGTGAACACAAGGGCTCAGGGAAGAGTGACCGGCCCTGACATCAAGGCATCATTTAACTAAGGAAGGTCTCAAGGAGCCTGAGCAGGATTGCACATAATGGGAATGAGTTGTAAATTTCCCTGGTTAGAATGATTTATAGCATAACGGGCAATGATTGTGGTTTGTGGACAAAAATCCATACAGTCCTGGACATGTCTGCAAATGATTCTCAAGGTCGCTTCCTCAGCACAAACATCTTCAGCTGCTTCATAAAAGTCTTTCCCACACCATAAGATTAGAATTGGGGGTGTTCACTGAAATTCACACAATATTCAGGAAAAATATCCCCCTTCAGCTCCTGAACTCGTCTGTGTTCATGTGCAACAAGACCTGGACAACATTCAGGCTTGTGTTGGTGGAAGTATCGGTAACATTCATGTAACAGTGCTGCTGGGCACTGTACATTTCCACAGTTAAAAGGAGGAGATTATTCAGCGCGTCATGCGAGCTTCACAGGAATATGAAGAAGTCATTCAGCTCAATGAAATTATTGGAGAAGTGTAGAGATAGCCCATTTAGTGCCTCCAACCAATTATAAGGAAGAGAAGGAGTGACGTGTTATGGACGACAGCAGAGTTGCTCAAAAATATTTGAAGGCGTTGACCTCGACTCTATTAATAATTAAGTCTTCTGATACATGTATTTGACAAAAAAGGAAAGATCATACACAGATTTTCAGATGCAGTTCTCCAATCGAGAAGGGAAAACAAATCAATTGAAAACTTAGTGAGAGTTGCAACCAGGAGACTTCCACTGAAGCTTCCAACTCTGGGGAAACCCCAATAGTTTCTGATGTTACTGAGAAACCAAAACACTTCCTGTAACGTGGCTGCCAGAACTGCACACAGTAATCTATCTATGGCCTTACCAATGGCATGTTTATGTCGCCTCGATGAATAAACACTATGCCTACAGTCCCGTGTGATTTCTTAACTGGCTATTACACTGTCCAGTCACATTCAGGGATGTGTGGAGAAACACCCTCTGACATCCCTAGTGTTCTGGTATTCATTGAATTCCCTCCTGTCTGGTTACTTCTTACAAAGTACATCACCTCATATTTATCAGGGTTCCATTCCATCTGCCATTGATCTGACCATCTGACCATTCTATCTGTATCTTCCTGTAACATAGGGCCTTCTTCCTCACTGCCAACCACCTGGCCAATCTTTGTGTCACACACGAATTTGCTTATTATGCTCAGCCCCCACCCCCCACCATCCCCTCCATATTCACATTTACATCATTTATGAATACCACAGATAATTTGATACATTGCGCTACTCGCTGTGGTGCACCACGAGACACTGGTCTACTTCTTCCACCTTTCCAGTAACTTGGGACCACATAGCTGTTCTCCAGTCCTCTAGCACCTCCCCTGTGTGGTCAGATTCGACCAAAACATTTATGTCAGGACATTTCCACTCTTGTCTCCAACAGCATCCTGCAATACAACTCATCTGGACTTTACATTATCCAAAAACATCAATCCCAACTTTCATCTTATATCAATTTCTTCAAGAGCTTACCAGTCCATCTTCTTGAATTCTGTACCTGCATCTTCCTTATCCCAACTAAAACAGATGTGAAGCTCTCGTGTTACAGTCTATCAATGATCCCCAGTTTCACATACTGATTACCCCCTTAGTTTCGAAATGGATCCGAATTTTTCCCTGTTTATTCAGCAATGGAGGAGACCTGAACCATGCTGGAAATGATCTCAGCGAAACTGCAGAAGCATGACCAGGAGAACCAGTGTCTCGGCCCACATGTCGTGGATGTGGAAGAGTGGACTGCGGCTTTGGAAACCATGGCAGAATCCTCAGCGGGTCGGGTCCAAGCCCTAGAATGGTAGGTACAGGCCTTTGTAGAGCAGGTCGAGGACCTCGGAAATTGAAGCCGTCAGAAGAACATTAGCTTGGTCGGGCTGCCGGAACGGGAACAAAAAAGCCAGATCGTCAGCTTCTTGGAACAATGGCTCACGCAATTTTTGAAACTGGAAGCCAGGACAGACTGGGTGCGGGTCGAGTGGGCCCAGCGGGTGGCAGTGTGCAGGCCCGGATCGGACGAGCATCCCTGTCCGGTCCTTGTGCAACTCCAGCACGATAGAGAAAAACAGGTGCTGGAATCTTCTTGTGTCGTACAATTAAGGGGAGACTTTAACTGACGTGTGGACCCGGAGTTGGATAGGATGCCGAGGGGAATCGGAGGAATTTCCCCGCCATCCAGACAGCTGGTGGACCTGAACAGGTAGTTGGGTTGGTCTTTGTGTGAGATGACTTCACCCTGATGATCGGGACTTCACCTTTTTATCTAACACACATAAATGATTTACTAGAATTGGCATGTTATTTGCCCCATTCGTCTTTTTAAATTAGATGCTGTCCTTTAGAATTGGGAACCATTTCTGATCATGTGGCAGTGTACATAGAGGTCAAAGATGGTGGCGATGGGACAGGCTCACGGCACTGGCACGTGGATCCTTTCCTCCTGAAGGATAGCAAATTAATTGAGTATTTTTCGGGGGAATTTAATTTTTTTGGAACATGAACTTGTGTACGTCCAGTAATCCGACAGTGCTCTGGGAGACTGCCAAAGCCTATACAAGGGATTTGATTATTTCTTACTCGGCGACTCAGAAGCGGCAGAAGAGAGAGCAGCAGCGTATGCTTGAGGCTCGGCTGAAGAGAGCTGAGACACCATATTTTATCAGACCGTATGTAACTTAATTGCAGTAGATTACAGCCCTCCGGACTGCTCTGAATGCTGCATTCGCCCAAAGAGCAAAGAGAGAGATTTCCTTTGTGAAACAGAAGTTATTCGAGCATGGTGATAACCAGAGCTTCTTCAGGAACCTGAAACGTCGATTCTCCTGGTCATGCCCGAAACGTCGATTCTCCTGCTCCTTGGATGCTGCCTGACCTGCTGCGCTTTTTCAGCAACATATTATCAGCTCTGATCTACAGCATCTGCAGTCCTCACTTTCTCCATGGTGATAACCAGGTAGATATTAGGCATACTTGGCCAGAAAGAAGATTGCTGCTATTATCACCCGCGATCCCAAATCGATTAATGCAGCGTTCAGGAAGTTCTACTCTGGGTTGTTCCAGTGAGCGGGCTTGGAGGACTGATTGGCGACGATGGAGTCCTTTATTAAGACCTTGGACCTCCAAGGTAAGTTCAGAGCAGGCGTCTCTTTAGAATGCCCCTCTAATATTCAGAGAGATACAGGAGACAGTGAGGCAGCTCCAGAGTGGTAAAGCCCCCGCCCCAGATGGATTTTCAGAGTGAGATTTGCAAGGGGTTCATAGACATGCTGACTGGGCCAGTGTGGATGTGTACAATTATTTGTACAGTCAGGACTGCCTCCCATCCTCTCTGAGAGAAGGAAATATTCATCTTATTCTCAAGACAGGGAAAGTCCCAGAGGATTGCATATGCCTATATCATTATTAAACGTGGACTTTAATTTTTTTTCGAAAATCTTGGCTTTAAAGGTCCATTGTAAAAGAGGACCATTTTTATTAGGGGCCGTAGGTCCTCTGATAATATTAGAAGAGAGGTAAATATGGTTCCAGTCTGCCAGCAAGGTTCGATTCCAGGCTCGGTAGTCTCCCTGGATGCAGAGAAAGCACTTGACCTGATGGAGTGGATGTGCACCTTTTATGTCATTGAATGGTTTGGTTTTGGAGGGGTCTTCGCCAGGTGGGTGGCAGTGTTATGTTGTAAGCCAAAAACAGCGAATTTCACTAATGGTATAAGATTTGACAATTTTAGTATTGACAGTCGCAGCCAACAATATTGCCCCCTTTCACCGTTACCATTGACATTAATGATTGAGCCGTTGGCATCCGGAGCGACGCCAATATCACTGGCAAGGAGGTAGGACCAGGAAGGCATAAAATCACGCTTTAAGCAGATGGCGTTCCTCTCTTTCTAACTAACACAATTATATCTGTGTCCTGTTTAATACGAATGATTAATGTATTTGGATCTTTCTCAGGGTATAAAATCCATTTTATGAAATCGAAGGACATCACTGTTGGGGTCTTATTAGAGTACCCGGCCTTGCGGTGGAATCTGATTCCCTTCCAGATGGTCACAAGGAGGTTTAGGTATTTTTATCGTCCAAGCCTTCGATCAATTATATAAAGCTAACTTCGTGCAGTTGCTAGAGAATATAAGACAGAATCTTCCAATATCCTGTTTGGGTTAGCTCTGGTTAAAATGAATGTCCTTCCTTGTTTATGATACCCCATGCCAGTTCTCCCTTTGACGCTGCCCAGGCAGGTGCTATGGGAGGCTTAACAGTTGTCTTTGATCTTTCATCTGACGTCACAGATGGCCTCCAATTAAGCTGGACAAATTGCAGCTTCCACAGTGAATGGGGCGTGTCGGTTTTCCAGACATTTAAGAAATGCCAACCAAGTTCCTTGCTTTCCGATGTGGTTGATTGGGCTTGTCAGGACTCATGGTCAATTTGGCTGGACATCGACGCATTCTAGGCAAATTGTCCCCTCATTAATCTGTTGTTCATGGACAAGATGAGGACTGTCATGGAGAATTGCAGAAACCGATTGTCCTTAACACAGCGAAAGCATGGAGAATGATGGGACAAGTTGAGGGCAGTTTACAAAACAAAAACTTCGGCTTTCACGCCCATTGTAGGATTGGTAGGATTTCAGCGGGATTTATGGATTCTGGCTTTAGGCTCTGGGAGTCCAGATGAGTTTCCTGTTTGGGAGAATTTTTTGATAGGGAGGTCATGATGAATTTTGATAAGCTGAGCCATGAATATGAGGTATCTGGAAGGGACCTATTTTGTTACTTTCAGCTTCAGGACATTATACAGAAAAAAGACTGTATTCATGGTTCATCTCTGTAATCAGATATGGAGACGAGAGTGCTTCAGATTACGGGAACTCTCTCGTTCAGCGCCTTCTGTCATTTATTAGGAGGTCGTGTCTCAAAAGACATTGACACTGTTACACCAGAGCAGGAAGAAGCTATTCAGCCCCTGAAACCTGATATACAGTTACGGGAGGTGGCCAGTCAGCTCCTCGAGAGGATAACACTGGGCCCAGAGTAGGCCATGCAGCACCAGTACCCTGTTATGCAGCAATAGGATCAGTCTATTCAGCCTCCTCAAGTCTGTAACGTAGGAACTGGAAGAGGTCACACAGGGACTGGAGATTGGTGCATTGGGATACCAGGAGGATATTCAGTCCCATTGAGCCTGTTGCACGGGAATTGGAGAAGGATGCAAACTATAAGATTTCTTATGGGAAAGGAGGAAGATGTTTACCTCACGTGTCTGGTGTATGGGAACAGAAGAAGGCCAATGATTCCCTCAGTCCTATATCAGGGATGCAGGACAGAGCGTTCAGTATCTCCAGCCTGCGATGGAGGAATATGAGAAGTTTTTTTTCAGTCCCTCAAACTGTTGCACAGCAACAGGAAGTTTGCATAAGCCCTCACGGCTCTTACGCATCAACAGGAGGAGGACAGGCAGACCATCGAAATGGTGATGTGGAACACCAGAAAGACATCAGCCTATCGATTTTGTGCACAAGGAAGGGAATGAGTCCATTCAGCGACTCCGACCTCTTACAGAGCAATCAGAGCAGGTCATTTCACGCCATGTGCCAATTATACAGGATTGGATCGAACAACGAGATTATAGAGAAGTAAGAATTTGGAATTATCACCTTCACGATGGAATATAGAGTTGAGAGAAAACTGTTCAAGTTTAAGAAATATTGTTAAATTCGCTTATTCAGGAATTAATGACAAGAAATTAGAAAAGTCAAACCACAATCCATCAGAATCAACATGATTTGGATCATTGTGGTCCGAGAGATGAAATATTTGGACTTCCAGAAGGCATTGAATAGCTCTGCACAAATGATTAATCTGCAGAATAAGATCGTTTTAGATTAAAAGTAAATTTTTCAGCTTGGATACAGGCTTGGTGAAGCTACAAAATGCAGTGTGATGGAAAAAATATGGGTCATTTTCTGTTTGGCAAAATTCAACTTTTGAAATGTCTCGGTCCCCAGGCCCCAACTATTTACAATCTATAGGCTTAAGTAGTTGAGAGGATAAAACATGTTATAAACAAATTAACAGATGACACTAACTCAGGTGAGAAATTGCAATGAAGATGCAAGAAGTTAGAAAATGTATATGGATAGGTTGGGGCAACATTTGACAGAAGAAACTGGACAACGAAAAGTATGAGTGTATCCGTTTGAATCAGTGCAGCAGAAAGGCAAATTATTATCCAAATGGAGAGAGACTTCAGAATGATTAGGTACAGAGAGATCGAGCTGTCCGCGCCCATACTACAGAATACTCCGATGTAGGTACAGCAGATAATGAGAAAGGGAAGTGCAACTTTGGCATTTATTTCTAAAACAATGGATTATAAAGGGAGGGAGGTGTGAGATCGCAACTGAGTACTGTGTACAGTCTTGGTGCCCCGACTGTAAGAGGGGTGTATTTGTCATGGACGCAGTTCAGAAGTGGTTTACTCGATTGACTCCTGAGATGAGGAGATTGTCCCCTGACGAGAGATTGAGCAGTTCAGGCCAACACTGCCTGGAGTATAGAAAAATGAAAGGAGATATCGGAGGTCTGGACGATGTTAAAGGTGATTTACAATGTCGATGTGAAGTTGATATTTCCTCAAGTGGGACAATTTCGAACGATCCTGAAACCATAGTTTTAGGATGCGGTGGGGAAAAATTAAAACAGGTGTGAGGAGAACATACTTCTGTCACAGAGTTGGGAATCTGTGTAATTCACTGCCCCATAGTGCAGTAGGTGCTGGGATATTGAGTAAATGAAGGAATATGGAGAGCAGACAGTAATGTGGAACTGAGGCCGCAATTATATCAGCCATGATTGTATTAAATGGGGGAACAGTCCTGAGGGGTTGGATTGCCGAACTGATGCTCCTCGTTCTTATTCAGCGCTTTGAATGTGTTACACATAAATGGGAGAGGACTGGTTATCGGACAGGAAGCAGGCGCTCTGGATAAATCAGTCTTAATCAGTTTGACAGAACGTCACCAGTGGAGTCACACAGTGACCAGTGCAGGGTCCACAGCTCTTTACAATCTGTATCACTGTTCAGGAGGAGTGTAAAAATGTGTTGTAACTAAAATTACCGATTAAACTAAGATAAACAGGAAACTAAATTATCAAGGAAAGGTGGAAAGTCTGTAGTTTGACATGGATAGGTGAAGTCAATGGATAAAAGTTTATCAAATGGGATTTAAGATAATATATAGTCTATCATTTTCTTTAGGAAGAATGGTAGGTAGTATGTTACTGAAACGGAGAAAGACTACAGGACGTAGTGATGCAGTGTGTACTGGAGGGTTCATTCTGACACTAGAAGACACTGGAAGTGTTGATCCGTCTCCCTGATGTTCCCAGGGACCCCATTGCTCTCAACCACCATATATATCCTCCTACTCCAAATGGTGACGTTGACGCGGCATACTGGGAGATGATGGAGCTGTCGCTCACTCCTGCCTGGAAAATTCCGGATCATAGAAGCTGAATGAAACAGTGAACCTAACAACCACTGGCAGCACCGTCCTCCCCTGGTGTGAAGCTGCAGGTCGTGTTGAAGGAAGTGACACCATTCTGTGACCAGCTCCTTATTCAACCAGTGTCCCCTCACACTCTGCTCCTGAGTTAAATGTAACTTGGGAAGCTGTTTCTGGAAAAGCCAGAGTGGATACAGAAGACCCCTTTCCTAACACACACTCACTCCATGGTTTCAGATCTTCCTGTCTGTGCAGCCTACGCTTCATTTGTTGTTCATCTTACAGACCCAGTCGCTGTAACTACAGTCCCTATGTTCCAACCAGAGCTGGGTCACCAAATCCTCAGGTCTCCCTGAATGTCTGAGGCAGCTCACAACACAACCACGAGCAAACCATCCCCAGCACCTCCACTAACTTTTCAAAAACAGGAGTCAGTCAGAAGCCCCACAGCTACAAGTTAGAGACCTGCTCTTTCACAATAATACTCGAGAGGTTTCCTCATGTTACTGATTACACAGTCACCTGAGAGAGACAAGCACAGGTGTTCAGAGAACACGCACAGACCAAGATTCAAAGGCGTGTCTAAAGATGCCAGAAAACCTGTCCAACATGGAGCACCACGTGGTGGGAACCGGTTAGTGAACACTAGCCCAGCACACAGACATCCCTGTCAATGGATCACCACGTGGGACACACCGGGAAGTGAACAACAGACAAACACATACACCCCTGTCCAGGGAGTACCACATGGGACACACCAGGAAGTGAACAACAGCCCAGCACACACACACCTCCCTGTCCATAGATCACCACATGGGGCACACCGGGAAGTGAACAATAGCCCAGCACACACACACCTCCCTTTCCATGGAACACCACATGGGGCACACCGGGAAGTGAACAATAGCCCAGCACACACACACCTCTGTCCATGGTCACCACATGGGGCACACCGGGAAGTGAACAATAGCCCAGCACACACACAGACCTCCCTGTCCATGGAACACCACATGGGACAGACCAGGAGATGAACAGCACCCCAGCACACACACACCCCTGTTCATGGAGCACCAGATGGGACACACTGTGAAGTGAACAATAGCCCAGGACACACACACGTCCCAGTCCATGGATCACCACATGGGGCACACCAGGAAGTGAACAACAGCCCAAGTCACACACTCCCCTGTCCATGGAACCCCACATGGGGCACACCAGGAAGTGAACAACAGCCCAGCACACACACACCCCTGTCCATGGTTCACCACATGGGACAGACCGGGAAGTGAACAGCAGCTCAGCACACACACACCCCTGTCCATGGAGCACCACAAGAGACACACCGGGTAGTAAACAGTAGCCCAGCACACACACACCCCTGTCCATGGTTCACCACATGGGACACACCGGGAAGTGAACAATAGCCCAGCACACGCACACCTCCCTGTCCACGGATCACCACATGGGGCATACCAGGAAGGGAACAATAGCCCAGAACACGCACACCTCTCTGTCCATGGATCACCACATGGGACACGCCGGGAAGTGAACAACAGACAAACACATACACCCCTGTCCAGGGAGTACCACATGGGACACACCGGGAAGTGAACAGCAGCCCAGCACACACACACCTCCCTATCCATGGATCACCACATGGGGCACACCGGGAAGTGAACAATAGCCCAGCACACACACACCTCCCTTTCCATGGAACACCACATGGGGCACACCGGGAAGTGAACAATAGCCCAGCACACACATACCTCTGTCCAAGGATCAGCACATGGGGCACACCGGGAAGTGAACAATAGCCCAGCACACACACACCCATATCCATGGATCAACACATGGGACACACCGGGAAGTGAACAACAGACAAACACATACACCCCTATCCATGGAGCACCACATGGGACACACTGGGAAGTGAACAATAACCCTGGACACACACACCTCCCTGTTCATGGATCACCACATGGGACACACCGGGAAGTGAACAGCAGCCCAGCACACACACACCTCCCTGTCCATGGATCACCACATGGGGCACACCGGGAAGTGAACAATAGCCCAGCACACACACACCTCCCTTTCCATGGAACACCACATGGGGCACACCGGGAAGTGAACAATAGCCCAGCACACACATACCTCTGTCCAAGGATCACCACATGGGGCACACCGGGAAGAGAACAATAGCCCAGCACACACACACCCATATCCATGGATCAACACATGGGACACACCGGGAAGTGAACAACAGACAAACACATACACCCCTGTCCATGGAGCACCACATGGGACACACTGGGAAGTGAACAATAGCCCTGGACACACACACCTCCCTGTTCATGGATCACCACATGGGACACACCGGGAAGTGAACAGCAGCCCAGCACACACACACCTCCCTGTCCATGGATCACCACATGGGGCACACCGGGAAGTGAACAATAGCCCAGCACACGCACACCTCCCTGTCCATGGATCATCACATGGGACGTACCGGGTAGTGAACAACAGACAAACACATACACCCCTGTCCAGGGAGTACCAGATGGGACACACCGGGAAGTGAACAGCAGCCCAGCACACACACACCTCCCTGTCCATGGATCACCACATGGGGCACACCGGGAAGTGAACAATAGCCCAGCACACACACACCTCCCTGTCCATGGAACACCACATGGGGCACACCGGGAAGTGAACAATAGCCCAGCACACACACACCTCTGTCCATGGATCACCACATGGGGCACACCGGGAAGTGAACAATAGCCCAGCACACACACACACCTCCCTGTCCATGGAAAACCATATGGGACAGACCAGGAGGTGAACAGCATCCCAGCACACACACACCCCTGTTCATGGAGCACCAGATGGGACACACTGGGAAGTGAGCAATAGCCCAGGACACACACACCTCCCTGTCCATGGATCACCACATGGGACACACCGGGAAGTAAACAGCAGCCCAGCACACACACACCTCCCTGTCCATGGATCACCACATGGGGCACACCGGGAAGAGAACAATAGCCCAGCACACACACACCTCCCTGTCCATGGAACACCACATGGGGCACACCGGGAAGTGAACAATAGCCCAGCAAACACACACGTCTATCCATGGATCACCACATGGGGCACACCGGGAAGTGAACAATAGCCCAGCACACACACACACCTCCCTGTCCATGGAACACCACATGGGACAGACCAGGAGGTGAACAGCACCCCAGCACAAACACACCCCTGTTCATGGAGCACCAGATGGGACACACTGGGAAGTGAACAATAGCCCAGGACACACACACCTCAATGTGCATGGATCACCACATGGGGCACACCAGGAAGTGAACAACAGCCCAGGACACACACACCGCTGTCCATGGAACACCACATGGTGCACACCAGGAAGTGAACAACAGTCCAGCACACACACACCCCTGTCCATGGTTCACCACATGGGACAGACCGGGAAGTGAACAGCAGCTCAGCACACACACACCCCTGTCCATGGAGCACCACATGGGACACACCGGGAAGTGAACAACAGACAAACACACACAACCCTGTCCATGGACTACCACATGGGACGCACCGCGAAGTAAACAATAGCCCAGCACACACACACCCCTGTCCATGGATCATCACATGGGACACACCGGGAAGTGAACAACAGACAAACACATACACCTCTGTCCAGGGAGTACCACATGGGACACACCGGGAAGTGAACAGCAGCCTCGCACACACACACCTCCCTGTCCATGGATAACCACATGGGACACACCGGGAAGTGAACAACAGACAAATATATACACCCCTGTCCAGGGAGTACCACATGGGACACACCGGGAAGTGAACAGCAGCCCAGCACACACACACCTCCCTGTCCATGGATCACCACATGGGACACACCGGGAGGTGAACAACAGACAAACATATACACCCCGGTCCAGGGAGTACCACATGGGGCACACCGGGAAGTGAACAGCAGCCCAACACACACACACCTCCCTGTCCATGGATCACCACATGGGGCACACCGGGAAGTGAACACCAGCCCAACACACACACACCTCCCTTTCCATGGAACACCACATGGGGCACACCGGGAAGTGAACAATAGCCCAGCACACACACACCTCTGTCCATGGATCACCACATGGGACACACGGGGAAGTGAACAACAGACAAACACATACAACCCTGTCCATGGAGCACCACATGGGACACACCAGGAAGTGAACAATAGCCCAGGCACACACACCTCCCTGTCCATGGATCACCACATGGGACACACCGGGAAGTGAACAGCAGCCCAGCACACACACACCTCCCTGTCCATGGATCACCACATGGGGCACCCCGGGAAGTGAACAATAGCCCAGCACACAGACACCTCCCTGTCCATGGAACACCACATGGGGCACACCGGGAAGTGCACAATAGCCCAGCACACACACGCACCTCCTTGTCTATGGAACACCACATGGGACAGACCAGGAGGTGAACAGCATCCCAGCACACACACACCCCTGTTCATGGAGCACCAGATGGGACACACTGGGAAGTGAGCAATATCCCAGGACACACACACCTCCCTTTCCATGGATCACCACATGGGACGTACCGGGAAGTGAACAACAGACAAACACATACACCCATGTCCAGAGAGTACCACATGGGACACACCGGGAAGTGAACAGCAGCCCAGCACACACACACCTCCCTGTCCATGGATCACCACATGGGGCACACCGGGAAGTGAATAATAGCCCAGCACACACGCACCTCCCTGTCCATGGAACTCCACATGGGGCACAACGGGAAGTGAACAATAGCCCAGCACACACACACCTCTGTCCATGGATCACCACATGGGGCACACCGGGAAGTGAACAATAGCCCAGCACACACACACACCACCCTGTCCATGGAACACAATATGGGACAGACCAGGAGGTGAACAGCATCCCAGCACACACACACCCCTGTTCATGGAGCACCAGATGGGACACACTGGGAAGTGAACAATAGCCCAGGACACACACACCTAAATGTCCATGGATCACCACATGGGGCACACCAGGAAGTGAACAACAGCCCAGGACACACACACCGCTGTCCATGGAACACCACATGGTGCACACCAGGAAGTGAACAACTGCCCAGCACACACACACTCCTGTCCATGGTTCACCACATGGGACAGACCGGGAAGTGAACAGCAGCTCAGCATACACACACACCCCTGTCCATGGAGCACCACAAGGGACGCACCGGGAAGTAAACAATAGCCCAGCACACACACACCCCTGTCCATGGAACACCACATGGGACACACCGGGAAGTGAACAACAGACAAACACATACACCCCTGTACAGGGAGTACCACATGGGACACACCGGGAAG
Source organism: Chiloscyllium punctatum (assembly GCF_047496795.1). NCBI lineage: Eukaryota > Metazoa > Chordata > Chondrichthyes > Orectolobiformes > Hemiscylliidae > Chiloscyllium > Chiloscyllium punctatum. The sequence continues at coordinate 19,303,796 of NC_092756.1, forward strand.
TGAACAATAGCCCAGCACACACACGCACCTCCCTGTCCATGGAACACCACATGGGACAGGCTAGGAGGTGAAAAGCATCCCAGCACACACACACCCCTGTTCATGGGGCACCAGATGGGACACACTGGGAAGTGAGCAATATCCCAGGACACACACACCTCCCTTTCCATGGATCACCACATGGGACACACCGCGAAGTGAACAACAGACAAACACATACACCCCTGTCCAGGGAGTACCACATGGGACACACCGGAAAGTGAACAGCACCCCAGCACACACACACCCCTGTTCATGGAGCACCAGATGGGACACACTGGGAAGTGAACAATAGCCCAGGACACACACACCTCCCAGTCCATGGTTCACCACATGGGGCACACCAGGAAGTGAACAGCAGCCCAGGACACACACACCCCTGTCCATGGAACACCACATGGGGCACACCAGGAAGTGAACAACAGCTCAGCACACACACACCCCTGTCCATGGAGCACCACAAGGGACACACCGGGAAGTAAACAATAGCCTAGCACACACATCCCCCTGTCCATGGATCAACACATGGGACACACCGGGAAGTAAACAAAAGACAAATACATAAACCCCTGTCCCGGGAGTACCACATGGGACACACCGGGATGTGAACAGCAGCCCAGCACACACACACCCCTGTTCATGGAGCACCAGATGGGACACACTGGGAAGTGAACAATAGCCCAGGACACACATACCTCAATGTCCATGGATCACCACATGGGGCACACCAGGAAGTGAACAACAGCCCAGGACACACACACCGCTGTCAATGCAACACCACATGGTGCACACCAGGAAGTGAACAACAGCCCAGCACACACACACCCCTGTCCATGGTTCACCACATGGGACAGACCGGGAAGTGAACAGCAGCTCAGCGCACACACACCCCTGTCCTTGGAGCACCACATGGGACACACCGGGAAGTGAACAACAGACAAACACATACACCCCTGTCCAGGGAGTACCACATGGGACACACCGGGAAGTGAACAGCAGCCCAGCACACACACACCTCCCTGTCCATGGATCACCACATGGGACACACCGGGAAGTGAACAACAGACAAACATATACACCCCTGTCCAGGGAGTACCACATGGGACACACCGGGAAGTGAACAGCAGCCCAACACACACACACCTTCCTGTCCATGGATCACCACATGGGGCACACCGGGAAGTGAACAATAGCCCAGCACACACACACCTCCCTGTCCATGGAACACCACATGGGGCACACCGGGAAGTGAACAATAGCCCAGCACACACACGCACCTCCCTGTCCATGGAACACCACATGGGACAGACCAGGAGGTGAACAGCATCCCAGCACACACACACCCCTGTCCATGGAGCACCACAAGGGACGCACCGGGAAGTGAACAATAGCCCAGCACACACACACCTCTGTCCATGGATCACCACATGGGACACACGGGGAAGTGAACAACAGACAAACACATACACCCCTGTCCATGGAGCACCACATGGGACACACTGGGAAGTGAACAATAGCCCAGGCACACACAACTCCCTGTCCATGGATCACCACATGGGACACACCGGGAAGTGAACAGCAGCCCAGCACACACACACCTCCCCGTCCATGGATCACCACATGGGGCACACCGGGAAGTGAACAATAGCCCAGCACACAGACACCTCCCTGTCCATGGAACACCACATGGGGCACACCGGGAGGTGAACAATAGCCCAGCACACACACACCCCTGTTCATGGAGCACCAGATGGGACACACTGGGAAGTGAGCAATATCCCAGGACACACACACCTCCCTTTCCATGGATCACCACATGGGACACACCGGGAAGTGAACTACAGACAATCACATACACCCCTGTCCAGGGAGTACCACATGGGACACACCGGAAAGTGAACAGCAGCCCAGCACACACACACCTCCCTGTCCATGGATCACCACATGGGACACACCGGGAGTGAACAGCAGCCCAGCACACACACACCTCCCTGTCCATGGATCACCATTATGGGGCACACCGGGAAGTGAACAATAGCCCAGCACACACACCTCTGTCCATGGATCACCACATGGGCACACCGGGAAGTGAACAATAGCCCAGCACACACACATACTCATTGTCCATGGAACACCACATGGGACAGACCAGGAGGTGAACAGCACCCCAGCACACACACACCCCTGTTCATGGAGCACCTAATGGGAGACACTGGGAAGTGAACATTAGCCCAGGACACACACACCTCCCAGTCCATGGTTCACCACATGGGGCACACCAGGAAGTGAACAGCAGCCCAGGACACACACACCCCTGTCCATGGAACACCACATGGGGCACACCAGGAAGTGAACAACAGCTCAGCACACACACACCCCTGTCCATGGAGCACCACAAGGGACACACCGGGAAGTGAACAAAAGACAAATACATACACCCCTGTCCCGGGAGTACCACATGGGACACAACGGGATTTGAACAACAGCCCAGCACACACACACACCTCCCTGTGCATGGATCACCACATGGGGCACACCGGGAAGTGAACAATAGCCCAGCACACACACACCTCCCTTTCCATGGAACACCACATGGGGCACACCGGGAAGTGAACAATAGCCCAGCACACACACGCCTATGTCCATGGATCACCACATGTGGCACACCGGGAAGTGAACAATAGCCCAGCACACACACACACCTCCTTGTCCATGGAACACCACATTGAACAGACCAGGAGGTGTACAGCACCCCACCACACACACACCCCTGTTCATGGAGCACCAGATGGGACACACTGGGAAGTGAACAATAGCCCAGCACACACACCTCTGTCCATGGATCACCACATGGGGCACACCAGGAAGTGAACAACAGCCCAGGACACACACACCCCTGTCCATGGAACACCACATGGGGCACACCAGGATTTGAACAACAGCCCAGCACAAACACACCCCTGTCCATGGTTCACCACATGGGACCGTCCGGGAAGTGAACAGCAGCTCAGCACACACAAACCCCTGTCCAGGGAGCACCACATGGGACACACTGGGAAGTGAACAATAGCCCAGGACACACACACACCTCCCTGCCCATGGATCACCACATGGGACACACCGGGAAGTGAACAGCAGCCCAGCACACACCCACCTCCCTGTCCATGGATCACCACATGGGGCACAACGGGAAGTGAACCATAGCCCATTACACGCACACATCCCTGTCCATGGATCACCACATGGCACACACCGGGAAGTGAACAACAGACAAACACATACAGCTCTGTCCAGGGAGTACCACATGGGACACACCGGGAAGTGAACAGCAGCCCAGCACCCACACACCTCCCTGTCCATGGATCACCACATGGGGCACACCGGGAAGTGAACAATAGCCCAGCACACACACACCTCCCTGTCCATGGAACACCACATGGGGCACACCGGGAAGTGAACAATAGCCCAGCACACACACACCTCTGTCCATGGTCACCACATGGGGCACACCGGGAAGTGAACAATAGCCCAGCACACACACACACCGCCCTGTCCATGGAACACCACATGGGACAGACCAGGAGGTGAACAGCACACCAGCACACACACACTCCTGTTCATGGAGCACCAGATGGGACACACTGGGAAGTGAACAATAGCCCAGGACACACACACCTCCCAGTCCATGGATCACCACATGGGGCACACCAGGAAGTGAACAACAGCCCAGGACACACACACCCCTGTCCATGGAACACCACATTGGGCACACCAGGAAGTGAACAACAGCCCAGCACATACACACCCCTGTCTTTGGATCACCACATGGGGCACACCAGGAAGAGAACAACAGCCCAGGACAAACACACCCCTGTCCATGGAGTACCACATGGGATACACCGGGAAGTGAACAATAGCCCAGCACACGCACACACCTGCCCATGGAACACCACATGGGGCACACCGGGAAGTGAGCAACAGCCCAGCAAACACACACACCCCTGTCCATGGAGCACCACATGGGGCACACCGGGACATGAGCAACTGCCCAGCTTACACACACCCATGTCCCTGGAACACCACATGGGGCACACCGGGAAGTGAACAGCAGCTCAGCACACACACACCCCTGTCCATGGAGCAGCACATGGGACACACCGGGAAGTGAACAATAGCCCAGCACACACACACCTCTGTCCATGGAACACCACATGGGGCACACCAGGAAGTGAACAATAGTCCAGCACACACACACCCCTGTCCATGGATCACCACATGGGACTGACCGGGAAGTGAACAATAGCCCAGCACACACACACCTCTGTCCATGCAACACCACATGGGGCACACCAGGAAGTAAACAATAGTCCAGCACACACACACCCCTGTCCATGGAGCACCACAATGGACACACCGGGAAGTGAACAATAGCCCAGCACACACACACCCCTGTCCATGTAAACCACATGGGACACAACGGGAAGTGAACAATAGCCAAGCACACACACACCTCTGTCCATGGATCACCACATGGGGCACACCGGGAAGTGAACAATAGCCCAGCACACACACACACCACCCTGTCCATGGAACACCATATGGGACAGACCAGGAGGTGAACAGTATCCCAGCACACACACACCCCTGTTCATGGAGCACCAGATGGGACACACTGGGAAGTGAACAATAGCCCAGGACACACACACCGCTGTCCATGGAACACCACATGGTGCACACCAGGAAGTGAACAACAGCCCAGCACACACACACATCTGTCCATGGTTCACCACATGGGACAGACCGGGAAGTGAACAGCAGCTCAGCATACACACACACCCCTGTCCATGGAGCACCACAAGGGACGCACCGGGAAGTAAACAATAGCCCAGCACACACACACCCCTGTCCATGGATCACCACATGGGACACACCGGGAAGTGAACAACAGGCAAACACATACACCCCTGTCCAGGGAGTACCACATGGGACACACCGGGAAGTGAACAATAGCCCAGCACACACACGCACCTCCCTGTCCATGGAACACCACATGGGACAGGCCAGGAGGTGAACAGCATCCCAGCACACACACACCCCTGTTCATGTGGCACCACAAGGGACACACTGGGAAATGAGCAATATCCCAGGACACACACACCTCCCTTTCCATGGATCACCACATGGGACACACCGGGAAGTGAACAACAGACAAACACATACACCCCTGTCCAGGGAGTACCACATGGGACACACCGGAAAGTGAACAGCACCCCAGCACACACACACCCCTGTTCATGGAGCAACAGATGGGACACACTGGGAAGTGAACAATAGCACAGGACACACACACCTCCCAGTCCATGGTTCACCACATGGGGCACACCAGGAAGTGAACAGCAGCCCAGGACACACACACCGCTGTCCATGGAACACCACATGGTGCACACCAGGAAGTGAACAACAGCCCAGCACACACACACCCCTGTCCATGGTTCACCACATGGGACAGACCGGGAAGTGAACAGCAGCTCAGCGCACACACACCCCTGTCCTTGGAGCACCACATGGGACACACCGGGAAGTGAACAACAGACAAACACATACACCCCTGTCCAGGGAGTACCACATGGGACACACCGGGAAGTGAACAGCAGCCCAGCACACACACACCTCCCTGTCCATGGATCACCACATGGGACACACCGGGAAGTGAACAACAGACAAACATATACACCCCTGTCCAGGGAGTACCACATGGGACACACCGGGAAGTGAACAGCAGCCAAACACACACACACCTTCCAGTCCATGGATCACCACATGGGGCACACCGGGAAGTGAACAATAGCCCAGCACACACACACCTCCCTGTCCATGGAACACCACATGGGGCACACCGGGAAGTGAACAATAGCCCAGCACACACACGCACCTCCCTGTCCATGGAACACCACATGGGACAGACCAGGAGGTGAACAGCATCCCAGCACACACACACCCCTGTCCATGGAGCACCACAAGGGACGCACCGGGAAGTGAACAATAGCCCAGCACACACACACCTCTGTCCATGGATCACCACATTGGACACACGGGGAAGTGAACAACAGACAAACACATACACCCCTGTCCATGGAGCACCACATGGGAAACACTGGGAAGTGAACAATAGCCCAGGCACACACACCTCCCTGTCCATGGATCACCACATGGGACACACCGGGAAGTGAACAGCAGCCCAGCACACACACACCTCCCTGTCCATGGATCACCACATGGGGCACACCGGGAAGTGAACAATAGCCCAGCACACAGACACCTCCCTGTCCATGGAACACCACATGGGGCACACCGGGAAGTGAACAATCGCCCAGCACACACACGCACCTCCCTGTCCATGGAACACCACATGGGACAGACCAGGAGGTGAACAGCATCCCAGCACACACACACCCCTGTTCATGGAGCACCAGATGGGACACACTGGGAAGTGAGCAATATCCCAGGACACACACACCTCCCTTTCCATGGATCACCACATGGGACACACCGGGAAGTGAACAACAGACAAACACATACACCCCTGTCCAGGGAGTACCACATGGGACACACCGGAAAGTGAACAGCACCCCAGCACACACACACCCCTGTCCATGGAGCACCAGATGGGACACACTGGGAAGTGAACAATAGCCCAGGACACACACACCTCCCAGTCCATGGTTCACCACATGGGGCACACCAGGAAGTGAACAGCAGCCCAGGACACACACACCGCTGTCCATGGAACACCACATGGTGCACACCAGGAAGTGAACAACAGCCCAGCACACACACACCCCTGTCCATGGTTCACCACATGGGACAGACCGGGAAGTGAACAGCAGATCAGCACACACACACCCCTGTCCTTGGAGCACCACATGGGACACACCGGGAAGTGAACAACAGACAAACACATACACCCCTGTCCAGGGAGTACCACATGGGACACACCGGGAAGTGAACAGCAGCCCAGCACACACACACCTCCCTGTCCATGGATCATCACATGGGACACACCGGGAAGTGAACAATAGCCCAGCACACACACACCTCCCTGTCCATGGAACACCACATGGGGCACACCGGGAAGTGAACAATAGCCTAGCACACACATCCCCCTGTCCATGGATCACCACATGGGACACACCGGGAAGTGAACAAAAGACAAATACATACACCCCTGTCCCGGGAGTACCACATGGGACACAACGGGATTTGAACAACAGCCCAGCACACACACACACCTCCCTGTGCATGGATCACCACATGGGGCACACCGGGAAGTGAACATTAGCCCAGCACACACACACCTCCCTTTCCATGGAACACCACATGGGGCACACCGGGAAGTGAACAATAGCCCAGCACAAGACACCTATGTCCATGGATCACCACATGGGGCACACCGGGAAGTGAACAATAGCCCAGCACACACACACACCTCCTTGTCCATGGAACACCACATGGAACAGACCAGGAGGTGTACAGCACCCCAGCACACACACACCCCTGTTCATGGAGCACCAGATGGGACACACTGGGAAGTGAACAATAGCCCAGGACACACACACTTCCCAGTCCATGGATCACCACATGGGGCACACCAGGAAGTGAACAACAGCCCAGGACACACACACCCCTGTCCATGGAACACCACATGGGGCACACCAGGATTTGAACAACAGCCCAGCACAAACACACCCCTGTCCATGGTTCACCACATGGGACCGTCCGGGAAGTGAACAGCAGCTCAGCACACACAAACCCCTGTCCATGGAGCACCACAAGAGACACATCGGGAAGTAAACAATAGCCCAGCACACACACACCCCTGTCCATGTGAACCACATGGGGCACACCGGGAAGTGAGCAACAGACAAACACATGCACCCCTGTCCATGGAGTACGACATGGAGGACACCGAGAAGTGAACAACAGCCCAGCACACACACCCTTTTCTATAGGACACCACATGGGAAACACCAGGAAGTGAACGGAAGCCTGACACGCACCATTTCATCGTTTCTGAGCTTCACAATGCCAGCTCTCGATATACTCGGGAGCCAAATGGGACCCACAGCCGGGACGTCCAGGAGAGCACTTGCCACACATTTTGCACATTATTTCTGAGCTTCATAATTTTTTCCCGGGATTCCAGGGATATAAGCACCTACGTCCAGGTTAAGGTGCACAAAGACGGATATTCATGTTATAGTTGGATGATTACTTGATCGACAAGTTCAGTAAAGAGGCAATTGGGATAAACTGGATGAGTAGTACTTTCGGAGGTACAATAACAAAAAAAAGAATATAAAGTAAATGTGCTGACAGATCAGCTGAAATCCATGTCACAGAATCAGGCTCCATAATCCAGATAATATATCTGTGCAGCATGTAGCAGTGTTCAAACCAGGCTAGTGTACAGTTCAATACAACCCAGCAATCTGTGCAGACCACACCAGTCCATGAACTATCTCTCCAGCACGGGAAGCTATGCAGTGAACAGCAGTGAATTGCTGTGCAAACCAGGAGCATTTATCATCCCAGCATATAGAGCAGTGTGCACCACCCCAGGGCATGGATCTGTAAACCCAGAGCAGTTACCCTCCCAACATGTAGATCAGTGTACACCACCCCAGTGCATTGACCTGTAAACCAGGAGCTTTTACCCTCCTAGCATGTAGAGCTATGTACACCACACCAGGGCATTGATCAGTGACACTGTGTTAAATCACTGCCCAGCGTGGGGAAACTTGCAGCCCGTGCTGGAAGTGACAGAATGTGCAGCTCGCATCCATTTGCAGCTCTATAATCTCCATTGTGTAAATGAATTGAGAATATCTCAAGAGGAAGGAGGAAGATGACTTTAGGTTAAGTAGGCAAGGATCAGACAGGGCTCTAGAGGGTTATAAGGTAGTCAGGAAGGAAGTGAAGAATAAACTCAGGAGAGCGAGAAGCGGGCATGAAAAAGACTTGGTGAGTAGAATTAAAGTAAAACTTAAGACGTTCTACACTTTTGTGAGCAAGAAGATGGTGTCCTGAGTGAGGATAGGGCTCATCAGGATAGTGGAGGGAACTTGCGCCAGGAGCAGGAGGAGGTAGGGGAACATAGAACATAGAACATTAAAGCACAGTCCAGGTCCTTTGGCCCTCGATGTAGCGCCGACCTGTCACACCAATCTGAAGCCCATCTCACCTACACTATTCCATGTACGTCCATATGTTTGTCTAATGATGACTTACATGTACTTAAAGTTGGTTGAATCTACTACCGTTGCAGGCAAAGCATTCCATACCCTTACTACTCTCTGAGTAAAGAAATTACCTCTGACATCTGTCCTGTATCCATTACCCCTCAATTTAAAGCTATGCCCCCTTTTGCTCACTGTCACCATTCTTGGAAAAAGGCTCTCCGTGTCCACCCTATCTAACCCTCTGATTATCTTGTATGTGTCTATTAAGTCACCTCTCAACCTTCTTCTCTCGAACGAAAACAACGTCAAGTCCCTCAGCCTTTCCTCGTAAGACCTTCTCTCCATACCAGGCAACATCCTAGCAAATCTCCTCTGCACTCTTTCCAAAGCTTCCCCAACCTTCTTATAATGTGGTGACCAGAACTGTACACAATATTCCAAGTGCGGCCGCACCAGAGATTTGTACAGCTGCAGCATAACCTCCTGGTTCCGGAACTCGATTTCTGTATTAATAAAAGCTAAAACACTGCATGCCTTCTTAACAACCCTGTCAAGCTGGGTGGCAACTTTCAAGGATCTGTGCACCTGGACACTGAGATCTCTCTGCTCACCTACACTACCAAGAATCTTACCATTAGCCCAGTACTTTGCATTCTGGTTACTTCGACCAAAGTGAATCACCTCACACTTGTCCACATTAAACTCCATTTGCCACCTCTCAGCCCAATTCTGCAGCTTATCTATGTCTCTCTGTAACCTACAACATCCTTCATCACTAGCCACAAATCCACCAACCTTCGTGTCGTTTGCAAATTTACTAACCAACCTTCTACGTCCTCATCCAGGTCATTTATAAAAATGACGAACAGCAGTGGACACAACACTGACGCTTGCGGTACATCACTAGTAACTGGACTCCAGGATGAATATTTCCCATCAGCCATCACCTCTGTCTTCTTTCAGCAATCCAATTACTAATCCAAACCGCTATATCTCCCACAATCCCATTCCTCCGCATTTTGTATAATAGCCTACTGTGGGGAACATTATCGAAAGCCTTGCTGAAATCCATATACACCACATCAACCGGTTTACTCTCATCTACCTGTTTGGTCAATTTCTCAAAGAACTCAATACGTTTTGTGAGGCACGACCTACCCTTCACAAAACCGTGCTGAATATCCCTAATCAAGTTATTCTTTTCTAGATGATTATAAATCCGATCTCTTATAACCTTTTCCAACACTTAACCAAAAACTGGAGTAAGGCTCACTGGTCTATAATTACCAGGGTTGTCTCTACTCTCCCTCTTGAACAGGGGAACCACATTTGCTATCCTCCAGTCTTCTCGCACTATTCCTGTAGACAATGACGATTTAAAGATATATGCCAAAGGCTCAGCAATCTCCTCCCTGGCTTCCCAGAGGATCCTGAGATAAATCCCATCCGGCCCAAGGGACTTATCTATTTTCACACTCTGTAGGAATCCTAATATCTCTTCCTTGCGAACTCCAATCCCACCTTGTCTAGTAGACTGTATCTCAGTAAGCTCCTCGAAAACATTGTCGTTTTCTCGAGTGAATACTGTTGAAAATATTCATTCAGTGTTTCCCCTATCTATTGATTGACCCTGATCTCACTATCGTCATTCTTGCATTCCTTAAATACCTATAGAAAGCATTAGGGTTTACCCTCATCCTATCCGCCAAACACTTCTAATGTCCTCTCCTGGCTCTTCTGAGCTCTCTCTTCAGGTCTTTCCTGGCAACCTTGTAACCCTCAAGCGCCATAACTGACCCTTCACATCTCATCCCAATTTTAAGCCGCCTTCTTCCTCTTGACCAGAGATGCCACTTCATTTGTAAATCACGGCTCCCACGCTCGAGAGCTTCCTCCATGTCTGACAGGTACGTACTTAGATCGGACACACAGTAGCTTTTCCTTGAATAAGCTCCACATTTATAATGTGCTCATATCCTGCAGTTTCCTTCCCCATCATTTGCTTCCAAAACCTTGCCTAATCGCATCATAATTGCCTTTCCCCCTGCTGTAAATCTTGCCCAGTGTTATACACCTATTCTTTTCTATCACTAAAGTAAACATAACAGAATTGTGATCGCTCTCGCCAAAGTGCTCACCTATTTCCAAGTCTAACACCTGACCAGGCTCATTACCCAGTACCAAATCTAATGTGGCTTCGCCCCTTGTTGGCCTGTCTACATACTGTGTCAGGAATACCTCCTGCACACACTGGACAAAAACTGACCCATCTATCGTACTCGTTCTATAGGGTTCCCGTTCAATATTTCGAAAGTTGAAGTCCCCCATTAAAATTACCCTGTCTCTGTCACTTCTATCAAGAATCATCTTTGTTATCCTTTCCGCTACGTCTCTGGAACTATTCGGAGGCCGATAGAAAACTCCCAATGGGGTGTCCGCTCCTTTACTATTTCTAACTTCAGCCTATACTACCTCAGTTGACGAGTCCCCAAACATCCTTTCTGCAGATGTAATACTGTCCTTGACCAACAATGCCTCACCGCCCCCTCTTTTACCACCTTCTTTGTTCTTCCTGAAACATCAAAATTCTGGAATCTGCAACAAACATTCCTGTCCCTGCTCTAACCATGTCTCCAAAATGGCCACAACATTGAAGTCCCGGGTACCAACCCATGCTGCAAGTTCACCCACCTTATTCCTGGGTGCTCCTGGCGTTGAAGTTGACACACTTCAAACCAACCTCTTGCTTGCCGATGCCATCTTGCATCTCTGAAACTTGATTTTAGACCTCCCTACTCTCTACCTTTTCTATGCTCGAACTACAATTTTGGTGACAATCCCCCTGCTGGATTAATTTAAACTCAGCCCAATAGCCTTAGTGAATTTCCCACCCCAGGACATTGGTACCGCTCCGGTTCAGATGAAGACCACCCTGCTTGTAGAGGTCTCACCTACCCCAGAAAGAGCCACAATTATCCAAGAATCCAAAACCCTCCCTCGTGCACCATCCCTGTAGCCACGTGTTCACCTTCTCTCTCTCCCTATTCCTTGTCTCACTAGCACGTGGCACGAGCAAAATCCAGAGCCAACAACTCTGTTTGTCCTGGCTCTCAACTTCCAGCCTCGCTCCCTGAATTTCTGCCTTAAATCCCCATCTCTCTTCATACCTATGTCGTTGGTGCCTATGTGGACCACGACTTGGGGCTGCTCCCACTCCCGCTTTCGGATCCCAAAAACACGATCAGGGACATCAAGGACTCTGGCACCTGGGAGGCAACACACCAACCTTGAGTCTCTCTCGTCCTCACAGAACCTCCTATCTGTCCCCCCTAACTATGGATTCCCCAATAACTAATGCTCTGCTCCTCTTCCCATTTGCCTTCTGAGCAGCAGGGACAGACTCTGTGCCAGAGCCCTCACCCCGACTGTTTTCCCCTGGTATGTCGTTCCCGCTATAGTATCCAAAACGGTATACTTTTTGTTCAGGGGATTGGTCACAGGGGATCTCTGCACTGCCTGCCAGTTCCCTTTCAGTCCTGTGACTGTAACCCATTTGTTTTTATCTTGTACCTGTGGAGTGACTACCTCCCTGTAACTCCTCTCAATAACCTCCTCTGCCTCCCAAACGAATCGAAGTTAATCCAGCTCCAGTTCCAATTCCCTAACGTGGTTTTCAAGAAGCTGGAGTTGGGTGCACTTCCCGCAGATGTACTCAGCAGGGACACTGGTGGTGAACCTTACCTCACACATTCTACAGGAGGATCATTCAACTGCCCTAACCTCCATTCTCTCTATTCTAAATTCCCAAAGATACTGTTGAAAATAAAAAAGAAAACTCGTTACCTTACCGATCTAGGGCACAGGTCTTTTGTTTTTGGTTAGAGGAGGATGGGTTGGAGACACCACCCGAGTAGTGTTGCGGGTAACGCAACCACACAAATATATGCCTTCCCAGAATTCCTTCGCTCCTCCCTCCTTAATGAATGCCACGCTTCAGAATTCAGTACTGAGAGGGACCTTCACGTTTTTGGGTACAGCGTGAAACAGGCTGATATGCTAGAACAGGAGGATGTGCCAAAAAAATTAAGAATAACAAGGATAGACAAATCTTCTTGGCCAGATGGGAAAAAAACCTCGGATCCTATCGGAAGCGAGAGAAGAGATTGCTGTTTGTTTTGCGATGATCTTTTTGTCATCACTGTCCACTGGATTCGTGCCAGATGATAGGAGGTTGGCAAATGTTATTCCATTGTTCAAGAAAGGGAATAGGGATAATCCTGGGAATTAGAGGCCAATCCCTCTTTCGCCAGTGATGGGTAATGTATTGGAGAGGATTTGAGAGACACGAGGTATGATTACTTGGAAAACCATAGCATGTTTAGAGGCAAAAATGTGATGCTGGAAAAACACAGCAGGTCAGGCAGCATCAGAGGAGCAGGAGAATCGACGTTTATGGGTATAAGCCCTTCTTCAGGAATTAGAGGCAGTCAGCATGCCTTTGTGAGAAGCAGGTCATGCCTCATAAGTCTTACTGAACTTTTTGTGGATATGAAAAAAACATTGATGAAGGTAGAGCAGTAGATGTGGTGTATTTGGATTTCAGCAAGTATTTGATAAAGTTACCAATTGTAGGTTCATTCAGAAAGTAAGGAGGCATGGGGCACAGAGAAATCTGGCTGTCTGGATACAGAATTGGCTGGCCCATAAATGACAGAGGGTAATGGTAGATAGAAAGTACTCAGCCTAGAGTTTGGTGACCAGGGGTGTTCTGCAGGGAACGGGGTTCTGGGAACTCTGCTCTTTGTGATTTTTAGGAGAGTTGAATGGGAAATTGGGAGGGGGGTTAGTAAGCTTGCCGACGGAGGGTTGGTGGAGTTGTGGATAGTGTGGAAAGTTGTTGTACGTTGCAACAAGTCATTGACAGAACTGAGCTGATGAGTGGCAGATCGAGTTAAACCTGGAAAAGTGTGAAGTCATTCACTTTGGAAGGTAAAATTTGCATGCAGAGTACAGGGTCAAAGGCAGGATACTTGGTAGTGTAGAGGAATAGAAGGATCTTGAGTTCCATGTCCACAGATCCACTAAGTTGCAACCCAGGTTGACGTGGTTGTTGAGAAGGCGCAAGTCATATTGACTTTCACAAGCCGGGGAACTGGGTTTCAGAGCTGTGAGGTTATGCTGCAGCTCTATGAAGTTGAGTCCTGTTCTTCATTGACAGCTTATAAGCACCTGTCATATGAGTAGCTAGCAGTCCCAGAATGTACTGGAAAATGGAAAATATGTAACATTTGGCTGTTAAACAGATACCTTGAGTTTCGGTTGTTCATTGGACAACTTTTCATATTTAATAAATCTATTTAAATTATACCTCAGGATTGAACATAGAACATAGAACAATACAGCACAGAACAGACCCTTCGGCCCACGATGTTGTGCTGCACATTTGTCCTAGCTTAAGCACCTATCCATGTACCTATCCAATTGCCACTTAAAGGTCACCAATGTTTCTGACTCTGCCACTCCCACAGGCAGCGCATTCCTTGCCCCCACCACTCTCTGGGAAAATAACCTACCCCTGACATCCCCCCTTTACCTTCCACCCTTCACCTTAAATTTCTCTCCCCTTGTAACACTCTGTTGTACCCGGGAAAAAAGTCTCTGACTGTCTACTGTATCTATTCTCCTGATCATTTTATAAACCTCGATCAAGTCACCCCTCATCCTTCGCCATTCCAATGAGAAAAGGCCTAGCACTCTCAACCTATCCTCCTACGACCTATTCTCCATTCCAGGCAACATCCTGGTAAATCTCCTCTGCACCCTCTCCACAGCTTCCACATCTTTCCTAAAGTGAGGCGACCAGAACTGCACACAGTACTCCAAATGTGGCCTTACCAAGGTCCTGTACAGCTGCAACATCACCTCATGACTCTTGAATTCAATCCCTCTGCTAATGAATGCTAATACACCATAGGTCTTCTTACAAACTCTATCCACCTGAGTGGCAACTTTCAAAGATTTATGAACATAGACCCCAAGGTCCCTCTGCTCATCCACCTTACTAAGTACCTTGTATTCCACATTTTTATTTGTCCTTGCGAAATGGACAACCTCACACTTGACAGGGTTGAACTCCATCTGCCACTCCTCAGCCCAGCTCTGCATCATATCTAAGTCCCTTTGCAGCCAACAACAGCCCTCCTAACTATCCACAACTCCACCAATCTTTGTGGATAATAAACCCAAAAGATGCAATGGCAAACACTCTTTATTAAATGTATGGGTTTTTTGCATGAAACATTCTTGCAGTAAAAGACAGAAGACGACCCAGGGAGATTTACAGATGAAAGAAGGAGGACACTAGATATGACAGCTGCTGTCAAGATTAGAAATTAAATGATGCAATTTTATTTTTTTTTATAAAAGGAACAGTATGTTGTTATAAAGGTGGAGGCAGATTAAAAAAAAATCGGAGAAAGGGAGCTTAGAACTGTAAATAGTTGTTGTTCGATGTTCACTTTTAGAGTTAAGGAATAAGTTGATATTATTTTCCTTTAAATAGTGGAATTTTCGAGTTCGCTGTCACTCGTGCTTTAACAGATTATAAGGTAAGGTGAGCTTTTCTGGGTGTTTGGTTTAATGAACAAATTGGTTCATTGCTGTGTTGTAACAGCACACTTGGAACATTGTGTTCAGTTCAGGTCGCCTTGTTATAGGAAAGATGTAGAAGCTATAGTGAGCGTGCAGAGGAATCCCTCGGGATCAACAGAAATATTGACACACACCACACGATCGAGTGAAATATTGTGGAAGTCACCACGCGAAAAATAAATACTGGCAGATTCTCTATGTCTGTATAAACGTCAGTGTGTCAGTGTTTGTGGTGTGTCTGTACTGATGCTTGTATATCTGCGTGTGCACGTGCATCAGTGTATAGGCATTTGTCTCTGTGTGTCTGCTTTAGAATCTGTGTGACTGCACCAGTCTCTATGTGTACGTCTGCATCTGCATTCAAATCAGTGTGTATCTGCCTGTCTATGTGGGTATCCATGTGCCGTGTGCAGATCTGCCAGACTCAGCGGTTTAAAGTAATGCAATGTCCGCCTCTGCTGGCTTTCACAGTCGACTGCATTGATGACAGTGGAGGGAGAAAACCAGAAGGGATTCAGTCTAGGAGGTTAGGAGAGGGAGATGGGTCATAGCCCCATCCAAACTGACAGATGCATCTGCAAACACACAATTGGGTGTGAATTGGGTGTGGGAGGATCGTAATTGTACTGAGGACGCTCAGAGTGGCGAATGCTCCTGAGGAGTAATATCTGTGCTCGCCCTGCATTGTGGAAGTGATTTGTCTTTGTAGATTATTCATGACACTGAGTGTACAACTTAAAGTGTATTTCCACTGCAACTGCATCCAAGCAATTCTGACCAAACCATTTGTAAGGTGATGCGATGAATTTATTTCATGTTCTTTAAATTGAAATATTTTATAATTCACCCATACAAGGTGTAAGCGAGAAAGGATTGAAAAGTCCTGAAACTGATCCAGTGGTGGTGGTAATATATCTAGGTATCAGACAAAAATGTTCTGTGCCTCCACAGATATTTGCAAAACCAAACAGCCGTGCAATGTGAGAGATTCACAGTATTTGATGTCCAATGATAGAGAGAAAAAAAAACTGACCCTTGTTCAGTGGCATGGGGAGACCAGCAGAGGATGGCATTGTATGAATATAACCTTAAAAGGGACAGACGTAGAGGTAGAGGAGGGGAGTAGGGATTTATCTCAATTTGAATGAATTTACCCCCAAACCTACAGAGCCATCGTTTCACAGAGATGCACACAAACATACACAGACACATTAAACACACAACACACATACATACAGATATGGACACTTACACACAAACACATGCACACGCCCGCACAACACACAGTGGTTTCTTTAAGATAGAGATAAGTACGTTTTTCTTGAATAAGGGAATCAATGGTCAGTTGGTGATGGCAGGAGAATGGGGCTGAGAAATATATTAACCGTGATCAAACGGCACAGCAGATCATGGGGCTAAATGGCCTGATTCTGTTCCAAATACCTATTTTGTTAAGGGATACATTTTGGAAGTCGAATTTGAATGCAGATTACTGGGTCAAATGTCGGATTCGTAGCAGTGTGGAGGAATAAACGGATCTTGGGGTCCATGTCTGTAGGTCTCTCAGTTGCCACCTAGGTTGATAGGGTTGTTAAGAAGGCGTATGGTGTGTTGGTTTTCATTCGCAGCAGGACTGAGTTTAAAAGCCAGGAAATTATGCTGCAGGTCTATAAAGCCCTGGTGAGACCACATTTGAAATGTTCTGGTCGCCTCATTATATAAAGGATGTGGAAGCTTTTGAGCGAGTGCAGCGGAGATTTGCCAGGATGCTACCAGGACTTGAATGCTTGTCTTGTGAAGAACGTTTGAGGGAGCTATGGCTTTTCTCATTGGAGTAAAGAAGGATGAGAGTTAACTTGATAGAGGTGAATTAGATGGTGAGAGTTACAGACACAGTAAATAGCAAGAAACTCCTTCCCAGGGCGGAAATGATTGTCATGAGGTGAGCACAATTCTGAGATGTTTGAAGAAAGGTTTTGGGAAATGTCAAAGACAGTCTTTTTTTACAAAGAGAGTGGTGGTTGGGTGGAATGCACTGCCAGAGGTGGTAGTAGAATCACATACATTAGGGACAGTCAAGTGAATCTTGCATGAGCAGATTGAAGAAAGTAAAATTAAGGTATGTCGGTTAGTTTTATCTTAAAGTCGGCAAAAAGCATGGTCAAAGTTTGTGAGAAGATTTGTAGCTCGAGTGCTCGTTGTTGTGGTTCTGTTCGCCGAGCTGGGGATTTGTGTTGCCGACGTTTCGTCCCCTGTCTAGGTGACATCCTCAGTGCTTGCGAGCCTCCTGTGAAGCACTTCTGTGATCTTTCCTCCAGCATTGAAAGTGATTTGTACCTGCCACTTCCGATCGTCAGTTCCAGCTGTCAGTTGCAGTGGCCGGTATATTGGGTCCAGGTCGATGTGCTTATTGATTCAATCTGAGGATGAGTGCCTTGCCTCGAGGAATTCCCTGGCTGTTCTCTGTTTGGCTTGTCCTATAATAGTCGTGTTGTCCCATCGAACTCATTTTGCTTATTATCTGCGTGTGTGGCTACTAAGGATAGCTGGTCATGTCGTTTCGTGGCTAGTTGGTGTTCATGGATGCGGATCGTTAGCTGTCTTCCTGTTTGTCCTATGCAGTGTTTTGTGCAGTCCTTGCAAGTCCTGAACTACGAAAGCAACCACCCCAACACACACAAAAGAATTTGCATCAAGACACTGTTCAAAAGGGCCACAACACACTGCAGTACACCAGAACTGCAAAAAGAGGAAGAAGAACACCTATGCTAGGTATTCGCCAAAAACGGATACCCCCGCAATTTCATCAACAGATGCCAAAAGGAAAGACAACTGAACGAGGACATGCCGCAACCCAAAGGAGTAGCCACACTACCATGCATCAAAAACATTTCTGAACTTACAGCCAGACTACTCCGACCACTCGGACTCATAACAGCACACAAACCAACAGCCACTCTCAGACAACAACTCACCAGCACTGAAGACCCGATACCCAGCATGAGCAAAACCAATGTAGTGTACAATTCCCATGCAATTCCAGTCTCCCTGCCAAAAGGATGTTGTGAAACTTGAAAGGGCTCAGAAAAAGATTTACAAGATGTTGCAGGGGTTGTTGCTGAATAAGCTGGGGTTATTTTCCCTGGAGCATCGGAGACTGAGGGGTGACCTTACAGAGGTTCATATAAACATGAGGGATATGAATAGGGTAAACATTCAAGGTGTTTTCCAAGAGGTTGGGGAGTCAACAAGAGTGCACAGATTTAAGGTTAAAGGGGAATCGTTTAAAAGGGACTGGAGGGACAACTTTTTTATGCACACGGTGATGTGTGTGTGGAATGAGCTGAGAGAGAAAGTAGCAGATACTGATACTATGACAACATTTAAGAGATATCTGGATGGGTTTATGAATAATAAGGGTTTCGAGGTACATGGGCCAAACGCTCGTAAATGGGATGGATTTATTTACGTCCTCTGGTCAGCATGGACGAGATGGATCGAAGAGTCTGTTTCCATGCTGTACATCTGTATGACTTGAAAAGAGTGCATGTTATAGAAGAGGTGGTGCTGGACGTTTTCAAACACAAAGGTATGGAAAGCCCCAGTACCTCATTAAGTGTATCACATGACATTGTGCGATGAGAGGGAAGAAATTGTGGAGACGCGAGCATTGACAGCCATGTGTGATGGGCCGGAAGGTGGGGGGTAGCATGGTGGACAGTGAAGGAGGTTTGTTGAGATTACAAAGGGATCTTGATGATATGGCTGAATGGGCTGAAAAACTGTAGATGGAATTCAATCTGAACAAATGCAATCTAGTGCACTTGTTAAAAAACACAAGGGTAGAACTTACACAATTAATGTTCGGGCCTCGGTTAGTGTTTTAGAGCAGAGCGACCTCCGGGTTCAGGGACATAATTCTTGAGGTTTGCATCACAGGATGGATAAGACAGTGCTTGGCATGCCTGACTATTACTCAGTCCATTGAGTGGAGGATTTGCGACGTCATGTTGAGATTGCACAGACATTTGTAAGGCATTTTCTGCAATACTCCATCCAGTTCTGGTCGCCCAGTTATGCGGAGGATATTATTAAGCTGCAGGGGGTTCAGAAGAGATTTACCAGGACATTGCTGGACATGGAAGGCTTCAGTTCTGAAAAAATGGTTGGATAAGCTGAGTCTTTTTTCACTGGAGTTGGAGGTTGAGACGTGATGTTATAAATGTTTATTTCAAAAATGAGGTATATAGATTGATTTAATGGTAGTTGCCTTTTTCCCAGGATGAGGGATACCTGGGGAGGGACCACATTTTTAAGGTTAGAAAAGAGAGATGTTAAAAAAAAAGACATGGGGGGAAATGGTTACACACAGGGTGTTTTGATTGTGGAATGAGCTTCCTGAGGAAGGGGTGGATGTGGGTACAATTGCAACGTTTAAAAGACAGAGACATGAAACGAGAATTTTACATCCGTTTTTACTGTGGAAAGGAGATGGAAGATATAGAATGTAGAGAAATAGATGGTGACACCTTGCAAAATGTCCATATTACAGAGGATCAAATGTTGGATCTCTTGAAATGCAGAAAGATGGATAAATTCCCAGGACCTGATCAGGTGTACCCTCGAACTCTGTGGGTAGCTAGAGAAGTGATTACTGGGCCTCTTGCTGAGATATTTGTATCTTGGATTGTCACAGGTGAGATGCTGGAAGACTGGAGTCGGCTAACGTGGTGCGACTGTTTAAGAAGAGTGGTAAGGACAAGCCAGAGAATTATAGAGCATTGAGCCTGACGTCGGGGGTGTGCAAGTTGTTGAAGGGAATTCTGAGGGACAGGATATACATCTATTTGGAAAGGCAAGCACTGATTAGGGATACTCAAGATGGCTTGGCGCGTTGAAGACCATGTCTCACAAACTTGATTGGGGTTTTAGAAGACGTAACAAAGAGGATTGATGAGGGCTGAACGGTAGATGTGATCTGTATGGACTTCAGTAAGGCATTCAACAAGTTTCCCCATGGGAGACTTATTAGCAAGGTTCAATCTCCCGGAATACAGGGAGAACTAGCCATTTGAATACAGAGCTGGCTCAAAACTAGAAGACAGAATGTGGTGGTGGAGGTTTGCTTATCAAACTGGAGGCCTGTGACCAGTGGAGTGCCACAAGGATTGGGCTTAAGAATGGTGAATAGCCAAGGGTAATGGAGTCCAAAACTCGAGGGTACAAACTGGAGGTGAGAGTGCAAAGATTTAAAGATTGAGCTGAGGGGCAACATTATCCACAGAGGATGGTGCACAGACAGAACAAATTGCAAGGGGTACATGGGAGAAACAAGAACAATGACAACATGGAAAAGACATTTGGGCAGGAACATGGAGGGGAGAAGGTTTGAAGATCTAAGGGCCAAACGCAGGCAAATGAGACTCATTCATTATAGGAAACATGGGCAGCATTGACGAGTTGGACCACAGGTTCTGTTTCCATGCTGTATCACTCTGTATACAGTTAAAGAGGATTACAGTACTGAAATAAAGCATGTTGTAGACACTGAAACAAGTTACAGCGATAGGGATGGTCACCTGGAATGCAGTACGTTTCAAATATATGGAGGGACTACCGGGAAAGGAGGTAGTTACAGGGACAGGAACTATTGTAGGCGTTAAAAATGACTGAAGGCAATTTTGCACAAGCCATGCCATAGGTACAGTGTTGCACAGTAGTGAGTCTTAGTACAGTGTTGGAGGGAGAACAAAGAACAGAAAGATCCCAGGCAGCATTCCCAACCTCTAGTCGTAGGCCTGCTTTCCCCTCTGTTGTCCTGATGCTCACTAAGACAGCACAGGCCTGGATTGATAACTATGAACTCCCAATGCTTTCTTAGTGCAACGTAAGTTAATGTAGACGTGGTGATTGAGCCAGGGCTGTGTGTGTACTGTACTGTGCTCCCGCTCCAGCACTGTATCTATGTCATGTGTTGTTAGCGATGTTTGGGTCCCTCTCATTGCTCTCTGCTCTGTGCACTGTGAGTGATCTTACCTCACTTCAGGATTTATTGAAGGCTCCAGATCTCCCTGCCCTTTGTCTCTCTGGCTGACTAACCATCTTCAATGAGGTGTTGAACGAGATACGCAGCAATTGGGAAGTCTATTAAGTCAGGAACTCCCTGAGTACCTACAGCAGAGAGAGAAATAGACAGAATGGAAAATTAGACTGATGCAGTGAGGGTTATACATGGAGAATGGAAATGAGCCCCAAAGACATCTGGAAAATCCCACTCCATTCCTTGCCTATGTCGTTGCATCCCTCTGGAGTGGATAATTCTGTTAGCTCAGGATCTGGAGTAACTGCAAGAGTGGGAGGCACTGACAGAGGCAGCAATTAGATCTACACAGTAAGGGATACCACATGGAGAAAGACTGAGTGATATCACCAGAGTGCTGGAAGACTTCAGGATCACACAGTCATGTTGGAAGAATGGGTTTACCTGCATGATGCCCTGGTATCAGTGCTCAGGGATGAGCAATCAGTAAGCCGGCGAAGTGATTGCCGAGTGGTATTATTGCTCGAGCATGAATCCAAAAACCTCAGCTAATGTTAAGGGAAAGTGGGTTTGAATCCCACTCTCTATAATTTTATAAATAGTAATTAACAATCCATAAATAAAAATGAAACCATTGCTGATATACACAAGACCCAAACACTTGCCCTTTAGATAAGGACATCTGCCCATCCTGACGTGGTCTGCACGATGTACCCACAGCAAAGTGTTTGCCTCTCAATTACCCTCTGAAATGGCCGAGCAGGTTACTCAGCACGAAGCAGCTAGGGCTGGGCAAGAAAGGCTGGTTAGCCAGAGATACCCACATCCCATTCCTGATTTAATAAATAATCCATTAGGATGGCCCCACTGGAACCGTGCTGGGACCTGGGACCTGGCCAATTATGTCGGTAGGTTTATGGACAGACACTTAAACTGACAGAGAGGATGCAGGGAAAGGGTTCAGGTGAAAGGAGCTTTCCAAATGCAAAGGGAAAGGGTGAAGTATGGGAGCAGCATGGGAATGTGGCTGAAGACAAACAGAAAGGAACAGGAAGGGGCAGAGTTTAACTAAAACTGTACATCAGGGAATGGGTCTGTGATAGATAATTGTGGGAAAGAGTAAAGTATGCTTTTTTTAGGAATGGATAATGTCTCATCAATAACGTAGATTGATTGGTGACACAGAGATAAAAGAGATTTAGACACCAGGGAGACGTGGTTACAGGGCGAACAAAAGGTGGACAAAAATATTCAGTGGTTCACAACCTTGCGGATACTCAGGCAAACTGCGTAACACTAACAATGATGGATGACAAAGGCATTACAGCGAAAACATTTGACCTCACATCACAAAATAGAGTCGGACTGAATGTAAATTCTGGCTACTACTTGCCAAGGACACAAAGAGCAGAACAGTTTTAGCCACCGAACAGTATTCCATTGCTCATCACTGCATTACACAGGAATTTATTGGTATTTTTAACAAACACATTGTGATAATTTTGGGAAACTTCAATATTCCCATAATCTGGGACAGTTCATCCTGACAACAGTGATATTGGAAGAGGAGTTCAGAGATTTTTTTTTTCAGTGTTTCTTTGAATAACAATTGTACATAACTATCTCAGATCCATCATTGTGGGATCAAACTTAGTGAATGAGTAATGTAACCTGGAGGGATCCTCAGGGAAATTGTGATAAAGTGCAGTTTAAAGAAATATAAAGTTTTAAAGTGAAAGGACAAGCTACAACTAGAAAAAAAACAGCCAATTACATGAGTTTGAGAGGAGAACTAACCAAGGTAAACAGGGTAAACAGACTGAAATATGTGCCTGTAAATGAACAGTGGAAATCACTCAACAAAAAGACACTCCACTGAAACAGACAAAACCTCAGCAAGAAATTCCCACCGGCCCCTCAAGCAGTACAAAATGTATCATATTAGATTATGAGGTTTAGAAGATCACCAAAAAGTACTTAAAAACCTGAAGTGAGAGAGTGATTTAGGAGTAAGTTTTAAAGAAATTGCAAAGGGTCTGCTAGCAGGAGTTGGGCAGTGGGAAGGGAAATCAGTGTCAGGGTTTAATGTCACAAAAGGAACAGGGAGGGGTGAAGGTGCTGGAGGTGGTGAGAGTGTAACAGAGAGTGGTCAGGTCCTGAACGATGTTACAAAGCCAGTCTGAATTGCTGCAGCTGGAGGTGTTTGTAGATGTAGGGACGGACATAGGTAATTTTATTTATTCATTCATGGGATGTGGGTGTTACTGCTAATTACCCAGAGGACAGCTCAAAGTCAGCCATATTGCAGTGGGTCTTGAGTCATATGTTATCCAGCCCAGGTTAGAATGTCAGACGTTCTACACAAAAGGACTCAGTGAACCAGATGAGTTCTTCCCACTGATCAACAATGCTTTTATGATGGCCTGACCAATGTCTTGTACAGATACAAGATGATGTCCCAACTCCTACGCTTAATGCTCTGACTAATGAAGGTAACTATCCCAAACACCTGCTTCACCAGCCTGTCTACCTGTGACACCACCTTCAAAGAACTGTGTACCTGCATCCCTGGGTCACTGACTGACAACACTACCCAGGGCCCGAACATTAACTGTACAAGTCCCACCCTGGTTTGTTTCACCAAAATGGCACACTTCATGTTTATTTCATTAAACTCAATCGCCTGTTCTTCAGCCCACTATCCCAGCAGTACTGTTCATCCTGTTGTATCACAGATAACCTTCATCACTGTCCAGTTTACCAACAACTTCAGTGTCACAGAAAAAAAACTTACTTAACTTACTTTAACAATATTCCCATCCAGACCATTTATCCAAATGACAAATAACAGTGGGCCCACTGCACCACTGGTCACATGCATCGAGTCAGAAAAACAACATGTCCCCCATTACCCTCTGTCTCCTACCATGAGGACCAATTTTCTGTCCAGTTGACTAGCTCCTTCTGAAAACCATAACCTTTTACACTGATCTGAGCTTATTACCTGGTTCACCATACAACATATAGAACACTGAACAGTACGGAACAAGACCCTTCGGCCATGATGATATGCCAATCTTTTGTCCGACTGTAAGATCAAAAAAAGTGGCAGATAGAGTTTAATTCAGATAAATGCGAGGTGCTGCAATTTGGGAAAGAAAATCTTAGCAGGACTCATACACTTCATGGTAAGGTCCTAGGGAGTGTTGCTGAACAAAGAGACGTTCGGTCCAGGTTCATAGCTCCTTGAAAGTGGAATCGCAGGTCGATACGATAGTGAAGAAGGCGTTTGGTATGTTTTCCTTTATTGGTCAGAGTATTGAGTACAGGAGTTGGGAGGTCATGTTGCGACTGTACAGCACATTGGTTAGGCCACTGTTGAAATATTGCGTGCAATTTTGGTCTCCTTACGAACGGAAAGATGTTGGGAAACTTGAAAGGGTTCAGAAAAGATTTACAAGGATGTTGCCAGGGTTGGAGGACTTGAGTTATAGGGAGAGACTGAACTGGCTGGGGCTTTTCTCATTGCAGCGTCAGAGGCTGAGGGGTGACCTTATAGAAGTTTACAAAATTATGAGGGGCATGGATAGGGGAAATAGACAAAGTATTTTTCCTGTGCTTGGGAAGTCCATAGGTTTAGGATGAGAGGGGATAGATATAATAGAGACCTAAGGGGCAACTTTTTCACGCAGAGGGTGGTGCGTGTATTAACTTGGGTGGCTACTTTGAGGAATCTATGGAATTGGAACCCAGGATCCCTCTGTTCCTCCACATTGCCAAGGATCCTACCTTTAACCCTGAATTCTGCATTCAAATTCAATCTTCCAAAATGAATGACTTCACACTTTTCCAGATTGAACTCCATCAGCTACGTCTCAGCATCTTGTCAATGTCCCGTTGCAACCTACAACAGTCCTCCACACTGTCAACCACTCAACCAACCTTTGTGTCATTGGCAAACTTATTAATCAACTCTTCCACTCACACATCCAACTTATTAATAAGCTCACAAAGAGCAGAGGTCCTGTAACCACTCCCTGCAGAAAACCACTGGTCACTGAGCTCCAGGATGAATGCTTTCCATCTATCATCACAGTCTGTTTTCTGTGGGCCAGTAATCCTGTATCCAGACAGACAGGTCTCCCTGTACCCCATGCCTCCGTACTTTCTGAATGAGCCATAAAGATGTTTTGTCACATTCTCAAAAAGATACAATGAGACTTGTAAGGCATGACCTGCCCCTTACTAAACCATGCTGACTGTCTCTAATCAAACTATGGTTTTCCAAGGAATAATAAATCCTGTCTCCCAGAGTCCTCTCCAAAAACCTGCAAACCACAGACATAAGACTGGCAGATGTGCAATTCCCAGGATTATCCCCATTCACTTTCCTGAACAATGGAATAATATTTTCCAGCCTCCAATCATCTGGTCTGACACCAGTGGACAGTGAGGCAGCAAAGGTCATCACCAGGTGCGCAGCAATCCATTCCCTCGCGTCATTTCGTAACTTTGGACGCATCCGGTCTGGTTCAGCGGCTTATCTATCCTTATATTTTACAAAATTCTCAGCACATCCTCCTTCTTAACATCCACCTGTTCACGTACATCAGCCTGTTTCACGCTGTCCTCACAAACGACAAGACCCTTCTCAGCAGTGAATACCGAGGCATAGTATTCATTACGGCCCTCCTCTACCTCCTGTGACTCCAGGCACAAGTTCCTTCCACTATTCCAGATTGACCTTATCCTCACTCTGACCATCCTCTTGTTCCTCTCATAAATGGAGGATGCCTCACGGTTTTCCTTAATCCTTAATCCTTCCCAACAATGCTTTTTCATACCTCCTTCTAGTTGACCTAAGTCCATCTCTCGGTTCTTTCCTGGTACCTTCGGAGAATTCCGACAGTGTGGAAATGGGCCATTTGTCCCAACAACTCCATACCAACCCTCCAAACAGTATCCCACCCAGCCCCATTCCCCCACCCTATTACTCTCCATTTGCCCTGTGTAATGCGCCAAACCGACCCATCCCAAAACACTATGGGTAATTTAGCATGGCTGAGTCACCAAACTGGCACATCTTTGGGCTGTGGGGGGAAACCGGAACATCTGGAGGAAACACACAGGGAGAATGTGCAAACACCCCACAGACAGTCGCCTGAGGCTGTAATCGAAATGGAGGCCGTGGTGCTATGAGGTAGCAGTGCTAACTACTGAGACACCGTGCCACCCAATTTAACTCTCTGGAGCCCTGTCTGATCCTTGCTTCCTCAACCTTAAGTAAGCTCCCTTCTTCCTCTTGACTAGATGCTAAAGTCCATGTGGACAACGTTGACTGCTCTGCCTTCATGTATTTTTGGCCACCTCCTCGAAGAGTCAATCCAGTTTGTGAAACGTTTTTTCCCACTCACAAAGCCATGCTGACCATCTCGAATCAGCCCTTGCCTTTGTAAATGTAAGGAGCTCCTTTCTCTCAGAATCTCATCCAACAACTTCCCCGTCACTGGGCTCACTGGCCTGTAATTTCCTGGCTTTTCTGCAGCCCTTAAGTGATGGAACAGCATTAGCCAACCTCCAGTCTTCCGACACCTCACTGCGTCCGTTGATAATATAAATATCTGTGTAAGGGAGACTACAATCTCTTCCTAAGCTTCCCACAATATTCTAGGATCGAAATAATGAGCTACTGAGAATTGATCTACCTTTATTTGTTTTACGATTCCAGCACTTTCTCTTCTCTGGTGAGGATTCTTTCCAAGACATCACTATTTATTTCCCCAAGTCCCCAAGCTTCCATGTCTTTCTCCACAGTAAATACTGAGAAGGCTATTTTGTCTCATAGCTCACCTATCTCCTCTGGTTTCACACATTGGTGACCTCATTGATCTTTAAGGGGCCCTCTTCTCTACTATGTTACTCTTCAGCCCTTATTGAAACTTGCGTTAAGGCTTCTGATAATTCAAATACCCCATATCCCCTTTACCACTACACCCCTCCTGCAAACGTACAATTCTGCTATTCATATTCACACCAACAAATTAAATCCAGCAGGTCAAAAACAAATTCTCTTTTATCAAATGTGTTTCTAAGTGGCCAGTTATTGTATATTGACATATCCTTTCTAACAATTTCAGTCTCCTCCCAACGTACTGTCAGGCTAACACTATTTGGTTTCAGACTGACAGCAGAAAGGGGTTGTGGGAGTTCTTGTTTATCAACCTGAAAAAGGTAGCTTACAGGGTCAGCAGGTAATAGAGAAGGCAAATCAAATGATGGCATTTATTACTGAGGGAATGGAGTCTAAAAATAGGCAGGTCTAGCTAAAACTGTGCAAGGTACAAGTCAGACCACACCTCGAATATTATGAACAGTGTGAGTGCCCGCAGGAAAGATATTGTCGCATTGGAGACAGTCCAGAGATGGTTCACTCGGATGATCCTGGGAATACAGGGATTTTGTAATGAGAAGAGTTGGAGTCGGTTGAGGTTGAACCCATTGAAGTTTAGATAATGAGAGAGAAATGGAATGAAACATCCAAGATTCTGAGGGGCTCTGATCAGGCAGATGCTAGGAAGTTAGAAAACTGAACGGTACAGCACAGTAACAGGCCATTCGGCCCACCATGCCTGTGCCGACCATGGTGCTATTCTCAACTCATACCATCTGCCTGCACATGGTCCATATCTCTCTATTCTCTGCTTCATGTTTCTGTCTAAACGCCACTTCTAAACTTGACTCACATTTCTACTTCTCTGACCTCCCTCGATTACTTCTACTCTCTCTGTAAAAAAACAACTTGTCTCACACATCTCATTAAAACTTTCTCTTTCTCACCTTAAACCTATGTGCTTTAGTATTTGAAACTTACACATTGGAAAAGAGATTCCGACTACCCACATTATCTAATCCTGTCCTAACGTTATATTCCTGTACCTGGTCACCTGTCAGACTCTGAAACTCTCGCAAAACAATCCAACTTAGTTGAATTTGCTCTAACACCTAACACACCCTTGAAAAATCTAACTCAGGCAACGTGCTGATAAACCTCTTTTGTACCCTCTCCAAAGCCTCCCCATCCTTCCTATTGTGTGGAGATGAGAACTGCACACAGTACTCCAAATGTGGCCAAACAATTGTTTTATATAAATACAACATCAGATGCAAACCACTATACCCAACATTGTGACTGATGAAGGCTAGTTCTCCATTTGCTTTCTTTCCCATCCGAAACACTTCTGTTGCCATTTTCAGGGAGTTACTGACTTGCACCAAGATCCTTCTGTATCTCAACCTCCCTCAGTATCCTAAATTTCTTCTTGAATTTGACATCCTAAACTCCATGATCTCACACTAGTTCAGATTAAACTCAATTTGCCATTTATCTGCCCATCTTTCCAACTGATCAGTCACCGCCTGCAACCTTAGTTATCCTTGCTCAGTAACACCAACTCCAACAATTTTCATGTCATCTGCAATAATTATCTTTGTCACTTCAGTTCTTTTCATTTGTGTGGGAATCTGTAACTAGAGGGCATAAAATCCCAGCAAGGGCTCACCCATTTAAGATGGAGATGCGGTGGAATGTCTTCATTCAGAGGGTAGTGACTCAGTGGGAATTTCTGACTGTAGTGGGGTGCCTAGGCTGTGTCATTAAAAATATTTACAGCAGAAATGGTCAAGTTTTAATTAATCAGGGAAACTTTCGTGGAAAAGGGTGGAACGTAGTGTGGAGGATCATCAGAGCAGCCATGATCTGATTGAAGGGCAGAGCATATTGAATGGGCCAAAAGGCCTCATTCTGCTCCCAAACCTCATGGTCTGACCTCAAACCCCAGATCTACATTATAACATTATGGGTCGCTGCTCACAAAACTCCTTTATAATGGGATTATTAGAAATTAATTATTACACAGCATTTGATCTGCAACAGACAATTTTGTTGATGGCTCCTTGATATGATGTTAGAGAAAACCATCTCGTATACAATCCAGGATTCCATCCATTAAGCTCTGATACTCAGTAGTTATCCAGTCGGCATGGAGACCACTGTCACACACAGTTACTGTACTGCCCTTGCTACAACTACATTCAGAGTCCTGACTGTAACCATATTGACATTATCATCACTGTCTGGTGCCTATAAAACAATTCTTGCTTACAGTTGCTGCTGCTTGGTTATTCTCAACTCCACTCAAATAAGACTACAAAATTTGATCTTCAGGTCAACATGACTGTCTCATTAATGCATTAACCTCATCCTTTCTTCACAACATGTTGGCTTTTTGTCCATCCTGTGTTGCCCCACCAACCCTTCCATATTCCCTTCTCAGCGATGGTCATTCTGCAGCAACATCTCTGGAATGACAGTTCCATCATATCTTTTCGCTGTCATTTAATTTGCCTTATGGCGAAGGCAGGGAGTCATTCCTCAGTCGTGGGGGGATGAACGGATGGATAGAGGTTGCAGAAATAGGGAGGCTTATCGGGGCTCAAGGATATTCGAGTTAAACAGAGTTACATCTGGTCAAGAATGTCAGCGGGACAAAGGTGTTTGGAGATTGGAAGAATTTACAGTGACAGAGGGAACTGGGTTAGATTCTGGAGCGAACAATAGGGATGAATGGAGGGAGTGGCAGGCAGACGGAGAGGCGTAATCAGGGGGTGTTTCAGGGAGAAGAGTATTGTACATGCTGAGAGAGAAATGGAAGGTTGTAGTGACTGAAGATGTTTACAGATATAAGGCATCTTCCAAGTTCTGGAGGCTACATTGTTAGGAAGGCAATGGAGAATACCAGGTTGCTGGGTTGGAGACAGTTACTCAGATGTGGAGGATTGCACAAACTGAAAGAGGTTCCTGTGGTCGGGCAGGACAACTTGGGGGGGTGGAGCTAGGGGAGAGGGTGAAGTTTAAATAGATTAAGAACGAAGAATTGGAGAACGATAAGGAAATTACGATTTTTTTTCACAAATAACGAAGGGTTGTAGGAACTGGAGAAGTTTACACAGGTGGGGACGGATGGAGAGGTTCGAGACAAATGCATTGACATGTAGGGTGGTATTGGTAGGAGGAGCTTACATTGATAGACAGTATAGTCGGGGTTTACAGGGATGAAGGAATTTACTATCTACTGGAGAAGTTAGGGATTAGGGTGTTGGGGATTGCAGAACCTGACAGATACAGAGAGCGTTGTGTGGACTACAGGAGATTCCAAACAGAGGAAGGATTATTGGGACTGGAGGATATTACAGAGATCACTAATATAGCATGGGCCAGGATTGATGCCTGGGATCCCCTGTACAGTCTCAGTGAGGACCAGTACAGCAGAAGTGAAAGCAGGACCCTCACAAGATGGTGGGAATGAAGCCTAGAATGTTGCTGTTCCTTGCCCAGCAGTGTATCTATGTCCTGTCTTCCAGGTCTGAATATAGAAGGCCACTAAGCCCCTCTGTGCTGTTTACTGTGAGTGATCTTACCGGCTGCACGATTTACTGAAGGTTCCAGACCTCCCTCTCCATCTCTCTCTGGCTGACCAACTGGCTTCAATGAGTTGATGGATGAGACAGGGGTCAGGAACATCCCGATTACCTGTATGAGACAGGAACAGTCGAAATGGGAAATTAGACTGATGCAGTGAGAATAACTCATGTATAGTAGCACTGTGTCCAGAAGGGATCATGAAAATCCAAGTCTCCGTCCCTGGCCTGTGCTGTTGCATCTCTGCGTATTGCAGGATTCTGTTGGTTCAGGATTTGGAGAGCGAGAGTCGCTGAGAGAGGCAGCAATTACACCCACGCATTGAGGGGTACCACATGGAGAGATACTGACTGATAGCACCAGTGTGCAGGAAGATTTCAGGATGAAACCATGGTGGCAGAAGTGGTTCTGATGTAGTGGGCACTGTTACCAGTACTCAGGGAGGAGTCAGCTATTGTAATGGGATGGTACAGTGCTGGGACAAGTGCCCTGGTCAATCATATGACCAGCTTTATGCAGATTGCTTTACATTGATTCAGACGAGCAGGGCTAGG
This sequence comes from Chiloscyllium punctatum, assembly GCF_047496795.1. Classification (NCBI taxonomy): domain Eukaryota; kingdom Metazoa; phylum Chordata; class Chondrichthyes; order Orectolobiformes; family Hemiscylliidae; genus Chiloscyllium; species Chiloscyllium punctatum. The sequence goes on from NC_092756.1 coordinate 19,335,797, forward strand.
GCTCAGCTGAAAGGAAATTCCCAATTCCATAGAGAAGGTTTGAAATATTGAAACATGGGGCTGTGGCTGAGGATAAACAGGAAGAGACTGAGTTTAACTAAAATTGTACATCAGCAGATAGGTTTGTGACAGGAAATTGTTATTTAAAAAGTAAATTACTGTTTCTTAATTTGAATGCACAAAACATTTTCAAATAAGTGATATGTACGTGTGCCCGTGATTTCTATGTAATCGCCATCAGGGACACATCATCGCATCATCACAGAGTGAACAAAAAGATAGGGCATCAATATTCACGGCTACACAACATTTTGGAAAGCAAGGAAGAATGAGAATCAGGGTGGGGAACTCTCATCTTTCGGAATAACTATTGGGATTACCAAGAAAATATGTGACCTCAGATTATGAGAGAGTATGAATCCAAATTCTGGGTAATAAGGGTCAGAGTACAGAAGTGGAAGGCCCCTTTGCAGCATAAATTTGTTAGACACTGCATTAACAGGGAATTATTGGAATTTGCAGCAAAGACACCGGGATATTTGTGAGGAGATTCAATTCTCCTATCTCACCATATCATTGGTGATGGGTCACAGATGAGGTTGACTCTCTCCCACTCTCAGGGGGGAGTCTGTGGGTGGCTGTACAGATTGATGTGACCTTGTTGGGGCAGAAGGTGGCCGTGGGAAGGCGGTGGGTGGGGCGTTGGTGTGTCAGTGCGCTCCTTGTGTTATTTTCTCCTGGATTCCCCTTTTTCCCCACAGCAAGTCTCGATGTGTTCAACACCTTCCCAATGCTCCTCCCCCACTTTGGACGGTCTTGGCCCAGTAATTCCCAGGATTTACTAGATTTGATTAAGCGATGCTTAGAAGATAAAATAAAGCCTAACAATGCTTTAGAAATATTGAAGTGTTTGTTAAAGTGATCGCTAGGGGTCTACTAGCAGTAGGAGTGGTGTAGGAAGAGGTAACATTGTCAGGGTTTAATCAGATGATAGGAACAGGGAGAATTGATGGTGCTGAAGGTGGTGAGAGTGTTCCAGAGACGGGCAAGGGCCTGAACAATGTTACACAGCCAGTACGAATTGCTACAGCTGGAGGGGTTTGCAGCGGTAGCAATTGAAGTATGTATTTTTATTAATTCATTCATGAGCTGAGGATGTCAGCGGTTAGACCAGCATACATTACCCCACTGCTAATTGCCCCGAGGGTAGCTCAGGGTCAGCCATATTGTGGGTCCTGAGTCAGATGTGAGCCAAACCAGGTAAGAATATCAGATATCTTTCCCTCAAGGACATACATGAACAAGTTGAGTTTTTCCACATAATCAACAATGCTTTTATGGTGGCTTCATTAATGCCCTGCACAGACACAACATGACATCCCAACTCCTACTCTCAATGCTCTGACCAATGAAGGTAACCACCCCAAACGCCTGCTTCACCAACCTGTCTACCTGTAACACCACGTTCAAAGAACTGTGTACCTGCATCCCTGGGTCACTGATTGACAACACTACCCAGGGCCCAAACGTTAAATGTACAAGTCCCACCCTGGTTTGACTTCGCAAAATACAACATCATGCTTTTCTCGACCTGCTATTCCTAACCTCACTGGCCCAGCAGTACTTTTGACCCCATTGTACTCTTAGGTAACCCTCTTCATTGTCCACTTTACCACCAATTTCAATGTCACTCACCAACTTGCTAACCATGACTCCTGTATTATCATCCAAACCGTTTATATAAATAATGCACAGCAGTGACCCAGCACCGAACCCCATGGCACACCGTTGGTTACAGGTCTGCAGTTTGAGCAGTAACCCTCAATGAACACACTCTGTCACCCACCCTCAATCCTATTTTGTATCCAGTTGGGGAGTGGTCCCTGGTTGTGTATGATCTAAACTTATTAACCATTCTGCCATGCAATGTATCGTAAAATGCCTTGCTAAAGTCCATGGAGACATCATTCACTGCTCTTACTTGATCTATGATTTGTCTACCTACACAAACACTCAGGTTTGTGAAACATCATCGTCCACACACAAAACCACGCTGAATATCGCTAATCATTCCTTGCCTTTCCTGACAAGGTCCTGGGCTTTATCCATCTTTTAGCGTTTCAAGACATCCAGTACATCTTCCTCTGTAATATGGAGATTTTTCAAGATGTCACCATCTGCTTCCCAACATTCTATATCTCCCATGTCCTTCTCTACAGTAAACACTGAGGGCTGGCACGGTGGATCAGTGGTTAGCTCTGCTGACTCACAGCGCCAGGGACTCAAGTTCAATTCCCGCGTCGGGCAACTGTCTGTGTGGAGTTTGCATGTTCTCAGCGTTGGTGTGCTCCGGTCTCCTCCCACAGTCCGAAGATGTGCAGGTCAGGTGAAGCGGCTATGCTAAATTGTCCGTAGTGTTAGGTAATGGGGTAAATGTGAGGAGAATGGGTCTGGGTGGGTAGCTCTGAGTGTCGGAGTGGACTTGTTGGACCGAAGGGCATGTTTCCACACTGTAAGTAGTCTAATCTAAAAACAAACTTATTTAGTATCTCCTGCAGCTCCACATTCAATCTGCCTTGCTGATCTCTCTAGTTACCCTATCGTCATTTATGTATCTGTGAAAACCCTTTGGAATTTCCTTAGCCCTATTTGCCAAAGCTATCTCATGTCACCTGCTCGCCCTCATGATTTCACACTTTAGTACACTCTGAATGTCTTTCTAAGGATTCACACTATCCTTCCTGTCTATACCGACATATGCTTCCTTCTTTTTCTTAACTGAAATCTCGATTTCTCTCATCATCCAGCAAACAATACACTTACTGGTCTTTCCTTTCACCCTGACAGGAAAATGTCTCCTGTATCTGGGCTGCTGTTCACATTGTTGAAGGCTTCCCAATTCCCAGTGATAAATGTTTCATTCTCTCAAAATGGAAACTCCCCAATTCCTGCATCTCCAGAAAAAGTCACTTGAAAGTAATGACAAAATAAAGAACTTTCCAAAGGAGAGCCCTGGTCAGTAATGTAGAACTGGAGGTCACCACATGCATGGAGATTGCTTTGTACCGGAGCAGCACCAGGTCAGTGTCAGGCACACAGACAGAATGGGCAAATAGATTCACATCTGAACTCCCATCTCTCAGCCAGGGAACCTGAAGCGTGCACAGCCATTCTGTAGAATTATGCTGATATCAGGAGTATTGCTGTGGCAAAAAGAGGCTTCAGTAATTTGGAGGGATAGATTCTAATAAAGGAGGATACAGAGCTGAGGAGGATTGTCGGGTCTTGAAGAGGTTTCCCAGTTTGCGAGTGTTGTCGGCATTGGAGGAAGTTACCAAGGTAGCGAGAGTTTAAGATTGAAGGATTCCACAGACAACCTTTACACGGATATAAGGCAGGATTCGTGTCAGTGTGGAGGAGCAGAACAACCTTGGTGTCCACGCCCACTGATCCCTCAAAGTTGTAATTCAAGTTGATAGCCTTGCTCAGAAGGTGTATGATGTGTTGGCTTTCATGAGCAAGCCCTGTTAGATAACACGTGGTATATTGTATTCAGAGATAACCTAGAGGAGGGTGGGGGTGGGGAGAGAGTAGCATTGAGTACAACGGGTGAGTGGGGGAGGAGATGAAGGTGATAGGTCAAAGAGAAGAGGGTGGAGTGGATAGGTGGAAAAGAAGATAGGCAGGTCGGACAAGTCAAGGAGACAGTAAGTGAGCTGGAAGTTTGAAACTAGGATGAGGTGGGGGAAGGGGAAATGAGGAAGCTGTTGAAGTCCACATTGATGCCCTGGGTTTGAAGTGTTCCGAGGCGGAAGATGAGGCATTCTTCCGCCAGGCGTCTGGTGGTGAGGGAGCGGCGGTGAAGGAGGCCCAGGACCTCCATGTCCTCGGCAGAGTGGGAGGGGGAGTTGAAATGTTGGGCCACGGGGCGGTTTGGTTGATTGGTGCGGGTGTCTCGGAGATGTTCCCTAAAGCGCTCTGCTAGGAGGCGCCCAGTCTCCCCAATGTAGAGGAGACCACATCGGGAGCAACGGATACAATAAATGATATTGGTGGATGTGCAGGTGAAACTTTGATGGATGTGGAAGGCTCCTTTAAGGCCTTGGATAGAGGTGAGGGAGGAGGTGTGGGCACAGGTTTTACAGTTCCTGCGGTGGCAGGGGAAAGTGCCAGAATGGGAGGGTGGGTCGTAGGGGGGTGTGGACCTGATCAGGTAGTCACGGAGGGAACGGTCTTTGCGGAAGGCGGAAAGGGGTGGGGAGGGAAATATATCCCTGGTGGTGGGGTCTTTTTGGAGGTGGCGGAAATGTCGGTGGATGATTTGGTTGATGCGAAGGTTTGTAGGGTGGAAGGTGAGCACCAGGGGCGTTCTGTCCTTGTTACGGTTGGAGGGGTGGGGTCTGAGGGCGGAGGTGCGGGATGTCGACGAGATGCGTTGGAGGGCATCTTTAAGCACATGGGAAGGGAAATTGCGGTCTCTAAAGAAGGAGGCCATCTGGTGTGTCCTATGGTGGAACTGGTCCTCCTGGGAGCAGATACGGCAGAGGCGGAGAAATTGGGAATACGGGATGGCATTTTTGCAAGAGATAGGGTGGCTCTTCCCACCCTATCTCTTGCATTACACCTCTTCCCACCCTATCTCTTGCATTACACCTCTTCCTACCCTATCTCTTAAGAGTTGCTTAAATATCCCTAATGTATCGGACTCTACTTCCACTGTTGGCAGTGCATTCTATGCATCTCCTGCACGGTTTAAAGAACCCACCTCTGACATCTCCTGTAAACCTTCCTCCAACCACCTTCAATTTCCAGCTCCCTCACAATTTCCACTTTTGCAATGGGAAAGGTATCTGGTTATCCTCTCTATCTACGACTTAAATCATCTCATTATCTCTATCAAGTCACCTCCCACCAGTTCCACCATAGGACACACCAGATGGCCTCCTTCTTTAGAGACTGCAATTTCCCTTCCCACGTGGTTAAAGATGCCCTCCAACGCATCTCGTCCACATCCCGCACCTCCGCCCTCAGACCCCACCCCTCCAACCGTAACAAGGACAGAACGCCCCTGGTGCTGACCTTCCACCCGACAAACCTTCGCATCAACCAAATCATCCACCGACATTTCCGCCACCTCCAAAAAGACCCCACCACCAGGGATATATTTCCCTCCCCACCCCTTTCCGCCTTCCGCAAAGACCGTTCCCTCCGTGACTACCTGGTCAGGTCCACACCCCCCTACGACCCACCCTCCCATTTTGGCACTTTCCCCTGCCACCGCAGGAATTGTAAAACCTGTGCCCACACCTCCTCCCTCACCTCTATCCAAGGCCCTAAAGGAGCCTTCCACATCCATCAAAGTTTCACCTGCACATCCACCAATAACATTTACTGTATCCGTTACTCCCGATGTGGTCTCCTCGACATTGGGGGACTGGGCGCCTCCTAGCAGAGCGCTTTAGGGAACATCTCCGAGACACCCGCACCAATCAACCAAACCGCCCCGTGGCCCAACATTTCAACTCCCCCTCCCACTCTGCCGATGACATGGAGGTCCTGGGCCTCCTTCACCGCCGCTCCCTCACCACCAGACGCCTGGAGGAAGAACGCCTCATCTTCTGCCTCGGAACACTTCAACCCCAGGGCATCAATGTGGACTTCAACAGCTTCCTCATTTCCCCTTCCCCCACCTGATCCTAGTTTCAAACTTCCAGCTCACTTACTGTCTCCTTGACTTGTCCGACCTGCCCATCTTCTTTTCCACCTATCCACTCCACCCTCTTCTCTTTGACCTATCACCTTCATCCCCTCCCCCACTCACCCATTGTACTCTGTGCTACTCTCTCCCCACCCCCACCCTCCTCTAGCTTATCTCTCCACGCTTCAGGCTCACTCCCTTTATTCCTGATGAAGGGCTTTTGCCCGAAACGTTGATTTCGCTGCTCGTTGGATGCTGCCTGAACTGCTGTGCTCTTCCAGCACCACTAATCCAGTATTTGGTTTTGAGCATCTGCAGTCCTTGTTTTTACCCTATTGTGTTCAGTCCTGGTTGCCTCATTATGAGAATGATGTGGAACCTTTACGGAGGGTGCAGAAGAGATTTATGAAGATGCTGCCTGGACTGGAGGGGAGGCCATGTGAAGAAAGGTTGAGGGAGTTAGGGCTTTTCTCATTGGAATGAAAAAGGATGGGAGGTGACTTGATAGAGGTAATGAGATGATTTAAGTCGTAGATAGAGAGGATAACCAGATACCTTTCCCATTGCAAAAGTGGAAATTGTGAGGGAGCATAAATTGAAGGTGGTTGGAGGAAGGTTTACAGGAGATGTCAGAGGTGGGTTCTTTAAACCGTGCAGGAGATGCATAGAATGCACTGCCAACAGTGGAAGTAGAGTCCGATACATTAGGGATATTTAAGCAACTCTTAAGATAATCAAATGGATGAGAGTAAAATGTAGGGTCTGTAGGATAAAAGGTCAGCACAACATTGAGGGCCTAAGTGTCTGTACTGCACTGTTCTACGTTGTTAATGGGAGGGTTATAATGGCAAAAAAAAAGGTTTCAGAAAGCTGGAGAGGATAGGATCTGAGTGAAGAGACACAGATAGGAAGGTTAGCTCGGTTTGTCAGAAGTAACAGAGACAGCGATGGTCTCATCTGGAGCAGACAACCCAGACTGGGAGGGATGTGAGGACGGGATGTGGTTTCACATGGAGGGAGGACCATAGAGTCACAAGGTGTTATAAAAATGTGGAGAATAGTAGGGTCTGCTGGGGTTCATGGAGATGGGGAGGTTGCGAGGGATGGAGCAGTTGGCAGGGATAAGGCTGTTGATAGGATGAGGTGGTTTACACAGACAGGAGTGTTTTAGGTGAATGGAGCAGATTGTGGGAATCAAGATGGTTTTATAGATTAGAAGAACACAGATATATGGAGTGTAGTCGTGACGAAAGATGTTTATAGCTATAGAAGGGCATTGGTTCTGCAGGTTATTTAGATATAGAGGGTGTGGAATCTGACGTTTTTACCAGGAGATAAGGATAGCAAATTTAGTTGGAGATAGTTTCACAGGTAAGGGAGCATTAGTAACTTCCTCCAGTTCAGTCAAAGTGGGAAGGTTTGTAGGGGAGGGTGACATTTACACAGATAGGGCTGTAAGAGCTGGAGAAGGTTATGGAGATGAGTACATGGACGGAGAGACTGCAGGAGCTTACATTGACAGGGTGGGAGATAGCCACGGGCGGAGGTTACACAGATAATGAGTCTTTCCGGAATTGGATCAGGAGAGTAACAGGCATTGCAGTGAGTTGTACAGATCGGGAATGCTGCAGGGACCTGAAATGATTATAGGGTCCCCACAGATTGATCGTGTCTTTTGGACTCGAGAAAAAGATACGGACAGCTTCAACCCAATGTATGCTGTTTTCATTTTCCTGACCAGAGCTTCAACATCCCCCATCAGACAGGGATCCCTTAACTTGCCAGCATGTCCCTTTACTCTAACAGGGACACATTGGCCCTGGATTCTGGAGATCACAATTTTAAAAGCCCATTTGCCAGTAATTCATTTTCCTTCAAACAGACTCACCCAGTTGATGGTAACGTGATGTGGAGGAGCCTGTGTTGGACTGGGATGGACAATGTTAAAAATCACACAACTCCAGCTTACAGCAGGTTTATCCGGAGGCACTAGGTTTCATAGCGCTGCTTCTTCATCCAGTGGTTGCGGAGCACAGTTATTAGGCACAGATTTTACAGCAACAAGATCGCAGTGTCATGGAATGTAATACCAAACAAATTTAGTTTATGCTTTCATCTTTTAGAATGATCACCTGCGCTTTGAAAGCAGGTGCTTTGAAATAAACCTGTTGGACTATAACCTGGTGTTGTGTGATTTTTAATTCACCCAAAAGACCTCTGCTCGATACTGCCGAATGGCCCCAAACCTGGCCCGACTCCAGGTTAAGACCTTAATCTGTGGACCTGTCTGATCTATTTCCATAACTATGTTAAAACGAAGGCAGTTGTGGTCACTGGACCCAAAGTGCTCTCCGACTGTCACTTACCCGACCTCGGTTTATGAGGAGAGGTCCAGTGTTGCACTGCCTGAGTAGAGTGGGGCCCTTGATATATTGATCTGCGAAATTTTCTTGTATATATTCGACAAATCCAACCCGGACGGGCCTTTTACACTCTGAGTCGTCCAGTCCGTACAGAGGAAGTTAAAATCTTTAACCAATAGTACCCTATTATGTCTACAGGTACCTGCAATCTCTCTACACATCTGCTCCTCTCGTACCCGCTAGCTATTTGGGGGTCCAGAACACCATCCCCGCAGACTGACCATTCCCTTTATGTTTCTAACTTCTCACCATATGACCTCATTAAATCACCCAGAAAGACTATCCTCTCTAAGCACTGTTGTTCTGCCCTCCCCTATCAAAAGGACAACTCCCCCTCCTCACTTACTTGTCCTTCTGTCCCGCCTGTATCTTCTGTATCCTGGAACACAGAGCTGCCAGTCCTGCCCTTCTCTCAGCCATGTTTCTTTTATGGCTATAATATCCCAGTCCTCCAGAGACAATCCGTGCTTTAAGCACATCTGCTTTCCCAGTCAGGCCTCCTACTTTGAAATAAATGAACTTTAAACCAGAAGGCTTTTCCCTCCCTTGACTGTGCCCCTGGAAATCCTGGATAGAAAAACGCTCTCGATGGCTGATGTATTTTTCCCTTGACTGGTCAATGGGCCCTTTCTTACTCAGCGTCCAAGGCCCTGCCAAACTAGTTTAAACCCTCGAGGGTAAGACAAACAAATCTCCCCCGAGGGATACTGTTGCCCCTCTGGTTCAAGTCAAACCCGCCCCCACCCCCCTCCACCTTTTCAGGTCACCGCTACCCCAGAAGAGATCCCAATGATCCAAGAACTGAAAACCCTGACCCCTCCACCAGCTCCTCAGCCATGTATCCATCTGGCCAATCTTTCTATTTCTATCCTCATTTGCATGTGGCACCGGGAGTATTCTGAAGATCACAACCCTTGAGGTAATGGTTTTTAACTTCTTTCCACACTCCCTGTACGTATTTCACAGGATCCCATCCATTTGGCTAACTAAGCCATGTGTACAGTTGTGAACAATGACCTCTGGGTATTTACCCTGTCACTTCAGAATGTTCAGTAACCGCTCAGAGACACCGATTACCTGTCCTGTCTGTCCCCTTCACAAGTGAATCTCCTATCAGTGTCACGATCATAAGAGAGGATCTGACAAACAGAGACTGGGAGGACTATCTGCAGTTGGGTCTATATTTGGAAAGTGGGAGCCAGGGACATCAACACCAATTAGCTCGATGTCAGTGATGTATATGTTGTTGGAAGCGATTCCGCGGGAGAGGATTTATATGCATTTCCAAAGGCAAGGATTGATTAGGGATAGTCAGCACAGCTTTGGAATGCTGTGTAGAATTCTGATCGTCCTGATTTAGGATGCATTTCCTGAAACTGGAAATGGTGCAAGAATTGACCAAGATGTCAAAGTTCAATGTTCAATGAGGTTATTCATGTGTGGAACCACAGGAGATGGGCAAATGTCTAAATGAATATTTCATGTCAGAACGCACTGTGGACAAAGACTAGAAAACAAAGGTAAGAAACAGTGATGGCTTGTAAAGAGTCCCCATTGCAGAAGAGGTGGTGCTGGAGGTCTTAGAACACAAAGGTAGAGAAAGCCCAAGTGTATCCCAGAACATTGTGACACAGTTGTGGCAGGGACCCGAGCAGGGATATTTGTGTCATTATCTTTTGCATTTCCACTGGGCACAGGTGGCTGAGGGGTGGCCTTATGAAGGTTTAGAAAACCATGAGGGGTACAGTTAAGTTGATTAACCAATGTTTTTACCCCAAGGTAGTAGAGTCCATAACTAGATGGGATTGAACTGTAGAAAGAGAAGGCATTAGCAATTCTGGAATGTGTGAAAATAGGCAAATCCCCTGCGCTGGATCGGAATTATCCTTGGATTCCCTTGTAAACCAGGAAGGAGATTGCCGAGCCTTTGGATTTGACATTTATGACATCATTGTCTACAGGAATAGTGCCAGAAGGTGGGAGGACAGCAAATGTTGTCCCCTTTACCAAGAAAGGAAGTAGAGACATCCTTGGGTAATTATAGAGCTGTGAGCCTTACTCTGATTGTGGGTAAAGTGTTGGAAAGGCTTGTAAAAGCTAGCATTTCTAATCATCTGGAGATGAATACATTGATGACGAATATTCAGCACGGTTTTGTGAAGGGTAGGTCATGCCTGACAAATTTTATTGACGTATTTGAGAAGGTGACCAAACAGGTGGATGTGGGTAAACCAGATCGTGGTAGTGCAAATGAACAGAGAGATCACTGTCCATGTACATGGATCGTTGAACGTTGCCACACAGGTTGATAGAGTTGTTAAGAAGGCATTCAGCGTGTGAGCTTTTATTGGTACAGGGATTGAGTTTTGGAACCATGACATAATGCTGCAGCTGTACAAAACTCTGGTGCAGCCACATTTGGAGTGTTGCCTATGGCCCAGGTCACCGCAATACAGGAAGGATGTGAAAGATTTGGATAGAGTTCAGAGGAGACTTACAAAGATTTTACCGAGTCTGGAGTGAAGGTCTTATGAGGAAGGCTCAGGGACTTGAATCTGTTTCTGTTCGCGTTTGAGGACAATTAATTGAGACACATAAGATAATTTTAGAGTTAGATGGGTTGGACAGTGAGAGCCTTTTCCCTCGGATGGCGATGCCCAGAATGAGGGCTGACAGCTTTAAATTGAGGTAGATATTAATATAAATAAATAGATATGGGACAGATGCAAGAGGTAGGTACTTTACTCAGAATAGTCAGGGCATGGAATGGATTGCCTGCAACAATAGTAGACTCGCCAACTTTAAGGGTATTTAAATGGTCATGGGATAGGCATATGGACGAGAATGGACCAATGTTGGCTACTTGGGCTTCAGATTAGTTCCACAGGTCGACGCAACATCGAGAACCGAAAGGCCTGTACCGCACTGTCATGTTCTGTGTTCTCGAGGGAATAAATATGAGATGGGAGAGGGAGGACTTAGGTGGGATTGGAGGAGAACATTTTTCAGACAGAGGATGGTGCAGGCATGGAATGAGCTTCCAGGGGAAGTAGTACAGAAAAGTACAATAACAAACATGTAAAAACCATTTGGGCAGGTACATGGAGAGAAGGTTTGAAGGGATGTTGGTCAAGTGCAGGGAAACATGACTTGGTCAGGTACTCTGGTCAGCACGGACTAGTTGGACCGAAGGAACCGTTTCCGTGCTGCATGGCTCTGTCTCCAGTTAATGGAGGAGGAGACAACCGAGATGAGGCATGTTGTAGGCACTGAAGCAAGTTACAGCGATAGGGATGGTAGTCTGGAATGCAGTATGTTTCAAATATGTGGAGGGACTATCGGGGTGGGAGGAGGTTACAGAGATAGGAACTGTTATAGGAGTTACAATTTTTTGAAGACACTGGACCACAAGACATGCCACAGACACAGTGTTGCAGAGGAGTGAGTCTTAGTACAACAGAACTTATAGTAGGGGTGGGGATTGAGCCTGGGGTGTGTCTGTAAAGTGCTCCAGCTCCAGCACTGTATCTGTGGCATGTCTTGTTAGCCCACGCTTGGAGCTCTCTCATTTCTCTCTGCTCTGTGCATTGAGTGATCCTACCTCACTACAGAATTTATTGAAGGCTCCAGATCTCCCTTCCCCTTGTCTCTCTGGCTGACCAACCATCTTCAATGTGGTGATGGACGAGACACCCAGCAGTTGGGAAGCCTACTGAGTCAGAAACGTCCTTAGTATCTTCAGGAGATTAGATTAGATTACTTACAGTGTGGAAACAGGCCCTCCGGCCCAACAAGTCCACACCGACTCGCCGAAGAGCAACCCTATTTCCCTACATTTACCCCTTAACCTAACACTACGGGCAATTTAGCATGGCCAATTCACCTAACTTGCACATTTTTGGATTGTGGGAGGAAACCGGAGCACCCGGAGGAAACCCACGCAGACACAGGGAGAATGTGCAAACTCCACACAGACAGTTGTCTGAAGCGGGAATTGAACCCGGATAGAAATATACAGAATGGAAAATTCAATAGATGCACTGAAGGGTACACATGGAGAATGTGAAAGTCAGAGATCTGGAAAATCCCAGGCTCCATCCCTGGCCTGTGCTGCTGCGTCTCTCTGGAGTGGAGAATTCTGTTGGCTCAGGATCTGGAGTAGCTGCAAGAGCGAGACACACTAACAGAGACTGCAGTTAGATCCACACAGTGAGGGATACCACATGGAGAGATACTGAGTGATAACCCTAGACTGCTGGAAGATGTCAGTATCAAACAATTGTGTCGGAAGAATGGGTTTTGCTTCATTATGCACTGGTATAACCGGTCAGGAATGAGCAATCTGTGAGCAGGTGAAGTGATGGCCGAGTGGTATTATTGCTAGAGCATGTATCCAAACCTCAGCTAATGTTCAGGGGAGACAGGTTTGAATCCCACCATCAGAAATGGGGGAATTTTAAATCAATAATTTTTAAAAAACATGCAATTCACAATTCATGAATAAGTATGAAGCCAGTACTTTTGTCCAAAATAATCTTTGCTCATCAAAATACACTTGTCCTTTAGAGAAGGACATCTGCCCATCCTCATGTGGTCTGCACAACATACCCACAGCAAAGTGTTTGCCTCTCAATTATCCTCTGAAATGGCCGAGCAAGTTACTCAGCTCAAGGGCAGCTCGGGATGGGCAAGAAAGGCTGGTCAGCCAGAGACACCCACATCCCACGAGTAAATAAAAACAATCCCATTGCACTGGGCCCCAGTGGAATCATGATGGGACCAGTGTCCTGGCCAACCATGTCAGTAGGTTTATGAACAGAGCTTTAAGCTGTCATGGAGGATGCAGGGACAGGCTTCAGGAGAAAGGAGCATTCCAAATCCAAAGAGAAAAAAGTGAAGCATCAGAACAGCGTAAGCATGTATCTGAAGACAAGCAGAAAGGAACAGGAAGGGACAGAGTTTAACTAAAACCGCACATCAGTGAATAGGTTTGTGACAGACGATTGTGGGAAAGAGTGAGTTATGTTTTTTTGGAATGGAATGGAATGGAATCTTCAATAAGATAGATGGATTTGTGACACAGAGATAAATGGGATTTAGACACCAGAGAGACATGGTTTCAGGATGAATAAAAGGTGGAACATAAATATTTCACAATCTTGCAGGATCTAAGGCAGAATTGTATAGGATGGTTGGGTAACGCTGACAGAAATGGGTAATAAAGGCATTACAGAGAAAGCATTTGGCTGCAGATCATGAAGTAGAGTCAGTCTGAATGTAAATTCTGGCTACTACTTGCTAAGGGCACAAGCAGCAGAGCAGTTTTGAATCACCAAACAGTATTTCATTGCTCATCACTGCATTAAACAGGAACTCACTGGAATTTTTAACAAAGTCATTGTGATAATTTTGGGAAACTTCAATATTCACATAATCTGGGATAAGCTCACTGACAGCAGTGATATTCGAAGAGGAGTTCGGAGAACTTCTTTTTCCTCAGTGTTTCTTGAAATGACACATTGTGCAACTGGCGACGGACATAGCTATCCCAGAGCGACCGTGTTCTGGTGAAGCTGAGTGAATGAGGAATGTCACACTCAGAGATCCTCCAGGAAATTGGGATAAAGTGAAATTTAATTAATTATAAAGGTTTAACGTGAATCACAAAATGGACAAGATACAACTAGAAACAAAATAACCAATTTTCACGAGTTTGAGAGGAGAACAGACCAAGGGTTAACAGGATGGACAGACTGAAATGTGTGTTTGTAAACGAACAGTTGAAAACACTTGAAGAACTGTGTAAAACATTCAATAAAAGGACATTCCATTGAAACAGTCAAAACCTCAGTAAGAAATTCCCACCTGTCCCTCATTCAGGACAATTTGGACCATATTAGATTATCAGGCTCAGAAGATCACCAAAAGGTACGAACAATTCTAAAGCGAGAGAGCGTTTATGCAGTAAGTGTTAGAGGGAACTGTCTGCTAGCAGGAGGGGGGCAGTGGGAAGGGGAATCATTGTCAGGGTTTGATGAGATGATAGGAACAGGGAGAGGTGAAGGTGCTGGAGGTGGTGAGAGTGTTACAGAGAGTGGTCAGGGCCTGAACGGTGTTACAAAGCCAGTATGGATTGCTGCAGTTGGAGGGGTTTGCAGAGGTAGGGAGGGGCATATGTATTTTTATTCATTTATTCATGGGATGTGGGTGTCACTACCTGGACCAGCATTCTTTGCCCTCGCTGCTAATTACCCAGAGGGCAGCTCAGAGTCAGCCATATTGCTGTGGGTCTAAAGTCACGTGCAGGCCAGATCAGATTAGAATGTCAGATGTCCTTCCCTAAAGGACGTACGTGAACCAGATGAGTGTTTCCTACTGATCAACAATGCTTTTACGGTGGCCTCACCAATGTTCACAATGACATGACATCCCAACTTCTACTCTCAATGCTCTGCCCAGTGAAGGTAAGCATCCCAAATGCCTGCTTCACCAGCCTGTCTACCTGTGACGCCACTTTCAAAGAACTGTGTACCTGCATCCCTGGGTCTCTGACTGACAGCACTACCCAGGGCCCGAACATTAACTGTACAAGTCCCACCCTGGTTTGTTTCACCAAAACGGAACACTTCACATTTATCTAATTAAACTCCACCTGCTATTCTTCAGCCCACTATCCCAGCAGTACTGTTCATCCTGTTGTATCATAGATAACCTTCTTCACTGTCCACTTTACCACCAATTTTAGTGAGACCCAAAATCCTTACTTACCAGGAAACCAACATTCCCATCCAAATGACAAACAACAGTAGACTGTCTACATCTTTAGTTAGAAGAACAAAATGTCTCCCATCTCCCTCTATCTCCTACCATGAAGTAGATTTTATATCCAGTTGACTAGCTCCTTGTGGATGCCGTATCCCTTTACCTTGATTGGAATGTATTACTCAGTTTACCACAAGGAACGTAGAACACAGAACAGTTCAGCACAAGGCCCTTCGGTCATCAATGTTATGCCAACCTTTTATCCTCCTCTAAGATCAAACTAACCTACATACATCTGATTTTACTATCATCAATGCACCTTTCCAAGAGTCCATTAAATGTCCCTCATGTATCTAACTCTACGACCACCACTGCAATGCATTCGACGCACCCACCACTCTGTGGAGAACCAAACTCTGAAACCTCCCCTTAACCTTCTTCCAATCACCTTAATATTATACACCCTTGCGACAGCCATTTCTGCCATGGGGAAAAAAAAATCTTTCACTGTTCACTCTCGCTGTGCCTCTCATTAACTTTTTCAGCTCAACCAAGTCGCCCCTCACCCTTCTTCACTCCAATGAGAAAAGCCTTTGCTCCCTCAACATTTCTTCATAAGAAATCGCCTTCAGACCAGGTAAATCTCCTCTTTACCCTCTCTAAAGTTTACACTTCCTTCCAGTAATGAGTGGACCAGAACTGAACACAAAATCTCAGTGTGGTCTAAGCAGAGCTCCATAGAGCTACAGCATAGTCTCACGGTTCTGAAACTCAACCCCCCAGCTAATGAAAGCCAACACAACGTACTACTTCTTAAGAACCCCATCAGCTTGGGTGGCAACTTTGAGGGATCTATGGACATGGAACCAAACATCCCACCTTTACTCTACACTGCGAAGAATCCGACTTTTAACCCAGTGTATTCAGAATCCAAGTTGGACCATCCAAAATGAATCACTGAACACTTCTCCAGATTGAACTCTATCTGTCACTTATCAGCCCTGCTCCGCACCATATCAATGCCCCATTGCAACCAGCAACAGACCCCCATGCTATCCACCACTCCACCAACCTTTATATCATTGGCAAACTTACTAACCCATTTTTCTACTCCCAAATCCAAGTCA
The DNA here is from genome assembly GCF_047496795.1 of Chiloscyllium punctatum. Taxonomy (NCBI): domain Eukaryota; kingdom Metazoa; phylum Chordata; class Chondrichthyes; order Orectolobiformes; family Hemiscylliidae; genus Chiloscyllium; species Chiloscyllium punctatum. The sequence continues at coordinate 19,351,807 of NC_092756.1, forward strand.
TTTATAAAAATCATAAAGAGCAAGGTTCCGGGAAATGATCCCTGCAGGACACGACTGGTCAACAAGCTCCATGCTGAATGCTTTCCATCTATCATCACCCTCTGTCTTCTATGGGCCAGGAATTCAGTATCCAGACAGATAGGTTTCCCTGGATCCCATGCCTCTGTACTTTCTGACTGCTGAGAGGTAATGAGGTGCTGTATGATAGGATAGAGGAGTGCTGTGGGGACTGCAGAATGTTACAGTGATATCATGTGATGGAGAAGCTGAAGGGTAGGTCAGTAAGGGCTGGATGTTACAGACAGAGTGGACTGTAGGTGCTGGACAAGATGATAGACAAAAGGACTTTGTGGTGTTGTGGGGATAGTGGACATGACACTAAGTTTCAAAGTCATTTTGGAAAGAGATAAGGATCGTGCAGAAGTGAATCTGCCAAATTTGGGGAAGCCCCCTAAATATTAGAATATTACTGTCAAAGGGCATTATCACTATCATGAGACAGGATCTGACAAACACAGACTTGGAGGAATTATTTGCAGTTGGGTTCATATTCGAAAAGAGGAAGTATGTTAAAGTGGTACCGTGAGAATTCAGAACAAGTGTGTTCCCTGAAGAATGAATGACAGAGTCAGTAACTCCAGCAAATACTGCTAAAGCGATATCGTGAACTGGATAATGCACGTACAGTGCAATGAAAACAGGCAAAGCCCTTTAATAGAAAGAAAGTGCAAGGGGTCCTTAAAAATGAGGGTCAAAGAATGGGCATGAAATATCCTTGGCAGATATTGTTAAGGAAAGGCCATAAGGTTTTTTATCAATACAATTAGAGCAAGAAGATTACCAGTTGAAGAGCGGGGCCTGTTAGACACCTAATGGAAAATCTGCGCATGGAGCCAGAGGAAGCAGGTTAGGTCTTCAATGAATACTTCCCACCTGTATTCACTCAGGAAAAAGGAATTATAGCTGGGGATTTGAATTGGGATGCTGAGGTTTTCAAACATGCTAAGATCAATAAGGAGGCGGTATTAATTTTTTTCGCAGACATAAAGGTGGAGAAATCCCCAGTGCCCAATGAAATATATCCCAGGCTGCTATGGGAGATAAGGGAGGAGATTGCTGGAGTCTTGGTGGATATATTTAATACTTTGCTGGCCACAGGTGAAGTGCCGAATGATTGGAGGATCGCTAATGTGGTTCCTTTGTTCAAGAAGGGCAGCAGGGATAGGCCAGGTAATCATATAGATTACATAGATAGTCTGACAGCAGTGGGAGGGAAATTTCTGGAAACAATTCTGAGGATGTATCAACACTTGAAAAGGTAGGGATCAACTCGGCTGAGTCATCACGGATTTGGCAGAGGAAGATACTGTCTGAGGAATTCAGTTGCGTTTATTTTTAAATGGTCTCTCAAAATGTTGATGAGGGCAGTGCAGATGATGTGGTTTACATGGAATTCATTAAGGTCTTTGACAAGGTCTCCCATGGAAGGCTTGTCCAAAAGGGAAGCGCCACTGGGATTCAAGGCAAGTTGGTAAATTGGATACACAATTGGTGGATAAACTTTTTCGTGTTTGATTTCCTTTCACCAGCGAATGTACCACAGGCATCTGTGCAGTAATCATCGCTGATTAGTCTATCGAATAATAACTTTGATGTGCAAGCAGAAGGAATCATGATTCTGTTTGGAGATGACATGAAAGTTTGTCCACAGTGAGGAGGATGGTCTCGAGCTACAGTCTGATGACAATTAGATGATAATCTGAGCAGACTTTAGTTCTGATCAATGTGAGGTCATACCCTGTGGGAGGTATGATAAGCGATAATACATAATGAATGGTTGGTCCATGCCGAGCACTGAGGAACACAGGGACCTTAGTGGACAAGTCCCAAGACCCTGTAGTTGTCAGCTCAGGGTGACAAGGTGGGAAAGGCACCTGAACTGGGAGCAGGAGGTGGGGGGACCCATATCCTGGTGTGGCGAATTGTTAGAGCTGATTGAGAGGATATAATCTAGTCTGGCATGGTGTTGGACCTTAAACAGTCGTAAGGCAAGAAAGAATCTTGCGACTGGAGCACACGTTAAAGAGAGCAATTTCAACAGATAAGGCAGGCAAAAACATAGCAGGGAATGGGGGAAAACTGATGATTAAACTACATTTATTTCAATGAAAGAGGCCTGAGAGATGAACTCAGGACATGGATTTGAACACAGGAGTGGGAATAATAGTTATTACAGAAACACAGCTGAGTGAGGGGCAGGACTGTCAACTCATTGTTTCAAGTTAGAGAGACTGCAGGAAGCATCAAAGGGAGGCAAGAGAGGATGCTTGGTGGTGGATTTTGATTGCATTTGTCACCACATCAGTACTTAGAGAGAATATTCCTGTGGGATTATCCAGTGAAGCCATGTTAGTAGAAATTGTGAAATAAGAATTGGTCATCACTCTGACACGATTGTCCTATTGATCCCCAATAGTCAGAGGCAGACTGAATAAAAATATGTTGGGAGGTCTCAAATATCAATCATAATAATAGGGCTGTTATGGTAGAGGTTTTTGAACTTTCCAAACCTAGACTGGGACTGCCAGTGTTCAGCTTTTGCAAGGGAGGAATTTGGTAATTGCATTCCAGCAAACTCTTAGTCAATATGTAAATGGCCTGAGAACAGAAATGGGCAAAACCTGACCTCCCCTTGGGAAACAAGGGGACTGTGGTGTTAGTGGGAAAGCATTTTGCCAAAGTGACAACAGTTCTACTAGTTTGAAAACAGCGATGGAAAAGAACAGGGCTGGTCCACAGGTTCAAGTTATAAAATGGGGCCAGTCTTGGTCGTATTGGGCAGGAACTTTCAAAAGGTGACTGGGGAGTCTATTTGAAGGAAAAGGGAAGTCTAGCAAGTGAGAATATTTTAAAAGTGAGATAAATTGAGCGATCAGCGCCAGCATGTACCTGTTTGTGGGCAGCTCAATGGTGACAGCATTAGGAAACATTGGCTGTATATTGAAGGTCTGGTCAAGGAAAAGAGGGCACGTCAGGTATAGGCAGCTGGATCAAGGGAATCCTCGAGGATCACAGGGGCTGCAGGAATACACTTTGGGTAGAAATCAGGATTGCAGAAAGGGGACATGAAATAGCGTCAGGAGAGAAGGATAATGAGAATCCAAAAGTGATTGTATAAAATATTATAAGTAAACGAGTACCTCAGGCCAAAATAAAGGCCCTTAAAGATCAATGAGGTAATTCATGTGTGGAACTGCAGGATATTTACTAAGACCCTAAACAACTTTTTTACCCCAGAACTTACTGTGGACAAAGACTGGGAAACTCAGGGAACAAGAGTAATATGTTAAACCACAATTGGAGTTCTCTGTAATTCCAGTCACCTTACTATAGGAACGATGCTGTGAAACTTGAAAGTGCTCAGAAAAGAATCACAAGATGTTGCAGGATTGTTGCTGAATAAGCTGGGGTTATTTTCCCTGGAGCATTCGAGACTGAGTGGTGACCTGACAGAGGTTTATATCAACATGAGATGTATGGATTGGGTAAACATTCAAGGTCTTTTCCCAGGGGTTGGGGAGCCCAAACCTCGAGGGCATAGGTTTAATGTTAGAGGGGAAAGGGTTAAAAGGGATTGACGGGACAGCTTTTTCATGCACATGGTGATGCGTGTGGATGGAATGAGCTGAGAGAGAAAGTAAGAGACACTGATACAATTACAACATTTAAAAGGTATCGGGATGAGTATATGAATAAGAAGGGTTTTGAGGTACATGGGCCAAATGTTGGGACATGGGATGGATGAATTTAGATCTTCTGGTCAGCATGGATGAGTTAGACCGAAGGTGCTGTTTCCATGCTGTTCATCTCTATGACTTGAAAAGAGTGCATGTTATAGAAGAGGTGGTGCTGGAGGTTTTACAACACAAAGGTATGGAAAGCTCTAGGACCTCATTAAGTGTGTCACTGCACATTGTGTGATGCTAGGCAAGAAATTGTGGGACCCTGAGTAAAGGTATTTGTACAATTGACAGCCATGTGTGATGTGCTGGAAGGCTGGAGGGTGGAATCGTGGACAGTGAAGGAGGTTTGCTACGATTACAAAGGGATCTTGATGATATGGGTGAATGGGCTAAAAAACTGTGGGAAAACAAACAAGGGTAGAGCTTATACAATTAATGTTAAGGCCTCAGTTAATGTTTTTGAGCAAAGGGACCTCCCGGGTTGAGATACATAATTCTTGAAGTTTGCATCACAGGATTGATAAGACAGTACTTGGCATGCTTGACTATTGCTCAGTCCATTGAGTGTAGGATTTGGGACGTCATGTTGAGATTGCATGGACATCTGTGAGGCCTCTTCTGCAATACTCTGCCCAGTTCTGGTCACCCAGTTATAGGGAGGCTATTATTAAGCTGCAGGGCGTTCAGAAGAGATTTACCAGAATGTTGCTGGGAATGGAAGGCTTGAGTTCTGGAAAAATGCCTATCCAGCCAGAGTCTTTTTTCACTGGAGCCTGGATGATGATAGATGACCTGATGGAAGTTTATGAAAAAGATGAGGGATAGAGTTGGAGTTAATGGCAGTTGCCTTTTCCGCAGGAAGTGCGAGTCTCAAGTGGAGGGGCCAAATTTTTAAGTTGAGAGGAGGGATATGTTAAAAAAATGACATTGGGGCAAATCGCTACACAGAGGGTGGTTTGAGTATGGAAAGTACTTCCTGACGAAGGGGTGGATGTGTGTCCAATTACAATGTTTAAAAGACCTTTGGTTAAGTACGGGAATAGGGAAGGGTTAGAGGGATATGGGCCAGCAACAGGCAGCTGGGATGAGTTTAGTTTGAAATCTTGTTTGGTACCAACTGAAGGGTCAGTTTCCATGCTGTTCAACAATGACAAGAATATGGTTTTGTTCCATTTTTTAAGAAAGGCTGCGATGGAAAGCCATGGAAGTAAACACCAATTAGCCACATGTTGGTGGTGGAAGTGATTCTGCCAGACAGGAGTTACATGTATCTTGAAAGGCAAGGATTGATGAAAGATAGTCAGCAAAGCTTTGTGTCTACAAAGTCAGGTCTCACTAACTTGATTGCTTTTGTTGAAGTGGTGACCATACATTGTCTTCACCAACGTCAGCAGGGCCTTTGACAGGGTTTAGCATTATATACAGGTTCAGAAGGTTAGATCACATGGGATTAGGGAGACCTCACCAACTGGATACAAAATTGGCTTGACAGGAGGATTCAGAGGGTGGTGGGAGAGCGTTGTTGTTCAGACTGGTGGCCTGTGTCCAGCGGTGTGTTATAAGGATCGGGGCTGGGTCCACTGATGTACATCATCTACATAAACGATTTGGTTGAGAATATAGGAGCCATTGTTTGTAATTTTATGGATGATCAAATTAATGGTGTAGTGGGCAGTGAATACAGTTATCAAAGGGGATCTTGACCAACTGGGCCAGTGGGCCAAGGAATGAAAGATGGAGTTGAATTCAGATGTTGGATTTTGTTAAGACAAACCAGGATGACTAACACAGTTAATGGCAGGGCCCTGGGCAGTGTTGCCGAACAGAGAGAGACCAAGGGCTGCAGTTACATTGTTCCTTGGAAATGGCAATCACAGGTGGACAGCTTGGAGAAAGCAACATTTGGTACACTTGCCCTCATTGGCCAGCACTTTGCTATATGAGTTGGAGATATTTGTAACATGGTCCTAAATATTTCCCTTGTGCGGAGGAGGCTATTGGGTGAACTTTTCAAGGTTTATAAAATCTTGTGGACCCTGAGTAAGGTGCAAAGCCGAGGGGAGGTGAGTCCAAAATTAGAGGGTATCAACGGGAGGTGAGAGAGCAAGGATTTAAAGAGGGAGCTGAGGGGCAACAGTATCCACAGAGGATGGTGCATAGACGGAACAAACTGCCAGGGCCACATGGGAGAAACAAGAACAATTACAAGATGGAAAAGACACTTGGACAGGTACATGGAGAGGAGTAGGTTTGAACGGATATGGGCCACACAGGCTGAAGCGATTCGTTCAGTTTGGTAAACCTGGTCAGCACGGACTAGTCGGACGAAAGGTTCTGTTTCCATGCTGCATGCCTCTGTCTCCGGTTACTGGAGGAGGAGACTACTGAGATAAGGCATGTTATAGACACTAAAGCAAGTTACAGCGATAGGGATGGTAGACTGGAATACAGTACGTTTCAAATATGTGGAGGGACGAATGAAAGGGAAGGGAGGAGGTTACAGGGGCTGGAACCGATGTAGGAATTACACATTTTTGAAGATACTGGTCAATGAAACATGACGTAGTTACAGTTTTGGAGAGGAAGCGCAGAACAGAAAGATCTCAGGCAGCAGTCCCACCCTCTCGTGGGAGGCCTGCTTTCCCCTTTGTTATACTGATGCTCACTAAGACAGCACAGACCTGGATCGATAACGGTGACAATCCCGATGCTGACTCAGTATAAAGTAAGTTAAAGTAGGGGCGGTGATTGAGCCTGGGGTGTGTCTGTACTGTGCTCCCACTCCAGCGCTGTATCTGTGTCATGTATCGTTCGCCAATGTTTGGAGCCCTCTCATTGCTCTCTGCTCTGTGCATGCGAGTGATCTTACCTCACTGCAGGATTTGTTGAAGGCTCCACATCTCCCTGCACTTTGAAAATGGTTGGACAGCAAGAGACACAATGAGGTGATGGACGAAACACCCAGCAGCTGGGAAGGCTACTGAGTCAAGAACTTCCTAAGTACCTACAGGAGACTGAGAGATAGACAGATTGGGAAATTAGACATATGCAGTGAGGGTTACACAGGGAGAATGATACTGTATCCCACAGAGATCTGGAAAATACCAGTCTCCATCCCTGGCATGTGCTGCTGTGTCCCTCTGGAATGGAGAATTCTGTTGGCTCAGGATGTGGAGTAGCTGCAAGAGTGAGACACACTGACAGAGGCAGCAATCAGACCCACACAGTGAGGGAGACCACATGGAGAGATAAAGAGTGATATCACCAGAGTTCAGGATGATTTCAGGATCAAACAAATATGTAGGAAAAACGTGTTTAGCTTCATGACGCACTTCATGATGTATCAATGCTCAGAGATGAGCAACCGGTGAGTAGGTGAATTGCTGGCCTAGTAGTATTATTGCGAGAGCATGCATGCCAAACCTCAGCAAATGTTCTGTGGAGGCAGGTTTCAATCCCACCATCAGAAATGCAGAAATTTGAAATCAATAACTAAAAGAAAAGGTCATTAACGGTCGATAAATACATATGAAACCGTTGCTGGTTTACCAAAAAAAAGCCCAAACACTTGTCCTTTCAAGAAGGACATCTGCCCATCCTCACATGGTCTGCACGACATTCCCACAGCAAAGTGTTTGCCTCTCAATAACCCTCTGAAATGGCCAAGCACATTACTCAGCTCAAGGGCAGCTAGGGTTGGGCAAGAAAGGCTAGTCAGCCAGAGACACCCACATCCCATACCTGATTTTAAAAAATAATCCATTGGCATGGCCTCACTGGAACTGTCCTGTGACCAGTGTCCTGACCAGTCATGTCAGTATGTTTGTTGACAGGACTTCAAACTGACAGAGAGGATGCAGGGACAGGATTCAGGTGAAAGGAGCTTTCCAAATCCACAGAGGAAAGGTGAAGTATGGGAGCAGCATGGGAATGTGACTGAAGACAACCAGAAAGGAACAGGATGGGACAGAGTTTAATGAAAATTGTAAATCAGGGAATCGGCTTGTGACAGGAAATTGCGGGAAAGAGTAAATTATGTTTTTTTTGGAATGGGTAATGTCTCTTCAATAAGGTACATTGATTTGTGACACAGAGATAAAAGATTTAGACACCAGTGTGACGTGGTTACAGGGTGAACAAAAGGTGGACATAAATATTCAATGGTTCACAATCTTGCGGAAACTCAGACAAAATGGGTAATGCTAACAATAATGGATAACAAAGGCATTACAGAGAAAGCATTTGGCATCAGATCATGAAGTCGAGTCAGTCTGAATGTAAATTCTGGCTACAACTTGCCAAGGACACAAACAGCGGAACAGTTTCAGCCACCGAACAGCATTTCATTGCTCATCACTGCATTAAACAGGAACTCCTTGGAATTTTTTAACAAACACATTGTGATAATTTTGGGAAACTTCAATATTCACATATTCTGGGACAGTCACACTGACAACAGTAATATTGGAAGAGGAGTTCAAAGAATTTTTTGTCAGTGTTTCTTTGAATAACAAATTGTGCAACTGGATATGGACATAACAATCTCAGAGCGATCGTTGTGTGATGAAACTTAGTAAATGAGTAATGTCACCTGGAGAGATCCTCAGGGAAATTGTGATAAAGTGCAGTTTAAAGAAATATAAAGTTTTAAAGTGAATCACAGAAAGGACAAGCTACAACTAGATACAAAAACAGCTAATTACTTGGGTTTGAGAGGAGAACTGACCAAGGTAAAGAGGCGAAACCAACTGAAATATGTGCCTGTAAATGAACAGTGGAAAACATTTAAAGCAACAGTGTAAAACACTCAATAAAGGGACATTCCATTGAAACAGACAAAAACACAGCAAGAAATTCCCACTAGCCCCTCATTCAGTACAAAATGGATCATATTAGAGTATGAGGCTGAGAGGATGACCAAAATGTACTTAAAATCCTGAAGTGAGAGTGTGTTTTAGGAGTAAGTTTTAAAGGGATTGCAAGGGTCTGCTAGCAGAAGGAGGGTAGTGGGAAGGGAAATCATTTTCAGGGTTTAATGTCACAAAAGGAACAGGGAGAAGTGAAGGTGCTGGAGGTGGTAAGAATGTTATAGAGAGTGGTCAGGGCCTGAAAAGTGTTACAAAGCCAGTAAGGATTGCTGCAGGTGGAGGTGTTTGCAGAGGTAGGGAGGGACATATGTATTTCTATTTATTCATTCATGGGATGTGGGTGTCTTGCTAACTACCTAGAGGACAGGTCAGGGTCAGCCATACTGCAGTGGGTGTGGAGTCACATGTTAGCCAGACCAGGTTAGAACATCAGATGTTCTACACAAGAGGAGGTCAGTGAACCAGATGAGTTCTTCCCACTGATCATTAATGCTTTTATGGTGTCCCCACCAATGTCTTGTACAGATACAACATGACATCCCAACTCCTACTCTTAATGCTCTCCCCAATGAAGGCAAAAAACCCAAACACCTGCTTCACCATTCTGTCTACCTGTAACACCACTTTCAAAGAACTGTGTACCTGCATCTCTGGGTCACTGACTGACAACACTACCCAGGGCCCGAACACTAACTGTACAAGTCCCACCCTGGTTTGTTTCACCAAAATGGCATACTTCACATTTACTTAATTAAACTCCATCTGCTATTCTTCAGCCCACTAGCCCAGCAGTATTGTTCATCCTGTTGTATAACAGATAACCTTCATCAATGTCCAGTTTACGACCAATTACAGTGTCATCCAAAAAAATTACTTACCAGGAAACCAATATTCCCATCCAAACCATTTATCCAAATGACAAACAACAGAGGACCCACTTCACCGCTGGTCACGTGCCTCCAGTCAGAAAAACAACATGTCTCCCATCACCCTCTGTCTCCGACCATCAAGCCCAATTTTCTGTCCAGTTGACTAGCTCCTCCTGAATGCCAAATCCTTTTTACACTGATCTGAGCTTATTACCCAGTTTACCATGTGACATGTAGAACACAGAACTGTACAGAACAAGACCCTTCGGCCATGCTGATATGCCAATCTTTTATCCGACTGTAAGATCAAAAAAAAGTGGCAGATTGAGTTTAATTCAGATAAATGCGAGGTGCTGCATTTTGGGAAAGCAAATCTTAGCAGGACTTATACACTTAATGGGAATGTCCTAGGGAGTGTTGCAGAACAAAGAGACCTTGGAGTGCAGGTTCATAGCTCCTTGAAAGTGGAGTCACAGGTAGGTAGGATAGTGAAGAAGGTGTTTGGTAATCTTTCCTTTATTGGTCAGAGTATTGAGTACAGGAGTTGGGAGGTCATGTTGTGACTGTACAGCACATTGGTTAGGCCACTGTTGGAATACTGCGTGCAATTTTGGTCTCCTTCCTCTTGGAAAAATGTTGTGAAACTTGAAAGGGTTCAGAAAAGGTTTACAAGGATGTTGCCAGGGTTGGAGAATTTGAGCTCTCGGGAGAAACTGAACAGGCTGGGGCTGCTTTCCTTGGAGTGTCAGAGGCTGAGGGGTGACCTTATAGAAGTTTACAAAATTATGAGGGGCATGGATAGGGTAAATAGACTAAGTATTTTCCTTGGGGTTGGGGAGTCCAGAATTAGAGGGCATAGGTTTAGGGTGAGAGGGGAAAGATATAAAAGCGACCTAAGGGGCAACTTTTTCACACAGAGGGTGTTACGTGTATGGAATGAGCTGCCAGAGGAAGTGGTGGAGGCTGGTACAATTACAACATTAAAATGCATTTGGATGGGTATATGAATAGGAAGGGTTTGGAGGGATATGGACGGGTGCTGGCAGGTGGGACGAGATTGGGTTGGGATATCGGGTCAGCATGGATGGGTTGGACCAAAGGGTCTGTTTCCGAGCTGTACATCTCTATGAATCTAACTTCCATACCCTTCATTTTATTATCATCCATGTGCCAATCCAGGAGTATATTGAATGTCCCTAATGCATCTAATTTTACTGCCACCACTGACAGTGCAGTCCACTCAGCCACCACTCTGTATGTAACGAACCTACCTCTGAATCTCCCCTTAAGCATTCGCTAATCACCTGAAAATTATACCCAGGGTAGAAAATCTCTCTCTATTCACTCTATGACTTTCGTCACCTTTTTCACTTCTGCCAAGTCACCCCTCACCCTTCTTCACTCCAATGAGAAAAGCCTTAGCTCCCTAAACCTTTCTTCATAAGACATGCTCTCTATTACAGGCAGAACTGAACACCATATTCCAAGTTGGGTGTAACCAGGGCTCAGTACAGCTGCAGCATAACCTCAAAGGTTTAAATCTCAATCCCTAAACTAATGAAATCCCACACAATATATTCCTTCTTAACAAGCGTATCAGCTTGGGTGGTTACTTTGAGGGATCTAGGGACTTGGAACCCAGGATCCCTCTGTTCCTCCACACTGCCGAAGATCCTGCCTTAACCTTGTATTCTGCATTCAAATTCAATCTTCAACATGAATGACTTCACACTTTTCCAGATTGAACTCCATCTGCCATTCTCCGCCCAGCTCTGCATCCTGTCAATGTCCCGTTACGACCTACACCAGACCTCCATACTATCCACCACTCCACCAAACCTCATGTCATTGGCAATGTTACTAACCAATTCTTCCACTCACACATCCAATTTATTCATAAAATCACAAAGAACAGAGGTCCTGTAACCACTCCCTGCAGAAGACCACTGGTCAGTGAGCTCCAGGATGAATTCTCTCTATCTATCACCACCCTCTGTCTTCTGTGGGCCAGTAATTCCGTATCCAGACAGACCGGTTTCCCCCTATCCCAGGCCTCCGTACTTTCTGAATGAGGCATAAAGGTGTTTTGTCACATTCTCAAAAAGAGTCAATAAGATTTGTGAGGCATGTCCTGCCCCTTACAAAACCATGCTGACTATCTCTAATCAAACTATGGTTTTCCAAGGAATAATAAATCCTGTCTCCCAGAGTCCTCTCCAATAGTCTGCAAACCACAGACAGAAGTCTGACAGGCGTGCAATTCCCAGGATTATCCCTATTCCCTTTCCTGAACAAGGGAATAATATTTTCCTGCCTCCGATCATCTGGTCTGACTCCAGTGGACAGTGAGGGTGACAAAGTCATCATCAGGTGCGCAGCAATCCATTCCCTCGCTTCGTGTAGTAACTTTGGACACATCCAGTCTGATTCAGTGACTTATCTATCCTTATCCTTTACAAAATTCTCAGCACATGCTCCTTCTTAACATCCACCTGTTCACATACATCAGCCTGTTTCACGCTGTCCTCACAAATGACAAGACCCTTCTCAGCAGGGAATACTGAGGCATAGTATTCATTAACGATCTCCCCTACCTCCTGTGACTCCAGGCACAAGTTCCTTCCACTATCCCAGATTGGCCTTATCCTCACTCCGACCATCCTCTTTTTCCTCTCATAAGTGGAGGATGCCTCACGGTTTTCCTTAATCCTTCCCAACAAAGCTTTCTCACGCCCCCTTCTAGTTGCCCTAAATCCATTCCTCGGTTCCTTCCTGGTACTTTCAGAGAATCCCTACAGTGTGGAAACGGGCATTTTGATCCAAGAACTCATTATCAAACCTCCAAACGGTATCCAACCAAGCCCCATTCCCCAACCCTATTACTCTCCATTTGCCCTCTCTAATGCACCAAACATAACCATCCCAGAACACTATTGGTTATTTAGCATGGCTGAGTCACCGAACATACACATCCTTGGGCTGTGGGGGGAAACCGGAGCACCTGGAGGAAACCCACGCAGACATGGGGAGAATGTGCCTGAGGCTAGAATCAAAATGGAGTCCGTGGTGCTATGAGGTCGCAGTGCTAACCATTGAGACACCGTGCTGCTCCATGTTCCCCTCGAGAAACCTGTCTGACTCTTGTTTCCTCAACCTTAAGTAAGCTTCCATCTTCCTCTTGACAAGATGCCAAAGTCCATGTGGACAACGTTGACTGCTCTGCCTTCATCTATCTGTAGCCACCTCCTCAAAGAGTCAATCCGATTTGTGTAACATGGTTTCCCACTCACAAAGCCATGCTGATTATCTCGAATCAGCCCTTGCCTTTGTGAATGTAAGGAGCTCCTTTATCTCAAAAACTCCTCCAACAACTTTCGCATCACTGGGCTCGCGGGGCTGTAATTTCCTGGCTTTTCCCTGCTGTCCTTAAGCGATGGAATAGCATTAGCCGCCCTCCAGTCTTCCAACACCTCACTGTGTCTGTTGATAATATAAATATCTCCGTTATAGACACTGCAATCTCTTGCTTAGCTTCCCACAATATTCTAGGATCGACCCAATGAGCTACTGAGGTTTGATCTACCTTTATTTGTTTTAAGGTTCCAGCACTTTCTCTTCTCTGGTGAGGATTCTTTCCAAGACATCACTATTTATTTCCCCAAGTTGCAAGCTTCCGTGTCTTTCGCCACAGTAAATACTGACAAGATTATTTTGTCTAATATCTCACTCACCTCCTCTGGTGCCACACACCTTATTGATCTTTAAGAGACCCTATTCTCTAACAAGTTACTCTTTAGCCCTTATTGAAACTTGCGCAAAGACTTCTGATAATTCAAATACACCATATCCCCTATACCACTACACCCCTCCTGCAAACTTACAATTCTACCATTTATATTCACACCAACAAATTAAATCCAGCAGGCTCAAAAACAAATTCTCTTTTATCAAACGTATTTCTAAATGGCCAGTTATTGTATATTGAAATATCCTTTCTAACAATTCCAGTATCCTCCCAACGTACTGTCAGGCTAACACTATTTGGCTACAGACTGACAGCAGAAAGGGTTGAGGGAGTTCTTGTTTATCAATCTGAAAAAGGTAGCTTACAGGGTCATCAGGTATTAGAGAAGGCAAGTCAAATGTTGGCATTTATTACAGAGGGAATGGAGTCTAAAAATAGGCAGGTCTAGCTAAAACAATGCATGGTACAAGTCAGACCACACCTCGAATATTATGAACAGTGTGAGCGCCCGAAGGAAAGATATTGTCGCATTGGAGTCAGGTCAGAGAAGGTTCACTCGGCTGATCCTGGGAATGGAGGGATTTTGTACTGAGAAGAGGTCGAGTAGGTTGAGGTTGAACCCATTGAAGTTTAGACAATGAGAGAGAAATGGAATGAAACATCCAAAATTCTAAGGGGGTCTGATCGGGCAGATGCTGAGAAGTCAGTAAATAGAACAGTAGAGCACAGCAGCAGGCTCTTCGGCCCACCACGTCTATGCTGTCCAAGATACTATTCTAACTCATATCATCTGCCTGCACATGGTCCATATCCCTCTATTCTCTGCCTGTTCATGTTTCTGTCTAAATCCCACTTCAAAACTTTATTCAAATTTCTGCTTCTATGACCTCCCTCGGTAACATCCAGTCTACGTAAAAAAAACTTGTCTCACACATCTCATTTAAACTTCCTCTTTCTCACCTTAAACCTCTGCGCTCGAGTGTTTGAAATTTACACACTGGAAAGAGATTCTGACTATCTACATTATTTATCCCTGTTCCAAATGTTATATTCCTGTACCTGGTCACCTGTCAGCCTCTCATGCTCTCACAAAACAATCCAACTTTGTTTAATTTCCTCTTGCACCTAACACACCCTTAAAAACCCGAACACAGGTAACGTGCTGATAAACCCCTTTTGCACCCTCTCCAAAGCCTCCCCATCCTTACTATTGTGTGGAGATGAGACCTGCGCATAACACTCCAAAGGTGGCCAAACGTTTTATAGAATCACAACATCAGATGCAAACCACTATACCCAACATTGTGACCGACAAAGGCCAGTACTCCATTTGCTTTCTTTCCCATCTGAAATACTTCTGTTGCCATTTTCAGGCAGTCACTGACTTGCACCAAGATCCTTCTGTATATCAATATCCCTCAGTATGCTAACGTTCTTCTTGAATTGGTCATCATCTCACACTTGTCCAGATTAAACTCAATTTGCCATTTCTGTCTATCTCTCTAACTGTTCTGAAACCTCCTGCAGATGTTAATGAATCAGCGAACCAAGGGTTTTGTGGAAAAGGCAGGAAAGTAGAGTTGAACACTATCAGATCAGCCATGATCTGATTGAAGGACAGAGCATACTCAATGGGCCAAATGGCCTCATTCCCCTCCAACATCTCATGGTCTGAGCACAAACTCAATATATCCTGTATAATATTATGGGTCTCTGCTCATAAAACTCCTTTATAATGGGATTATTCGATATTTATTAGTACACAGCATTTGATCTACAAATATGATATGATGTTATAGAAACCATCTCACATACAATTCAGGATTCTGTCCATCACAGCACTGATAGTCATTGCTGTATCAGTCGGCATGGAGACCACTGTCACACACAGTTACTGTACTGCCCTTGCTATAAGTACATTTAGTGTCCTGACTGTAACCATATTGATATTCCCATCACTGTCTGATACTTACAAAATAATTCCTGCTAACAGTTGCTGCAGTTTGCTTATTCTCAGCTCCACTTTTGATATTAAGATCCACATGACTTTCTCATTAATACATTAACCTCATCCTTCCTTCACAAGTTGTTGGCTTTTTGCTGAGTCTGCCTATTGGGACTAGATTGGTTTGGGATGCCTGCTCAGCATGAATGGGTTGGACCAAAGGGTCGGTTTCCATGCTGCACATCTCTCTGACTCTATAACTCTATCCCAACAACCCTTCAGTATTCACCTCCCAGCGATGGTCATTCTGCAGCAACATCTCCGGAATGACAGTTCCATCATATCTGTTCACTGTCATTCCATCTGCCTTATGGCGAATACTGGGGTTGTGGGGGGTTGAAGAGATGGGTAGAGGTTACAGAAATAGGGAGGCTGACAGGGACTCAAGGATGTTACAGTTCAACAGAGTTACATCTGGTCAAGAATGTCAGAGGGACAAAGGGGTTTGGGGATTGGAGGAATTTACAGAGATAGAGGGAGCTGGATTAGATTCTGGAGATAGGGATAGGGATGGATGTAGGGAGAGGCAGTTAGTCTGATAGGCACAGACGGGGAGTGAGTCCGGGAGAAATGTATTGTGAATACTAACAGACATATGGAAGATTGTAGTGACTGAAGACGTTTACAGTTATAAGAAGGCTTCTCGGTTCTGAAGGTTACAAAAATCGGAAGGCATTGGAGAATGCCAGGTTGCTGGGATGGAGACAGTTACACAGATGGGGAGGGTTGCACAAACTGAAAGAGGTTCCTGTGGTCGCGAGGGGTATGGTGTCAGGAATGAGGGTGAAATTTAACAAGATAAAGATCAAAGAATTGGAGAAGGATAAGGAGATGACAAATTTTTCACAGCCAAGGAAGGGTGGGAGGAGCTGGAGAAGATTGCAAAGATAGGGACCGATGGAGAGGTTAAAGACAAATACATTGACATGGAGGGTGGTATTGGTGGGAGGATATTACAGGGATAGACAGGACTGTCAGTGTTTACAGGGATGAAGGAATTTAGTATCTACTGCAGAAGGTTAGGGATTAGGGTGTTAGGGACTGGAGAACCTGAGAGAGACAGAGAGAATGGCGCGGACGAGAGGAGATTCCAAACAGAGGTAGGATTATCGGGGCTGGAGATTATCACAGAGATCACGAACTCAGCATGGACCAGGATTGATGCCTGCTATCCCCTGTGCTGTCGCATTGAGGACCAATACAGCAGAGGTGAAAGCAGGACCCTCACAAGATGGTGGGAATGAAGCCTAGAATGTTGCTGTTCCTTGCCCAGCTCTGTATCTCTGTCCTATCTTCCAGGTCTGAATATAGAAGTCTACTACCTCCACCCTGTGCTGTTTACTGTGAGTGATCTTACTGGCTGCAGGATTTACTGAAGGCTCCAGATCTCCCTTTCCATCCCTCTCTGGCTGAACATCCAGCTTCAATGAGGTGATGGATGAGACAGGAGTTAGGAACATCCTGATTACCTGTATGAGACAGAAATAAACAGAATGGGAAATTAGACTGATGCAATGAGGCTAATTCATGCAGAGTGGCACAGAGTCCAGCAGAGATCTCGAAAATCCCAGTATCCATCCCTTGCCCGTGCTGCAGCCTCTCTCTCTCTCTCGAGTGGACAATTCTGTTGACTCAGGATCTCAGACCATCTATAAGAGGGAGAAATGCTGACAGGGGCAGCAAATAGACCGACACAGCGAGGGATACCACATGGAGAGATACTGAGTGGTATCACATTATTAGACACTGCATTAACAGGGAATTGTGTGAAATTGTAACAAAGGCACTGGGATAATTGTGAGGGGATTCAACCTTCCTATCTCATCATCTCTTTGACGGTGGGTCACAGACGAGGCTGACTCTCTCCCACTCTTGGGTGGTGCGGATCCGGAGTTGGCTGTACAGACCGATGTTGCCTTTCACAGATTCTGTTACACTTAGGGCAGAAGGTGGCCATGGGAAGGGGGTGGGTGGGGCACTGGTGTGGCAGCGTGGTCCTTTTGCTGTTTTCTCCTGGATTCCTATTTTTCCCCACAGCAAGTCTCGAAGTACTCGCCACCTTCCCAATGCTCCTTACCCACTTTGGACGGTCTTGGCCCAGGACTTAACGGATTTGCTTAAGAGATGAAAAAAAACTATCAATTCTGAAGAAGCCAACGTTTAGAAATGTGGACGCATTTGTTAAAGAGATCGCCAGGGAGTCTCCGAGCAGGGGGAGTGCAGTAGGAAGAGGAAACGCCAGCATTTAATCAGATGATCAGAACAGGGAGAATTTAAGGTGCTGGAGGTGGTGAGGGTGTTACAGAGAGGGGCAAAGGCCTGAACAATGTTACAAAGCCAGTACGAATTGCTGCAGCTAGAGCTGTTTGCAGAGGTAGGGATGGACATCTGTATATTCATTGATTCATTCATGGCCCAAGGATGTCACCGGATGAACCAGAATACATTACCCCACTGCTAATTGCCCAGAGGCAGCTCAGAGTCGGCTATATTGCTGTGGGACTGGAGTCACATGTGAGCCAGACCAGGTAAGAATACCAGATGCCCCTCTCTTATGGACATATGTGAACACGTTGATTCTTACCAGATAATCAACAATGCTTCTCCGGTGGCCCCTCTAATACCCTGTACAGATACACGACGACATCCCAACTCCTACTCTCAATGCTCTGCACAACGAAGGGTAACCATCCCAAACGCCTGCTTCACCAGCCTGTCTACCTGTGATGCTACTTTCAAAAAACTGTGTACCTGCATCCCTGGGTCAATGAAATGATTGACAACAGTACCCAGGGCCCGAACATTAATTGTACAAGTCCATCCTAGTCTGCTTTACCACAATACAACATCTTGCATTTCTCCACCTGTTATTCCTAACCTCAGTGGTCCAGCATTACTGTTGATTCCATTATACTCTTCGATAACTCTCTTCACTCTCCACATTATCACCAATTTCAGTCTCACTCACAAACTTGCTAACCATGGGTCCTGTATTATCATCCAAACTGTTTATATAAATGATGCACAACAGTGACCCAGCACCGAACCCTATCGAACACCGTTGGTCACAGGCCGGCAGTTTGAGCGGCAACCCTCTATGAACATGCTCTGTCTCCTACCGTCAATCTGTTTTGTATCCAGTTGGAGAGCGCTGCCTGGTTTTTTGTGATCTAAACTTACGAACCAGTCTGCCATGCAAAACCTTGTCAAAGGTCTTGATAAAGTTCATGTGGACATCGTGTCCTGCTCTGGTTTGACCTCTCACTTGTCTATCTCCACACTCACATTTGAGGCATGATTTCCCATGCACAAAGCCATGCTGATGATCGTTAATCTGTCCTTACCTTTCCAAAGGCATGATGAGCGTTTCCCTCAGAATCTCCTCCAACAAATTACCACCTCTGCCATCAGTCTCACTGGTCTGTAGTGGCTGTTGATGATGCAAATGTCTCTGGGAGGGGCCCTGAAATTTTCAACCTCGCTTCTCACAGTGCCAAGGTTTTATCTAACTTATTGAATTTTAAGACATCCAGCACCTCCTGTTCTCCAATGTGAACTCTTTTCAAGCCATCCCTATGTATTTCCTTAGTTCCCGAGCTTCCATGTCTTTCTCCACAGTAAATCCGAACACAACATATTTGTTCAGTATCTCCCCCACCAGCAGTGATTCCACACAGACAGCCACATTGACCTTTCAGGGGCCCTATTCTCTCACGACCTAATTTTTAGCTTTGGTTGAAACTTGTCAAAATGCTTCTGAAATTTCAAATATCCCTCTACCGCAACTAGCCTCCCTTATCTATTCTGCCATTTAAGGTCACACCAAAATATAGAAACCAACAGATTTAAAAATATTCCCCTTTTATAAAATCTTAGATCTCCCATTGTTTCTAAGTATCTAGTTATCATTTATTGTCATATTCTTTATAGCACATTCCAACAAGTTCCCGACTTACTGTCAGGCTAACACCGTTTGGTTTCAGACTGACTGCACAATGGGTTTTTGGAATCCTTGTGAATCAAACTGAAACAGGTAGCTTACAGGATCAGCAGTTCATAGAGAAGGCAAATCAAATGTTGTCATTTATTACAAAGGGAATGGAGTCTAAAAATAGGGAGGTCTTGCTAAAACGATGCAAGGTACAAGTCAGGCCACACCTAGATTATGATGAATATTATGCGTGTCCTAGGGAAAGACATTCTTGAGTTGGAGGCAGGCTAGGGAAGGTTCCCTTAGTTGATCCTGGATATGGCGGGATTTTCCAATGAGAAGAGGTGGGGTAGATTGCCCTTGAACCTAATAGGGTTTTGAAGAATAGGAGAGAAATTGAATGAAACATCGAGGGTTCTGAGGGGCTTTGACAGGTTAGATGCTGTGAAGTTATAATCTAGAACAGTACAGCAGAGTAATAGGCCCTTCTGGGACCACCATGGCTGTGCTGACCATGATGCTATTCTAAACTCATCCCAACTGCCTGCACATGGGCGATATCCCTCTATTCTCTGCCTGTTCATGTTTCTGTCTAAATGCCCTTCAAATGTTTGCTCTCGTTGCCACCTCTCCCACCTCCTGAGCAGCTTCTACCCTCTTGGTAAAGAAAACTGGCCTCATTGATCTCACATAAAACTTCTCACTCTCACCTTAAACCGATGCGCCCTAGTATTTGATGTTTCTTCATTGGAAGAAGGATTCCAACTATCCACACTATCCATGCCTCTCCTAATGCTATAAACCTGTACCAGGTCACCCCTCAGTCACCGATACTCATGCAAAACAATCCAACTGCGTCCAACCTTACAGTAAACACATTCTCATCCAGGCAATATTCTGCCAACCCTCTGTTACACCCTCCCCAAAACTCCACATCCTTCCTGTGGTGTGTCAATGAGAACGACACGCAACCTTTCAAACATGACCGACTGAAGTTTCAATCAGTCACAACATGACATGCAAAAATCTGTACTCAATACTGTGCCCAATAAAGGTAAGCATACCATACTCCCCCTCTACCACCACATCCTGTTGTGTTGTTATTTTGAGTGAGCTATGGATTTGCTTCCAATGTCTCTCTGTTTATCCATGTTTCCAATTAGTCAATTCGTGTACTTTTCTCTTCCATTTGACTTCATAAATGCATCACTTCACACCTGTCCCGAAGAAATTCAATTTGCCACATCTCTGCCCAACGTTCCAGCTGATCTACATACTGCTGCAACCTTTAACACTCTTCCTCACTATCCACAATTCCCCTAACTATCCCTAATCATTACATGCCTTTCCAAATGTCATCTGCAAAATTACCACTCAAACTGCTGACCTTTTCACCTGAATCACAGATATAAATTACACACAGACATCGCAGCACTGATCCTTGCGAACCACCATTGGCCACAGACGTCCAATCAGAAATTGACCACTCCACATGCCTCTGTCTACTATCCCCAAGAAAATATTGTATCCAACTTAACAACAAGCATGGATTGTGATTTGATCTTCCAGATCTCCCTTGCTATTTGGAAGCTGTCCATTCAAAATGACTCTATATTTTGATTCCCAGATTAAATTGGCTGTCTCACTTATGCACTGACTGCGTCCTGTCTTCACAACAAAACGGGACCTTGTTTGTTTTTTTCCTGATTCTGCCTAAATCCCTACAACCCCTCAATAATCACATTGCTGTCATGATCATTCTGCAGCCACCCCTCCACAATAACAGTTCGATCATATCTGTTCCCTTCAGTTAATGCTGTCATTCCATCTGCCTTGTTGCAAATGCATGGCGCGTGTCACCGAGAGAGGGCCTTTGAGGGATGGTTAGAGGTCACAGAGTGGGAGAGATGTTTGGGGGCGTGACAATGTTGCAGGGTTAAACATAGTTACAGTTGCTACAGAATGTTCGCAGGAGAAAACAAATTATTGTTTGGAGGAAGATAGAGACATAAAGCGTCTTTGATTAGATTCCAGCGATAGGGATGTGTGTACGGTTGTGGATCGTTACATGGACTATTTTGATCAGGGCGTAGAAACATTCACAGGATTCCAGGATGTCGTATATTGAACAACAGTTGTGGGATCTGGAGAATATCACAGTGATAGGGAGGATGGTATGGACTGGAGAATATTACAGGGAAAGGGTGGGTAGTATGGACTGGAGAATGTTGCAAGCACATGGAAGATGATATAGACTGGAGAATGCTGCAGCAATAGAGAGAAGTATATGGACTAGAGAATGTTGCCCAGACAGGGATGAAGTTGTAGACTGGATACAGTTAGAAGGAGAGATGAATTTATGCATTGGAAGGTATGTCAGAGAGAGTGAGTGGTGTGCATGCTGCAAGATACGACAGGGATAGGGAAGCTTGTAGAGACTGGAGGAGACAGTGATAGAGAGTCTTGTGAGAGACCAGATTCACTTATGAGCATAGGATGTGCTCCAGTGAGAAAAGCCTTTTGCAGATATAAATGAGGATACAATGGCCACAAAGCAGTCACACCTGTACATAGGTATATAGGAACTGAAGGAATTGAAGAGATTACACAGGCTAGGAGTGTTGTATGCAGTGGAGGAGATTAACCTGATAGGGAAGCTTTTAAAGACTCAACAATGTTAGGAAAGAATGGGCGCTGCAATGGTGAGAGCAGATTTCAACAATTCGGAGGATATAGACCTGAAGCAGCTTTGACACATTGCGGTGGTACAGTAAAGGGAATTGTAGTGGCTTCCCTTTCATAAGCAATCCATAAGCACTTATAATAGCCTATTTGACATGTGCATTATCACTCGACCATTTGAGAGACAGCGCTGCAAATATTTCACTGGCTCTGCCTACCAGCTTAGACTAAACTAGCATTACCCAGAAGACCTCAGGCCACTCTACCTGTCTATGCAATTTTTCAAATGAAATACAGAGTTCCTTGACAGTAGAGTCACAGGTAGTTAGGATCGCGAAGAAGGCGCTTGGTATGCATTCCTTCATTGGTCAGAGTATTGATTACAGGAGTTGGGAGGTCATGTTGCGGCTGTAAAAGACAGTGGTTAGGCCACTTTTGGAATGCTGCATGCAACTCTGTTCTACTTCCGATCGGAAGGATTTTGTGAAACTTGAAAGGGTCCAGAAAAGATTTACAACAACGATGCCAGGGATGAGCTATAGGGAAAGTTTGAACAGGTGATGGTTGTTTCTCCTGGAGAGTCGGAGGCTGAGGATGACCTTATAGAGGTTTATAAAATCAAGAGGGACATGGATAGGGTAAATAGACAAAGTCTTTCTCCTGGGTTGTGCGAGTCCAGAATTATAGGGTGAGGTTTAGGGTGAGAGTCGAAAGAAATAAAAGATAAAAAGGGGCAACTTTTTCACACAGAGGATATTACATATATGGAATGAGCTGCCAGAGGAAGTGGTGGAGGCTAGTACAACTACAACAGTTAAAAGGCATCTGGATGGGGATATGAATAGGAAGGGTTGAGAGCAAGATGGGCCGGGTGCTAGCAGGAGGGACTACATTGGGTTGGGATATCTGATCTGCAGGATGGGACCATGAATGGGTTGTGGAACCTGGAGGATGTTATGATTTGAACACAGGTAATGTTTGACTGGATCTTTCAGCCAATCTTTCAGATGGTACAATTGCAACATTTAAGAAGCATTTGGATGGATATATGAATAGAAAGGGTTTGGAGGGAGATAGGCCAGGTACTGGCAGGTGGGACTAGATTGGATTGGAATATCCTGGCGGCATGGCCGGGTTGGAATGAAGGGTCTGTTTCCATGCTGTACATCTCTATGACTGTAAGATCGGCTGAATGGTCTAATCAAAAATTACCTGTGGTTCAAATCATAATATCGTCCAGGTTCCACAAGCCATCTCCTGTCCCATCCTGCAGGTTCAATGAATCCCGGAACATCTAATCTTCTGCAAGTCCCACGTCCCTTCCGACATTTGTACCATCCTCTAGGTTCTGCAGCCCTTCATAACATGGCCCAGACTCTCCAACTCCTCCTTCCTCTGCAATGTTCCCCAGAAGGGCACTGGAGGATGGTGGGTGTTACAGAGATATGGAGGGACAGCAGGACGGGAGGATTTTGCAGACAGTGGGAATATATGGACTTGAGGAGGTTTCACAGTTTATAAGTGTTGTAGGGACTGGAGGAACTCACAAAGATAGAGATAGTTTTAGATTGGAGGATTCTGCAGAAAACCTTTACGTGGTTAAAGGCAGGATTCTTAGCAGCGTGCAGGAACAAAGGGATCCTGTGTCCCTCAGGTTCCCACCCAAGTTGACAGGCTGTTAAGAAGGCGGATGGTGTGTTGGCTTTCATTAGCAGGGGGATTGAATTTAAGAGAGGTGAGATTTTGCTGCAGCTCTACAGAACCCCAGTTAGACCACACTTCGAATATTGTGAACAGTTCTGTTCGCTTCATTATAGGGAGGACGTGGAAGCTTTAAAGACAGTGCAGAGGCGATTTGGCAGGATGCTGCCTGGACTGGAGGGCATGCCAATAGAAGGTCGGTTGTGGAAGCTAGGGCTTTTCTGATCACAGCGAAGGAGAAAGAATGGTTTTTTGATAGAAGTGTACAAGGGAATGAGAGGCATAGATAGAGTGGATAACCAGAGACTACTTTCCATGGGGAAATGGCTATCACAAGGGGAGATAAGTTTAAGGTAATTGGCAAAAGGTTTAGCTTAGATATCAGAGGGATATGGGCCAGGTGCTGGCAGGTAGGACTAGATTGGGTTGGGATATCCTGTCGGCATGGACGGGACTGGTACGTTATTTACACAGAGTGTGGTGGGTGCGTGGAATGGACTGCCAGCCATGGTAGTAGATTCAGACACATTACAGACATCTAAGCAACTCTTGGATAGGCACATCAATGATAGTAAAATGTAAGGTATGTAGGTTCATTTCATCTTTAGAGTCGGCTAAAAGGTCAGCACAATATTGAGGGCGGAAGGGCTTGTACTGGAATGTGCTATTCCATGTTCTAAATAACAAGGGTTATGATGGCAGCAAGAGGTTTTGGGAAGCGGGAGAGGGTGCGTTCTGAATGAAGTGACACAAATAGAAGGCATTGGTAAAGTTGTATGAGGTAACAGAGGCAGCAATGGTCTGATCTGGAGCAGATGACCATACTGCAAGAATTGTGGGGACTGGAGGGGCTTTCACAGGGAGGGAGGAGCATAGAGCCACAGGAGGTTACAGAAATGTGGAGAGCTGTAGGGCCGACAGGAGTTCATGGAGATGGGGAGGTTGGGAGGAATGGGGCAGTTTACATGGATAAGGATGTTGGGAGGATGGGGTGTTTTAAACAGACAGGAATGTTTTAGGTGAATGGAGCTGAGTACAGAGATAAAGTGGGTTGGACAGATTGGAAAAACAAATAGACGTAAGGAGGGTAGTCGTGACTGAAGATGTTTATAGACACAGGAAGGCTTAGGTACTGCAGATTATTTAGATTAAGGGAGTGTGGAATCAGACTGATTCTCCAAGTAATAAAGACAGCAATTTTGGTTGGAGACAGTTTCACAGATGAGGGAGCATTAGTAACCTCCTCCAGTTTGGTCAGAGTGGGGAAGGGTTGGAGGGGAGGGTGATGTTTACACATGGAAGAGCTGGAGAAGATTGTGGAAATGAGTAGATGGATGGAGACACTGGAGGAGCTTATATTGACAGGGTGGGTGCTCATCAGCCAAGGATCCCTAACCCTGCCAGCTTTTCCCCTTACCCCAATGGGGCACACTGGTCCTGGATTCTTGAGATCACACTTTGAAAAGCCTCCCATTTGCCAGTTGTTCCTTTTCCTTCAAACAGACTCACCCAATCGATTAGAATCATAATGTGGAGGTGCTGGTGTCGGACTGGGGGTGGACAAAGTTAAAAATCACCCGACACTCGGTTCCAGTCCAACCGGTTTATTTGAAAGCACTAGCTTTCAGAGCACTGCTTCTTCATCAGGTGGTTGTGGAGCACAATCCTAAGGTACAGAATTTATAGCAACAGGATGGCAGTGTCATTGAATATAATATAAAACAAATTTAGTTTAAGCCTTTCATCTGTTACAGTGATGACCAGCACTTCCAAAGCGAGTTGGATTATAACTGGGCATTGTGCAATTTTAAATTTATGGCATTGACGCTAGCCAGATCCTGCAGAATGGCCCCAAACCTGGCACTGTTCCAGTATTCCTCTTCAATCTGTGGACCTGCTGATCTTTTTCCATAACTATGTTAAAACGAAGACATTTGTGGGCACTGGACCCAAAGTGTTCTCTGAATGACAGTTCAGTCACTTGCCCGACCTAGTTTTCTGAGGGGAGGTCCAGTGTTGCACGTGCCTGAGTAGAGTAGGGCCCTCTGCATATTGATTTAGGAACCTTCGTTGGACACATTTGAAAACATGCCCTCCATCCAGGTATTTCTATACTCGAGGTAGCCCAGTCAGTACAGGGAGTATTAAAATCTCCAGCCGTGCACTCCTCTATTATTTCTATAGTTATCTGCAATCTCTCTACACAGCTGCTCCTCTGGTATCTGTTGGGTCTACAACAGTCTACAATACAGTCCCAACAAAGTGACCAACCCCCTTCTTCTTTCTAACTTCTAACCATGTGGAATTTTAAATGAATATATGTTTTTAAAATTGGAATGAACAATCCATAAATAAGCATTGATAACTATCCAAACACTTGACCTTCAGAGAAAGACAACAGTTCACTCTCATGTGGTCTGCACGACATACCCACAGCAAAGTGTTTGCCTCTCAATTACCCTGTGAAATGGGCGAGCCAGCTGCTTAGCTCAAGGGCAGCAAGGGATGGGCAATAAAGGCTAGTCAGACACAGACACCCACATCCCATACCTGATTTTTAAAAGATCCATTCAGATTGGTCCCAGCACAGTTCCAGTGGAACAATGTCCTGGCCAATCACTTTGGTAGGTTTATGGACAGGGCTTTAAACTGACAGAGAGGATGCAGGGACAGGCTTCAGGTGAAAGGAGCTTTCCAAATCCAAAGAGAAAACGTGAAGCATCAGAGCAGCGTGGGAATGTGACTGAAGACAACAGAAAGGAACAGGATGGGACAAAGTTTAACTAAAACTGTACATCAGCAAATCCATTTGTGACAGGAAATTGTGGGAACGAGTAAATTATGTTTTTTATTAATGGACAAAGTCTCTGCAACAAGCTGGATGGATTTGTGACACAGAGATATAAGAGATTTAGACACCAGAAAAATGTGGTTACAGGGCAAACAAAAGGTGGAACATAATGTGCACATCCTCCCCGTGTCTGCGTGGGTTTCCTCTCGGTGCTCCGGTTTCCTCCCACAGTCCAAAGATGTGCAGGTCAGGTGAATTGGCCATACTAAATTTCCCGTAGTGTTAGGTAAAGGGGTAAATGTAGGGGTATGGGTGGGTTACGCTTCGGCGGGGTGGTGTGGACTTGTTGGGCCGAAGGGCCTGTTTCCACACTGTAAGTAAACTAAACTAAACTAAACATAAATATTCAATTGTTCACAACCTTGTGCAAATTCAGGCAAAATGGACGACGCTAACAAGAATGGGTAACAAAGGCATTACAGAGAAGGCATTTGGCATCAGATCATGAAGTAGAGTCAGTCTGAATGTAAATTCTGGCTACTACTTGCCAAGGACACAAGCAGCAGAACAGTTTTAGACCACCGACCGAACAGCATTTCATAGCTCGTCACTGCAATAATTAGGAATTCATTGGAATCTTTAATAAATGCATGGTGAACATTTAGAGAAACGTCAATATTTGCAAAGTCCGGAACAATCACACTGACAACAGTGATATTGGAAGAGGAGTTCAGAGAATTTTTTTCGGTGTTTCTGAGAAAAACATATTGTGCAACTGGCGAGGGACGTAACTATCTCAGAGAGACTGTTGTGTGATAAAACTTAGTGAATGAGTAATGTCACCTGGAGAGATCCTCTGGGAAATTGTGATAAAGTTCAGTTTAAAGTAATATAAAGTTTTAAAGTGAATCACAGAAAGGACAAGCTACAACTCGAAACAAAAATAGCCAATTACATGAGTTTGAGAGGAGAACTGACCAAGATAAACAGGCTAAACAGACTGAAATATGTGCCTGTAAATGAACAGTGGAAAACATTTGAAGGAACAGTGTAAAATACTCAACAAAAGGGCATTCCACTGAAACAGACAAAAACTCAGCAAGAAATCCCCACTGGTCCATCACTCAGGACAAAATGGATCATATTCGATTCTGAGGGTGAGAAGATCACCACAAAGTACTTAAAATCCTGAAGTGTTAGAGAGTTTTAGAGTAAGTTTTAAAGGGATTGCAGTGGGTCTGCTAGCAGGAGGGGGGCAATGGGAAGGGGAATCGTTGTCAAGGTTTATTGACACGATACGAACATGGAGAGGTGAAGGTGGTGATAGTGTGACAGAGAGTGGTCACTGCCTGGACCAGCATTCTTTGACCCCATGGTAATTACCCAGAGATTGCTGGGGCCCTGGTGGATATATATAACACTTTGCTGGACACAGGTAAAGTGCCGAATGACTGGAGGATTGCTAATGTGGTTCCTTTTTTCAAATAGGGCAGCAGCGATAGGCCAGGTAATTACAGAGCAGATAGTCTGACAGCAGGGGGAGGGAAATTATTGGAAACAATTGTAAGGATGAATCAACACTTCCAAAGGTAAGGATCAACTCGGTTTAGACATCACGGATTTGGCAGAGGGAGATACTACCTGAGGAATTCAGTTCAATTTTTTAAAAATTGTGCTCAAGTATATTGATGAAGGCTGTGCAGATGATGTGGTTTACCTGGACTTGAATAAGTCCTTAAACAAGATCCAACATGGAAGGCTGGTCCAAAAGGATTGGGTTCCAAGGCAAGTTGGCAAATTTGATGCAAAATTGGTGGATAGAATATTTTCACCAGCGGGTGTACCACAGAGATCTGTGCAGGAACCATTGAACATTAATAACTCGGATGTGAAAGCAGAAGGTATCATTAGTCAGTTTGCAGATGACATAAAGGTGAGGGTTTTGTTCACAGTGAGGAGGATGGTCTCTGTCTGCAGTCCGATGTCGATCGGATGATAATCTAAGCAGAGTTTAGTTCTGATTGAAGTGAGGTAATACTCTGTGGGAGGTACGATAAGAGAAGAACAGACATAATGAACGGGAGGTCCTTGCGGAGTACTGAGGAATACAGGGACCTTGATGGACAAGTCCATAGATCCCTGAAGGTATCAGCACAGGTTGACAGGGTGGGAAAGGCACATCAACTGGGAGCGGGAGAGGGACCCATATCCTGGTGGGGTGAATTGCGAGAGCTGCTTGAGAGGATATAACCCAGTCTGGCAGCGTATTGGACGTTAAATAAATGTAAGGTCAGAAAGAAGATTGAGGCTGGTACACGAGTTAAAGACAGCAATTTCGGCAGACAAGGCAGGCAAGAACATAACAGGGAATGGGGGAAAACTGATGATGAAACTGTATTTATTTCAATGCAAGGGGCCTGACAGCTAAGGAAGATGAACTCAAGGCATGGATTGGAACATGGGACTGGGATATCATAGTTATTACAGAAACACAGCTGAGGGAGGGTCAGGATTGGCAGTTCATTGTTTCAAGGTAGAGATGCTACAGGAAGGGGAGGCAAAAGAGGACGTGTGGTGGTGGGTTTTGATTGCATGAATCGTCACAGCAGTACTTAGAGAGGATATTTCTGTGGGATCGCCCAGTGAAGCTATGTTAGTGGAACTGAGAAATAAGAATGGATCATCACTTTGATACGATTGGACTGCAGACCCAGAATAATCTGTGGCAGACTAAGGAACAAATATGTCGGGACATCTTAAATATCAACCATAATAATAGGGCTGTTATGGTAGCGTTTTTGAACTTTCCAAAGAGAGACTGGGACTGCCAGTGTTCAGTGTTTGCAAGGGAGGAATTTGGTTATGTGTTCCAGAAAACTCCCAATCAATATGTAAATGACCTGAAAAGAGAAAGGGACAAAACCTGACCTCCCCTTGGGAATTAAGGTAGGGAAAGGGACTGAGATGTGAGTGGGAAAGCATTTTAACAAAGTGACCACAGTTCTAGTAGTTTGAAAACAGCTTTGGAAAAGGACAGGCCTGGTCCACAAGTGCAAGTTAAAAAATGGAGCTTGACCAATCTTGATCGTATTAGCCAGGAACTTTCAAAATGTGATTGGGGAAGGGAATTATTTACAGGGAAAGGGAAGTTTGGCAAGTGAGAATATTTTAAAAGTGAGATAAACTGATCGATCAGCGCCAGCATTTTCCTGTTTGTGGGTAGGTCAATGCTGACAGCATTCGGAAACACTGGCTGTCTATTGAGGGTCTGGTCAAGGAAAAGGGGGCACATGTCAGGTATAGCCAGCTAGATCAAGGGAATCCCTGAGGATATACAGGTGCTGTAGGAATACACTTTGAGTAGAAAACAGGAATGGAGAAAGGCTAAATGAAATAGCCTCAGCAGAGAAGGAAAGGGAAATCTAAATGTCATTGTATCAGTGTATTAAGAGTGCATAAGTAACTCAGGACAAAATAGTGTCCATTAAAGATCAATGAGGCCATCGATGTGAGGAACTGCAGGATATTTGCTAAGATCCTAAACAATTATTTCACTCCAGAACTGACTGTGGAGCAAGACTGGGGAACTCAGGGAACAAGAGTAACACATTAGACCACAATTGGAGTTCTCTGCAATTCCAGTCTCTCGGCTACAGGAAAGATGTTGTGAAACTTGAAAATGTGAGAAAAGATTAACAAAATATTGCCCGGGTTGTTGCTGACTAAGCTGGGGTTACTGTCACTGGAGAATCGGAGACTGAGGAATGACGTTACAGAGGTTTATATGAACATGAGCGGTATGGATAGGGTAAGCATACAAGGCCTTTTCCCAGAAGTTGGGGAGCCCAAAACTAGAGGGTATAAGTTTAAGGTTAGAGGTGAATGGTTTACAGAGGGACTGAAGGGACAGCTTCTTCACACACATGGTGATGTGTGTATGGAATCAGCTGAGAGAGAAAGCAATGGAGAATGATACAATTACAACATTTAAAAGGTATCTGGATGGGCATCTGAAGAGTAAGGGTGTAGAGGTATATGGGCCAAATGTTGGAAAAGGGAATGGATTTATTTAGATCTTCTGATAATCCTGGACGAGTTGGGGACCGAAGGGTCTGTTTCTATGCTGTATATCTCTATGACTCAAAAAGAGTGCATGTTATAAAAGAGGTGGTGCTGGGGGTTTTAAAACTCCAAGCTATGGCAAGTCCCAGAACCTGATTAAGTGTATCACAGGGACACTGTGGGATGCTAGGAAAGAAATTGTGGAGCCCCTAGCAAAGGTATGTGTACTACTGACAGCCATGTGTGCTGGGCTGGCAGGCTGGAGGGTGGCATCATGGACAGTGAAGGAGGTTTTCTGAGATTACAAACGGATCTTGATGAAGTGAGTGAATGGGCTGAAAAACTAGAGATGGAATTCAATCTGAAAAGATATGAGGAAATGCATTTTGCAAAACAAACAAGGGTAGAGCTTATACAATTAATGTTCGGGCCTCAGTTAGTGTTTTAGAGCAGAGGGACCTCCGGGTTCACGTACATAATCCTTGAAGCTTGCATCACAGGATGGATAAGTCAGTGCTTGGCATGCCTGACTATTGCTCAGTCCATTGAGTGGAGGATTTGGGACGTCATGTTGAGATTGCACAGATATTTGTGTGGCCTTTTCTGCAATACTCTGTCCAGTTCTGGTCGCCCAGTTAACAGGGAGGATATTATTAAGCTGCAGGGGGTTCAGAAGAGATTTACCAGGATATTGCTGGGTATGGAAGGCTTGAGTTCTGAAAGATGGCTGGATAGGCTGAGTGTATTTTCACTGGAGCCTGGAGGTTGAGACATGATGCTATAAAGGTTTATGAAAAAAAAATGGAGGTATATAGATCAATTTAATGGTAGTTGCCTTTTCCTCAGGATGGGGGAGTCTCACGAGGAGGGGCCACATTTTTAAGGTTAGAGGGGAGAGATGTTCAAAACAAAGATATGGGGCAATTTCCTACACAGAGGGTGGTTTGAGTGTGGAATGAACTTCCTGAGAAAGATTAGATTACTTACAGTGTGGAAACAGGCCCTTCGGCCCAACAAGTCCACACCGCCCCGCCGAAGTGCAACCCACCCATACCCCTACATGTACCCCTTACCTAACACTACGGGCAATTTAGCATGGCCAATTCACCTAACCTGCACATCTTTGGAGTGTGGGAGGAAACCGGAGCAAACCCACGCAGACACGGGGAGAATATGCTACCTCCACACAGTCAGTCGCCTGAGGCGGGAATTGAACCCGGATCTCTGGCACTGTGAGGCAGCAGTGCTAACCACTGTGCCACCGTGCCGCCCACGAAGGGGTGGATGTGGGTAAAATTACAACGTTTAAAAGATATTTGGATAAACAGGTGAATAGGGAAGGGTTGGAGTGATATGGGCCTGCAACAGGCAGCTGGGAAGAGTTTAGTTTTAGATTATGGTGGGTATCAACTGAAGGGTCAGTTTCCATGCTGTATGGCTCTATGACAAGAATATGGTTTGATTCCATTATTGAAGAAAGGATCAGGGCTGGGCCCACTGATGTGCATCATCGACATAAACGATTTGGTTGAAAATATAGGAGTGATTGTGTGAAAGTTTGTTGATGATCAAATGAATGGTGTAGTTGGCAGTAAATGCGGTTATCAAAGGGGATCTTGACCAACTGGGCCAGTGGGCCAAGGAATGAAAGATGGAGTTTAATTCAGGGGTTGGATTTTGTTAAGACAAACCAGGGAGGACTAATACTGTTAATGGAAGGGCTCTGGCCAGGGTTGTTGAACAGAGAGAGAGAGAGACCAGGGGGTGCAAGTTACATTGTTCCTCAGAAATAGCATCACAGGTGGACAGGGTGGGGAAAGCGACAGTTGACACATTTGCCGACATTGGCCAGCACTTTGTTACATACGTTGGAGATATTTGTAACATTGTCCTAAATATTTCCCCTGGGCAGAGGAGGCCACGGGGCGACCCTAAGAATGGTCAATAACGAAGGGTAGGTGAGTCCAAAACTAGAGGATATAAACAGGAGGTGAGAGAGAGCAAGGGTTTAAAGAGGGAGCTGAGAGGGATCATTATCCACAGAGGATGGTGCATAGACGGAACAGACTGCCTCAGGCACATGGGAGAAACAAGAACAATTATAGCATGGAAAAGACATTTGGGCAGGTACAAGGAGAGGAGAAGTTTTGAAGAGATAAGGGCCAAATGCAGCAAATGAGACTCATTCAGTTTAGGTAACATGGGCAGCATTGAGGAGTTGGACCACAGGTTCTGTTTCTGTGCTGTATCGCTCTGTGACCAGTTAAAGAGGATTACAGTACAGATATAAAGCGGGTTGTAGACACTGAAGCAAGTTACAGCGATGGGGATAGTAGTCTGGAATGCAGTACGTTTCAAATATGTGGACGGAGTATCGGGAATGGAGCAGGTTACAGGGACAACTACTGTTATAGGAGTTACAAATGACTGAAGACACTGGTGCACAAGCCATGCCACAGATACAGTGTTGCAGACTATTGAGTCGTAGTACAGTATTGGAGGGAGAACACAGAACAGAAAGATCCCAGGCAGCATTCCCAACCTCTCGTCGGAGGCCTGCTTTAACCTCTGTTGTCCTGATGCTCACTAAGACAGCACAGGACTGGATTGATAACTCTGAACTCCCGAAGCTGTCTCAGTGCAACATAAGTTAAAGTCGATGTGGTGATTGAGCACGGAGTGTGTCTGTACTGTGCTCCCCATCCAGCACTGTATCTATATCATGTCTTGTTAGCGATGTTTGGAGCCCTCTCATTGCTCTCTGCTCTGTGCACTGTGAGTGACCTTACCTCACTGCAGGATTTATTGAAGGCTCCAGATCTCCCTTCCCGTTGCCTCTCTGCCTGACCAACCATCTTCAATGAGGTGATGGATGAGACACACAGCAGTTGGGAAGTCTATTGAGTCAGCAACTTCTTGAGTACCTACAGGAGACAGGGAAATAGACAGAATGTTAAATTAGACTGATGCAGTGAGGGTTACACAAGGAGAATGGAAATGAGCCCCACAGATATCTGGAAAGTCCCAAACTCCATCCCTGGCCTGTGCTGTTGCGTCCCTCTGGAGTGGAGAATTCTGTTAGCTCAGGATCTGGAGTAGCTGCAAGAGTGAGAGACGCTGACAGAGACAGCAATTAGACCCACACAGTGAGGGATACCACATGGAGAGAGACAGTGATATCAGCAGAGTGCTGGAAGACTTCAGGATCACACAGTCATGTTGGAAGAATGGGTTTAGCTTCATGTATCAGTGCTCAGGGATGAGCAACCAGTGAGCAGGTGAAGTGTTGGCCTATTAACATTATTGTTAGGGAATTTATCCAAAAACTCAGCTAATGTTCAGGGGCGGTAGGTTTGAAGCCCATCATAAGATATGGTGGAATTTAAAATCAATAATTTTTAAAATAGCAATTAACAATCCATAGACAAATATGAAACGATTGCTGATGTACAAAAATCACAGCCCCTGAGATTAGATTCCCTACAGTGTGGAAACAGGTCTTTCGACCCAACCAGTCCACACCATCCCTCCAAAGAGTAACCCACTCCGACCCATCTCACTCGACCTAATACGCCTAACATTATGGGCAATTTCGCATGGCCAATTCGCCTGACCTGCGCGTCTTTGGACTGTGGGAGGAAACCGGAGCATCCGGAGGCAATTCACGTAGACACAGGGAGAATGTGCAAACTCCACAAAGTCGCCCGGGGCTGGAATCGAACCTGGGACCCTGGGGCTGTGAGGTAGGAGTGCTAATCACTGAGCCACCGTGCCACCCACTTGCCCTTTCAATAACGAGATCTGATCATCCTCACGTGGTCTGCACGACATCCCCACAGCAAAGTTTTTGCCTCTCAATGATCCTCTGAAATGGCCAAGCAAGCTACTCAGCTCAAGGGCAGCTAGGGCTGGGCAATAAAGGCTGGTCAGCCAGAGACACCCACATCCCCTACCGGATTTGTATTAAAAAAAATCCATTAGGATGGTCCCACTGGAACCGTGATGGGACCAGTGTCCTGGCCAATCATGTCTGTAGGTTAATGGACAGGGCTTTAAACTGACAGAAAGGATGCAGGGACAGGGTCCAGGTGAAAGGAGCTTTCCAAATCCAAAGAGAAAAGGTGAAGCATCGGAACAGTACGGGGATGTGGCTGAAGGCAATCAGAAAGGTACAGGATGGGACAGCGATAAACTAAAACTGTACATCAGTGAATAGGTTTGTGACAGGAAATTGTGGGAAAGAGGAAATTATGTTTTTTTTCAATGGACGAAGTCTTATCAATAAGGCAGATGGATTTGTGATACTGAGATAAAAAAGGTTCAGACAACAGAGTGACATGGTTACAGGGTGAACAAAAGGTGGACGTAAATATTCAACGGATCACAACCTTGCAGAAACTCAGGCAAAATGGGTAACACTAACAATAATGGGTAAGAAATACATCACAGAGAAAGCATTTGGCCTCAGATCATGAAGTAGAGTCAGTCTGAATGTAAATTCTGGCTACTACTTCCCAAGGACACAAGTAGCAGAATAGTTTTAGCCACCAAAAAGCATTCCGTTGCTGATCACTGCATTGCACAGGAACTCATTGGAATTTTTTAACAAACACATTGTGATAATTTTGGGAAACATCAATATTCAAAATGTGGGACAGTCACACTGGCAAGAGTGATATTGGAAGAGGAGTTCAGAGAATTAGTTTTCAGTGTTTCTTTGAATAACAAATTGTGCAACTGGCTGGGGACATAACTATCTCAGAGCGACCATAGTGTGATGAAACTTTGTGAATGAGTAATGTCACCTGGAGAGATCCTCTGCAAAATTGTGATAAAGTGCAGTTTAAAGAAATATAAAGTTTTAAAGTGAATCACAGAAAGGCCAAGCTACAACTAGAAACAAAAATAACCAATAACATTAGTTGGAGAGGAGAACTGACCAAGGTAAATAGGCTAAACAGACTGAAATATGTGTCTGTCAATGAACAGTGGAAAACATTAGAAGGAGCAGTTTAAAATACTCAACAAAAGGACATTCCATTGAAACAGACAAATCCTCAGCAAGAAATCCCCATCGGTCCCTCACTCAAGTAAAAAGGATATTAGATTATCGGGCTTAGAGGATCACCAAAAAGTACTTAAAATCCTGATATGAGAGAATGTTTTACGAGTAAGTTTTAAAAGGATTGCAAAGGGTCTGCTCGCAGGAGGAGGTCAGATGGAAGAGGGAATAATTGTCAATGTTTTATGTCCCAAAAGGAACCGGGAGAGCTGAAGGTGCAGGAGGTGGTGAGAGTGTTACAGAGAGGGGTCAGGGTCTGAACGGTGTTACAAAGCCAGTACAGATTGCTACAGCTGGAGGTGTTTGCAGAGGTAGGGAGGGATGTATGTATTTTTATTTATTTATTCATGGGATGAGGATGTCACTGATTGGACCAACATTCTTTGCCCCACTTATCCAGAGTACAGCACAGAGTCAGCCATATTGCTGTGGGTCTGGTGTCACGTGCAGGCCAGACCAGGTTAGAATGTCAGATGTTCTTCTCGAAAGGACGTAAGTGAACCAGATGAGTACTTCCTACTGGTCAACAATGCTTTTATGGTGGCCTCACCAATGTCCTGTACAGCCAGAACATGACATCACAACTTCTACTCTCAATGCTCTGCCCAAAGAAAGTAACCATTCCAAATGCCGGCTTCACCAGCCTGTCTACCTGTGACACCACTTACCAAGAATTGTCTTCCTGCATCCCTGGGTCTCTGACTGACAACACTACCCAGGGCCCGAACATTAACTGTACAGGTCCCACCCTGGTTTGTTTCACCAAAATGGAACACTTCACCTTTATCTAATTAAACTCCATCTGCTATTCTTCAGCCCACTATCCCAGCAGTACTGTTCATCCTGTTGTATCATAGATAACCTTCTTCACTGACCACTTTACCAACAATTTCAGTGTCACTCAAAAAAATTACTTACCAGGAAACCAATACTCCCATCCAAACTACTTATCCAAACGACAAACAACAGTGGACCCACTTCACCGCTGGTCACATGTCTCCAGTCAGAGAGGCAACATGTCTCCCATCACCCTCTGTCTCCTACCATCAAGCCCAATTTTGTATCCAGTTGACTAGCTCCTCCTGAATGCCATATCCTTTTACATTGATCTGAGCTTATTACCCAGTTTACCATACAGAATGTAGAACACAGAACAGTACAGCACAAGACCCTTCGGCCATGATGCCATGCCAATCTTTTACCCGACTGTAAGATCAAACTAACTTATATACCCTTCCTTTTGCTGTCATCCACATGCCTATCCAAGAGTCTGTTAAAATGTCCCGTTCCACCCACCCACCACTGTCTGTGTAAAGAACCTACATCTGAAATCTCCCCTTACCCATCCTCCAATCACCTTACAATTATCCTCCCCTGTACCATGTATGCCATGGGATAAAGACGTCTCTCACTGTTCACTCTATCCTTGCCTCACACCATCTTGTTCACCTCTGCCAAGTCACACCTCACCCTTCTTCACTCCAATGAGAAAAGCCTTAGCTCCCTCAACCTTTCTTCATAAGACATGCCCTCCAGTCCAGGTAGCATCCTGGTAAATCTCCTCTTTACCCTCTCTAAAGCTTCCACATCCTTCCTGTAATGAAGGGATCAAAACTGTACACAATATTCTAATTGGGATTGAAACAGGGCTCTATAGAGCTGCAGCATAACCTCATGGCTTTAAAACTCAATCCCCCAGCTAATGAAAGCCAATACAACATATTCTTTCTTAACAACACGATCAGCTTGGTGGCAAATTTGATGGATCTCTGGTCATGAAATCCAAGATCCATCTGTTCCTCCACACTATTCAGTATTCTGCCTTTACCCCTGTATTCTGCATTCAAGTCTCACCTTCCAAAATGCAGCACTTCACACTTTTCCAGATTTGACTTCATCTGCCACTTCTCAGCCCAGCTCTCCATCCTGTCAATGTCCCATTGCAACCTCCAGCAGACATCCACACTATTCACCATTCCACCAACCTTCGTGTCATTATCAAACTTTCTTACCCACTCTTCGACTCACACATCCAAGTCGTTCATAAAATCACAAAGAGCAGAGAGTTTTTGACCTCTCCCTGCAGAAACCCACTGGTCACTGAGCTCCAGGCTGAAAGATTTCCATTTGTCATCACCCTCTGTCTTCTATGGGCCAGGAATTCTGTATCTAGACAGGCAGGTTTCCCTGTATCCCATGCTCTGTACTTTCTCAATGAGCCATAAATGTGTTTTGTCACATTCTCAAAGGATTCAATAAGATTTGTGAGGCATGACCTGTCCCTTACAAAGCCAGGATTACTTTCTCTAATCAAACTATGGTTTTCCAAGGAATCATAAATCCTGACTCTCAGAGTCCTCTCCAATAATCTGCACATCACAGACAGAAGACTGACAGGTCTGTGATTCCCAGGATTATCTCTATTCCCTTTCTTGAACAATGCATGGCTGATTCACCTAACCTGCACATCTTTGGGCTGTGGGTGGAAACCGGAGCACCTGTCAGAAACCCACGCAGACACGGAGAGAATGTGCAAACTCCACACAGACAGTCGCCTGGGGCTGGAATTGAAATCGTGTCCCTCGTGCTGTGACGCAGCAGTGCTAACCACTGAGCCACCGTGCTGCCCCATGTAACTCTCTCGAGCCCTGCTTCTGATCCTTAGTTCCTCAAACTTAAGTTAGCTTCCTGCTTCCTCTTGACTAGATGTTCTACATCACTTGGAACCTTGTCAAATGCTTTACTGAAGTTCATGTAGACAACACTGACTGCTCTGCCTTCATCTATCGCTTGGTCAACTCTTCGAAGAGTCAATCCGGTTTGTGAAACATGGTTTCCCACTCACAAAGCCATGCTGACTATCTCTAATTAGCCCTTGCCTTTCCAAGTATATGGAGCTCCTTTCTCTCAGAATCTCCTCCAACAACTTCCCCATCACTGGACTCACTGGGCTGTGATTTCCTGGCTGCTCCCTGCAGACCTTAAGTGATGGAACAGCATTAGCCACCCTCCAGTCTTCCAGTAACTCATTGTGTCTGTTGATAATATAAATATCTCTGTTAGGGACACTGCAATCTCTTCCCCAGATTCCCACAATATACTAGGATCGACCTAATGCGCTACTGAAGATTGATCTACCTTTATTTGTTTTAAGATTCCAGCACTTTCTCTTCTCTGGTGAGGATTCTTTCAAAGACATCACTATTTATTTCCCCAACTTCCTGAGCTTCCATGTCTTTCTCCACAGTAAATACTGACAACACTATTTTGTCTAATATCTCACCCACCTCCTGACAGTTAAGGTGCCCTATTCTCTACCAAGTTACTCTTTAGCCCTTATTGAAACTTGTGTAAATGTTTCTGAAAATTCAAATAATTCGTATCCTCGGTACAACCACTCCTACACCCGTATCTCTTCCGCCATTTATATTCACACCAATAAAAATAAAATCCAACAGGTTCAAAAACACATTCTCTTTTTCTTAAAAGCGTTTCTAAGGGTCCAGTTATTGTTCATTGACATATCCTTTCAAACATATTTCAGCTCCCAACCTACTGTCAGGCTAACATTGTTTGGTTTCAGACTGGCAGCAGAAAGGGTTATGGGAGTTCGTGTTTATCAATCTGAGAAATGTAGCTTACAGGTTCAACAGGTAATAGAGGTTTTGGAAATAGGGAGGGTCGTGGGGACTGAAGGACATTATGGAGATAGGGAGTGATGTGGGGCCTGAAAGGGGCCAAAGAGATCTGCAGGGCTGTTGGGCCTGAAGGAGGTTGCACAGATCAGGAGGATCATGGGGATTGAAGGAGGTTACTCTGAACGGGAGGGTCGTTGGGTCAGGATGGGATAATGGAGATAGGGAGGGTTGTGGGACCTTTTGGAGGTTATGGAGTTAGGGAGGTTTGTGG
Source organism: Chiloscyllium punctatum (assembly GCF_047496795.1). Lineage (NCBI taxonomy): Eukaryota > Metazoa > Chordata > Chondrichthyes > Orectolobiformes > Hemiscylliidae > Chiloscyllium > Chiloscyllium punctatum. The sequence goes on from NC_092756.1 coordinate 19,391,175, forward strand.
GGAATGATTCAGATTGCATGGATAGGAAGAGTCGTGGGGACTGAAAGAGTTTATGGAGACAGGGAGGGCTGTGGGGACTGAAGGAGGTTATATAGATAGTAAGTTTATAGAGAAGCTCAGGAAAGAAGAGCAGGTATTGGCCATTTCACCACAGAGTCGGTCCCACCATTCAATGTGATCACGACTGATCATTTAACCCAGTACAGTATTCCTGCTTTCACACCTTACTCTGATATAATAGTGACTACTGGCATTTAGTGATACAGCGGGCTGTAGTAACTGGGACGGGGGTGTTGGCGGGGGGGGGGGGTCTTACAAAGATAGGGATGGTTGTGGAAGCTGGGACAGGTGATGGATACAAGGCGGGTTTTAGGAATGGGAGGACTTTACAGGGATTTGGAGGAATGCAGGGATGGGACGTGATAACAATCACAGGGAAGATTTTGGGAACTCGATCTGAGACGGGTACAGCTGAGAACAGAAGTGAGTCAAACAGTCAGGGCAGACAGGAACAAGGTAGGACTAATAAATTAAACTGCATTTATTTCAATGCAAGGGGCCTAACAGGGAAGGCAGATGAACTCAGGGCATGGTTAGGAACATGGGACTGGGATCTGACAGCAATTACAGAAACATGGCTCAGGGATGGGCAGGACTGGCAGCTTAATGTTCCAGGATACAAATGCTACAGGAAGGATAGAAAGGGAGGCAAGAGAGGAGGGGGAGTGGCATTTTTGATAAGGGATAGCATTACAGCTGTGAAATACATCCCAGAAATACATCCAGGGAAGTTATTTGGGTGGAACTGAGCAATAAGAAAGGGATGATCACCTTATTAGGATTGCATTACAGACCCCCCAATAGTAAAAGGGAAATTGCCAAACAAACTTGTAAGGAGATCTCAGCTATTTGTAAGAATAATAGGGTAGGAAGGGAAGGGGATTTTATCTTTCCAAACATTGACTGGGACTGCCATAGTGTTAAAGGTTTGGATGGAGAGGAATTTCTTCAGTGTGTACAAGACAATTTTCTGATTCAGTATGTGGATGTACCTACTAGAGAAGGTACTGCAAAACTTGACCTACTCTTAGGAAATAACGCAGGGCAGGTGAGTGAGGTCTCAGTGGGGGAGCATTTTGGGGCCAGCGACCATAATTCTATTTGTTTTAAAATAGTGATGGAAAAGGATAGACCAGGTCTAAAAGTTGATGTTCTAAATTGGAGAAAGGCCAATTTATAAGGCATTAGGCAAGAACTTTTGAAAGCTGATTGGAGGCAGATGTTCGCAGCTAAAGGGGCGGCTGGAAAATGGGAAGTCTTCAGAAATAAGATAACAAGAGTCCAGAGAAATTATATTCCTGTCAGGGTGAAAGGGAAGGCTGGTAAGTATTGGGAATTCTGGATGATTAAAGAAATTGAGTGTTTGGTTCAGAAAAAGAAGGAAGCATATGTCAGATATGGACAGGATAGATCGAGTGAATCCTTAGAAGAGTATAAAGGAAATAGGAGTATACTTAAGATGGAAATCAGGAGGGCAAAATGCGGACATGAGATAGGTCTGACAAATAGGATTAAGGAGAATGCAAAGGGTTTTTACAAATATATTAAGGAAAAAAGGGTAACTAGGGAGAGACTAGGGCCCCACAAAGTTCAGCAAGGCGGCCTTTGTGTGGAGCCGCAGAAAATGGGGGAGATACCAAATTAATATTTTGCATCAGTATTTACTGTGGAAAAGCATATGGAAGATATAGACTGTAAGGAAATAGATGGTGACATCTTGCAAAATGTCCAGATTACAGAGGGCGAAGTGCTGGATGACTTGAAACGGTTAAAGGTGAATAAATCCCCAGGAACTGATCAGGTGTACCCTCGAACTCTGTGGGAAGCTAGGGAAGTGATTGCTGGGCCTCTTGCTGAGATATTTGTATCATTGATAGTCACAGGTGAGGTGCCAGAAGACTGGAGATTGGCAAACATGGTGCCACTGTTTAAGAAGGGTGGTAAAGACAAGTCAGGGAATTATAGACCAGTGAGCCTGAACTCAGTGGTGGGCAAGTTGTTGGAAGGAATCCTGAGGGACAAGATGCACATGTATTTGGAAAGGCAAGGACTGATTAGGAATAGTCGACATGGCTTTGTGCGTGGGAAATCATGTCTCATAAACTTGATTGAGTTTTTTGAAGAAGTAACAAAGAGGATAGATGAGGGCAGAGTGATAGATGTGATCTATATGGGCTTCAGTGAGGCATTCAACAAGGTTCCCCATGGGAGACTGATTAGCAAGGTTAGAACTCATGGAATACAGGGAGAACTAGCCATTTGGATACAGAACTGGCTCAAAGGTAAAAGACAGAGAGTGGTGGTGGAGGGTTGTTTTTCAGACTGGAGGCCTGTGACCAGTGGAGTGCCACAAGGATCAGTGCTGGGCCCTCGACTTTTTGTCATTTACATAAACGATTTGGATGCGAGCATAAGAGGTATAGTTAGTAAGTTTACAGATGACACCAAAATTGGAGGTGTAGTGGACAGCGAAGAGGGTTACAACAGGATCTGAACCAGATGGGCCAATGGGCTAACTGGCAGATGGAGTTTAATTCAGATAAATGCGAGCTGCTGCATTTTGGGAAAGCAAATCTTAGCAGGACTTATACACGTAATGGTAAGATCCTCGGGAGTGTTGCTGACCAAAGAGACCTTGGAGTGCAAGTTCATAGCTCCTTGAAAGTAGAGTTGCAGGTAGATAGGATAGTGAAGGTGGCATTTGGTATGCTTTCCTTTATTGGTCAGAGTATTCAGTACAGGAGTTAGGAGGTCATGTTGCGGCTGTACAGGACATTGGTTTGGCCATTGTTGGAATGTTATGTGCAATTTCGGTATCCTTCCTATCGGAAGAATTGTTATGAAACTTGAAAGGGTTCACAAAATATTTACAAGGAGGTCCCCAGGGTTAGAGGATTTGAGCCACAGGGAGAGGCTGAATAGGCTGGGGCTGTTTCCCTGGAGCTTCAGAGGCTGAGGGGTGACCTTATAGAGGTTTACAAAATTATGACGGGCATGGATAGGATAGGATAAATAGACAAAGTATTTTATCTGGGGTCAGGGAGTCCAGAACTCAAGGGCATAGGTTTAGGCTGAGAGGGGAAAGATATAAAAGAGACCTAAGGGGCAACATTTTCACGCAGAGGGTGGTATGTGTATGGAACGAGCTGCCAGAGGATGCGGTGGAGGATGGTACAATTGCAACATTTAAGAGGCATTTGGATGGGTATATGAATAGGAAGGGTTTGGAGGGATATGGGTGGCTGCTGGCAGGTGGGACTAGATTGGGTTGGGATATCTGGTCGGCATGGACGGGTTGGACCGAAGGGTCTGTTTCCGTGCTGTACATCTCTATGACTCTATCACTCATAGAGGTTAGAGAAATAAACTGTGTGGTCGCGTCTGGAGGAGATTAAAGGTATAAAGGTTTATAGTTACCGAAGAAAATTACATCAAATCGGGACCAGCAGAGTTTACAAAGACTGAGTGCGTTTTAGAGACAGGAAGAGTTCATAGTCATCATTAGAAATGCAGAAACTAATTTATGAGAGAAGCAGGGTCACTCTGCACTGTGTCCAGAGACAAGGAGGAGTCTAACAGCTGGAGGAGGTTACTAAGGTACAGAGCTTTTTTTATTGTCGTGATGGGAAGGTTACAGAGATCATGAAGGTAGTAGGAATTCAAAAAGGTCACAAAGACAGGGAGGGTTTTCAGGTCTGGAAAGGACTACACTGACCAGGATGGGTTAAGGAACTGAAGAGTTGTTTTTCTTCAGTTAAGGAGAGATGTGACAGAACCCGGGATTAAAGGCAAAGGCAGAAACTTGGAGAGTTTTACTGATATGAGGAGCTTACAGAGATAAGCAGGATTGTAGGGGCTGATAGAGATAGGGAAAGTGGTATCAATGAAACAGACAATGGAGAAACTGACAGACATAGGGAGGGTTCTGTGGAACAGATGAATTTACAGACAAGATGGTGATAATGAAGCCTGAGAATTTTCTCATGTTCCTTGCCCAGCATTGTTCCTACATCATGCCCTCAGGGTCTGAATTAAAGTCCACGAACTCCTCCCTGTGCTGTTTACTGTGAGTGATCTTACCGGCTGCAGGATTTACTGAAGGCTCCAGATCTCCCTCTCCATCTCTCTCTGGCTGACCAACTGTCTTCCATGTGGTGATGGACGAGACAGGAGTTGGGAATTCTGCTGAGTCCGGGACATCAGGAATACCTACAGGAGACAGAGAAGTAGACAGAATGGGAAATTAGACTAATGCAATGAAGGTTACACATGGAGAATGGCACTGAGTCCCACAGAGATCAGGAAATTCCCAGTCTCCATCCATGGTCTGTGCAGTTGCTTCCCTCTGGAGTGGTGAATGCTGTTGGCTCAGGATCTGGAGTAGCTGCAAGAGCGAGAGACACTGACAGAGGCAGCAATTAGACCCACACAGTGAGGGATATCACATGGAGAGAGACAGTGATATCAGCAGAGTGCAGGAATGTATCAGGATCACACAATGGTATCATCAGAAGTGGTTCTGACCAGTGAGCACTGCTACCAGTACTCAGGGAGGACTGAGCTATTTTATTGGGATAGGCTCCTTTGGTACCAGGATTATGCAGTGTGCTATAAATGGACACAGATGAGGAGGGGGACAGGTCTGAGGTGAATGGAAATTCCCAAGTCCAAAGAGAAAGGTTGAAATATTGGAAAACCATGGAGATGTGAATGAAGACCAAAAGAAACAGTAAGGGACTGAGTTTAATTAAAATATGACATTGTCAAACAGATTTGTGACAGGAAATTATTGGTTAAAATAAAGTAAATGCCATTTCCGCCCCTCACAATTCCTCATGCACCACAAGTGACATCACTTCCGCCCCTCACATCATCGCTGATGTCACACACTCAGCGACTTCCACGCCCCCCACTGCCGTGTTTGCCATCACTTCCACCCTCACCAATGCCACTCACGTGCATTCTGCTGACACCACCCCCAGGTCCCACCGTCACCATCCCTGCCCCCAGAACCCTGAGGGGAACACCACCCCTGCTCATGACTCCATCCCCATTCCCCCTAACACCACACCCACTCCAGTTACAGGCTCCGTCACCTCCCCCAGCTCCACACCTACGCTTGGTCCCAGCTCCCAGTCCTGCCGAGTGTTCACCATTCCCCCGGACTCCCCCTCACTGAGGACGAATGAGCAGTCCTCAGCAAAGGCCTCACCTTTATCCCCTCCGTCCACACATCAATTAATTTAATACACGCCGTGACATCGAACACTTCTTCCACCACCTCCGCCTCAGAGCTTACTTTTACAATGAAGACTCCGCCTTTTTTCTGAGGTCCACCTTTGCCACCCTCCAATACACTCCATCCACCTGGACACCCCGCGCTGGCCTATTACCTGTCTTCGATTTCTTCATTTCCAACTTCCACCGAGACATTAACCACCTCAACCTATCTACCCCCTCCCCCACTCCAACCTCTGACCCATCAAACCTGCAGATAAAGGGGGTGCAGTGGTAGTCTGGTGCACTGACCTCTACACCGCTGAAGCCATGATGCCAACTCAAAGACACCTCCTCCTACCACCCCCTCTACCATGACCCACCTCCCATCACCAAACCGTCATCTCCCAGACCATACAGAACCTCATCACCTCAGGAGGAGATCTCCCACCCACAGCTTCCAACCTCATTGTCCTGGATCCCCCACTGCCCGGTTCTACCTCCTTCCCAAGATCCACAAGCCTGACCACCCTGGCCGACCCATTTTCTCAGCATGCTCATACCCCACCGAACTCATGTCTGCCTACCTCGACATTGTCCTGTCCCCCAGTCCAGGAACTACCCACATTCATTCGAGACACCACTCACACCCTCCACTCCTCCAAGACTTCCGTTTCCCTGGCCCCCAACACCTCATCTTCACAATGGATATCGAATCCCTCTACACCTCCATCCACCATGACCAGGACCTCCAAGCCCTCCGTTTATTCATCTCCCGATGTCCACAACAGTACCCTTCCACTGATACTCTCATTCGTTTGGCTGAACTTGTTCTCACCCTTAACAATTTTTCCTTCAAATCCTCCCACTTCCTCCAGACCAAAGGGGTAGCCATGGGCACCCGTATGTGCCCCAGCTCTGCCTGTCTCTTTGTTGGCTATGTAGAACAGTTGATCTTCCGTAGTTACACCGGCACCACTCCCCACATCTACCTCCGCAACATTGATGAGTGCATTGGCACCACCTCGTGCTCCCTCGAGGAGTTTGACCAATTCATCAACTTCACCAACACATTCCACCCTGACCTTAAATTTACCTGGACCATCTCAGACACCTCCCTCCCCTTCCTGGATCTCTCCATCCCCATTTATGACAACCAACTTGACACCGACATTTTTTACAAACCTACCGACTCCCACAGCTACCTAGATTACACATCTTCCCACCCGACCACCTGCAAAATTCCCATCCCGTATTCCCAATTCCTCCGCCTCTGCTGTACCTGCTCCCAGGAGGCCCAGTTCCACCACAGCACACACCAGATGGCCTATTTCTTTAGAGATCGGAATTGCCCTTCCCACGTGGTAAAAGATGCCCTCCAACGCATCTCGTCGACATCCCGCACCGCCGCCTTCAAACCCCACCCCTCCAACCGTAACAAGGACAGAACGCCCCTGGTGGTCACCTTCCACCCTACCAACCTTCGCATAAACCAAATCACTCACCGCCATTTCTGCCACCTCCAAACGGACACCACCACCAGGGATATATTTCCCTACTCACCCCTCTCCATTTTCCGCAAAGACCATTCCCTCTGTGACTACCTGGTCAGTTCCACGCCCCCCCCAAAAACCCACCCTCCCTTCCTGGCACCTTCTCCTTCCACTTCAGGGATTGCAAAACCTGCGCCCACACCTCTCCCCTCACCACCATCCAACGCCCCAAAGGAGCCTTCCACATCCAAAGTTTTACCTGCACATCCACCAATATCATTCATTGTATCCGTTGCTCCCGATGCAGTCTCCTCTACATTGGGGAGACTGGACACCTCCTAGCAGAGCACTTTAGGGAACATCTCTGGTACACTTGCACCAATCAAACCCACCGCCCTGTGACCCAACATTTCAACTCCTCCTCCCACTCTGCTGAGGACATGCAGGTCCTGGGCTTCCCCCAGCGCCACTTCCTCACCACCCGACGCCTACAGGAAGAACACCTCACCCTCAGCCTCGGAACACTTCAACCCCAGGGCACCAATGTGGACTTCACCAGTTTCCTCATTTCCCCTTCCCCCATCTCACACCACCTCCAGCCTTCCAGCTCAGCACCGCCCCCATGACCTGTCCTAACGGCCTATCTCCCTTCCCACCTATCCATTCCACCCTCCTCTCTGACCCATCACCCCATCCCCTCCCCTATTCACCCAATGTACGCTTTGCTACCTGCCCCCATCCTCCACTCTGACCTATCACCTTCTTCCCCACCCCATTCACCTATTATACTCTATGCTACTTTCTCCCCATCCCCACGCCCTCTCATTTATCTCCCCACTCTGCAGGCTCCCGGCCTCTGTTCCTGATGAAGGGCTTTTGCCCGAAACATCGATTTTCCTGCTCCTCAGATGCTGCCTGACCTGCCGTGCTTTTCCAGCACCACTCTAATCTAGACTCTGGTTTCCAGCATCTGCAGTTCATGTTTTTACCTTATTGGAGGAGGAGACGACCGAGATAAGGCATGTAGTAGACACTGAACCAAGTTACAGGGATAGGGATGGTAGTCTGGAATGCAGTACATTTCAAATATGTGGAGGGACTATCGGGAAGGGAGGAGGTTACAGCAATAGGATCTGTTATAGGAATTAAAAATTATTGAAGACACTGGACCACAAGACATGCCATAGATACACTGTTGCAGAGTAGGGAGTTTTAATATAACAGAACTGACATTGGGGTGGTGATTGAGCCTGGGGTGTGTGTGTGTACTGTGCTCCCCCTCCAGCACTGTATCTATGTTATGTTGTGTTAACAGATGTTTGGAGCCCTCTCATTGTCCTTTGCTCTGTGCACTGTGGGTGATCTTACTTCACTACAGGATTTATTGAAGGCTTCAGATCTCCTTTCCCTTTGTCTCTCTCTGGCAGACCAACTGCGTTCAATGAGGTGATGGACAATCCACCCAGCAGCTGGGAAGGCTATTGAGTCAGGACTTTCCTGAATACCTACAGGAGACAGAGAAATAGACAGAATGGGAAATTAGACAGATGCAGTGAGGGTTACACATGGAGAATGGCACTGAGCTCCACAGAGATCTGGAAAATGGAGCGATATTAAGTAATAGTCCCAGATTGCTGGAAGATGTCAGGATCACACAGTCATGTTGGAAGAATGGGTTTAGCTTCATGATGCCCTGGTATCAGTGCTCAGGGATGAGCACCCAGTGAGCAGGTGAAGTGATGGCCTCGTGGTATTATTGCGAGAGAATGTATCCAAAACCTCAGCTAATGTTCAGGGGAGGCAGGATTGAATCCCACCATCTGAAAAGGAGACATTTGAAATCAATACTTTAAAAAATAATAATTAACAATCCACAAATAAGTATGAGCCCATTACTGATGTACAACAAATCCAAACACTTGTCCTTTAGAGAAGGACATCTGCCCATCCTCACGTGGTCTGCACGACATCCCCACAGCAAAGGGTTTGCCTCCCAATTACCCTCTGAAATGGCCAAGCAAGTCACTCAGTTCAAGGGCAGCTCGGACTGGGCAAGAAAGGCTGGTCAGCCAGAGACTCACACATCCCCTACCTGATTTAAAAAAAAATCTATTAGGATGGTCCTCCTGGAACTGTGCTGGGACCAGTGTCCTGGCTAATCATGTCGGTAGGTTTATGGACAGGGCATTAAACTGACAGAGAGGATGCAGGTGAAAGGAGCTTTCAAATCCAAAGGGAAAAGGTGAAGCAATGGAACAGCATGGGAATGTGGCTGAAGACAAGCAGAAAGGGACAGGATGGGACAGAGTTTAACTAAAATTGTACATCAGCAAATAGATTGGTGACAGGAAATTGGGGAAGAGAGTATATTATGTTTTTTTTAAATGGACAACGTTGCTGCAATAAGGTCGATGGATTTGTGACACAGAGATAAAAGAGATTTAGACACCAGGGAGACATGGATACAGGGTGAACCAAAATATTCAGTGGTTCGTAATCTTGTGCAAACTCAGGCAAAATTGGCTAACGCTTACAATAATGGATAACAAAGGCATTACAGAGAAAGCATTTGGCCGCAGATCATGAAGTAGGGTCAGTCTGAATATAAATTCTGGCTACTATTTGCCAAGGAAACAATCAGCAGAACAGTTTTAGCCACCAAACAGCATTTCATTGTTCATCACTGCATTACACAGGAACTCAATGGAATTTTTTAACAAATGCATTGTGATAATTTTGGAAAACTTCAATAGTTGTATAATCTGGGACAGTCACACGGTCAACATTGATAATGGAAGAGGAGTTCGGAGAATTTTTTTTTCAGTGTTTCTTTGAAAAACACATTGTGCAACTGTTAAGGGACATAACTATCTCAGAGCGACCGTGTAATGAAACTTAGTGAATGAGTAATGTCACCTGCAGAGATCCTTCGGGAAATTGTGATAAAGTGCAGTTTAAAGAAATATAAAGTCTTAAAGTGAATCACAGAAAGGACAAGCTACAGCTAGAAACAAAAATAGCCAATGACATGAGTTTGAGAGGAGAACTGACCAAGATAAATAGGCTAAACAGACTGAAATATGTGCCTGTAAATGAACAGTGGAAAACATTTGAAGGAACAGTATAAAACACTCAACAAAAGTGGGCGGCACGGTGGCACAGTGGTTAGCACTGCTGCTTCACAGCGCCAGAGATGCGGGTTCAATTCCCACCTCAGGTGACTAACTGTGTGGAGTTTGCACGTTCTCCCCGTGTCTGCGTGGGTTTCCTCCGGGTGCTCCGGTTTCCTCCCACAGTCCAAAGATGTGCAGGTCAGGTGAATTGGCCATACTAAATTGCCCCTAGTGTTAGGTAAGGGGTAGATGTAGGGGTATGGGTGGGTTGCGCTTCGGCGGGGCGGTGTGGACTTGTTGGGCCGAAGGGCCTGTTTCCACACTGTAAGTAATCTAATCTAAAAGGACATTCAATTGAAACATTAAAAATCTCAGCAAGAAATTCCCACTGATCCCGCACTCAGGACAAAAGGGATCATACTAGATTATGAGGCTGACAAGATCACTAAAAAGTACTTAAAATCCTGAAGTGAGAGAGTGTTTTAGGAGTAAATGTTAATGGATTACAATGGGTCTGCCCGCAGGAGGAGGGCTGTGGGAAGGGGAGCCACGGTCAGGGTTCATTGACACGATACGAACAGGGAGAGGTGAAGGTGCTGGAGGTGGTGAGAGTGTTACAGAGAGGGGTCAGGGCCTGAACGGTGTTACAAAGCCAGGACGGATTGCTGCAGCTGGAGGGGTTTGCAGAGGTACGGAGGGACATCGGTATTTTTATATATTCATTCATGGGATGTGGGTGTCACTGCCTGGAACTACGTTCTTTGACCCCTCTGCTAATTACCCAGAGGGTAGCTCAGAGTCAGCCATATTGCTGTGGGTCTGGAGTCACATGTCGGCCAGACCAGGTTAGAATATTTGATGTCCTTCCCTAAAGGAGGTTAGTGAACTAGATGAGTTCTTCCTCCTGATCAACAATGTTTTATGGTGGCCCCACCAATATATTTTACAGCCACAACATGACATCCCAACTCTTACTCTTAATGCTCTCCCCAATGAAGGCGTGAGGCCTTACCTGACCCCTCACAAACCCAGACTGACTGTGGCTAATTTAACTATGGCTTTCCAAGTAGTCATAAATCCTGTCTCTAGAGTCCTCGCCAATAATCTGCACACTACAGACATTAGACCAAATCTGTAATTCCCAGAATTCTACCTCCGTAACATGAATCGGACTTTCCAAGTCTTCCCTCCTCTGCCATGTTCCCCAGAAGGGCACTGGAGGGTGGTGGGGGTTAAAGAGATAGAGAGGAATATCAGAACAGGAGGATTTTGCAGACATTAGGAGGGTTGCAGTGCCAAAAGGAGGCTTCAGTCATTGTGAGATTTCATGGTGATGAAAGCATTTGAGGAGGGAGGGAGGGAGGGAGGGAGGATTGTAGGGAAATGAGAGGTTTCATAGTTTAGGTGTTTTGTTAGGGCTGCAAGTGGTTACTGAGTTGGGGAGGTTTAAGCACTGGTGGATATTACATAAACATGTGGTTTTGGTTGCAATGCAGGAAGAGGATTCAGGAAGTTGGAGAGTATGGGGTCTGAATGAGGTTACACAAATGGGACGAGTTGTCAGGAGTGGAGGTGTTTACAGAGACAGCAATGGTCTGATCTGGAGCAGAGGACCCAGACTGGGAGGGACGTGGGGACTGGAGGTCGTTTCACAGGGAGGGAGGACCAGAGACCCACAGGAGGTTACAGAAATGTGGAGAGCTGTAGGGCTGACAGGGGTTCATGGAGATGGGAATGTTGGGAGGGATAGAGAAGTTTACAGAGATAAGGATGTTTGGAGGCCAGGGCTGGATCACAGACAGGGACTGTTTTAGGGAGCTGAGCAGATTACAGAGATAAAGAGGTTTGTATCGACTGGAAGATCAAACAGAGATATGCAGGGGAGTCGTGACTGGAGATGTTTATAGACATAGGAAGGCTTAGGTTCTGGGGGTAATGGAGGCTGTGGAATCTGGATTTCTTTTCAGAGACTGGGATAACAATTTTGGTCAGAGACAGTTTCACAGATAAGGGAGCATAGCACAGACAGGAGGAAGTTGTAGAGGAAGGTGACGTTTAAACAGATAGTGGTGTAAGAGCTGGACAAGGTTATGGAGATGGGTAGATGGTGGAGACACAGGAGGAGCTTACATTGACATGGGGGGTGATAGTGACAGGAGGGTGTTAAATAGATAGTGGGTTTTGTAGGGACTGGATTGGGAGAGGCACAGGCATGGAGTGAATTCGACAGATCAGGATTACTGCAGAGACCTGAGAGGATTACACTGATAGGGATGGTGGTCGGGTCTCCACAGACTGTTGGTGTTTAGGGAATGGAAGAGATTTGGTAGATAGGGAGGGATGTAAGAGCTGCAGGAGCTTGTGGAGAGTTGAAGAGTTGGAGCAATTTGCAGAGGTAGGTTTCTCAGACAGGAGTAGGTTATAGATAGTGAGGGTTGCGTGGTCGGAGTAAGTCAAAAAGAGGAGAGTTTTCGCGTCTGGAAGAGGTTACACTGACAGGGACAGTTGAAGAGACTGAAGCAAAAATACATGGAGAAGGTTACACAGATAGGGAGGTGAGTAGGGACTGAAGGTGAATACACAGACATGGAGGGTTGTATTGTTAGACGGAGCTGAGAGGGATAGGGACTGGTGTAGGGATTTACACAGATAGGGAAGGTTGTGTTTTTGGAGAAGGTTACACTGATACAGAGAGTGTTAGGGAGTGTTTAGTGGACTACAGAGGAGCTCAGAGAGAATGTATTATGGGGAGTGGAGGAGATTACAGACACAGAGATGACTGTCGGTTTGAAAAGAGCTTCTACAGATCCTCAGTGCCGTAAGGCTGGAGGGAGATTATAACAGTGAGTGTTGCCAAGACTTAATTACTTCACTGATATAGAGCAGGTCTCAGCACGTAAATGTCAAAGGGAAGTTGAGACAGTCCAGATGAGTTTTCAGAGATACAAATGTTTATGGGAGTTTCAAGAGGGAACAATGATTGGGAGTGCTGTACCAAATGGGAATAGTTATAGGGAGGGTTCTAAAAGCAGGAAGAGGTGACAGACATATCGATCTTTGCAAGGACTGGAGAAGCTTACATCGCCAAGGAGTGTGTTAGAGTCTGGAGGAGATTACAGTGTTAAGGAGAATATTGGGGATCAGGCAAGGTGTAAGAGACGGGGATGGTTGACAGGGCTGGACAATAACCTGAATAGAATCGCCATCGTGTGCAACCAGGTCATTCGGTCCAACCAGTCCATTCCAAAACTCTGAAGAGCATCCTACCCAGACCCACCCCTCTACCTATACATTAAACCCTGCATTTCTCGTGGTGAACTTACTTAAACCACACATTCCTGAATACCACAGTCAATTTATGATGGCCAATTCACTGATGATGCAAATTTTGGATACACACACACACACACCAAGGGAGCGAGACGCAAACACACACAGTGAGGGGGATACCCACAGACACACAGCGAGGGAAGGACATGCGCACACACACAGTGAGAGAGATACCCACAGACACACAGCGAGAGAGGGACACACACACAAATCAAGGGAGGGACACACGCAGCGAGGAAGCCACACACACACACACACACACACACACACACACACACACACACACAGACACACACACACACACACGCAGCGAGGGTGGGACAGGCGCACATGCAGCGAGGGTGGGACACGCTTCCGCACACACACAGACACAGCGTGGGAGGGACACGCACACACACACACAGTGAGGGAGCTACACGCACACACACAGTGAGGGAGGGATACACACACGAGGGAGGGACACACGCACACACACACACACACAGCGAGGGGGACACGCACACACACAGCGAGGGAGGGACACGCACACACACACAGCGAGGGAGGGACACGCACAGACCCGCAACGAAGGGACACACACGCACACACATACACAGCGTGGGAGGGACACGCACACACACACACAGTGAGGGAGCTACACGCACACACACAGTGAGGTAGGGACACACAGCGAAGGAGGGACAAGCGCACACACTGCGAGGGGGAGGGCTTGTGCACACAAATTGAGAGGGGGCACACACACGCAAAGCGAGGGAGGGACACGCAAACACACACACAGTGAGGGGAATATAGACAAACAAACGGCGAGGGAGGGACACACACACACTGCGAGGGACGGGGAGACACACACGTAAAGCGAAGGATGGACACACACACACACACACACACATACAGAGCAAGGGAGAGACGCGCACACACAGCGAGGAAGGGACAAACACACACACTTACGGTGAGGGGAATACATGCAGACACACAGCCAGGGAGGGAGGCGCGCGCGCGCACACACACACACACACACACACGTAAGGACATGCACACACAGCGAGGGAAGGACATGCACAAACACACAGAGTGAGAGAGGGACACACACATAAACAGCAAGGGATGAACACGCACACACACAGGGAAGGATGGACAAGCAGACACACGGCGAGGGGGAGGGCATGTGCACAGAAATTGAGAGGGGGCACGTACACACAGCGAGAGGGGACACGCACAGACATGGCGAGGGAGGGACACACGCACACACAGCAAGGGGGGACAGGCACTCACACAGCGAGGGGCGATGTGGACACACAATAATGGGGATATGCACAAAGAGCAAGGGAGGGACACACACGCACACAGGGGACAGACACACACTCACAGAGCGCGGGAGTGACATGCACACACACAGCAAGAGGCACTCACACACACACACAGCAAGGGAGGGACACACACACACAGTGTGGGAGTGACACGCATACACACACACACACACACACGCACACACACACACACGCAGCGAGGGAAGGACACTCACATACACTGTAAAAGGGTCACACATACTCACAGCAAGAGGGGACACGCACACACAGCGAGGGATGGACACGCTCATGCTCAAGCACACAAATACAGACACACAGCGAGAGAGGGGCACGCACACACACAGTCAGTGAGGGACAGGGACACACAGAAACACACACACACCGACAGCGTGGGAGGGACATGCACACACAGTGATGGAGCAACATGCGCATGAGGAAGCACACAAACACAGACACACACAGTGAGAGAGGGACACGCACACACACAGCCAGGGGGAGACATGCACATACACACAGAGCAAGAGAGGGACACGCGCACACAGCGAGGGAGTGACACATGCACACATAGCGAGGAAGGGCCACGCACACACATGCACAGCAAGAGGGGCACACACACACACACAGCGAGGGAGTGACACACTCACACACAGCGAGGGGGGAGACACATGCTCACACAACAAGGGAGGGCCAAGCACACGCACGCACACCAAGAGGGACACACACACAGAGAGCAAGGGAGGGACACGCACACACACAGCAAGGGGGGACACTCAGCGAAGGGACACACACACAGACACAGCGAGGGAAAGACATGCACACACAGTGAGGGAAGGACATGCACACACAGTGAGGGAAGGACATGCACGCGCACATACACAGAGAGCGAGGGACACACACACACAGCAAGGGAGGGACACGTTGAGACACGTAGCGAGGGAGAGAGCATGGACGCACACACATAGCAAGGGAGGGACAAACAGCAAAGGAGGGACAAGAACACACACCACGAGGGGGAGGGCATGTGCACACAAATTGGGAGGGAGCACACACACACAGACACACACACAGACACACACACACACGGCGAGGGGGAGGAAATGTGCACAGAAAGTGAGAGGGGACACGCACTGACACAGCAAGGGAGGGACACGCACACACACTGCGAGGGGGATATACACAAAGAGCGAGGGAGTGACACGCATACATACACACAGTTAAGGGGATACACGTAGACACACAGCGAGGGAGGTACACACACAGAGCGGGGGAGGGACATGCACATGCACACAGTGAGGGGGATACACGCAGACACACAGCGAGGGAGGGACACACATGTTGCGAGGGACGGGGACACACACACACGTAAAGTGAAGGAGGGACACGCGTACACACACACACACACACACACACACACAGAGCAAGGGAGAGACAAACACACACACTTATGGTGAGGGGAATACACGCAGACACACAGCGAGGGAGGGACACGCATATACACTGCAAGGGAGGAACAAGCACACACGTCGAGGGGGAGGGCATGTGCAAAGAAATTGAGAGGGGGCACACACACACACACACAGCGAGAGAGGACACACACAGACACGGCAAGGGTGGGACACATGCACAAAGCAAGCTGGTCATACACACACACACACACAAACAGCGAGGGAGTGACACTCACACACACACACAAAGCGCGGGAGGGACACGCATACATACACAGTTAAGGGGATACACGCAGACACACAGTGAGGGAGGGACACACACACGCACACAGAGCGAGCGAGGGACACACAAACAGCGAGGGAGTGAAACGTACACACAGCGAGAGAGTGACACACACACACACACACACTGAGGGAGGGAAGAACATGCACACTCGGAGCAAGTGAGGGACACACACACAGAGCAAGGGAAGGACATGCACACACACACAGCAATGGAGGGTCATATAGAAACACACACAGATAGGGATGGACACGCACACAGAGACTAAGGGACACGCACACACAGTGAGAGAGGGACACACACACAGCGAGGGAGGGAAGGACATGCACACACACAGAGCGAGGGAGGGACATACACACACAGCGTGGGATGGACACGCACACACAGTGAGTGAGGGACACACACACACATACACAGTGTGGGTGTGACACATACACAGAGCGAGCGAGGGACACACAAACAGCGAGGGAGTGAAACGTACGCACACAGTGAGGGAGGGAAGGACATGCACACACACAGAGCAAGTACGGGACAAACACACAGCAAGGGAAGGACATGCGCACACACACACACATACACAAACACACACAGAGGGAAGGAGGGACAAGCACACACACTGCAAGGGGGAGGAAATGTGCACAGAAAGTGACAGGGGGCACGCACTGACACAGCGAGGGAGGGACACACGCACACACTGCAAGGGGTGACATGCATTCACACAGCAAGGGGGATATCCACAAAGAGCAAGGGAGGGACACACACACACACACACACACACAGCCAGAGGGACACACACACACTCTCACAGCGTGGGAGAGACACACAGGCACAGTGAAGAATTGACACGCATACATACACGCACACACACACAGCGAGGGAGGGACACACACACTCACAGCAAGAGGGGGACACACACAGCCAGGGAGGGACACGCACACACAGCCAAGGAGGGACATGCACACACACACACAGAGCGAGAGAGGGACACGCACATAAACAGCAAGGGACGGACACGCACACACACAGGGAAGGATGGACTAGCAGACACACGGTGAGGGGGAGGGCATGTGCACAGAAATTGAGAGGGGGCACGCACACACAGCGAGAGGGGACACACACAGTCATGGTGAGGAAGGGACACACGCACACACAGCGAGGGGAGATGCGGACACACAATGGTGGGGATGTGCACAAAGAGCAAGAAAGGGACACACATGCACACAAGGGACTGGCACACACTCACAGAGCGAGGGAGTGACATGCGCACACACAGCAAGAGGCGCTCACACACACACGCACAAAGCAAGAGAGGGACACGCACACATACACACAGCAAGGGAGGGACACACACACAATGTGGGAGTGACACGCATACACACACACACACATACACATACACACACACACACGCAGCGAGGGAAAGACACTCACATACACTGCAAAAGGGTCACACATACTAACAGCAAGAGGGGACACGTACACACAGCAAGGGATGGACACGCTCATGCTCAAGCACACAAACACAGATACACAGTGAGAGAGGGGCACGCACACACATAGCCAGGGAGGGACATGGACACACACACACACACACACACAGCCAGGGAGGGACATGCATACACAGTGAGGGAGGGGCACACACAAACACACACAGAGAGCAAGAGAGGGACACCGCACACACAGCGAGGGGGGAGACACATGCACAGCAAGATGGACACAACACACAGCAAGAGGGTAACTCTCACATACACAGCAAGGGAGGGACACACTCACACACACACACAGAGCAAGGGAGGGACACGCACACACAGCAAGGGGGGACGTACACACACGCACAGCAAGGAAGGGACACACACAGTGAGGGAGGGACACGCAGCGAAAGGACACACACACACACACACACACACACAGAGACACAGAGACACAGCAAGGGAAGGACATGCACACACAGTGAGGGAAGGACATACACACGCACATACACAGAGAGCGAGGGACACACACACAGAGCGAGGGAGGGACACACTAAGACACGCAGCGAGGGAGGGAGCATGGACACACACAGCGTGGGAGGGACACGCACACATACAGAAAGGGAGGGACACACAGCGAAGGAGGGACAAGCACACACCGTGAGGGGGAGGGCACGTGCACACAAATTGAGAGGAGGCACAGACACGCAAAGCAAGGGATGGACACGCACAAATACACACACACACACACAGCGATGGAGGGACACGCACATACACACAGTGAGGGGGATACACGCAGATGCACAGCGCGGGAGGGACACACACACTGCGAGGGACGGGGGCACACACAGACGCAAAGCAAAGGAGGGACACGCACGTGCACACACATACACGCACGCACACAAACACAGAGCAAGGGAGAGACGCGCACACACAACGAGGGAGGGAAAAACACACACAAGGGATGGACACACACTCAGAGCGAGGGAGTGACATGCGCACACACAGCAAGAGGTGCACACACACACACACACACACAAAGCAAGGGAGGCACATGCACACATAGACACAGCAAGGGAGGGACACACACACCCACACGCAGCGAAGGAAGGACACTCACATACACTGATAAAAGGGTCACACATACTCACAGCAAGAGGGGACACACACACACAGTGAGGGAGGACACGCGAATGCTCAAACACACAGCGAGAGAGGAACACGCACGCACATAGCCAGGGAGGGACATGGACACACACACACACACACACACACACACACACCGACAGCATGGGAGGGACATGCACACACAATGAGGTAGCAACATGCGCCTGAGGAAGCACACAAACACATACACACAGAGCAAGAGAGGGACACACGCGCACACAGCGAGGGAGGGCCACGCGCACACATGCTCAGCAAGAGGGGCACACACACAGAGAGCGAGGGAGGGACACGTGCATGAGGAAGCACACAATCACAGACACACACAGCGAGAGAGGGACACGCACACACACAGCCAGGGAGGGACATGCACACACAGAGCAAGAGAGGGACACGCACACACACAGCCAGGGAGGGACATGCATACACAGTGAGGGAGGGACACACACAAACACACAAACACACACACGCACAGCGAGGAAGGGACAAACACAGCGAGGGAGGGACATGCGCGCGCACATACATAGAGAGCGAAGGACACACACACAGCAAGGGAGGGACATGCTGAGACACACAGCAAAGGAGGGACAAGCACACACACTGCGAGGGGGAGGGCATGTGCACAGAAATTGAGAGGGGGCACACACACGCAAAGCGAGGGAGGGCCACGCACAAATACACAGTGAGGGGGATACACGCAGACACACAGCGAGGGAGGGACCCACACACCCCAAACACACACATGTCGAGGGGGAGGGCATGTGCACAGAAATTGAGAGGGGGCACACATATGCAAAGCGAGGGAGGGACATGCACAAATACACACACACAGAGCGAGGGAGGGACATGCACATGCACACAGTGAGGGGGATACACGCAGACACACAGCGAGGGAGGGACCCACATATTGCGAGGGACGGGGACACACACACACGTAAAGTGAAGGAGGGACACACGCACACACACACACACACAGAGCAAGGGAGAGACAAACATACACACGTATTGTGAGGGGAATACACGCAGAAATTGAGAGGGGGCACAAACACACAAACACACACACACAGCGAGGAGAGGACACACACAGACACGGCAAGGGTGGGACACGTGCACAAAGCAAGCTGGTCACACACACACACAAACACAGAGCAAGGGAGAGACGCACACACATGTCTAGAGAGAGGGCATGTGCACAGAAATTGAGAGAGGGCACACACATGCAAAGCGAGGGAGGGACATGCACAAATACACACACACACACACGCAAAGCGAGGGAGGGACATGCATACACACACACACACACACACACACACACACACACACCCACACACACAAAGCGAGGGAGGGACACGCACAGATACACACACACAAACACAGAGCAAGGGAGGGACATGTGCACACACAGCAAGCATGGGACACACACAGTGAGAGAGTGACACACACACACACACACACACACAGCGAAGGAGGGGACGCACACACAAACACAGACACAGCCAGGGGCGACACATGCACACACACACACACACACACACACACACACACACACACAAAGTGAGGAGGGACATACACACAGCGAGGGAAGGATACGCACACACACAGCGTGGGAGGGACACACACACACACACACATACACACAGCGAGGGAGGGACATGCACACACACGCACGCGCACACACACATACAAACACTCAGAGCGAGGGAGGGACACGCAAACACAGCGAGGGAAGGACATGCACACACAGCAAGGGAGGAACATACACAAACACACATAGCGAAGGAGGGACATGCTCATACAAAGCAAGGGAGGGACACACATGCACACACACAGGGAAGGAGGGACAAGTACACACATAGCGAGGGGGAGGGCATGTGTACAGGAATTGAGAGGGGACACGCACACACAGTGAGAGGGGACATGCACAGACACAGCGAGGGAGGACATGCACTCACAGCGAGGGGAGAAGCGCACACACAGTGAGTGGGATATACACAAAGTGCAATGGAGGGACACACACACACACAAAAAGAGCAAGGGAGTGACACGAGTACACACAGCCAGAGGGACACGGACACGGACACACACACACAGCGAGGGTGGGACACGCGCATGCGCAAGCACACAGCAAGAGAGAGAGAGAGAGAGAGAGAGAGAGAGAGAGACACACATTGCAAGGGGACACACACACACAGCGCAAGAGAGGGGCACTCACAAACACAGCGAGGGGGAGACACATGCACACACAACGAGGGAGGCCACGCACGCACGCACGTGCACAGCAAGAGGGACACATGCGCACACACACACAGCAAGAGAGGGACACGCGCACACACAGCCAGGGAGGGTCACACACAAACACACACATACGCACACACACACACAGAGCAAGAGAGGGATACACACACACGCACGCACGAAGAGAGGGACACGCTCACACACAGCCAGGGAGGGACATGCACACACAGCCAGGGAGGGTCTCTCACACACACACACACACACACACACAGCAAGAGAGGGACACGCACACACACAGCGAGGTGGAGACACACACACACAGCGAGGGGGACCCGCACACTCTCAGCGTGGGAGAGAGACACACTTACACATACACACACACAGAGGGACACGCACGTAAACACACACACAGAGCGAGGGAGGGATACGCACACACAGAGCGAGAGAGAGAAACATACACAATGCGATGGAGTGACACACACTCAAACAGCGAGTGAGGGACACGCAGTGAAAGGGGGGACACACAAACACATACTGTGAGGATGTGACACGTACACGCAAACAGTGAGGAAGGGACACACGCACACAGCGAGCGAGGGACTCGCTGAGACACACAGGAAGGAGGGACATTCACACAGCGAGGGAGGGACAAGCACACACACACAGCGAGGGAGGGACACGCACACACACACAGGGAAGAAGGGACAAGCAGACACACGGCGAGGGGGAGGGCATGTGCACAGAAATTGAGAGGGGGTATGCACAGGCACAGCGAGGGAGGGACACACGCACACACAGCAAGGGGGGAGATGCACTCACACACCGAGGGGAGATGCGCACATACAGTGAGAGGGATATACACAAAGAGCAAGGGAGAGA
Source organism: Chiloscyllium punctatum (assembly GCF_047496795.1). NCBI lineage: Eukaryota > Metazoa > Chordata > Chondrichthyes > Orectolobiformes > Hemiscylliidae > Chiloscyllium > Chiloscyllium punctatum. Next base: position 19,413,170 of record NC_092756.1, read on the forward strand.
CACACACAGAGCAAGGTAGTGACACATGCACACACAGTGAGAGAGGAACATGCGCACACAGCGAGGGAAGGACATGCACACATACACAGCAAGGGAAGGACACGCGCACATACAGAGAGGGAGGGATGGAGACAGACACATACAGCGAGGGAGGGACACGCACACACAGCAAGGTAAAGATATGCCCACACACAGCGAGGGAGGGTCATACACAAACACACAGCGAGGAGGGACACGCACATACACAGCAAGGGAGGGACATGTTCACACACAGGGAAGGAGGGACAAGCAGACACACAGCGAGGGGGAGGGCATGTGCACACGCAAGGAAAGGGGACACGCACAGACACGGCGAGGGAGGGACACACACAGCAAGGGGGGACATGCACTCTCACAGCAAGGGGAGATGTGCAAACGCAGTGAGGGGGGATATACACAAAGAGCAAGGGACGGACACACACACAGAGCGAGGGAGTGACGCGCACATACAGCAAGAGGATCACACACACACACAAAGCAAGGGAGGGACACACACACATGCACACAGGTAAGGGGATACACGCAGACACACAGCGAGGCAGGGACACACACACAGCGTGAGAGGGACACACACACACACAGCAAGGGAGGGACACTCACATACACTGCAAGAGGGACACACTCACAGCAAGAGGGGGACACGCACATTCAGCGAGGGAGGGACACGCGCATCCGCAAGCACACAAACACAGGTACACAGCGAGAGAGGGACACACAAATACACGGTAAGGGAGGGACACGCACACACACAGTCAGCGAGGGTGGGACCTCACACACACAGAGAGCGAGGGAGAGACACACACACACACAGAGCGAGGGAGAGACACACACACACACATACACATAGCGAGGGGGCGACACATGCACACACAGCGAGGGAGGGCCATGCAGACACATGCACAGCAAGAGGGACACACACACATACACACAGTTAAAGGAATACACACAGACACACAGCGAGGGAGGGACACTCACATACACATCAAGAGGGAGACACATACTCAGAGCAAGAGGGGGACACGCGCGCACACACACAGAGAAAGGGAGAGAAGGACATGCACACACAGCATGGGAGGGACATGCACTCACACAGGCACAGCAAGAGAGACACACACACATACACAAACACACACACACATACAGGGGGGGAACTGACACTGACACATACAGAGCGTGGGACACGTGCACACACACACAGCAAGGGAGAGACACACACATAGATAGCGAGAGTGGGACCGCACACACACACACACAGTGATGGAGAGGCACATACACACACAAAGCAAGGGAGGGACACACACAGACACAGCGAGGGAAGGACACACACAGACACAGCGAGGGAAGGACACACACACACAGAGAGCAAGGGTGAGACATGCACACACACACAGCAAGAGAGAGACACATACACACAACACGATGGAGTGACACACACGCAGTGAAGGGGGGACACAAACACATACTGTGACAGTGTGACTCGTATATATATACACACACACACACACACACACACATATAACGAGGGAGGGACACACACACACGCACACACACTGCACGAGGGTGAGACACGCACACACACTGCGCGAGGGTGAGGCACGCACACACACTGCGCGAGGGTGAGACACGCACACACACTGCGCGAGGGTGAGACACGCACACACACTGCGCGAGGGTGAGACACGCACACACACTGCGCGAGGGTGAGACACGCACACACACTGCACGAGGGTGAGACACGCACACACACTGCGCGAGGGTGAGACACGCACACACACTGCGCGAGGGTGAGACACGCACACACACTGCGCGAGGGTGAGACACGCACACTCACTGCGCGAGGGTGAGACACGCACACACAACACGATGGAGTGACACACACAAACTGCAAGTGAGGTACACACAGTGAAGGGGGGACACACAAACACATACTGTGATGGTGTGACTCGTATATACACACACACACAGCGAAACGCGCAGCGAGGGAGGGACACACACACACAGCGAGGGAGAGGCACACACACACGGACACACACGGCAAGCGAGGGACACAGACACAGATACACACAGCGAGGGACACGGACACACACAGCGAGGGAGGGACACACAGTGACTGAGTGAAATGCATACACACACACAGAGCAAGGGGAGGACACCCTCACTCACAGCAAGAGGGGAACACACACACACAGCGAGGGTGGGACACGCACACACACAGCGAGTTGAGACACACAGACACAGCGAGGATGGGACATGTGCTAAGAAAGCGAGAGGGGACACACACATAAAGTGAGGGAGGGTGACACGCAGATATACGCACACACAAACACAATAAGGGAGTGACACGCACACACACAGTGAGTGAAGGACGTTTCATCCCCTGTCTAGGTGACTTCATCAGGCAGCCTCCTGTGAAGCGTTTCTGTGATCTTTCCTCTGACACTTAGTGATTTGTATCTGCCGCTTCCGATTGTCAGTTCCAGCTGTCCGCTGCAGTGGCCGGTATATTGGGTCCAGGCCGATGTGCTTATTGATTGAATCTGTGGATGAGTGCCATGCCTCGAGGAATTGCCTGGCTATTCTCTGTTTGGCTTGTCCTATAATAATAGTGTTGTCCCAGTCGAATTCATGTTGCTTGTCATCTGTGTGTGTGGCTACTAAGGATAGCTGGTCGTGTCATTTGGTGGCTAGTTGGTGTTCATGGATGCGGATCGGTAGCTGTCTTCCTGTTTGTCCGATGTAGTGTTTTCTGCAGTCCTTACATGGGATTTTGTACACTACATTGAATTTGCTCATACTGGGTATCGGTCCTTCGTCCTGGTTAGTTGTTGTCTGAGAGTGGCTTTTGGTTTGTGTGCTGTTATGAGTCCTAGTGATCGCAGTAGTCTGGCTGTCAGTTCCGAAATGTTCTTGATGAATGGTAGTGTGGCTAGTCCTTTGGGTCGTGGCATGTTCTCATTCCATTGTCTTTCCCTGAGGCATCTGTGGATGAAATTGTGTGGAGTTTGACCCCACCCCACAGCTCAGTGAGACAACACACTGAGAAACCTACAAAAAAAATGGACAGATCACCAGGTTTGACCAACAGAGAATGAAAACTGAAAGCAACAACACCCCCAGATTCTATGGACTAACCAAAGTGTACAAACCAGACATCCCACTCAGATCCATAGGATCACTACCAGGGACACCATCACACAAACTGGATAAAGACCTACAGCAGAAACTGAAACGCCTGATCAGCGGATCCAGACACTCTGTACAGTCAACACAGGAATTCTTGGACATCATCAGAAATATACACATAGACAAGGAAGAAACTATGGTCTCATTCGATGTAATGGCACTGTTCACCTCTATCGACAAAACCCTAGCCAGAGAAACAATAGCCAACCTGCTGGACATACAGAACAGACAACAAGACGGGGAACCTATCAACAAAGTCTGCATACTCAAACTATGCCTCACAACACACTTCACATTCAACAACCAAATATATGAACAAATCAACGGCACACCCATGGGCTCACCGATCTCTGGACTCATAGCAGAAGCGGTAATGCAAAGATTAGAACAAACAGTCTTACCGCAAATTCAACCCAAACTCTGGGTCAGATATGTGGATGATACCTTTGTAATCATTAAAAACACAGAAATAGAGAACACACACCGGATCATCAACGTCACACCCACAGGAATCCGATTCACTGGAGAGGAAGAAAAGGACAACCAACTCCCATTCCTAGACGGGACGGTACAGAGAACACCGAATGGAGAATTCACCACAAAGGGAAACAGCAAAGCCACACACACAGACCAAGTCCTGAACTACGAAAGCAACCACCCCAAAACACACAAAAGAAGTTGCATCAAGACACTGTTCAAAAGGGCCACAACACACTGCAGTACACGAGAACTGCAAAAAGAGGAAGAAGAACACCTTTACAATGTATTCGCCAAAAACGGATACCCCCATAATTTCATTAGGGATTGTCTGTATGGATTTGCTCGACGACTGTCCTGTGATATTGATGAGGGCAGTGCAGATGATGTGGTTTATATGGAGTTCATTAAGGTCTTTGACAAGGTCCCACACGGAAGGCTGGGCCAAAAGGGAAGATCCCATGGGATCCAAGGCAAGTTGGTGAATTGGCTCCACAATTGGTGGAGGGTTGATTTTGTGATTGAAAGCCATTGTCCAGCGGGTGTACCACAGGGATCTGTGCTGGAACCATTGCTGGCTGTTACGTACATTAACAACTTGGATATCAAAGCAGAAGGAATCATTAATAGGTTTGCAGATGATATGAAAGGTGAGGGCGTTGTCCATAGTGAGGGGGATGGACTCAGGCTGCAGTCTGATATCGATCAGATGATAAACTGAGCAGAGTAATGGCAGATGGAGTTTACTTCTGATCACTGTGATGTAATGCACTGTGGGGAGTCTAATAAACGAATGATATACATCATGAATGGTAGGTCCTCCTGGAGAACTAAGGAACACAGGGACCTTGGTGGGCAAGTCCCTGGATGTCTGAAGGTGTCAGCACAGGTAGACAGGGTGGGGAATACACCTGAACTGGGAGCAGGAGGGGGACCCACATCCTGGTGGGGAACGTTGCTGGAGCTGCTCGAGAGGATTTAAACTCGCCTGGCAGGGCTGTGTGACCCAAAAGAGTCATAAGGCCAGAAAGAAAGTTGAGGCTGGTACAAAGGTTCAAGAGAGCAATTTAAGTAGACAAGGCAGGCAAGAACATAGCAGACAATGAGGGAAAACTGGTGGATTAAACTGCAGTTATTTCAATGCAAAGGGCCGGACAGATAAGGCAGATGAACCCAGAGCATGGATGGGAACATGGGATTGGGATCCCACAGATATTACAGAAACACAGCTGAGGGAGCAACGGGAGCAGCAGCTCAATGTTCCGGAGACAGATACTACAGGAAGGATAGAACAGGAGGCAAAACAGGAGGAGAGCTGGTGGGTTTGATTGGGGGAAACATCCCAGCAGTACCTCGAGGGAGTATTCATGTAGGATCGCCCAGTTAAACGATATTAGTGGAACTGAGAAATAAAAATTGGTCATTAGTTTTCTACTGTCGGACTACAGCGATAGGCAATGGGAGATGGAGGAGCAAATATGTCAGGAGATTTCAGATATCTCTTAGAATAATCGGGTTGGAATGATAGGGGATCTTAACCGTTCCAAACCTGGACTGGGATTGCTACTAAGGTAAGCATTTGGATGGAAGGAATTTGTTAAGTGTGTTCCGAAAACTCCCAGTCATTATGTAAGTGGCTCAACTGGAGAATGGGGCTAAACCTGACCTCCCCTTGGGAAACAAGGTCGGGAACGGGACCGAGGTGTTAGTGGGGGAGCACTTTGGAAAGTTACCACAATTGTATTAGTTTGAAAATAGCGATGGAAAAGGACAGGCCTGGTCCACAAGTTAAAGTTATTCAATGGAGCAAGATAGTATTAGACAGGAATTTTTAAAGTAGATCTGGGGAGGCTATTTGCAGATAAAGGGAAGTCTGGCAAGTAGGAATATTTTAAAACCGAGATAAAAGGAGCGTTCAGCGCCAGCGTGTTCCTGTTAGTGTGCAGCTCAATGCTGACTGAATTAGGAAACACTGGCTGAGTCTCGAGGCTGTGGTCAAGAAAAAAGGGGTCACATGTCATATATAACTGGCTGACTCAAGGGAATCCCTTCAGGAGCATCGGGGCTGTAGAAATACACTGAGGATGGAAATCAGGAATGTAAAAAGGGGACATGAGATCGCTTTGGCAGAGAAAGTTAAGGAGAATCCAAAGAGACTATACAAGTGTATTAAGAGCAAAAGAAGAGCTCGGGACAAACCCGGTCTCCTTAATGATCAATAAAGCCAACGATGTGTGAAACTACAAGATCCGAAACAAATATTTCACATTGGAACTTACTGTGGATAAAGACTGGGGCGCTCAGGGAACTAAACAGTGTTTGGCCTGACCACTATTGGAATACTGTGTGAAATTCTGTTCTCAATGCCATCGGAAGGGTGTTGTGGAACACGAAAGGGCTCAGAAGAAATGACCAAAGATGTTTCCAGGGTTGGAGGGTTTGTGCCTCAGGGAAAAGCCTGAATAGGCTGGGGCTGTTTTCAGTTGAACATGGGAAGCTGAGGAGTTAACCAATAAAAGGTGTTTAAAATCATGGTGGTCATCGACAGGGTCAATAGACAAGGTCATTTCCCCAGGAGAGGGAGAATTTTCAAAGGGATCTAAAGGACAACAGGCTCCCACAGAGTGGATGGAATAAGCTGCCAGAGCAAATAGTGGAGGCTGATAGAAATACATTTCAAAGGGATGTGGATGGGTGTATGAATAGCAAAGGTTTAGAGGGATATTGGCAAAATTGTGGCAAATGTGACTAGAAACGTCATGCAGGAGATGGTCCGAAGGGCCTGTTTCCATGCTGTACATCTCTATGACTCAATGTCTTGAAATGAGTCCAAATTATAGAAAAGGAGGTGCTGGAGGTTTTAACACACAAAGGTAGATACATCCCCAGGACCTGATCAAATGGATCTCAGGACATTGTGGGAAGCTGGTGAAGAAATTGTAGGGCCCCGAGCAGAGATATTTGTACCATCGGGAGCTATGTGTGATAGGCTGATAGACTGGAGTGTGGCATTGTGGACAGTGAAGAAGGTTTTCTGAGATTACAATGTGATCCTGATGAAATGTGTGAATGGCTGAAAAACTGTAGATGGAGTTCAATCTGAATAAATGCGAGGTAATGATTTGGTACAATAAACACGTGCAGGACTTATACAATTAATGATAGGACCTTCGGTAGTGTTGTCGAACAGAGGGACCTCGGGGTTCAGCTACATAATTCTTTGAAGTTTGCAACATGGAGAGACAGGATAGTTTAAAAAAAGGTGCTTGCCACACTTGCTTTCATTGCTCAGTCCTTTGGATATAGGAGTTGGGAAGTCGCATTGAGATTATACAGGCCATTGGTGAGTCCTCTTCTGGAATACTGTTTCCAGTTCTTGTCGCCCAGTTATAGGAAGGATATTATTCAGCTGGAAAGGGTTGGGAGGAGATTTACTGGGATGTGGCTGGGTACGAAAGGCTTCAGTATAAAGAAAGGCTGAATAGGTTGGTATTTTTCACTGAAACCTGAATGTTGACAGATGACCTCATAGAAGTTTATAAAATCATGAGAGGGATAGATAGAGTTAATGGGAGTTGTCTTTTCCCATGGACAGGGGAGTTTCAAGACAAGGCACTACATTTTTATGTTTCGTGCAGAGACATTTTTAAAAAAAAGACATGAGGCACATTGTTACACAGAGGGTGGGTTGTGTGTGAAATGAACTTCCCAAGGAAGGGGTGAACATGGGGACAATTACAATGTTCAAAAGACATTTGGATTAGTACAGGAATAGGAAAGGTTTGAAGGGATATGATTCAGGAACAGGCAGGTGGGACGAGATCCGTTTTAGAGTATGGTTAGCGTTAACCGAACAGTGCAGTATGACTCTCTGACTATGATTATAATGTTGTGTCATTAATTAAGAAAGGCTGCAAGAGAAAGCCAGGGAACTACAGACTGATGAGCGAGACATCAGGGTGGGTCAGTTGTTGGGGGGTCATTCTGAGAGGTAGGCCGTCCATGCATTTGGAAAGATAAGGCCTGATTACGGACAGCCAGCATGGCTTTGTGCGTGGGAAAACATGTCCCACAAACTTGACTGGAGTTTGCTCAAGATGTGACCAAAAAGATAGACGAAGGCAGAGCAACAGACGTTGTTTCTGGTTTCAGCAAGCCCTTGTTCAGGGTGTAGCATGATACATTGGTTAGTAAAGGTAGATCACAAGGGATCAGGGAGAGCTAGCCAACTGGGTACAAAATGGGATGACAGTGGGAGACAGAGGGTGGTGGGGGAGGGTTGTTGTTCAGACTGGAGGCCTCTGACCAGTAAGGTGCTGTAAGGATTGGTGCTGGGACCACTGTTGTGCACCACTTACATAAACAATCTGAGTGAAAATATAGGAGTCCCTGTTAGTATGTTTGTGGATACCAAGATGAGTGGAAGAGAGGGCAGGGAATATAGTTATCGAAGGGGATGTTAATCAACTGGGCCAGTGGGCCAAGGAATGAAAGATGGAATTTAATTCAGGTGTTGGATTTAGATCAGACAAACCAGGGAGGACTAACATGGGTAATGGTTGGGCCCTGGACAGTGTTGTAGAAAAGAGAGTGACCAAGGGGTGCAGTTACATTGTTCCTTGGACTGGCATCACAGGGCGACAGGGTGTTGAAAGCGGCAATTCGCACACTTGTCTTCATTGGTCAGAGCATTGAGTACATGAGTTGGAGATATAGGTAACACTGTCGTCAATATTTCTCCTGGGCAGAGGAGGCCACGGGGTGACCTTATAAAGGTTTATGAATCCATGTCTGGTCTAAGTAATGTGAATTGCCAAGGGTAGGTGAGTCCAAAGCTAGAGGCATAAATGTGAGGTGAGACAGCAAGGATTTAAAGAGGGAGCTGAGGGAGGCAACATTATCCACAGAGGATGGTGCATAGATAGAATGGACTGCCAGAGGAAATAATAAAAACAAGTACAATTACAACATGGAAAAGACACTCGGGCAGGTACATGGAGAGGAGAAGTTTTGAAGGGATATGAGCCAAACACGGGCAAACGTGACTCATTCATTTAGGAAATCTCAGCCGACGAGTCATGCCGCACAGAAACCGTGTCTCCAGTTATTGGAGAAGGAGACTATCGAGACAAGGCATGTTGTAGAGACTGAAGCAAGTTACAGCGATACGGACGGTCATCTGGACTGGAGGTTTCAAATATGTGAAATAATTGGTGAGAGGGGAGGGGATGACAGAGATAGGAACTGTTATAGGAGTTAGAATGATTGAAGACGCTGGTCCTCAATACAAGCCATAGATACAGTGTTGGAGAGGGAATAGGGAACAGAAAGATCCCAGGCAGCATTACCACCCTCTCGTGGGAGGCCTGCTTTCCCCTCAGTTGTTCTGATGCTCTCTAAGAAAGCACAGGCCTGGACTGATAATTGGGAATTCCCGATGCTGTCTCATTACAACAAAACTTGCAGCAGGCGTGGTGATTGAGACTGGGTTGTGTCTGTACTGTGCTCCCCCTCCAGCACTTTCTCTATGTCATGTCTTGTTAGCTGATGTTTGGATCCCCCTTATTACTGTCTGCTCTGTGCACTGGAATGATCTTACTTGGCAGCAGGATTTATTGAAGACTCCCGACCTCCCTGACTTTGTCTTTCTGGCTGACCAACCATCATCCCAACCAGCAGTTGGCAAGTCTATTGAGTCAGGAACTCCATGATTACCTGTAGAAGACACAGAAATGAACAGAATGGGAAATTAGACTAATGCTTTGAGTGTTACACATATAGAATGGCACTGAGCCCACAGAGATCTGGAAAATCCCAGTCTCCATTCCTGACCTGTGCTGCCTCATCTCTCTGGAGTGGAGAATTCTGTTGGCTCATGATCTGGAGTAGCTTCAAGAGTGAGAGACGCTGACAGAGGCAGCAATTAGACCCACACAGTGAGGGATACCACATGGTGAGGTACTGAGTCACATCACCAGAGTGCCGGGTCAAACAATTGTGCAGGAAGAAAGGGTTTTGATTCATGTTGCACTGGGATATACAAACTGTGAGCAGGCGAAGTGATGGCCGAGTAGCATTACTGTGTGACAATTTATCCAGAAACTCAGCAAGTGTTCTCTGGTCACAGGTTCAAGTCCCACCATTGCAAATGATTGAATGTGAAGGAAATGCTTCAAAAACGATGTAATTAAAAACCTGTAAATGAGTATTAAACAATTGCTGATGTTAAGAAACATTCATCGGGTGAATTCCTGTCTTTAGTGAAGGAATCTAAGATGGGACTGGGGGAATCACAGGTATTACAGAAACACAGCAGTTCAGGCAGCATCCAACGAGCAGCGAAATCGACGTTTCGGGTAAAAGCCGTTGATAAAGGGCTTTTGCCCAAATCGTCGATTTCGCTGCTCGTTGGATGATGCCTGAACTGCTGTGTTCTTCCAGCACCACTAATCCAGTATTTGGTTTTCAGCATCTGCAGTCATTGTTTTTACCCCATTACAGAAACACAGCTGAGGGAGGGACAGGACAGGCAGCTCAATGTTCCAGGGTTCAGATGCTGCAGGAAGGACAGAAGGGGAGCTGAGAGAGGAGGAGAGCTGCTGGTTCTGACTGGGTGAAACATCCCAGCAGGCCTGAGAGAGGATATTCCTGCAGGACCGCCCAGTGAAGCTGTGTTCGTGGAATTAATCAATAACAATGGGTCTTCCCTTTCCTCTTATTGTTCTACAGATCCCGATAGCCCCGCCCTCCTGCACCTTGACCTTCTCAAGATGGCGACCCTCAGTCCCACGCTCCCTCTTCCCTCAAATAAATGGCGGCCGTGACCCTGGACCATTTCCCTGATCAGAGACCGCCACCTCCCGACCAGGGCCTGGAGGGTCTTCTACGAGTTTTTCTTAACCTTTATCCGGGACTTGTGAATTCTCTCCGCTCCTTTCTCCCAGCGAGGCTCCCACACACCGGCTCTGAGCGCCGCTTTCTGGAGCCGATCGCAGCCGCTGCCGGAGAAAGCTGCTCCATTTCTCTCTCTCTCTCTCTCTCTGTCCTGACCAATGTGACACTGCGCATGCTCTGCATAGAAACAAAACTGCGCGTGCGTCTGAGGTTAGCGGTGAGTTTGTAGAGAATATTCATATCTGCACAGACTGATGGGTAAAATATTAGTCATTAACAATTGCTTTGTCGAGTATAGTCATAGAGATTTCTAGCATGTGAACAGGTTATTCGGTCCAACTCAACCATACCGGCTAGGTATGTAAATTAGCAATCGTTCTGGGAGTTTGAAAAGAAGTTTCTTACTCGAGTTGTGCAAATCGATTGGAAATATATACGTTATCAGATTTACATTCTTAAAATATCACATTGATTTGTGAGAGAGGTTTAATATTCCACTATGTGGTGGGAACGCTCAATCCTGCAAAACAGTTTGTTTTCTGACCAATCCTGAAGCCTTCACTCCTGGAGAATGCTGTGGCCCCGCTCCTCACTCACCCTGGTTGGAGGATCGGCCGCTGATCGGTCCTCCAGTTCCGCCCCTTCCTCCCAATTGCAGAGTAGATTCAGACGTGACTCAGCAAGGTAAGGGACAAGGGAAGTTAGAGTCGATTCCTTGTGATGCGGTGAAAATATCCCAAATATTGGACCGAGAGGCCTGAGTTCAATTCATAGCTTGTGCAGGTGTGTGTAATAAAAACTTTGAACAGGTTCATTCGGAGAAATAAGGGAAGTCCGGAACAGAGTTAGAAACATAGAAAATGCATACAACGTGGTGCGGCTGTCAATGCCCAGAAGATTTTCACCTTTACCAAGTGTTTCAGGACCCCAGTGGGTCCTAGTATAGACTGTTGCACTCCTAGTGCACAGCCAGATACCACAGTTGTGGGGAAAAGTGTCGTGGTGGGAGATAGAGGTGCTTTTCTGGAACGCACTCGGTTTTGGAGGTGAAATAGGTGAGAAGGAGTAGGGATTTTTATGGAGGTACCAGTTCGCCTCCTGTCGCAACATCTTGTTATTGCCCTGGCTTTGCCTCGTACATGTTTGGTAGAGATCAATGACGTTTCGTAAGCCCACAATACAACATTCATCACTGTTTAAGATAGTAGAAATCTCTTGTAGCACTTTCGTCATAGAACAATACAGTGCAGAACAGGCCCTTCGGCCCTTCATGTTGCACCGACCTGTGAAGCGTTCTGAGCTCGTCACCCTACACTATCCCAAACTAACCCGTGTGCTTATCTAAAGGATTGTTTAAACCTCTCTAATGTGGCTGAGTTAACTACATTAGTAGTTAGCACATTCCACACCCTAACCACTCTGAGTGAAGAATATGCCTCTGACATCTGTCTTAAATCCATCACACCTCATTTTGTAGTTATACCTCCTTGAACATGCTGATGTCATCATCCTAGGAAAAAGACTTTCACTGTCGAACCTATCTAATCCTCTGATCATCTTGTAAGTCTCTGTCAAATCCCCTCTTAGCCGCCTTCTTGCCAATGAGAACAGGTTCAAGTCTCTTAACCTTTCCTCAAAAGACCTTCCCTCCAGACCAGGCAACATCCTGGTAAATCTCTTCTGCAACTTTTCCAATGTTCCACATCCTTCCCGAATTATGGGCACCAGAACTGCACACAATATTCCAAGTATGGTCGCACCAACATTTTGTATAGTTGCAGAATGAAATTGCTGCTCCGGAACTCAATCCCTCAACGAATGAAACCTAATACACTGCATGCTGCCTTATCTGTAATCTCCACCTTAGTCTCAACTTTCAGGAACCTATGTACATGGACTCCAACATCCCTCTTCACACCCACACCACCAAGAATCTTTCCATTGACCCAGTACTCTGCCATCCTGTTATTCTTCCTAAAGTGCATCACCTCACGTTTAACTGCATTGATCTCCATTTGCCACATCTCAGCCCAATTCTGCAGTTTATCCAAGTCTGCCTGAGTACCTGTAAAATTCTACCACACTATCCACTACTCCACCGACTTTAGTGTCGTCTGCAAATTTACTGATAAATCAACCTATTCCTATGTCTAAGTAATTTATAGAAATGACAAACAGCAGTGGTCCCAAAACAGGTCCTTGTGGCACACCACTAGTAACCAGACTCCAGGTTGAATATTTTCCATCAACCACCATTCGCTGTTTTCTTTCAGAAAGCCAGTTTCTAATCCAAACTGCTAAATCACCCTCAATTCCATGTCTGCATTTTCTCCAACAGCCTACCATGTGGAACCTTATGAAAGGCTTTATTGAAGTCCATGTCTACCATGTGAACTGCCCTACCCTCATCTATACGTTTGTCTGCCTTCTCAAAAAAACTCAGAGGTTTGTGAGACATGTCCTGCCCTTGACGAAACAATGTTGATTATCTGAAATCAAATTGGTGTTCGCTAGGTGATTAGAAATCTTATCTCTTATAATCCTTTCCAAAACCTTTCCAACAACAGAAGTAAGATACACTGGTCTATAATTACCTGGGTCATCTCCACTACCCTTCTTGATCAAGGGCACAACATTTGCAATCCTCCAGTCCTCTGGTACCAAACCTATAGACAATGATGACTCAAATATCAAAGCCAACGGCTTTGCTATCTCCTCCCTAGCTTCCCAGAGAATCCTCGGATAAATCCCATCCAGCCTAGGGGACTTGTCTACTTTCACTCCTTCTTGAATTGATAGAACCTCTTCGTAACTAACCTCGATCGTTTCTAGTCTAATATCTCGTACCACATTCTTCTCCTCTATAATATTCTCTTTTTCCTGAGTGAAAACCGATGAGAAATGTTTGTTTAGCACCTCTCCGATCTCCACAGGATCCACACTCAACTTCCCACTTCTGACTTTGACTGGCTCTATTCCTACCCTATGCTTTTGTTCCTCACATACCTATAGAAAGCTTTCGGGTTCTCCTTAATTCTATTCACGAAAGACTGCTTGTGTGCTCTCTTTGCCCTTCTTAACTCTCTCATTAAATCCTTTCGAGTTGATCTGTAACACTCCATCGCCTCATCTGTACCATTTTGCCTCATCAACACAGAAGCCTCCTTCTTCTTCTTAACAAGAGATCCAATTTCTGTCGTAAACAACGATTCCCTTACCATATCACTTCCTTCCTGCCTGACAGGAACATATCCATCAAGGATATGCAATATCTGTTCCTTAAAGCAGCTCCACATTTCAATAGTCTGCACCCCCTGCCTTTTGCTACCCCATTCTATGCATCCCAATTCTTGCGGAATCGCATTCTAATTGCCCCTACCCCATCGATAACACTTGACCTGTGGCATGTATCTATCCCTTTTCATCGCTAAACTAAACATAACTGAATTATTATCACTCTCTCCAAAGTGCTCACCTACAAGTAAATCAAACACTTACTCTGCTTCATTACCAAGCTCCAGATCCAGTGTGGCCTCCCCTCTTGTCCGCCCTTCGACATACTGTGTCAGGAAACCCTCCTGTACACATTGGACAAAAACTGATCTATCCAACGTACGAGAGTTAGACCAGTTCCAGTCAATGTTGGGGAAGTGAAAGTCCCCCATAATGACCACCCTGTTCCTTTCATTCCTACCCAGAATAATTTTGCTCATCCTCTCTTGTACCTCCCTGGAACTGTGCGGAGGCCTTTTAAAAAAAGTCTAAGCAGTGTGACCTCTCCTCTACTGTTTCTAACCTCAGCCCACACTACCTCAGGAGACGAGTCCTCATCAAAATTTCTCTCAGCCACCGTTATACTCTCCTCGACTTACATGATATGCATGGACCCATTGCAGTGCTTCAAACTCCATGAGGCAGCCATACTTTCTGACAGACAGACTCAGTCTGGAACCTCCTCTGTCCTTAAGACCTTACGCACTGCCTGCGCACTTCCATTTCCCCTTTGCATGTTCCCTTTCCAACCCACCCCACCTGCATCACTCCACAATTGGAGCCGTCATGTGCAGAAGTCTGTGGAGTAGCCTCCCTAGCCTTCTCTATCCTCCTTTTAAGATGTATTTTAAAATCATTCTCCTTAATCAATGTTTTGATCATCCATGAAGCACCTTAGGAGATTTGCCATTGTGAAAGTTCCATACAATGCAAGTAGTTGTTGTTATTGCTGTACATTAGGAGAAACAGGAATGATGCATTCAAAATTCTAACAAGAAAGTCACTGACAGGTTATTGTGCAGGCCACCAAATAATAACATCACATTGGGATGGGCAATAAACAAATAAATAACGAATGCCTGTAAAAATGGTACGGTTATTATCATGGGTGATTTTAATCTACATGGAGATTGGTCAAACCAGCTCAGTCAGGGTAGCCTTGAGTTTATTAAGTGTGTCCATGATAGTTTTCTTGAACAGTATGACATGGAACTGACAAGGGAGCAATCTATCCAAGATCTGGCCCCTGTGCAATGAGACAGGAATAATATAGTGACTTCAGGGTTAGGGATCCTCTTGGAAGAAGTGATCACTGTATGGTTGAATTTAGAATACATATGGAGAGTGTGAAGATAAAATCTAATACCTGGGTCCTGTGCTTCAACACAGGAACTACAATAGAATGAGGGACAACCTGGATAAAGTAGACCGGAAACAAAGATTTTATGGAACAGTTGATGAGCAGTGGAAGATTTTCAAAGACACTTTAGAAAGTGCTCATCAAAGGTATATTCCAGTGAAATGGAAGGACTGTCAGAAGAGGTATATTCTGCGATGGGTATCTCAGGAAAACGATCAAATTGAAAAAGAAGGCATGCAAAGTGGCCAAAAACAGCCTGAAACTAGAACTGGGAAAACTTTAAAGGTCAACAGAAAGCAACAGAAGAGCTACAAAGAAATGTAAGATAGAACATGAGAAAAATAAATGAGCACAGAGTATAAAGACAGGGAGGAAAATTTTATATTGAACAAGAAAAGAGTGGCTAAAGTAAGTGTTGGTCCTTTGGAAAATGAGATGGAGCATTAAGTTATGAGATATCACAGTGGAGAATCCTTATATCTTGCCAATAGTTAGCAAAGAGACAAAGGTAGATGAGGATTTGGAAACTATCGTTATTACGGAACAGCTAGTGTTGGACTGTTGGAGGTAATTGAGTTAATGACAGAAAAGTCTTCTGACCCTGATGGAATGCATCCCAGGGTACGAAAAGAGATGCCAGGAGAAATAGCAAATGCACTGGCAACAATTTTCCAAACTTCACTGGACACTGTGGCAGTCCCAGCAGATTGTAAAGCAGCAAAAGTGACACCACTGTTTTAAAAAGTAGGTGGAAAAAAGATGGGGAATTACCCAACAGTAACCTTATTCTCTGTAGTGGGAAAGATGCTTGGGTCTATTATCAAGGAAGAAATAGCAGGGAATCTCGATAGAAATTGTCCCATTGCAGAGACACAGCATGGGTTAATGAAGGGCAGGTCATGCTTCACAAATCGTTTGGAATTCTGTGAAGACATTTCGAGCAAGGTGGACAACTGGGACCCAGTGGATGCGGTGTACCCAGATTTCCAAAAGTCATTCAACAAGGTGCTGTGCAAGAGGCTGTTACATAATATAAGGGTGCATGGCGTTAGAGGTAGGGTATTAGCATGGATAGAAGATTGGTTGACTAACAGGAAGCAAACTGTGGGGATAAATGAGTACTATTCTGGTTGGCAATCAGTGATTAGTAGTGTGTCTCAGGGATCAGTGTTGGGACTGCAATTATATACAATTGATACAGATGATTTGGAGTTGGGGACCACATGTAGGGTGTCAAAGTTTGCATATGACACTAAGATAAGTAGCAGAACAAAGTGTGCGAAGGACTGTGAAACTTTGCAGAGGAACATAGATATATTGAGTGACTGGGCAATGGTCTGGCATTTGGAATATAATGTTCATAAATGTAAAGTCATACTGTTTGGTTGGAGTAACATTAAAAAAGAGATTATGAATTGAATTTTTAAAAGTTGCATCATTTGCTATGCAGAGGCACCTGAGGAGCTTTCTCCATGAGGGTTGGTCACCAGGTACAACAATCAATTCAGAAAGCAAATGGAATTTTGACCTTCATTGCTGAAGGGATTGCGTTTAAAAGCAAAGGTTATGTTCGAGCAGTATTTGGGTGCTGGTGAGGCCACACCTGGAGTACTGCATGCAGTTTCTGCCGTCTTACTTGAGAAAGGATGTACTGGCACTAGAGGGAATGCAGAGGAGGTTAACTCGGTTGATTCCGGAGTTGAGGGGGTTGGATTCACAGAGACTGAGTAGATTGGGATGATATCCATTGGAATTCAGAAGAATGGAAACACATAAAATAATGAGTGGAATGGATAAAATAGAAGTAAAGAGGATGTTTCCACTAGGTAAAAACAATGACTGCAGATGCTGGAAACCAGACCCTGGATTAGTGGTGCTGGAAGAGCACAGCAGTTCAGGCAGCATCCGAGGAGCAGTAAAATCGACGTTTCAGGAATACAGGCAGACTGCCTGAAGCATGGATAGCTAAGTGAGAGGGCGATGGGGGTGGGGGGAAAGTAGCATAGTATAGAATAGGTGTGTGGGGAGGGGATGAAGGTGATAGGTCGGGGGGAAGGGTGGAGTGGATAGGTGGAAAAGAAGATAGGCAGGTAGGACAAGTCAGGACAAGTTATGGGGACAGTGCTGAGCTGGATGTTTGGAACTGGGGTGAGGTGGAGGAAGGGGGAATGAGGAAACTGTTGAAGCCCACATTGATGCCCTGGGGTTGAAGTGTTCCGAGGCAGAAGAAGAGGCGTTCTTCCTCCAGACTTCAGGTGGTGAGGGAGCGGCGGTGAAGAAGGCCCAGGGCCTCCATGTCCTTGGCAGAGTGGGAGAAAAAGTTGAAATATTGGGCCACAGGGCGGTGTGGTTGATTGGTGCAGGTGTCCTGGAGATGTTCCCTAAAGCACTCTGCTAGGAGACGTCCAGTCTCCCCAATGTAGAGGAGACAGCATCCACTGGCAGGTGAAGCCAGGACAAGAGGGCATCACTTCAAGTTTAGAGACAGCAAATTGAGGACTAAATTGAGAAGGAACGTCTTGACCTCGATGGAATTCATTGCCCAGGGAAGTAGTTGATGCTAGTTCAGTAAACGTTTTTAAAGCTAAGGTAGATTTTATTAAAAAGAAATAATTAATTAAGGGATACGGTGAGAACATGGGTAAATGGTTCTGCGTCCACAAAATGATCAGCCATGATCTTATTGAATGGAATTGCAAGCTCAAAGGGCAGGACGGCCTTCTTCTGTTCCTAGTTATTTGGTTCTTATATTTTGCATTCCTCCCTCACTCTTGACTTGCAGGTGCTGGTGTCGCATTAGGATGAAGGCTGAAAAATTAGATTAGATTACTTACAGTGTGGAAACAGGCCCTTCGGCCCAAAACGTCCATACCGCCCCGTCGAAGCGCAACCCACCCCTACATCTACCCCTTACCTAACACTACGGGCAATTTAGCATGGCCAATACACCTGACCTGCACGTCTTTGGACAGTGGGAGGAAACCGGAGCACCCGGAGGAAACCCACGCAGACACGGGGAGAATGTGCAAACTCCACACAGTCAGTCGCCTGAGGCAGGAATTGAACCCAGGTCTCTGGCGCTGTGAAGTAGCAGTGCTAACCACTGTGCCACCGTGCAGCCCCTAAATGTATTGTTGGAGAAGCGCAGCAGATCAGGCAGCATCTAAGGAGCAGGAGAATCGATGTTTCCTGAAGAAGGGCTTATGCCCAAAACATCGATTCTCCTGCTCCTTGGATGCTGCCTCACCTGCTGCGCTTTTCCAGCAACACATATTTCAGCTCTGATCTCCAGCATCTGCAGTCCTCACTTTCTCCTAAATAGACTAGGTGTTTACCCTGGGGCGGTGGAGCCCAGAACTAGAGGATATAGGTTTAGGGTGAGAGGGGGAAATTCAAAAGGAGCCTAAAGGGTAAATAAAATTGTAACACTTAAAAAACATTTGAATAGGAAGGGTTCAGAGGGATGTCGGCCAAGTGCTGGCAAATGGGAATAGATTAGACTAGAATATCTGGTTGGCATAGATGGGTTGGACCGAAGAGTCTGTTTCTGTGTTAGACATCTCTGACTGTGGGATCATAAAAGTGAACACTGCTCTGATTCACTTCTGGGCTCCTTGATATCCACTTGTTCGTTATCTAGCTTCCTCAGTCTCACATGATTGTATTTTTTCCATGTTTAGTATTTTACTATTATGTTCACAGACCTTTTCGTAAATGCATTGTTCACTGCTGCCCGGCTCCTGACCGTATGCTGCTCCATTATCAGGTTATTTTTTTCCACAATATCTTTGACAGTCAAGAATTATTTTTTTTCCAATAGTGAGAGGATTTTTCTTCCAATTCTGACAGTCAAATTCTGCACCATTTTCAATCCCTCTAATTCATATTGCATTTCCTGAAACATCATCTGTATTTCTCCTTCTACAGATACCAGTGATCATTGCCAAAGCCCTGTTGCCTGTGGAGAGGGTAATGTTTGACTTCCTTCTACTGCTGCAGTTTGTATGGTGAAGGCGCTCCCACAAAACGGTTGGGTAGGAGACATTACAGATTATTCACTCAGAGATAGTGAAGAGTAGAAGATATCTGTACAAATCAACATGTTTTTAATTTCACAAAAAATATCGAGAACTTTTGACATAAGGCCACAGATGGAGAATATTATGTCCAGTGACAAAAACCATTGCCAAATAAGCAATTTTTCAGGAATGCCTTTAAGGAAGAAAGCAGATCTTAGAGGGTGGGAATTCCAGACCATGTTGCCTTGGAATCTATAGAAACAGTCACACAGCTGAACTCAAAAATAAACACATCATTGGGAGTCTAAACTAAAATGAGTTATTGAGATGTGAAAGGGTGTCTGGTGCATGGAGTTAGGAATGATTACAGCCAGGAATTAAATCAAGGGTGTGAAAGTAGATTGTTGTTGTTCCTTATAAATGGGAGCCTTTTGATGGATCAGCTAGTTCTGGTACAAATGAGCACTTGGGCGGTAGAGTTTTCAATATTCTGGAGATTATAGGGAGGGTGATTGTGGGATGCTGGCCAGGAATGGGTTTAGAAAATGAAATCTAGAGTTAACAAAAGGAATGAATGAGAGTTTTGGAAATGAGCTGAGACTGTCGTGAGGTCTGGTGACATCTCTGAAGTCGAAATAGTGGTCTTGGAGTGTGACTGGGCTGTCACCCTCACCTCTAGGATTCAGCTGTTTGTCAGTTTATGAATCAAGTCTGTAACAAGCTCAGGAACTGCGTGGCTCTGGCAGAACCCAAACTGGGCATCACTTGGCAGGTTATAGCTGAGCAAGTGCTTGACAGCACTGTTGATGACACCTTCCATCACTTCACTGCTGAGCGAGTGTGGACTGATGGAGGGAAATTGGCTGCGTTGGATGTGTCCTGCGTTTTTGTGTTGAACAATACTGGGAAATGTTCCACAGTGTCGGTAGGTGCCAGTGCTGGAGCAGTAATTATCTTGGTGTGTAGCAAGTTCTGGAGCACAGCCATCAGTCTTATTGCCACAATGTTGGCAGGGCCCATAGCCTTTACACTTCTTGTCCATTTCTTGATCTGATTTGAAATGAGTTTTCAACCAATTCGATTCACATCTGTGATGTCAGGGACCAATGGAGAAGGCTCATCCACTTGGCACTGCTGGCTGAAGATTGCTGTAAATGCTGTTGTCTTGTCTGTTGCATGAATGTGTGAGGCTCCTCCATTAGTAAGGGTGAGGATATCTGTTCTGCTCCCTCCAGTGAGTTGTTTAATTGTCCAACACCATTCATGACGAGGTGTGGCAGAGCTCAGATCTGATCTATTGATTGTTGGATCACGTAGTTCTATTTGGTGTTGTTTGCGCTGTGTGGAATGCACATTGGTTAGCTTCACCAGGTTGTCACCTCATTTTGAGGTATGCCTGGAATTGCTCCTGGCATGCCCTCCTGCATTCTCCATTGAGCCAGGATTAATCCCCTGGCTTGATGTTAGTGGTTGAGTGGGGGATATTACAGGCCATGAGATTTCAGATTTGGCTGGAGTACAGTTCTGCTGCTGTTGTTAGCCCACCGTGAGACAGAAGTTGCAGGGTCAAGAGGGCTGATTGTGTTGCTGTATTTTCCAGTGCATTGGTAGATGTGATGTGGTCCATCCAGATTCATTCTTTTGTTGAGACTGTGCAGTGATTAATTCAATGAGTGATTTGGTGGGCCAGTATCAGGAATGCAACTTTTAACAAAAAAGGCTTTGTGATTTACGCATGAAAGAAGTGAAACTATCATGGTATTCGAACAGATGGAAGACTCAACAGACAATCAAGGTATTTTTCAATGAAGAATTTCAGCTACATCACACTGTACATTTTTGCTATAAATTCTGTGCCTTTGAATTGTGCACTGCACAATCACCTGATGAAGGAGCGGCGCTCTGAAAGCTAGTGTGCTTCCAATTAAACCTATTGAACTATAACCTGGTATTGTGTGATTCTTAACTTAGAATATTACAGCACTACTAACAAGACTGCATGTAAACAAACTCAGTACAGTTGATCAATACATTCGGAAGGATTTCCTCCAAGTTTGATGATACCATATTAGTCAAAATCGTCAACTTCAACCCGCAATGTTGCTCTTAATAAAAACTTCGGGCTGACACAAATCTCCCCACCCCACTGCAATGTGGTACCCGGGCCCGGCCCAGGAATTGGAACTGGGATATTTGTGGACTGTGATCTCCAAGGAAGCGAGCAAACAAAATTCTGACAGATTAGTCCTCAAAGATGAGTAGCAAGTTTGAGACAAGGCAGGTGGTATGCCGCCTTGCACTTAGCTTAATTGCATTTCTTATTTACAGTAATGTTTTGCAAAGTATAAAGATATGTGTTTTTTTTTCCATGGTTGGGGAGTTTTATCCTAGTTGATCACACTTGCTGCCTCTCGCTCCCAAGTCAAATCATAGGATCGATCACAAAACAATAAACTGCAGGTGCTGGAGATCTGAACCCCAGAAACAAAGTGCTGGAGAAACTCAGCAGTTCTGAGGGTATCTGTGAAGAGAAAAAAATGTTACATTTGAAGTTCACTGACTTTGTCTGAATGGACAAAAGGTCACTGGACTTGTAACTTACAAAGTTTTTCCCTCAGAGATGCTGCTGGACCTGCGGTTCTCCAGCACTGTGATTTCTATAGTGAACTTTATTTACAAAACAGATCGGAAAATTACTAATCTGCAAAAGTGAAGGGTTCATTGTAAACATGAGCGTAGTGTTAACACTTGCGTTACACAAGCATGCCTCAGTTTAAAAACAAGATTTAACTCAAAGGAACATTCCATCTCAAAATTAGCCAAGTTACACCAGTAATAAAGCTCATCTAACCAATGAGGCACTTCAGCACAACATCCTGCAGTGTTGTACACAGCCACCTTTACCAAAGTAT
Organism: Chiloscyllium punctatum; assembly: GCF_047496795.1. Taxonomy (NCBI): domain Eukaryota; kingdom Metazoa; phylum Chordata; class Chondrichthyes; order Orectolobiformes; family Hemiscylliidae; genus Chiloscyllium; species Chiloscyllium punctatum. Next base: position 19,435,327 of record NC_092756.1, read on the forward strand.
GATCACATGTCACAAAATTGAAGGCCGAGAACATGTCTCTTTAAAGGGGCTGAGTTCAAACTCTCAATTTTTGGAAGGCTTTTTGATCAAACCTGATTGAACATTTAAATCTCAGAGCATAATCTTTGCTTTTTTAAACAAAGTGTGTTGGAAACATCCCACATCTTGTTAAAGGTTCAGTTCAGTCTGATACATAGAGCCAAAGGTCAAGCAAACATCACACTTTCCATTCACTTCTACAAAGGGATGACATCACATTTCTTCAGGATTTAAAGTATTTTATAAATTGTTTGTAAAATCAATTGTCACATTAAAGAACTGGACAATAAATGTCATTGTATGCAATAAGAGTGAAGCCTGTGACAGCAGATTTACCTTTGGATGGCAGTGTGTTCGCTTTCTAAATTCTGGAGCACTTTGGGAGACTGCTCCCTGATGGTGATAGTGAGCATATCTGGAATGCACTGTTTAGATTTGGGAATGCATGGGAAACAATCTGTGGTTTCACTAATACTTGGCTTACGTTGTTGGTGTACAGTAAGCAATTCATAAAGTTATGTATATATTGTTTTTGACTACCTGAATGGTATTCAAATCTGCCAGGTTGCCTTCAATAGTGTGAATGCATCTATTGTAAATATTCGGAATATTCCAGAACTGCCCAGTGCTTGGCAAATTCAGAGGGGACAAAAAATCACATTCAGTAATTTGAAATTAAGAATCCAAGAGGACGTAACCACTGAAGTATTCAATTCAAAGAGTTAAATGGAGTGCTCACATTTAAAATACCTCTTATCCATTTGAATGGATGGACCGACAAAACTGGGACCAAATGTCTTGCTGGGGACTATGAAAGTGCTTTTATAATGTCACCTACATTGACCAACATTAATTTGGCAAGCCCTGAAATTAAAAAAAACAATACTAGCTTCATTGCTGCTCCGATCAGGTCCTAATCTCTGTGAAAAAATAACAATGTTCAGGTTTATTGCATATGCTCAGAAACACATGTTTCTTCTACAGATCCTGCAAGTTTCCCCAACGAGTACAGTCCATCCAAATGATGTTGCTAACTTTGGCCAACTCATTTATTTCCTCGCCTCTAGAGCCTGAAGAGTGACCAGAAGCAATTACTCCACATGTGTGGGAACATTACCAATGAGGATTTTTTCCTTCAGAATTGACTTCCATATATTCAGTGCCCAGAACAGATAAAAAGCTTGTTATCTTTTATAGAACAATGAATCAGTGGGAGTAAAACGCCAACCTTTTCTTGCTTAACAAACAAGCTGCCTAAGTTTTAAAAATGAACACTTCTTAAACAATTCACTAGATCCTAATGAAATATTTTGTGCAAAACAAATCACATGATACATAGTTATTCAGATAACAAAACAGGTTTGGTCATTGAAGAACCCAGATGAAAAGGTCATGAAATAATGTGAGTTTGATATACCTCGATCATCATTTCAGGTGCATTCTCTGCATAAATCCTCCTTTTCCTCCTCGAAGTATTCAACTGCTTGAATAATTGAGAGAATGATGTCACAGTTGTCCAACACGAAATCAAACCCTTCAGTCCAGCTTGCCCATGCTGACCAGATATCATAAATTAATCCAGTTCCATTTGCCAGCATTTGTTCCATATCCCTCTAAACCCTTTCTACTAATTATCAGTTTATTTTACTTTATCAGCACTTTAAACACTGACATGTTTTCTCCCAAGATTGGTAAAGGGAACCCTAAATTCATCCATCCAAGTTAAGTTTGTGATATTTCACAAAGAAACAATTTAAACAGCCATTTAAGTGAGAACAATAAATGGCTGAGTGCAAAACAAAATACTGCAGCTCCGCGATATCTGGAAGCACTGTAAAGCTCAGGCAGTATTAATCTTTCTTGTCAATGACCTTTTTCTCGCTAAATATAACATTCGGGCAAAGCAGAAGGAAAGTAGAATTTGGAATGATTTGGAGATGTCAGTGTTGGATTGGGGTGTACAAAGTTACAAATCTCACAACACCAGGTTATAGTCTAACAAGTTTAATTGGAAGCACACTAGCTTTCGGAGCGTCACTCCTTCATCAGGTGGGAGTGGAGGGCTCAATCCTAACACACAGAATTTATAGTAAAAATTTACAGTGTGATATAACTGAAATTATACATTGAAAAATTGATTGTCTGTTAAGCCTTTCATCTGTTAGAATATCATGATAGTTTCACTTCTTTCATGTGTAAATCACAAAACCATTTTAAAAAAGGTTGCATTCTCAGGTTAGCTGTTAACAATGGTGAGAGGTAGACAATATGTTGAAGGTGTTACACCCCTGTGTTCTCTGTCTATGCCATGATGTTTAGATTGATTCTAATCTAAAAAGTGCGATAACAGAGTTTTACATGAATTCTTGCAGTTTTTGAGTGAAGTAAAATGTAACCCTGCAAGGACAAATTCATCCCACAAAATATGTGTGCATGTGGGTCTTTGTCTGTCTCTCTGTGTGTGTCTGTCTGAGTTGGGGGGTTTGTGTGTGTAGTGAGTGTAGAGTGTCTTAAGTCTGTGAGGGGGTGCATGTGTGAATATGGGAGTGTGTGTGCGTGTTGTCTGTGTATATGTGTGTCCGTATGCATGTGTCTATAGGAGTGCTTTGTGAGTGTGTGTGTGTGTGTAGGAGTATCTGTGTGTGTGTGTAGTGCAATGGTGGTCACCTGTAATATGACATGAACCCAAGGTCCCAGTTGAGGCCCTCCCTATGAGTACCGAACTTAGCTTTCAGCTCTGCTCAGCCATTTTTCGCTGCTGCCTGTCCCGAAGTCCGCCTTGGAGGATGGTCACCTGAAGGTCCGAGGTCGAATGTCCTGGACCATTGAAGTGTTCCCCAACTGGGAGGGAACCCTCCTGTCTGTTGATTGTTGTGCGGTGCCCATTCATCCGTTGTCGTAGCCTTTGCTCGGTTTCCCCAATGTACCATGCCTCTGAGCATCCTTGCCTGCAACTTATAAGATAGACAACGTTGGCTGAGTCACATGAATACCTGCCATGTAGAGCAAAACATCACCTGTTCACAACACAATGCCATCCAGTCTCTTAAAACCAATCACAACATTGTCCATCAAACCAGCAGCTAAAGGAGGAGCCATTGTCATTCAGAATAGAATAGATTACTGCAAGGAAGTGTACCGACAACTGCACAACCAGGTGATCTGACCAAAGAACAGGTTTGAGATTGGGGTTAGTGTATTTCAATGGACAGGGAGCTAGTTGACAGACAGGAAACAAAGAGCTGGAACAAACAGGGAATTTTCTGAGTGGCAGCCAGTAACCAGTGTGGTACTACAGAGATCAATGGTTCAAACCCAGTTATTTACAATATATACGGATGATGTAGTTGGGGGATCTATTACTATTTCTATTTGTGGACGACACAAAGCTGGGTGGAAGGGTGAACTGTGAGGAGGATGGACTGTGAGGATGATACAGAGATGCTTCAGTGTGATTTGGATAAGTTGAGTGATTTTTTTTGTTGCAAAAACAGAAAGGGAAAATATCTGAATATAATGGGAAAAGGAGAGGTGCAACTAAAGGTGGCTTTGTCCACCAGTCACTGAGAGTGAGCATGCAGGTGCAGCAGGCAGTGAAGGCAAATGGTATGTTGGCCTTCATCGTGGGGTAGTCCAGAACCAGTGGGCATCGTCTAAAGGATATAAGATTAGGCTATTCAGAAGGGAGAGAAGGAGACATTTCTTCATCCAGATAGTGGTGGACTAACAAAATAGCCTGCCACAGAATGTATTTCAGGACAAAACATTGAATAGTTTTAATGGTTAGATATAGTTCTTAGGGCTAAAGAGATCAAATGGTATGCGGTGAAAGTGGGAACAAGGTCTGCATTTGGATGATCAGCCATGATCATATTGAGTGACAGAGCAGGCTCAAGTGGCTTACTACAACATTTGCTTTTTATGTTTCAAACAGGAAAAAAAGTCAACTATTTCTAAAACATGTCAATTTCTTATCTGGATCACAAAAGAAAATCTTCATTTTTTTTTAACAGCCTCTTTAAAGATTTATATAAACACAATCATTACAAAGTTCCATTGGTATTTAATTCACCCTGGGAGAGGGTGCTAGTTTCTATTAGTATTCCAATATTACAATATTCACACAACAAACATAATTCATACTTAAAATTCTGCATGATTTTTCAATAATCCCAGTAATTCTGGGTAAATTTTATTCAGAAACGTAGACAGCCTACCATATAATCAAGGCCATTATATCGAAACTTTCACATCACACTGTATAAGACAAAGAGGTCTTCAATTGAACTGGATTATCATGAAATACCATGACATTGCTTCAAAATGACAAAGCTGTTTCCCCTCTCATGATTGATTAATGAATAAATTTTCAGTTGAATGTAGCATTCTAGCAAGAATACTATTAAAACAGGTTAGGTTCATAGCACAGTGTCTGCAGATTGTATAAACAGCTGCACTGTAACCACAGGATACATTTACATTACTTGCTTTTATTGAAGATGGTTTCATGGAATAAGAGGGTTGCCAATGAAACCAGCATTTGTTGCTCATTCCCAATTGCCCTTAAGTGGTGGTATGCTGCCCTCTTGAAGGTACACCCACAGTGCAGTCAGGATGTGGTACAGGTTTGATGATATGATTCCAATTCAAACGTTATGCAGCTTGGAGGGGAACTGGGTGGTGGTAGCATTAGTAAGGGAGCAGTAGCTACCATTGTCTTAAGATGGCACAGATCATGGCTTTAAAAGGTGCTGTCAAAACAGCCTTGGTTAGTTGCTGTAGTGCATCTTATGTATTTACACACTGCTGCAAATGTGTGCCATTGAGAAAGAAGTCAATGGGTGGGGTGTCAACCAAGTGGTCTGCTTTACTCAGGACAATGTCAAGCTTTTTCCTTGCTGTTGGAGCAGTATTCATCCAGGCACATAGAGACTGTCCCATCATACTCCCAAAAAGTGCCTCTTAGGCTTTGGACAGTTATTCATTGCAGAATGTCCAGCCGCTGAGCTGCTCATACAGCCAGAGTATTTGTGTTGCTCATCCAATTACAATCCCAATTAAGTTATCCTTCCATCAATGCCATGTCTTTTTCTCTGAACAGGTTGAAAATGGTAGATTAACAACCCAGTTACAGATAGAAATACCAACAGTCAACTTGCAAAAATACTGCTCCCAAAGCAAAAAAGAGGGAGATGGAATTGTCTTTTCTGTGGGAATCTACGAAGGAGCTGCAGAAAAGCATTAAAGGAACAAACCTCATTTTGAATGCAGTTTAAAAGAAAAGATAAAAAAGGGGAAATTAAATAGCTCTGAAGCAAGATTAAATTCAAATTAGAAATCAGCACAGATTTCACCTGCCATTGCTAAAATCATCCAAAATGCTTGTGAGCTTGTCCAGCATGTCACTAAATGCAGCACTAAGCCCTGAATTATATTTGATATCGGTAATTTCAATTCTAAATAAAAATCTAAAATTTGAAAGGACTATTAAACTGACACATTTTAAACAAAAATTCCAAGTATTCCATACAACAATTTATAACCAACCTCCCGACACCTTCTGGCTCAACACAACTCCTCCTGCTCAGATTCATTAACTTCAAATAGCAACAGAGCTCAGTAACGCCAACACCAGCTCCATTTCTCTTTCTGACTTGGATAGGAGGAGAATCTCAAGCACTACCTTCCGAATGGTCCAACCATAGCTTACACATCCCTCTGAAACAGGGTGAGCATATCAGCAGCATTGAGATACAGAATAAAGAAATGTTCCTTGATGACACACTCACAAGCAAAGTTAAATTCTGTTTGTCTGTTGACAAATCTTTTAGAATGAGGCAAAGAAAATAGAAGAGGGTGAATTAAATCAATATTCCAAATTCACACCACTGTGATTTACGATCCCACTTCACACCCAACCTCACAAACACACTAATCAGTCATGTGAATAAGGACAGAGTACTTCATCTCCAACCAACCAGCATGTTTGGCAAAGAGGGAAACGTTTAGTCTTTCATCTGTATTACTGAACTTTCCTGAAATGTCCCAGGGATTCTGATCTTTGCTGATCTGACTGCAGACACTTGACAAGGCAGGTGTAAGACTGCAGCTCACTGAGCAACCAGAGAATTGCCATCTTTCACTCTTTCAATGTTGGAACTGTGACATTCAGTTCACTTAGTAAGGTTTGCGTATACATGACTCTCATTTTACAAAACTAAAACAGGGTCTGAAACGAGTGGGAGGTCATGGAATTAAAGGATACCACAATACTTCCAAGTCTAAAAGGATTAAAAACAATGAAGAATTTGATATAAACTCCAACACAACTCAATGTCAATTATTTAAAAGATGTAGTGGGTCAGTGTTTTTCAAAGCTGTTTCCACCGTGACACCATTTTAAGACTTGTAAATTGTTAAACCTCAGAGTGTCTGGGTGGTGAAGGGTTTGACCATTGCTACCTTGAAACTCATGACACCAAAACTTCATGTTGTGACCTCAAGTAGGGACTCACCCCACATTTTGTAAAGACCTGCGGAAAATCATAACTGAAACCTTCTGATCCACTTGACACAATTTATTTCCCCGCCCCTTCATGTCATAAATTAATCTCTAACTTGAGAGAAAGTGTTATAGCAATACACCTCGTGTGTTTTCAGTTTAAGTTAACCAATTTGATTTAGGGCGTCGGATTTTTATCTTTCCACGTTAAGTACAGATCTTCAAATATCACTTGACGATCATAAATTCCCAGTTATCAGGTGAGGAATTATAGGTCTGGTCTCAACACTCCATTGCACTCTTTCGCAGTGGGGTGTGAAACAATCAATTCAAAATCCATCACTGAATATTTTGGAAATTGATATTTAGGATTTCTAGTCTAGATTTTATCGTATCATCTGTTAACATTTATTGTGCCAGATACAAGTTGAAAACAGATGTTTTAGGGTTAAATAAGGCAGGTTCCAGACATATGTATGTTATTTCAGCAAGGGGGCAACACTGCAGAAATATCACAATGGTCCACTCGTTATCTGAAGGTACTTTATTTGAATTAGTAACACTGAATCTTGCAAATTATTAGTTAATTATATACTGTCTCAAATGCAATTAATTCCTGTTATGGGATTACCAGATGAGAAAAACTGCCATGGATCTGCTGGCCTTGTCCTTTGAGATCTAAGTGGTTGTAGGTTTATAAGTTGCTGCCGAGGGATTTTTGGTGAATCTCTGCAATGCATCTTTCGATCGTACATACTGCTGTTACTGAGCATTAGCGGTGGAGGGAGTGAGTGCATTTGCATGTGGTGCCAATCAAACAGCTAGCATGTCCTGAATGGTGTCAAGGTCCTTGTGTTGTTGGAACCCCACCATTCCAGCCAAGCGGCAAGCGTACCTTCGCCATTTTGGTGTGTGTCTTGGAGATGGTGAACAGACTTTGGAGGTGAGTTGATCGCCACAGTATTCCTAGTTTCCGACCTGCTCTTGTAGCCACTCTGTGTTGGTGTGGTATGTCCTGTTGAGTTTCTGGTCAATGGTAACCCTCAGGGTTTTAATAGAGGGAAATTCAGTGATGGAAATTTATGTCAAGGGATGGTTGTTAGGTTGTCTCTTATCGCAGATGGTCTTTAACTGGGGTTGTACAAATATTTCTTGCCACACCCTGTATATTAATCAGCCCTTGCTGCATTTAAACATAGTTTGCTTCAGTATCTGAAGAGTTACAAATAGTGCTGAACATTGGGGATGTTCAGCAGTGAGTGCACATTCTGACTTTATAATGGAGGGAAGGTCATTGATGAAATGGCTGAAGATTAGTGGAACCAGGACAGTACCCTGAGGAACTCCTGCAGAGATGTCCTGGAGCTGAAATGACTGACCTACTACAACCACAACCAGCTTCCTACTTCCCAGGTATGACACCAGAGGAGAATTTGCCCCCAAAAACCAATGATTCCAATTTTGCTCAGCCTCCTTGGTGCCACAAATGCGGCTCTGAAGACAAGACCTGTCACCTCACCTCCCCTCTGGAATTCAGCTCTTTTGTCCACGTTTGAACTAAGGCTGTAATGAGCTCAAGAGCTGAGTGGCCCTGGCAGAGCCCAAATTCTGCATCACTGAGCAGGTTATTGCTGAGCAGACGCTGCTTGTTAGCATTGTTGATGATCCCCTTCCATCACTTTACTGGTGAGCGATGGTAATAGGGCAGGAGATACCCAGGTTGGATTGGTTCTGCTTTGTGTACAGGACATATCTGGGCAATTTTCTATATTGTCGGGTTGATGCAAGAATATTGTCAGGCCCATAATCTTTGCAGTATCCAGTGCTTCTAACCGTTCCTTGGTATCGTGTGGAATGAATCAAATTAATTAAAGACTGGTATTTACAATGTTGGGGACCGCTGGAGAATGCCAAAATGGATCATCCAGGTCTGACTGAAGATTTCTGCAATTGGTTCAGCCTGAAGTTTTGCACTAATGTGTTGGGCTCTTCGGTTACTGATGATAGGGATACTTGAGAGTGTTCTCCTGCAGCAACTTTTTTTTAAATAAAAGATTTTCCACAATCATTTACGACTGGATGTGACAGGACTATAGAATGTAGATCTAATTCACTGGTTGTGGGATCGCTTAGCTCTGCCTATCACTTGCTGTTTATGTTGTTTGGTGCACAAGTAGTCCCGTTTGATAGCTTCACCAGGTTGGCACTTCACTTTTAGGTCCGCCTGATGCTGCTTCAGGGGTGCCCTCCTGCTTCAGGGATGCCCTCCTGCACTCTTCATTGAACCAGGGCTGGTCTCCTGGTTTGATGCTAATGGTTGAGTGTGTGATATGACAAACCATGAGACTACAGATTGAGGAGTACAATTCTACTGCTGATGATGGCGCACAGTGCCTCATTGATGCCCGGTCTCAAGTTTTTAAATTGGCTCAAACATTTGTCCCATTTAGCATCGTGACCTTTAAGTGCTATTTTTCCTGTAAGAATTGTTCACCTTAAGGGCTGTTATCATTGGTGGAGTAGCCCAAATTTCTCAAATAACAAAATCAATTCCCCAAATATCTATGAAACTGACTGTTAACTCGTAGCATTTTGATGTGAAGGCAAGTGTCGAGAGTATAATGCTGGAAAAGCACAGCAGGTCAGGCAGCATCCGAGGAGCAGGAGAATCGATGTTTTGTGCCTAAGCCCTTCATCAGCAATGGGGCTTGTGGGTTGAGGGGCTGAGCGATAAATGGGAGGGGGTGGGGTTGGAGTACAGTAGCTGGGAAAGTGATAGGTGGAGGAAAGTTGGGGAGAAGGTGATAAGTCAGAGGGGGAGTTATGGACCGGTCTGGAGGGCAGTGCCAAGTTGGAGGCTTAGGACTGGGATAATGTGGGGTAAGGGGAAATGAGGAAGCTGTGGAAATCCACATTTATCCCGTGTGGTTTCAGGGTCCCAAGGCAGAATATGAGGCGTTCCTCCTCCAGGCGTCGGTTGGCAACGGTTTGGAGGTGGATGAGGCGCAGGACCTGCATGTCTTTGATGGATTAAATGGGGGTGTTGAAGTGTTCAGCCACGGGGCAGTGGGATTGGGTGCGGGTGTCCCAGAGACCTTCTCTGAAATGATTCGCAAGCAGGCGTCCCGTCTATCTGATGTTGAGGAGACCGCACCGGGTGCAACGGATGCAATAGATGACGTTGATAGAGGTGCAGGTAAATTTCTAATGGATGTGGAAGGATCCCTTGGGGCCTTGGACGGAGGTGCGGGGAGTGGTGTGGACGCAGGTTTTACACTTCCTGCTGTAGCAACTCGGCACCGCCCTCAGGTCCCGTCCCTCACTCCCCACTCTGACTGATCACCTTCTTCCTTACTTTCATCAACCTATTGCTTTCCCAGCTACCTTCCCCCAAACTTCACCCCTTCCCATTTATCTCTCAGCCCCGACCCACAAACCTCATTCCTGATGAAGGGCTTATGCCCGAAACGTCAATTCTCCTGCTCTTCAGATGCTGCCTGACCTGCTGTGTTTTCCAGCACTACATTCTTGACTCTGATCTCCAGCATGTGCAGTCCTTATTTTCTCCTCCCTGCAAGACGACTTTATCCACACTTTTTATGGTCAGACATTTTCCTTCCCTGTCGCTGGGTTTCATAACAAAAGTCACCAAACGGAAATACACCAAACAATAAAGAGTTTAAAAATTCAAATCACTTGTAACTGAGTAAACGTAAAGTCACCATAGCCCTGGAAGGCAGTAGGGCTGCTCTGTCATGACAGAAAAAGTGGTGGTTTAACCTGAGGGTCACCGCACCTCAGGTGAGGGACAAGTTTGAAAAGATGGAGTCGCAGCTGATGCAGGAATTGAACCTGCGCTGTTAGCATCACAGCATTGCAGAGCAGCAATCCAGCCAACCGAGCTAAACAACCTTTATTACCACATGTGCAACAACATGGGAGAGAAAAAGGGTTTCACCAAGCAAGGGTATGGAGCATCAACCAACAATGAAAGAAAATGATGATTCTCAAAAAAACAGATGGCCAGTTAGACTCAGATGGACAAATTCGAGACAGGCCCTTTGGTCCAATTTATCCATGCTGACCAGATATTCTAAATTAATCTAGTCTCATTTACGAGCATTTGGCCCATATCCCTTTAAACCCTTCCTTGTTTTTGGCTGAGTAACTGGTGGGTTAATTTGCCCAATTATCTTACTAATCCAGAAGATAATGCTACCATCCTAATTTTGGGAAATAAGCAAGGTATTAATGGGAGCAAAGATGTTATAACAGTCTCTCTGACAAGGAACAAATTATCTTCCATTTTTTTTTGTTCATCCTTCGATAGTTTGAAATTTTTAAACCTTCTGGTCTCCCATCATCTTTGCAGTTTTGTGCATCTTTTCTTTCAATTTGATGTCCCTCATAATTCCCTCACCTATGCACTGCTGTTCATCGTGCATTTCCTTTACAAGTCAATAGATATTGTTGAGAATTATAAAATAACTGAATATATTCTTCTGCTTTAACATTCTAACTATAGTCCCATTCCAGTTTAGCTAACTGCTACTTTATACCCTTGTGACTGCCTTTAAATTTGGATACTAGTTGAAGAAGCAAATTCCTCATCCTAAAACTAAATTCTATCATGCTGCATTGAATCTTACCAAAAGGGTCGCTTATTTTGAGCTCATTAATCAATCACATTATCAGATGATCCCTGATTGGTTCCAGAGCATCTGTTCTGAGAAACTGTACAGAGCAGTCAACCTCAAATTGTTTCAATAGGTAACATAAGCTGAGTGTACAATACTATTTTAACTGACAGAGAACCCTCTGCATACCAGGATTCTGTTAGATCTCCAAAATTACTCAGAGCATTGAATCCCTATGTTGTGGAAACAGGCCCTTCAGCCCAACAAATCCACACCAACCCTCCGAAGATTATTCCAATCAAATCTATTCCTCAAAATTTAACCCTGATTAATGCACCAAACCTGTGCATCGCTGGACACTATGGGCAAATTAGCAAGACCAAATCACGGAACCTGCACTTCTTTGGATTGTGGGAGGAAACCACTTGGATCACATTTTGCTTTTGAAATCGGAGGCCCCTATTCAACCCATCACAAATGTGCCACCTTTTTAAAATAGCTACTTGGCTAGACCCCTGCTCTCACAGTGTTGCAAATAATTTCTTTTTGTAAGTATTCAAATTAATTTTGGAAATTAACAGTGAATCAGCTGCCACCTCCTTTCCAGATGATCTCAGCTCTTCTTTTAAACAGCAAAACCCAATCAGAACATTGAAGCATCCAATGTTTAAAAAAAAATCACATGCTTGGTCACTGTAATATGATGGGTTTTTTAAACATAACGCTGAGCAAAAGTTAATTTAGGGCAAAATGGAGAACTCGAAGAGAAAGGTGAACCACCCGTGGGTAATAAAGGCAGTCAAGGAAAAAATGACATAGCAGCGGATGAGTAAAAAGGAGGAAAACTGACCATGTATTTAAATTGACAAGAAACAAAAATGAATAGCAAGAGTTGTACAGGTATATTAAAAATGGTGATAGGGGACTCTCTAGTCAGGGGCACAGTCTGCCGTTTCTGCAGCTGACAGTGAGACATCAGAATGGGGTGGTGCCTGGGTCAAGGATGACTCCGAGATGGTTCAGAATCTTCTCAAAGGTGAGGATAACCAGTGGGAGGTCATTGTACATTGGTACCAATGGCATGGGGAGGGGAAAGCCTGGGGTCCTGACGAGCAGGGAGATTTGCTCGTGCCACTCGGGAGGCATTAAACCAGTGAGGGATTCAGGGTAAACCTAAAGAGATAGTGAGAAAAGAGGTGAGTCTGAGACTTGTACATGTTCACAGGTCAGACTGTCAAGGCAGGCAAGAGCAAGCCACAGAATGAGGTGGGACGGACCAGTTACACTGCATTTGTTTCAGTGCAAGAGACCTGACAAATCAGGCAGATGGGCTCAGGCTATGAACAACATGGCACTGGAATATTATAGCAATTACAGAGGCATCACTCAGAGATGGATAGGACTAACAGCTTAATGTTCCAGGGTAGAGATGCTATAGCAAGGTTGGAAGGGGGCAACAGAGCAGGGGGAGTGGCATCTTTGGATATTCCTCGAAGTACATCCAGGCAGTTATTTGGGTGGTACTGAGAAATGAGAAAGGGATGATCATCTTATTGTGATTGTATTATAGACCCTCTCCCAATAGTCAGCAGGGAATTGAGACCGAATTATACCGAGAGATCTCCGTTATCTGTAAGAATAATGTAGTTGCAATGATAAGGGGTTTTAACTTTACCAACATGGCCTCGGAGTGCTGTAGTGTTAAGGGCTTGGATGGAAAGGTATTTGTTCAGTGTGTACGAGAACAATTCAGATTCAGTTTGTAGGATGTACCTACTAGAGAAGGAAGAAAACGTGACCTGTTTTCTTTATTCATTCACAGGATGAGGCTGTCACTGGCTCGGCCAGCATTTATTGCTGCATTTACCCAGAGGGCAGTTAAGAGTCAACCACGTTACTATAGGTCTGGAGTCCCATGAAGACCAGACCAGGTAAGGATGGCATTTTCCTTCCCCAAAGGTCATGAGTGAACCAGATGAGTTTTCCAACAATTGACAATGGATTCTTTGTGGTCACTAGATTATTTTTTCCAGATATTTATTGAATTCACGTTCCACCATCTGCCGTGATGGGATTCAAACCCAGATCCCCAGATCATTATCTGGGTCTCTGGATTAACTGTCTAGCGATAATTTCACTCCGTCATCAGGACATGAGGCAGGGTGAGTGACTGAGGTATCAGTGGGGCAGCACATCAACACCAAAGATCCCACGGTATTGTGGCTCAGTGCTGCCTCAGCACTAGGGACCTGGGTTTGATTGCAGCCTCGGGTGACTGTATGTGTTCAAGTTGGCACATTCTCCCCAGTATCTGTAAGGGTTTCCTTCGGGTGTTCCAGTTTGCTCCCACAGTCCAAAGATGTGTAGATTAGTTGGATGAACCATGTTAAATTTCCCATCGTGTCCAGATGCAGTAGATGAGGTTTTGGATGTGCAGGCAAATCTCTGCCTGATGTGAAAAGATCCTTTTGGGGTCTTGGACAGAGGTCAGAGGGAGGTGTGGCCGCACGTTTTACATTCCCGTGGCGGCAAGGGAGGGTCAAGGGTGTGGAGCATGGGTTGATGGGAGGGTGTGGACCGAACATGCGAGGTGCAGAGGGAATGGTCTCTGCAGAACACAGATAGGGCTGGGGAGGGAAATTTGTCTCTGGTGATGGGGTCTGACTTTAGGTAGCAGAAATAACAGAGGTTAATGCGCTGCATCTGGAGATTAGTGGTGTGGAAGGTGAAGACCGCAGGTTTATATTCTTTGTTGTGGCTGGAGGGGTGGGGTAAAAGCGGAGGTGTGGGAAGTGGAGGGTATGTGTTGGAGGGCATTGTTGATCAAGTCAGAGGAAAATTCCGGTCCTTGAAGTAGGCCTTTCTGGGATGTCCTGGAGTAGGATCCAAAGAGATAAAACAAATATATCACAACAAACGATTAACTGGACCAGAGAATAGGACCCTTTAAAGGTCAACAAGATTGTCTATGAAACCACAGGGGGTGCGAAAGATATGCAAATATTTCACGTCATTTTTACTGGAGAAATATATGGAAGCTCGAGAGATTGGAGAAATAAACAGTGATAACTTGAAAAGTATCCATGTTACAGAGGAGGTGGTACTGGATGTCTTAAATTGCATCAAGGTGGATAAAGCCCTGGAACCTGATCAGGTGTATCCTGGAACTTTCTGGAAATCTGGGGAAGTGATTGTTGGGCCTCTCCTGAGGTATTTGTATCGTTGATAGCGACAGGTGAGGTGCCATTAGTTTAAAAAGGTGGTAAGGAGAGGCCATTGAACAAGAAAGCAGTGCGCCTGAAGTCATTGGCTGGCAAGTTGTTGGAAGGGATTCTGAGGGACAGATATCCTTCTATTTGGAAAGGTAGGGAATAACAGGGAGAGTAAATGTGGCTTTGTACATGCACAATTATATCTCACTAACTTGAGTGAGTGTTTTGAAGTGACAAAGAAAATTGATTAAGCCTGGCAGTGAACGTTGTTTATATGGACATTCAAAAAGGTTCCACAAAGCAGACTGGTTAGCAGGGTGAGATAACATGGAATTCAGGGAGAGCAAGCCATTACAAAACTGCCTTGAAGGTAGGAGACAGAGGATGATGGAGGGTTGCTTTGCGGACTGGAGGCCTGTGAGCAGCAGTGTGCTGCAAGGATGGATATTGGGCCCTTAAATAAATGACTTGGATGTGAATATATGAGGTATGGTCAGTAGGTTTACACAAGACACCAAAATTGGATATGTAGTGGATAGTGAAGAAGGTTAGTTCAGAATACAACAGGATCTTGATCAGATGAGCCATTGGAGCAAGGAATGGCAGACGGAGTTCAATTTAGATAAATG
Organism: Chiloscyllium punctatum; assembly: GCF_047496795.1. NCBI lineage: Eukaryota > Metazoa > Chordata > Chondrichthyes > Orectolobiformes > Hemiscylliidae > Chiloscyllium > Chiloscyllium punctatum. The sequence goes on from NC_092756.1 coordinate 19,450,346, forward strand.
CGAGCTGTTGTGTTTTGGAAAGGCAAATCAGGGCAGGACGTAATACACTTAATGGTAAAGTCCTGGGGAACTTTGCTGAACAAAGCGACCTTGTAATTCAGGTTCCGAGTTCCTTGAAAGTAGAGTCACAGGGAGGCAGGGGAGTGAATGCAGCATTTGGTACGCTCCCCATTATTGGTCAATGCATTGAATGCAGCTGTTGTGACGTCATATTGTGGCTGGACAGGGAACTGATTAAGGCCCTTCTAGAATTCTGTTTTCAGTTCCAATCTCCCTGTTCTTGGAATAATGTTGAGAAACTTGAACGTGTTCAGAAAACATTTGCAAGGATTTTGCCAGGGTTGGACGGTTTGAGCTATTGGGAAGGCTGAATAGGCTGGGACTATTTTCCCTGGAGAGTTGGAGGCTGAGAGGTGATCTCATAAAATTATGAAGGGCATGGATAAGGTGAGCAGTCAGGGACTTTTTCCCAAGTTCGGTGGGTCCAGAAGTAGAGGGTACTGGCATAAGGTGAGACGGAAAAGATTTAAAAGGGATCTAAGGAGCATCTTATTCATGTTGAGGACATTGCAAGTATGGAATGAACTGCCAGAGGAAGGGGTGGAGACTAGTACAATTGCAGCATTTAAAAGGCATTTGATTGGGTACATGAAGAGGAAGGTTTTAGACGGATAAGGGTGAACCGCTAGCAAATGGGACTCCATTAACGCTCTCCGTTATTGGTCAATGCTTTGAATACTGAAGCCGGGATGTCATATTGTGGCTAGACAGGACATTGATTAATCCACTTCTGAAATTCTGTTTTCAGTTTGAATTTCCCTGTTCTGGGAAGGATGTTGTGAAACTTGAAAAGGTTTGGACAAGATTTACAAAAACGTTGCCAGGATTGGAGGATTTGGGCTACAGGGAGAGGCTGAATAGGCTGGGGCTATTTTCTCTGGAGAGTCAAAGACTGAGAAGTGACTTCATGGAAATTTATAAAATCACGAGGGGCGTGGGTAAAGTGAGCAGCTGGCGCCCTTTTTCCTTAGATTAGGTGGATCCAAATCTAGAGCACATGGGTTTAAGTTGAGAGGGCAAAGATTTAAAAGTGGTCTAAGTGGCAACGTTTTCAAGCTGAGTGTGGTGTGTGTATGGGAGGGGCTACCAGATGAAGTAGTGGAGGCTGATAAAATCCAAAAATTTAAAAGGTTTCCAATTGGGTACATGAATAGGAAGGGTTTTGATGGATACAGGCCAATAGATGTTAAATGTGAATCCATTAGTTTAGGATTCCTCGTTGGCACGGACGAATTGGACCGAAGGTCTGTTTCTTTGATCTTAATAAATTAAGATGCATTCCTCTCTTTTGCGGAGAGCTAGCTGAAGCACAGATAATTATCATTGGAGATGAGAAGGTGAAGCAGTGATTTCGACCTGGTGCAGATTTGGTTCCAAGATCTTGAATTTGCAGAGAGAGAGAGAGGAATTGTTAACACTGTCACAATTTTTAGTAACTACTTTCAAGTAATTGACAAATAATACAAGGTGAAAATGTGAACACTATTTTACTCAGTAAGTTCTGAGCATCTGGAACAGTCTGAACGACAGATTCAACAAGTAGTCTGAAACAGACTTGGAATTTTACTTTTTAAGGAAAGATTTGGGGGGCTATGGGCACATGGGAGGGGACTTGGGAGAGATTTGCAGCATCTCCAGAGGGAGAGAGTACAGTCCCAATGGGCTGAATAGCCCCCAGGCCCTGTGCTCTGTGATACTGCCCCATTCACTGTGAATGATGAAGCTCATCTCAGGGCAGAGAGCGGGATTAGCCCTCCACTCCCATCACAATGGGGCCCCGCTGATTGACAGCAGCTCCAGACCAATAGGAGGAGAGGCTGTGTGGTCCTGCAGCCAATGGGAGTGAATGAGGGGTGTGGCCAGCAAGACAACACCTGTCCATGAGCTCTACAGGTGCAGTGTCACTGTTTGGGGTTGGGAGAGACGGCAGAAACTGGGACAGAGGCTGTGGGACCTGAATTACAAACTCCCAGTAAATTAAAACCAAAAGAACTGCGGAAGATGTAAATCAGAAACAACAACCAGGAGGTTCTGGAAAAGCTCAGCAGGTCTGGCAGTATCTGTGATGAGAAATCAGAGTTAAAGTTTAAGATCCGGTGTCCCTTCCACAGAACAGATGTTACTGAGAAAAAAGTCAGTTTATGTGCAGAAGTTAGTGTGGGGTTAGGATAAAAGGAGTAAAGGATAGGTGGGGATAGAGTGAGAAGAACGGTTGGGTAAAGGAGTGGATAACGTTCTGGCTGGGGTAAGGTGACTAGCTGTTTGTGGCTAACCATAGGTAGTGTGTAATGGCAGGCTGTGAGAACAAGGCCTGGTGTGTGGGGTAGGGGGCTACTACATGAGGTTGTTAACCTATGGTTAGCCACTAACTGTCTCCAGTAAAAGCTGTTCCCCACCTATATCACTCCACGATTGAGCTGCCGAGGAAACAAACCTTTGGAATATCCTCCCTAACTCCCTCTCTCTGCCTTAAAGCTGTATCTAAAAATCGTTCTCTTTAATCAACATTTCCATCATTCCTGAAGCATTTTAGGAGATTTGTCAATGTGAAGACTCCATACAATGCAGGTAGTTGTTGTTGTTGTCTGACATCAGGAGAAACACGGATGAGCCGTCTCTCTCTCACACCTGATGAACAGCAGCAAAAGCAGGAAGCACTGAGCATGCTCCAGCCCACAATGGGCCTCGGATTATTAATGTCTGCGCAGGACCAATAAGAGTTGGGGAAAGGGGGCTAGAGGTGCTCGTTGTTCCTCCAAACAATCGGAGTGAATGAGGGGCGGGGCAATACTCAACCACGTGTAACACTTCACTAACAGCACAGTGTTGTTGTGACCAAGGCATTGGAAATGTGTGAAGGTGAAGGGCAGGGGAAAGGAAAGACATATTGACCAGGAAGAGGAGGAAACTTTCATGGTATGGGATGTGAGGTTTTACAGAATTTAGTGCACGTTGTAAAACACAAATTTAAAAATCCAAATTCTGCACCATATTCCCTCCCTATAATGCATTTTGCACTCCCTGAAATATCAACTGTGTTTCTCCCTCCACAGATACCAGTGATCAATGGCTAAGCCCCATTGCCTGTGGAGAAGGTGATGTTTGACTTCATTGTACAGCTGCAGTTCGTGTGGTGAAGGTGCTCCCACAATTTGATTGGGTAAGAGCTGTTATAGATTATTCACACTGTAACATTGAAGAGTTGACAATGTACGTGCAAATCAACAGTTTTTTTTATCATGGTTATAATTCCACAGAAATACTATTGAGAACTTCTGACATAAGGTCACAGATAGGGATATTAGGTCAGGTGATCAAAAGAATTGCCTAATAAGCAGGTTTTCAGGAATACCTTAAAGGAGGAAAGCAGGTCTGAGGGCGATAGGGTGGGAATTCCAGACCGTGTTGCCTTGGCAACAGTAGAAACAGCTAGAGAGGTGAAGCAATGAATAAACATCGTTGGGAGTCTGAAAGAAAATGAGTTGTTGGGATCTCACAGGTTGTGTGGTGAAGGAAGACAGGGATGTTCACAGCCAGGAATTACATCAAGGGGGAGAATTTTAAATTGTTGCTTGTTAATAGGAGCCTTTTGATGGATCAACAAGTTTTAGTACAAGTGAGCACTTGGGCAGTAGGGTTTTAGATACTCTTGAGATTACATGTAAGTTGAATGTGGGAGGCTGGCCAGGAGTGTGTTTGGATAATGAAGTCTGGAGATAACACCGGGATGGACGAGTATTTCAGTAAATTAGCTGAGACTAGGGTGGAGTTGGGTGATGTCACTGATGTCGGAATAGTGCTTTTGGAGTTGGGCTGCTCCTCCTCCTCATCACTCCCCCTCCCCAATTCACAGATATTGTTCCTTGTTCTATCTGTCTGTCTTTTCTGGTTATGTCCTTCTCTCCCATTCTGCTACATTTGACCCCACTGTTGTTGGAAAAACCTGCTCCATCCCAACTCTCCCTTTCCTTTCTGAATTCCTTGTATTTGGTGCCCCTCAAGGATCTCTCCTTGGTCCCTCCTGTTTCTCACCTACATACTGCCAGGAGGTGACATTGTCCAAAAGCACCGTGTTAGGTTTCACATGTACACTGACAATGCCCAGCTCTCCCTCCCCATCATCCCTGTACATTACTCAGTTATCAAACTGCTCATCACACTCCCACTACGCGATTGGCTGCAATTTCCTGCAATGGAACGTTACAATGGTTAAACCCATTGCCTTCAGTTGCTATTACAAATCACTTTCCCTTACTGCTGAGCCCCTCTCTCTCCCTGGGAACTGTCTGAGGCAGAACCACACTCTTGACAATATTGATCTCATATCTGACCCCAAGGTGACCTTCTGATCAGACATCTACACAATCACAAACACCAGGAATTCCAATCTCTTAAAATGTTGCTTGTCTCCACCTCAACCCAGCTCCATTGCTGCTGAAACCCCTGACCCATGTTGGTGTTGCCTTAAACTTGATGAATCCAAAACAGAACCCGTGATTCCGTGACTGACCCAGAATCTGGTTCCAGACTCCCTCACGATGGGAAGCATCCTCTCAGTATTTACCCTGTCAAACTCCTTATGAATCCTACATGTTACAATGAGATCCCCTCTCATTCTTCCCAAATCCAGTGAGTAGAGTCCCAACTTCTTCAGTCTTTTAAAAGATAATCGCTGCAAACCAGGGATCATCCCAGTCAATTTTCTGTGCGATACCTCTGATGAAATGATGTATTTCCTTAAAGGGACCAAAACTTCTGTCATTACTCCAGATGTGGTCTCACTCGCACTTTATAAAGTTCCTCTCAGGTATATACTCCAAACAACTCCCTTTAATCTTGCACAGATGTTGTTGGAAATGCTCAGCAGGTCATGCAGCATCTGTGAAGAAAAATCAGTTAAAGTTTCGGGTCTGGTCACCCTTCCTCAGATACGTTAACTCTAATTTCTTTTCACAGATGCTGCTAGACCTGATGAGCTTTTCCAGAAACTTCTGTTTCTCTTCCTGGTTTACAGCAACTTCAGTTGTTTCTGTTTTCATATCCTTTAAACTTGCCATCTCTCCTCTAGAATTTGTCATTTCCACCTTGGAAAAAACATTCACATTTGTTTGATCTCCCATATCCTGGGAAAAAAGAAATCATGACTAGTCACCCTGTCATTGCTCCTCATAATTTTATAAAGTTCGATCAAGCCACCTAAAGTGTCCAGTGCTGCAGGGAAATAATCTCAGCCTATTCAGCCTCTCCCATGGTTCAAATGTTCCAATACTGGCAACACCCTGGAAAAACTTTTCAGAACTCTTGCAAGTTTCCCAACATCTTTCCTATAGCAGGGAGACTGGAATTGAAAGCAGTCTGGAGATTCCAAATGTGGCTGAGCCAATAAACTGCACAAGCGAAACATGATCTCCCAACTCCTATACTTAATGTACTGCCCAATACCAGCTAGCATACCAAACACCACCTTCACCGACCTGTCTACCTTCAACCACACTTTCAAGGAACTATCAACCCACACTGCATGGTCTGTTTATCTGTCAACACTTCCCAGGAACTTGTCATTAAGAGGTTGAGTAACATCTTTCTGAAATCAGGGAGACCACAATTGAATGCAGTATTCTAAAACTGGCCTCACCAATGCCCTACTCAGGCACAACGTGCCCTCCTAATCCCTATACTCAGTGACAGAATCCCTACAGTGTGGAAGCAGGCCTTTCGGCCCATGAGACCATACCAACCATCGGAACAGCATTCCACCCTAACTCTGTAACCTACCATTACCCAAAGCTAATCAATTGTGGGAGGAAATTAAGAGCACCAGAGGAAGCCCACGCAGTCACACAGGGAGAATGTGCAAACACCACACAGACAGTGGAATCGAATCGAATCAGCACATTCCATTCAGTGTTAGTGTCTAAAATGCCACGTTCACCACCTGACCTACCTTAAACTCTACTTTCCAAAACTATACAGTTGTTCTGAGCCCTTCAGAAGGAATTAAGGTGAGGAGGAGAAAACAGGAACAGGGTTGAGTTTTAGATGTATAAAATAACTCTCCATCTTCCCCCTCTGTTCCCCCTGTCTCCCCCCACTCTGTTTCCCCCCCTTCCCCCCCCCCATGTCGGCCTGTTCCCCTCTTCCCCTATTCTCCCTTTCTTCCACCCCCCCCCCACCGTCTCTTCCCCCCTTTGTTGGTCACCTCCACCCCCCCCCCGCCCCCGGTCTGTTCCCCCTTTCTGTCAGCCGCCTGCCCCCCCCTCATTCCACCTGTCTGTTCCCCTCCTCTCTAATCCCACTTTCTGTCGCCACCCCTCTCTGTTCACCCCCCCTCCCCACCCATTTTGGTTCCACCCCTTGTCTGCCTATCCTCCGTCCCAATCCCCTAGTTCTGTACTCCCCCACTGCAGGGCAAATATCTTGTCTATTTACCCTATCCATGCCCAGCCTGATTTTAAAAATCTCTTTCAGGTCACCATTCAGCCTCTGCCGCTCCAGGGAAAACAGCCTATCCAACCCTGGCAACATGCTATAATTCTTTTCTGATCTCTTAAAGTTTAAGAACATCCATCTGATTGGAAGGAGAACAGAATTATATCGAATATTGATTCGGCAACTTTTGCAATGTCCTGTACAGCCGCAATATGACCTTCCAACCCCTATACTCAATGCTCTGACCAGTAATGACAAGCAGACCAACTGCCGCCTTCACTATCCGATTTACTTGCTACTCCACTGTCAAGGAACTATGAACCTGCACTCCAAGGACTCTTTGTTTAGCAGCACTCCCCAGGAACTGTATAAGTCCTGCTAAAGTTTGGTTTTCCAAAATGCAGCAGCACGCATTTTTCTAAACTGAACTCCTCAGCCCATCACCCATCTGATCTAGATCCTCTTGTACTCTGAGGGACTCTTTTTCACTGTCTACTACACCGCCCATTTTGGTGTCATCTGCAAACTTACTTACAATACCTCTGATGTTCACATCCAAATCATGGATATAAATGGCGAAAAGTAGTGGATCCAGCACCGATCCTTGTGACACTCCACTGGTCACAGGCCTCCAGCCTGAAAAGCACCCTCTGCCTTCTACCTTCGAGCCAGTTCTGTACTCCATGTGATCTAACCTTGCTGAGCAGTCTCCCAGGAGGGACCTTGTCAAACACGTTACTGAAGTCCATGTAGATCATGTCCATGCTCTGACCTCAGCAATCCTCTTTGTTACTTCTTCAAAAAAACTGAGTCAAATTCATGAGATATGATTTCCCATGCACAAAGCTGTTATTAGTATCCAGGATTTAACTCTGTACATTGGGGACTGCATTGCCCAGTTATAGGTGTTAAGATTCTGGATGAAGTTCAAGGACGCCTGCAGTTTGTCAGTGAGTCTGTATTGAGTCTTGTTAATGTCACCAACACTGGGGAGTTCCTTTTGAAAGGCAGTCCCTGTATCCCTTGCCCACCAGGAGGGACTGTCCTTATCTCTGGACTAGGAGAATCAGGCTCAGAGTTGAGTAACAGCATCTTTGAAGAGGCTGATTAGTAAACCTGCCCAAGCCACCAGGCCATACTGTCTCCCAGCTGTCCCTGCCTGATCCTCCAAACAGAACCTTCCTGTAGTTTCTCTCCTGTCAGTCTCTCCCATTGCTCAGTTTGTCCAGTCTCCCCTCCTGCTGCTGCACTGCTCCTGTCCCTCACTGACCTGTCCATCCCCCAGTGTCCTCCACATTCATTCATTGTTTACAATCTCATTGTCCCAGTCCTCCAGCCCTGTCCCCTCCCGTCGACAGAGACGGCTCAGTGGTTGTCACTGCTGCCTCACAGCACCAGGTACCCGGGTTCGATTCCGGCCACGGGCGACTGTGTGGGGTTTGCGCGTTCTCCCCGTGTCTGAGCGGGTTTCCTCCGGCTGCTCCGGTTTCCTCCCACGATCCAAAGATGTGCAGGGCAGGTGAATTGGCTATTCTAAATTGTCCATAGTATTAGTTACATTAGTGAGGGGGAATGGGTCTGTGTAAGTTACTATTTGGAGGGTCAGTATGGACTTGTTTGGCCGAAGGGCCTGTTTCCATAATGTAGGGATTCTGATATATTGGGCAGCAGCTGCTGTCAATCACCCGGACTCCTGTATGATCGGGAGCACGTGCTGCAGCAGCGGAGACAAGTGCACGGGCGCAGTGAAGACCAATTGTGGGAGTATGCACGGTATAGGTCAGTGCCTGGGAAGGAGGCTGTGGGTGTGAGGGATTAATCTGTCATTAGCAGCTTCATCCCTCTGGGAGCAGGACCCAGGGGAATGGCCCCTTTCTTGCTACCCTGACATGTGATCAGACTATCAGTGGTGCAGCGTTTTGCAGAAAGTTATCAGAACTCTTTTGTGAAGATTCAGGGTTGTTATGGAATGTGACAAGGATGGGCCTGCAGTTAGAATTCTAATTTGGCTCATTTTAGTCAGATGGGTCTTGGCCAGAGTGTGCAGGAAGCAGTGTATGCAGGATGGTTCTCATCAGGAGTTAGGAAACTGAATTCGAAGAGAGAGTGTGTGAGAAGTGGGTGTGGAGGAAAGGAGTGGGGGGATTGGTTTGGATTTCAGTTCACAGAAGAGAGAAATTGTGAGACTGAGGTTTAAAGCTTTGGGGGAACAAGGAAACTACAGTTTAATACTACAATTGTCTTATGAATTTCCATCCTGTATTAACAGTGGTAACTTGTGTGCTCTGTTGTATGGTACTGAAAGGGTGGATTTTCGGATGAGAAATTCAAATTGAATTTCATGTTCTGATCTGATAGTTACTTGATCCGTGCCGATCTGAATATCATTGGCCTTTTCATCTGGAAGGAAAGGTGTGCATTCAGTCCGTGGGCGAATATTTGAAATCTCAGTGTGACTGCAAAAGTACTGAGACACAGCCAAGTCCTTGTCAGCATGGTGAGTGTGGAGAGAGATTTCATTTGCTTTTGAAGGTCTGGAAAATCATGGCACATTTCCCAGGAACAATTAAGCCACAACTTTGCTTTGTAGAAGGACAAGTTTTTAATTAACCATACAACCAGAAAGACACAAGCATACCTGCACCATGGGAAACACTATGAAAACGGGATTGTTGTAAAGGAGTTCATTATCGATCATGGATTGTAATCCATTGGCATTGTCCCGTCGGTTCCAGCGCCGCGGGGAAATACTGGAAATATGATGAATGTAATGTAGGTTTCAGTTTTTAAACTGTAAAAAGTGCAGAACAATTTATAAGGATGTTGCCAGGGCTTGGGGGTCTGAGTTACAGGGAGAAGTTGGACAAGTGAGGATTTTATGTTTATAGCAGAGGAAACTGAGGGGGTTCTTTTCTAGAAGTGTATAAGACCATGAGAGGCATGGATAAGGTGAATGCACTCAGTCTTTTTCCCAGGATTGGACAGCTTGATTGGATCAGTTTAAGGTTAGAGGAGAAAGAATAAAAGGGAAGCTAAGGGGCAACTGTTTTACACAGAGGGTGGTATGTATATGGAATGAGCTGCCAGTGGATGTGGTTCAGGCAGGAACACTCTCAACAGGTAAAAGACATTTGGATAAATACATGGATAGGAAAGGGTCAGAAGCAAATGGGCCAGGTGTTTCGGGAAATGGGGTTAGCGTGGATGGACAGGCAAAAGGGCCTGTCTCTCCTGTAGGATTCTATGACTAAGTGCATTTGCTATTTCTCCCACTAACTCTGTTGGTATCCTGGGATGTATTCCATCAGGGCAATGAGACTTGTCTACCTTTAGCTCCATTAGCTTGCCCAGCTCTAACTCTTTCACGATAATGGTTATTATCTAGGTCCTCACCTTCCTCAGTCTCCTTATCAATTACTGGCATGTTCTTCGTATCCTCCACTGTGAAGACTGACTGCTGTGTACTCATATTCCTGAACCCTGCTGGATAGAAATAACTGGGCACAGAACTCTGAGAGGTCTTCTTTGAGTCTTTATTGATGAAACATGGCAGTAACATGGATAGTGTACATGCAAAACACCTCCAAGCAGCATCAGGTAACTCCCTGCCTGTCCGATGTACAGCTCCCATTCTTATACCTTTTGTGGTTTGGGACTTTGAATAGAGACTGTCTCTCAGTATTCTCTCTATGGCAACGGCACTTAGAAAGTCTAGTTCAGTTCAGCACTTTGTGGTTAAACCACATACCCCTCCCGCCTATGCCCCCGTGGCTCCCTCACGTATCTGACAGGCGCTTCAGTTTCAGTGGGGTATCTATCAGGATTCTGATGTGGAGGAGCCGGTGGTGGGGTGGACAAAATTAAAAACCACACAACACGAGGTTACAGTCCAACATGTTTCTTTGGAAGTACAAGCTTTTGGAGTGTGCTGTGATTTTTAACTTGATCAGGATTATCTCTATGGTAACTGTTAAGTGCTTCAAAAATTACAGAGGCCTTATGTTCCCCACACAATAGGTTCCCCTCTAACAGTGTAAACTGCTATTCTGGCCCTGGGGATAGCTCCTCATCACTTTTCTCCCCCAATCCCATCTCGCTTTCTGATGATCTTTAAAGTTTTTCTAATCTCCTTGGTCTTTGACAATTTGTATGCATTCTATTTCAGTTTGATAGACTCCCTTATTTCCTGATCCACCCATGGCAGATTATTCCTCTTCCTACGGTCCTTCCTTTTCCCTGATATATACTTTTGCTGAGCACTTCGAAAAATTGCTTCGATATTCCCGCACTGTCCGTCAACGGTCCCATCCTAAAGTCTTTGTTTCCAGTCGACATTAGCCAACTCCTGCCTCATCCTATTGTAGTCTCCTTTTGTTTAAGCACTGGATCATGGGATTGGATTTAATCTTCCAGCTTTCCATCTTTGTTCTGAGTTCAACCAGACTTCTCAGAATTCTTTTATCAGATTACGAGGTGAGGCGATGCTTCCTGGGTGTTTTGGTTTTTATTGTCAGAGACCTTGGCTTTGTAATAAAGTACAGGATAGATATTCACAACAGAGTATTCTGGACGCTGTGAATGTACGACGCAATCTAAAACCATAAATCACTTGTCCCGTCAGTTTAAAATTACAAAATCATTATCTCCTGCACACTTCCTCACTATCTAAGTTTGGAACGCTAATCCACCTGACTATCTGTCATTTTCTGAAAATCTCCTTTGGTGAAGGTGGTGAGTTTTGGATTCATCTTTCTGGTTATTACCGTAAGAAGTTAAGCCCTGGGCCCAGGAGAGGCAATGCAGCCCCTCGAACCAGCTCATACGGTGATGATTGAGCTCACCTCGGTCTCAGCTGGATTTTCCCGCCTGCTCTCTCTCACCCTTCAACCCATTACAAATTCAACATCTGTATCTCTTCATTAAATTGACTCATTGTCCTGGCATGTACCACATTTTGAAAAGGGAATTCCACAGATTCACAACACATTGAGACAAGTACATTCTTCCACATGAGAATAGAATAGAGTCCCTATAGTGCAGAAACAGGATATTCATCCATCGAGTCCACACCAACCTGTGATGAGTATCCCATTCAGATCCACTCGTTGCCTTTAACATTGCATTTCCCTTGGCTAATTGTCTCACCGGCACGTGCATGGACACTATCACCAATTTAGCATGGGCAATCCATCTAACCTACACATCTTTAGACTGTGTGAGGAAACTGGAGAACTGCACGAAACCATGCAAACATGGGGAGAATGTGTAAACTCCACACAGTCGCCTAAGGTCCCTGACGCTGTGAGGCACCAGTGTTAGCCACTGAGCACCTCTATTTAAAACCTACTGTGCCTTATTAACCTCCCTATGCCCCAATTGGCTGAATCTATGTTCCTTATGTCAGAAGTCAGGTTGTCTAAGCGGATGTCTCAGTAAATCCCAGTTACAGCCCACATGTCCCGTGTGTCTGAATGGGAATCCAATACACAACATCCTCACCCCCCCCCCCCCACAACACACTTTTCATTCACGTTCCAAAGACAGGTCTCCAGTGGCTGCATGGGAACTACAACTCCCAAGTTCCAAGGCAGAGACTGCATGTCTGTGGGGAAACCTGGCACTGCACACGTACAGAATGTGGGTGAGTTTTGGAGCGTGTGCTTTGGGGTAACTAGTGGAAAGTATTTCACACTGTGATTGTCTGGAGGAGGAACGTATTTGCTTGTAGTATTGATATGTTAGATGGTCAAAGTGTCACCACACCCACATGGGACCAAGTTCCTTTCCCAACTTGTCATAACACTGGAATCGACCAATGAGAAACAAAGAAGGATGTGACCCATTCTCCCAGACTGAAGGTTCCTCTTCTGTCCAGGATCTACCACCTCCCTTTCTGTTTCCGTCTGTTTCATTCTGCTGTTACATTATTGACTTGCAGCAACTGAAGGGAAAGGAAATGAACCCAGAAAGGGTGCAGAGGGACGAGAAGTGGTGGCATTGATCTGTTTATCAACAACTCTGAGAATGGGAAGCGTGTACATTAGGGGTAGAAGAGTCAGAATGGTGGGACAGAGTAAGTGGGCTGGAGGGTTACAGTTTTGGGGGAAGAAATAGGAAAAAGATATTCCAGCAAAATTAGCATTGTCTGCTCTGAATTTCTAACCTGTACATATTCCTTTATACAGGGTGTTAGATGGTGAAGATTTGCAGACTGAAATCTCAAAATCATGTGTAGATCGTGATTAAGTTAACCAACATTTGAAGAAGCAAGGATGGAGAATCACTCGGCCAAAATCCTGCAACACTCTCCTCACAGAATTGTCGGTCTCTCTGCACCAAATGGACTGTGAATGGTAGAAGACAGCAGCTCCCTACCATCTTCTGAAGGGTAACTAGAGATGGGGAATAAATTCTGGCTGAGCCAGTGATGCCCATATCCTGGAAACGGTAAATATCTCTAGTTGCTGAAATCCAATTGATGTTACGGCAGGTTTGATGAGGGATGCTGAGTGCATCCTCCAGGAGGCAGCACCATCACATTACCCCTGCCTACACCCACACAGTAACGCAACAACATCACTGGAGCAAAAGGCAGTGAAGCCAAAAGAGGACTTAGATATAGTTCTTTGAGGTAGAGTCATAAAAGGGGATTGGAACACAGCAGGAACAGGAGATTGAGCTGGATGTTCAGCTGTTTCCCATTGAATGGTGGGGCAGGATTGAAAGGCCGAATGGCCGCCTGCTGTTATCTCCCAGGTACGTAGATAGCCATGGAGCCCGGGTAGGAAGATAGGGGGCAGGGATTCTACAAGAGATTGCACTTCCACAACAGTTTTCAGTGAGGGATGTTTTGATGGATTTTATTTAACATTTGTCTTTAACACAAGGTTTGTGAACTTGGTTTTAAAATATTGTAGCTATTTATTCCACAATAAACAAAACTAAAAGAAAAGAAATGCAACTATCTGAATGTAACAGTTTTTAAAAATTTCAAACGCCCTGTAAAACAAAATCCTGTCTATTTCCGGACACCATCACTTTCCAGTTACTCAAACTCCAGGGAAATATTCCCTCCCTGTCTGAACCTTTGGTTTGATTTAACTGCTTTTCAGTTCTCCTTCTGTGAGCTATGAAGTGTTCTTTTTTTCCCCCCATTTCTCCTCCCCAGACATGTTATCAAACACAGCTGAGCAACCTTCCCACCATCAAAATCATCATTACACCGTTTTGGGTTTTGTTAATATATAATCACCAGCAGTAAACCACCCGTGTAACCAATTAAATATTTACAAACAAAGCCCATTACGGGCTAAGCCAACCATTACAAATGACAGAGTGGGAAGGGACCAAATCAAAGTAGAGTTGGGGGTGAGGGGGCAGCAGTGGTGATAAAGCACTGTATTCCCTGTGATGCCCACCTCTGTCTAAAGGCATCGAGAGCATTGATACAGACCACATGCTCCTTCTCTAAGGACACCCTGCTGTGTAGCCTTTATCCTCAATCATAGAATAGAATCCCGACAGTGTGGCAGGAGAGCATTGGCCCATGAAACCCCACCAAACATCCAAAGAGCATCCCACCTGGAGCACTGCATTTCCCATGGCTGATCTACCAAGTCTGCACAATCCTGGGCACTGTGGACAATTTCGCACAACTGATCCACCGAACCCACCAATCTTTGAACTGTGGGAGGAAACCAGAGCACCTGAAGGGGGCCCACATAATCATAGGGGAATGTGGGAATTCCACACAAGCTGTTTACCAAGGCTGGACTCCAACCTTGTACCTGGTGCTGTGAAGCAGCAGTGCTATAATCCCAATTTAAATCAAAACAGAAGATCCCTGCACATTGTCACATATGCTGTTTATTGGAGACTTAAAGCCCAGAGAGACATCCTGAGATTCAGAAAGAGATAAGATAAATTCAGTCAACACCAGCCGAGTTAATGTGATTAACAACAACATCAATACTCCAACAGTGCAATCAGACCTTGTTCCTACTCTATCATTTCCGATTTTTAACCCATGGGAAGTTTATTACCAGCTTCAATGACAGCCATAATGCTCTGACCACTTTGACGGAGCCAGTGAAAGTCAGTTCTAATAGTTATCAGTAGATTGAATCTAAACAGGATGCCCGACAACAGGAAGTGTTCTGACACTCAATGCCTGTAAGCCAAGGTCATTTTCCTAAAACCACTCACGTCTGGCAATACCATTGAAGATATTTTATACAATAACCTTTCAGTCTCAATTTCCAGTTCCAGTCCATGAAGCAGCCAGTAACATGCACCAGTGAATTGAATTCTAATAGCAGCATTGCCCTGACAGGAGAGATTGAGGAGTTTGAAGCTGTCTTCCCTGGAGTATCTAAACATGAAACACTTCAAATGAACAAAAATCTTCAAGAGCTCGATAGGATAGATACAGGAAGGATGTGCTCCCTGGCTGGTGTGCCTGGAATAAAATAAGCACTAACGACGGTATCTTTACCCAGCATCCCTTTTAACTGCATAAATGTTTAAGATTTATTTGCTGCTCTAATTGCACTCCCATTTTTAACTGCTGTAATGTTGATGACTATGCAAATGTATAAAATATAATTTAATCCATCCCAAAACCTCTCTGTACCTGTGTCTCACTTGTGCTCACCGAGACACTCATTCAGTCTGACCTCTTTATAAACCCCGCCCTGATATTTCCTTAGATGGCTCAGAATGAAATATTCACTGAATTGTTACTGCGCAAAAGGAGGCTGATTGGCTCATCAGCTCTCCAAAGGATCACCTCACTGAATGCCATTTTTCTCCCTTTACCCTATAAACCTTCCCATTCGTCCTCTTCCAATAACACCGGCGAGTTCACAAGTAACCACAGCGATTGGATTTGTTTTGTTTGTTCGTGGGATCACAGCATCACTTGCTGGGGCAGCATTTGTCATCCATTCTAACTGCCCAAGAGATGGTTCAGGGTTAACCACGTTATTCAGTGTCGAGATTCACATTTCGGCTGGACCAGGTCAGAATTAACAGTTTCTCAGACCCAATGACATGAAGAGTTGATTTCTGACCTATTATCTTATTTCTGAAATGGCAATGAATAATTTTTGCAGTTGAATTAAAAATGAAAGACCAAAATGTGTTTTATTCTACTTGAGCACTTCCTCCTATTTTCTCAGTTGTTATTGACAGTCTCATTCCCCTCACACCAGAACCTGTTCCAGAGAGTGTTACAGAAAAGGCAGAATGGTCAGCAGCAGCTTGTCACGTGACCGGTCACTGGATCCAAAGGTTCACTCTCCACAGATGCTGCCAGATCTGCTGATTTTTTTCCAGCAATTTCTGTTTTTGTTCCTGATTTCCCAGCATTTGCAGATGTTTCGTTTTTGAATATTGATCTTGTCTGTTGCAGAGGAGTTTATTGATGAGTTTGAAGAGTTTTGAACATTGCAACTTAAGCCACAAATCAGCCATGATCTATTGAATGACAGAGCAGGGTTGATGGGCTGAATGGCCTACTCCTGTTCCAATGAAAGTTATCCATCTGCAGCTTGTGGTAACATTTCCCCTCAATGCTCACTTCACAGCCATGTCTAACACACTGTTACTGACTGAACAAACCTCCTGTGTTCGAACGAAACCTGCTAATGTTCAGTGGCTCCCTCCACTGCCACCCGGATCTAACTCTCATCATGGAATGCTGTCTCGTGTTACTGCGGGAATGCCCACAAGTACTAATCCTGGAGTCTGTATTCCCTGGGATATAAAATCCCGTTTATTTCCTTCTTCCTATTTCATTCTGGCATTGAACTCTCGGTTTCAATCCATTCTCCTGTCATGCTCTTCAACATGCCCATGGGGGTGGACGATAGGCAGCTGGCACCTTAGATTGAATCTGCCTCCCCCCACAATCAGGGATTTGGGAAAACACTCAGACAATAACACATCCATCTGATTGTTGACTCAGATAGGCAGAAAGAAATTTGCACATTTCGATAGCACCTTTGATGACCTGGGGCAATGAAACATGCTTCCAACCCAAAGATTTCAACCTCAAATCCCTGAAAACACAGACACAAAGCTTCCTACTTGTACCAGGTTGTCTCTTAGCCTCCTCTTCAGAGTTTTAAGCTGTTAGGCCTTTCCTGGTGATTATAACCTCTGTGTTTCTGACAGATTTCTGAACCTTTATTTTCCTGTTGTGAGTAATGCTCGTATCAGAAACATTTCCTGACTTGTGAGGGGTTTCGGTTGGAGTATTTCTATTTACACATTCATTCCCACCCTCACATACAGTGTGAAATTGATGTAAAACAGAAGGAAAGGATTGAGTGAGCACCCACAGAAACACAAAAGGCAGCGTGTGTACCTAAGTTGAATGAACCTGGACTTAGGAAAATGTTACAACAATTACAACTAGTTAGAATTACAGAATCCCTTAGGCGCACAAAGAGACTATTCGGTCCATCGAGTGCAATGACCTGCTGTCCCACCTACCTCTATAACCCCACATTTAGCATGGCTAACCCAACCCACCTAACCTACACACTGCAGGCCATGTTAGCACGACCAATCCATCAAACCTCCACAGCTGTGGGAGCGTCACATATTATGTCTAAGTGCTCAGGATTGTGGATGAAGGCTCACAAATACTTGACTCTGACGTAAATCCTCTTTTTTTTTCCAAAATAAAATCTGGGGGCAAATGCAGCCAGAAAGATTTCCGATTACCTCATGAGGAAGAGAATTCAAAACTCGTGCCAGTGACCCGGGGGCGCAGTGAAGTCACAGAGGTCTGGGAACAATCAGAAATGTAACAACTTGTGAGCAAGGTGGGGATGAGACAAGGACAAAAAGACAGTCTGTCACATGGGGAAGGCAGGAGAGATTAAATTGCAGAAATGATAGTCCCTCAAGGCCATGGGGAATGGAATTAGGGCTGGGAAAGAAACCAGGAAAAAAGGTGAGCAGCTTTCAAAGAAATACATTGAAAAACAGATTAGAACAACAAAGAGGGCAGAGTACGCAGTCTGAAATTGTTGATGTCATTGGTGGGTACAGAACGCTGTAAAGCCTGGGTCATTCTATTACAGCCAACACATGCAGGATAGGCCAAGTGGCCTCGATCTGTGCTGTAACTTTCTGATAAATTTATTCTGACATTTGGAATTCATATCGGGTGATGTTCATAAATTC
Source organism: Chiloscyllium punctatum (assembly GCF_047496795.1). NCBI lineage: Eukaryota > Metazoa > Chordata > Chondrichthyes > Orectolobiformes > Hemiscylliidae > Chiloscyllium > Chiloscyllium punctatum. The sequence goes on from NC_092756.1 coordinate 19,468,031, forward strand.
TCAAATTGGACTGGAGTTTAATATTCTGGAGAAATGTTAACTCAATCACAATGATCCCGTTCTGCAGACTTTAGTCCGCAGCCCTGCCTGTTCCAGCATCTCAGTTACATCCATGTCCTTTTGTTCTAATGTGATGCTGGTTACTGCCTCTGCCACCCCATCAATGAGTTCCTGCTCCCTACCATCTCCGAGTGGAATGAATTATCTCCTCCCCTTCTTTCTGGGAATTAGTTTCAATCTAAATCCTCCAGTTTCTGACTTCTCAGTTAATGAACAGTTCCTTCCTATCCAATCGATCTGGATTCCTCAGCATTTTATCACTTCAATTAAATCTCAGTTCATCCTCCTCGGAAATCATCCCCAGCCTATCCAACCTTTCCTCACAGCAGACTTTTTCCAATTGTAGAAACATTCTGATCAGTCTCCTGTGTACCCTCTCTGGTGTGATCACATCAACCCTGGAATAAGGGGATCAGAAGTGTGTGCAGTACATCAACTGCAGTCAAACGTGTGTTGCTGATATTTCCCATGTCACCTCCGTGTTCTTGTGGTTGTCGCTCACACAAGAAGTGTCTTGGATTTCACACATGGAACTGGATGTGCACTCCATAGGGCTGGGATTCCCGACCATGTGTTTATTTGTTAACTAATCCTAAATTAACTTCAGATTAAAACAACATTTTCAGCTACCCACCAATCAACTTCCTCCATTATACTCAAGTCACTTAACTTTTTAAAATCTCTTTAAAAATATTACTATCTAAACACAACAGGTTTTAATTTGCTGAACAAGTATTCAGATGTCTCCACTGTTACAATCACTTGAAGATTATTTTTACCTTCAGTTACATTTGGTGAATTGAACACTGATTGTAAATATATGAATATCAAAAGGACTTGAGGTTTATGGTAATTAATCCAGTCTGACATTCTTCTTGGTTAATATCTTGAAGAGAACTGTCCTCAGAACTACAGCTGTGCTCTGACTTCATTCACAACAGGATTTGGTTGGACTGCAGATCTTATATCTGTTCTGTTGTTTCCCGGATTGCTTCACTCTGCCTATCACTTGATGCTTATGCTGTTAGGCACACAAGTAGTCCTCTTTGGGAACTTCATCAGGTTAACGCCTCATTTTTCGGTATTCGTGCTGCTTTTACTGTCATGCCCTCCTGAATTCTCTCAGTTGAATGAGGATTGATACTCTGGTTTGATGGTAAAAGGTAAGTTGGGGGATATGCTTGGACGTGATTCTGTAAGTTTTGTTGGAGTACAATTCTACTGCTGTTGTTGGAAAGAAAAAGCTAAACTCTTACACTGTTGGCCCCATATACTACATGCAGTATCATGAACACTGATAGGCCAAGACTTGAAATATGAGCAACACTGTAAAATGATGCAGGATCACAACTGCAGTAAGGGGAGTTTAAGATCCAACTTGACATAGGAGTAGGGAAAGAAGCAGCAGATCAGATTGTCTCATTCATAGTCACAAAGAGACTCTATCAAATTATTGTACTGTTGGATGTGAGGATGGAGGAGGTTGGGGAGATGGAGAGCCCTTCAAAAGAAACTAATCTGCCTGAGAGTTGTGAGATAGAATTGATTGTCATGCATTTAACAGAAAGCTAATTGAAACTGTTTTTATCCCCAATAGATAACAAGACTGATGGTGCTTCCAATCATCACCAGAAACAAACCCCAGAATACATGGTTCAGAGATGGATGTCAATGCCAATCAACATCCAACTCCTGCAATCATTGAGCAAACGTATGTGTGATTACCCAGTTATGATGAACCAGAAAATCCCTGTTCACTCTGTGCAGATGGACAGCGATGTGGGGAAGTATTGGCCGAGTGGTATTGTCGCGAGACAGTTAATCTAAAACCCCAGATAGTGTTCTGGTGACCTGGGTTCAAAGACTGCTGCAGCAGATGGGGGGGATTTGAATTCAATAAAAAAAAAACTTGTGAATTTAGAGTCTAATGATGACCATTAATCGATTGTCAGAAAAACCCATCTGGTTCACGAATGCCCTTTCAGGAAGAAAGCTGCCATCCTTACCTGGTCTGGCCTACATTGTGACCTCAGACCCACAGCAATGTGGTTGACTCTTACCTGCCCTCTGGGCAATTAGGGATGGGCAGTAAATGCTGCCGGGCCAGCGACATCCTCATCCTGTGAATGGACAAAGGAAAATAAAAGTCTGTACCCAGTGTGAATCCGTGCATGTTCAACAATGTTGTGAACATTTCCAAAGCTAAGATCTCGATGTGCACAACTTTATGAGCTGCCAAAACCATTGTTCATTACTTGGCGTGAAAAAGACAAAAAAATCCTTCAACTGTGGCTATCAGTAAATTGACTGGTGTCTCAGCCGGATGGATGCCAGAGTGAATCCCTTCCCCACCCACACCCACCCCCCACCCTCCACATACACACACACAGAGCAGGTGAACAGCTTCTCCCCAGTCTGACTGGTTTGGCCAGTTTCCAGGTGGGATGGGTAAGGAATTCCCTTCTGGCATTCCCCACATTTTCAGAGTCTGTTCCTAGTCTGGCTGCACTGGGGTTTTGCCATTTCAGATAAATGCTGGCAGAATGTTACACACACCGTCAGCACACCCCCCCCCCCCCCCGCCCCAAGAATCCAGTATAAAGCAACAAACATTATCTCCTGCTGTGGAGGGACAGCCTGTATTGGTCTGAGTAGCAACACTGAGCAGATTTACTTTAATAACAAATTAGTCAGTGAACAGAGCACGTTAAGCAAATCCAAATAAAATGCATTATAGCACAGAAAGAGGCCCATCAAATCCAAGCTGGCTCTCTGTAGCAGGATCCCACATTCTCATTCCCCATACGTACCCCAAACTCTGCAAGTTTATTTCCCTCAGAACTGATCTAATTGTTTTTATCAATCATTGATCTTCTCTACTTGCACCACCATAATAGGCACCATGTTCTGCATATTTCCAGCTAATACAGACAGCAGAAACACTTGCTCATCTCCCGCTGTCTCAAAACCTTACATCTGACCTTAATTCTTATGCCATCACCTATCGAATACAGATATTTTTTTCTGCTATATCGAGGTCTGTTATAATCTTACACAGCTCTATCAAAAAAGTATCCAACTTCTTCGCTTCAAAGAAAATCGCAATTTCTTCAAATCAATCCAGTGACTGCATTTTCTTTATCAGTGAACTACTCCAGTAAGTTTGTACTCCACACGCTGAAGATCACTCATATCCTTCATTGTTGATGCCTATTTTGTTCCACAAATCCAGACGATGCAAGTTTTCTGCACAACAGCAGTAGCTTTATTATTGGACAGCCGGCGAGTGTTTCAAAATGTCTCTAAAGTAGCTGAGTGTCTACTTGTAGGCACTCTTCACGAATCTCTGCCTTACCCACAGAGACATTATATTTAATAGGAATTAGACAAAGGCATATCAGTCACATGGGCGATTGTCATTACATAGGTTAAAGTAGGTAATTATGACCTTACAAAGCTTTATGAATGGCGATGTCCTGTGATAACGTGTGAATGGATTACAGAAACTGATGATCGTATTGTTCATGATTATGTGTTGAAGGGAAGAGATTAAGGCAGAAGTGTTCTTCCTTCAGTAAATGGGGGATTCACTTGCCTATGCTCATATGGAGGGGAGGTAAGACAATGGGAGTGGGAGGCAGTTTAACCGAGTTGTGCCCAGGGCTACCAGTCTTGTCTAGAAAGGGCAAATTCCTTTGTCTGGGGTTACGGGGCAATCCACATGTGTGGCTGCAAGAGGTTCTATTTTGAGATACTGTCAGCCTCCCCCATTCTGAGGTGTTCTGTCTGTATTCTAAGACCACAGGCCTTCAGTTGATGAAATAAGGCCTTTTGCAAGGTAATGTTTAACCCTTGAGACCCCACGCTGTCCTGAAAGAGAAGCAAAAGGTATGGAACTGGTCCCTCGATGGTATTTTAACTTCCTCGTTCTGACCAGGAATCTGTTGACCAGAATTGAATGCAATGATTGACTGTGACCTAACTCAAGCTTTGTCAAGGGTCAGAATCTTTTCCGTGAGTTTGTTATCATTCCCCCATTAATGAAGCCCAGCATCCCATTTGTTTTACTGAAAACACTTAATGTTTTCTCTCCTTTAATGATTGGTACACATGGTCCCCCATTCCTGCTGTCCTTCTCTCTGTGTCTGTGCCACTCACATATATATTCCCTTTCTACATTGCTTCTCTCAAAATGTATCAACTTACTGTGTGTTCTAAAGAAGAGACATATTCCACTCAAAATATTATCTCTCGCTCTACACATTCTACCCCCTGGAAAACAGAACAGTGCAGCACCGTAATAATTGGCCCACCATGTCTGTGCGGACCATGATGCCATTCCAAACTAATTCCATCTGCCTGCACATGGTCCATATCCCTGCCAACCCATGCCTGCTTATGTGTCTGCCCAAATGCCCCTTAAACATTGTGATTGTTTCTGCTTTTCCCATCTCTCAGGAAAGTACATTCTTGTCACTTACCAGCTTCTGCATCAGAAACTTCTCTGACTCAACTCCCTTTAAACTTGCTCAGGTGTTGTTGGAAATGCTCAGCAGATCATGCAGCATCTGTAAAGAAAAATCAGTTAATATTTCGGGTCTGGTCACCCCTCCTCAGAAACGTTAACTTTAATTTATCTTTTTAGAAGCTGCCAGAGCTGCTGAACTTTTCCCGAAAATGTTTTCGTTTCTGGTTTACAGCATCTGCAGTTGTTTCAGTTTTCATTTCCTTTAAACTTGCCCCCACTCCCCTTAACACTATGGCCTGTAGAATTTGCCATTTTCACATTGGAAAAAGATTCAGATTATTCACTCTGTCTGAGCCTTTCGGATCACCCGCAGCCACTGACTTTCCCAACGCAAAAATCCAAGACTTTCCAACCTCTCCCAATCCAGGCAACATACTGGTAAACCTGTTTTCACGCTGTCCAAAGCCTCAACAACCTCCTTTTTATGTGGTGATCAAAACAGCACACAATACTCCAAAGGTGACCTAATGACAGTTTTATATTCAGTCCCTGACAAAAGAAGGCAAGTATGCCATCCACCTCCTTCACCACTTTCAGGGAACTGTGAACTTGCCCCTGGAGATCCCTATGTACATAAATGCTGCTGAGAGCCCTTCGGTTTAGTGAATACATTCCTCTTGCAATGAGCCTCACAAAATACATCACCTCACACTTGCCTGGATTAACATCTATCTCCGTATGGGTTTTCCAACTGATCTCTTTCTTGCTGTATCCTTTGACAACATTCTTCACGATTCACAACTTCATCAATTTCATCCATCTAGAAACCTGCTAATCAAATCGTTTACATTTCCATGCTAATCATTGATGTATGTTGCAGACAATGGATGTTCCAAATCTGATCCTTGTGGAACAACACTGACCACAGAACTCCCGCCAGCAACATGCTGTGGAAGGAACATATTTCATTTAGTCAGTCAGTCGGAAAGTATTTCAGGTATTGGTGTGGCACTAGATGTTCCAAGATATTCACAATCCTGGTTAAAACACCCTGGAGCAGATTTTCGGTTCTGGGTACCTTACCTGGGGACTCCCCGAGAACCAATTATAAAGCAGTAAACAGTATCTCCTGCTGTGGAAGGACAACCTGTGTTGGTCTGAGCATGAACACAAAGCAGATTTACCTTAATGATAATTTAACCCTGAAGACAAATAACCAGAACAAGTTAAGCAAGTACAAAAAAAATGTGTTATGGCACAGAATGGGGCCCATCAAATTCAAGTTGGCTCTCTGCAGCAGAATCACTTATTCTCATTCTCCAACTGCCCTCAAAACCCTGAAAGTTTATTTCCCTCAGATCTGATATAATCGTATTAGTTAATCATTGATCATCTCTACTTTCAACACCATAATAGGCAGCACGTTCTGCATATTTCCAGCCAATACAGTCAGCGGAACATTGCAATCTTCCACTTTCTCAAAACGTTATATTTGATCTTAAATTTTGAGCCATCACCTATTGAGCGCAATTTCTTTTTTTTTGTCTGCTCTATCTAGGTGTGTTATAATCTTATCCATTTTAATCTATCAAGATATATTCAACTTGATTTCTTCAAAGAAAATAACATTTTTTTTTTCCAAATCACTCCAGTGACTGCATTTTCTTTATCAGTGCACCACACCAGTAAGTCTGTACTCCACACCCTGAAGATCACTCAGATCCTTCCTGAGCAGGAATTTGTTGACCTGAATTGGATACAATGATTGATTGTGACCTAATCAGTCACTGAAAATGTTTCCATGAATTTGTTCTCATTCCCTTTGTTAATGAAACCCATGATCCCATATGTTTTGATCAAAACACTATGATTATGTTTTCTCTCCATTAAAGAATTGTACACATTTCCCCCCTTCCCTCAGTCTCTACTCTTCGTGGCTGTGCCAGCCAAATATATATTTACTTTCAACAATGCTTCTCTCAAAATGAATCAACTCACTGTGTGTTAGAAAAAATATTAACTCTCGCTCCATGCATGGTACCTCCTGGAAAACAGAAAGGTACAGCATCTGATTAATCGGCTCATTATGTCTGTGCAGACCATGATGTCATTCCAAACTAATTCCACCTGCCTGGACATGATCCATATCCCTGCCAACCCCTGCCAGCGTATGCACCTGCCCAAATGCCTCTTAAGCATTGTGATTGTTTCTGCTTTTACCACCTCCCAGGAAAGTACATTCCAGTCATCTACCACCTTTTGCATAAGAGACTTGCCTGATATAACTCCCTTTAAACTTTCACATGTTGTTGGAAATGCTCAGCAGGTCTTGCAGCATCTGCGAAAATAAAAATCCGTTAATGTTTTGGGTCCTTCTTCAGAAACGTGACCTCTGCTTTCTCTTCACAGATGCTTCCAGACTTGTTGAGCATTTCCAGACACTTCTGTATTTTTTCTGATTTACAGCATCTGCTGTTCTCTCGGTTTTTATTTTCTTTAACTTTCCCCCTGTCCCCTGAAATCTATGGCCTCTAGAATTTGTCATTTCTAGCTTGGAAAAAGATTTAGATTATAGAACATAGAACATAGAACAATACAGTGCAGAACAGGCCCTTCGGCCCTCAATGTTACGCCGACCTGTGGAATTTTCTCAACTCCGTCCCCTGACACTATCCCAAAATCATCCATGAGCTTATCTAAGGATTGTTTAAAGCTCCCTAATGTGGTTGAGTTGACTACCTTAGAAGGTAGGGCATTCCAAACACTTACCATTCTCTTTGTGTAAAGAATTTGTATCTGACATCTGTCTTAAACCTATCACCCCTCAATTTGTAGTTGTGACCTCTCGTCCAAGCTGCCGTCATCATCCTAAGAAAAAGACTTTCACTGTCTAAAATATCTAATCCTCTGATCATCTTGTATGTCTCTACCAAATCTCCCGTTAGCCGCCTTCATTCCAATGAGAACAGATCCATGTCTCTCAGCCTTTCTTCATAAGACATTCCCTCCACACCAGGCACCATCCTGATAAATCTCCTCTGCACCTTTTCCAATGCTTCCACATACTTTTTTTAATGGGGCGACCAGAACTGTACACAATATTAAAACTGTGGCCGCATCAGCATTTTGCATAGTTGCAGCATGATATTGTGGTTTCAGAACTCAATCCCTCTACCAATGAAACCAAAAACGCCGTATGCCGCCTTAACATTACTATCCACCTTGGTGGCAACTTTCAGGGATTTATGTACATGGACTCCAACATCCCTCTGCACACCCACACTACCAAGAATTTTTCCAATGACCCAGTACTCTGCCTTCCTGTTATTCCTCCCAAAGTGCATCACCTCACATTTAGCTGCATTGAACTCCACTTGCACCTCTCAGCCCAATTCTGCAGTTTATCTAAGTCCCCTGCAACCTGTAACATACTTCCAAACTGTCTACTACTTCACAGACTTTAGTGTCGCCTGCAAATTTACTAATCTATCCACCTATGCCTGCGTCTAAGTCATTTATAAAAATGACAAACAGCAGTAGTCCCAAAACAGATCCTTGTGGAACACCACAAGTAACTGGGCTCCAGACTGAATATTATCCATCAACCACCACTCGCGGCCTTCTTTCAGAAAGCCAGTTTCTAATCCAAACTGCTAAATCACCCTCAACTCTGTGCCTCTGCATTTTCTCCATCAGCCTACCATGTGGAACCTTAGCAAAGGCTTTACTGAAGTCCATGTATACCACGTCAACTGTCCTAGTCTCATCTAAATGCTTGGTCACCTTCTCAAAAAACTCAACGAGGTTTGTGAGACACGACCTGCCCTTGACAAAATCATGTTAACTATCTGAAATCAATGTGTTGCTTGTTAGATGATTATAACTGTTATCTCTTCTAATCCTTTCCAAAACCTTTCCTACAATGGAAATAAGGCTCACTGGTCTATAATAACCTGGGTCATCTCTACTGCCCTTCTTGAACAAGGACACAACACTTGCAATCCTCCTGTCCTCGGGTACTAAACCCATAGACAATGATGATTCAAATACCAAAGCCAAAGGCTCTGCTATCTCTTCCCTAGCTTCGCAGAGAATCCACGGATAAACCCCATCCAGCCTGGGGACTTGTTTACTATCACTCCTTCTCGAGTTGATAGTACCTGTGCATAACTAACCTCAATCCTTTCTAGTCTCGTATCTCGTACCTCATTTTTGTCCTCTACAATATTCTCCTTTTCCTGAGTAAACACCAATGAGAAATGTTCATTTAGCACTTTTCCGATCTCTGCAGGGTCCACACTCAACTTTGAGATCAGATTACTTACACTGTGGAAACAGGCCCTTCGTCCCAACAAGCCCACACCGACCCCGCTGAAGTACAACTCACCCAGACCCATTCCCCTACATTTCACCCGTTCACTTACCGCTACGGGCAATTTAACAGAGCCAATTCACCTAACCTGCACATTTTTGGACTGTGGGAGGAAACCGGAGCACCCAGAGGAAACCCACGCAGACACGGGGAGAATGTGCTAACTCCACACAGTTAGTCGCCTGAGGGGGGAATTGAACCCGGGTCTCTGGTGCTGTGAGGCAACAGCGCTTACCACTGTGCCACCATGCCACCCATAAAAACAATAATATATAAAAAACATAAAAACTTCCCACTTCTGTCTTTGATTAGCCCTATTCCTCCCCTAAACATCCTTTTATTCTTCACATACCTATAGAAAATTTCAGGGTTATCCTTTGTTCTATTTGCTAAAGACTGCTCGTGTCCTCCCTTTGCTTTCCTTAACTCTCCTTAAATCCTTCCGAGCTGATCTGTAACTCTCTATTGCTTCATCTGTACCATTTTGCCTCATCAACACATAAACCTCTTTCTTCTTCTTAACAAGAGATGCAATTTCTGTAGTAAACCATGGTTTACAAACTCTGTCTGTACCAGTTGTGTCACCCCACAGCCATTGACTTTCCAAAGACAGCAATCCAAGATTTTCCAACCTCTCCCAATCCAGGGAACCTCCTGGAAAACCTGCTTCCACCTTCCCAAACGCCTTCACATTTTACCTATAATGTGGTGATCAAAACGGCACACAATACCGCAAAGGTGGCCTGATTACAGTTTTATATTCACTCTCCTGACAGAAGAAGGCAAGCTTGCCATTCACCTCCTTCACCACTTTCAGGGAACTTTCAGCTTACAACTGAAGAGGCCTCTGTATATCAGGGCTGCTCAGGGCCCTTCTGTTTATTGTATACATTCCTCTTGTTATGTGTCTTCCAAAACGCATCACCTCACACTTGTCTGAATTAAAATATATCTGCAATTTCTCCACAAAATTCCCGACTCATCTTTTTCCTGCTGTATCCTTTGACATCATTCTTCACAATTCACAACTTCAACAGTTTGCGCTATCTACAAACTTGCTAATTAAACCCCAGTCCAACACCGGCATCTCCGAATCATGCTAATTAAATCGTTTACATTTCCAACTTTTCATTTATATACATTACAAACAACAGATGTCCCAGTTCTGATCCTTGTGGAACGGCATTAGCCATAGACCTCCAGCCAGCGACATGCACCTGCACGACTGTTGCTGGGAGAAATATCAAAGAGGAGCCTTGAGTTCTGTGTTGAGCAGCATGACCAACGTTTATTCAGAGCTCCATACTAATACATGATGGGAAAGGTCCCTCTCCGGCTCCCCCAGATAAGTCCAGCATTTTGATGTGTTTACTTCATACGTTCCAGTAATGTTTTCCCCCTGACCTGAACTCCAGGGTTTGGAATGTCAGCTCGGATATTTAGATGTTCCCTTTCACAGTCTCTGATTCTCTCAACTCATGCAGCTGCTTTGTTAGCTCTTTCACAAATGGTTTAACCCATCCTTGTCATTGCACATCTCGAGCCCTCCCACTACCACACATCTCCGGTTCTCCCACGACTATACCCTGTGGCATCTGCATCGTCCATCCAGTCACGAATTCAAAGGGGGACAGCCCCGTCCCCTTTTCTGGGATTGTCCTCAGTTTCATTACGCTGGTGGGGAGTACTCTAACCCATCGCTGTTCTGTCTCTGAGAGAACCTTAGTCAGACTAGCTTTCAGTGTCTGCGTCATTCCTTCGACTGTCACAGACCTCTGGGGGTGGTATGGTGATGGGATTTCTGTTCAGTATCAAACAGGGCACATAGTTCTTTAGCTATGTTCCCTGTAACATTTATCCCTTGGTCAGAATCTGCAGGGGAATGCTTCCACCCACTGAGTAAACCTATTTATTAAAACCCAGCAGGACCTCCTTCCCTGGGATTGGGATGGGTGTGCGTGTAAAATCTATCTGTTATTTTTCCCATGGGCCCCTGTGTCCCTGCTGCTGCCTCTATTTTTTCCTGATTGCTTTCCCTGGCTCACACTGTGAACACACTAAACACCTTCGACAAAACCTTGCTGTATTTCTCCGTGTTCCAGGCAAGGATTGTAGTGGATCATCTGATATTGCATTTTATCCTGCCCAATATGTTTTTAATAATGTTTGTCTTATACAGTGTAGTGGCACTGCTGTATCATCGAGACTCTGTTGTGTCCTATTACTGCCCCACCCTTTTCCCATTCCTCTTTCTCCAGTTGTGGGGCTGTATCTGCGAAGGTCTTTAAACATTCCTTACACACTTCTGTAGCTACTGCCACTGCCACGTCCCCAAATGTCTGCACTGTTTCAGTCAGTATTTCACTCGCCTTACCCATATACTCACTGCCCCGTTGGTGTGGGGTTTCTACTTCCCTGTGAGCTCTAATCTTCATTATTGCTGTTTCACTGGGATAGTTAGCTGCTCCCACTAACTATCTGACCTGTACTTCGTGCTCTATGTGGCCGCCAGACAGGATGATGTACCCTCACCGATCCCAGGCCAGCACATGGTCATGAACAATACCAAAGTCATGCTGACTGTCTGTGTACAAGTTGACTCCCTGACCCCTGGCTAATGTCTGTGCTTCTGTCAAGGCTGGTGATGGTTCTGCCAATTCTGGAGAATTCTCCACAAAATTCCCACAGTAATTAAATAATCCTAAAGTTTGCCTTACACCTTCCACGGTGTGGGGGTGGGTAGTTTTAAAATCATGGTCTGTCGTTCCGCTGGGATTGTCCCCTCTCCCTTCCTGATTTGATCTCCCTGATGTGATGTCCCAGGTCCCCTACCTTCCCACTCTCTGTGGGTTAATTTTAAGCCCGGCCTGCCTGACCTGACCCTATATTCTGTTTAATATCTGGATATATTCTTTCTCACCAACTGAGGTAATAAGGTGTTGGTAAGATCAATGTGACTAACTCCATCAGCTATGGGATATAGTGGAATATTGTGGGATCCCTGAGGTAACTGGATCCAAGTGTAATGTTTTCCTCAGCCATTAAACGCCAGCTTATTCTGGGATTCCAGGTCCACAGGTATGGACCAGAACCCATTCACAATATCAAGGGCTGAGACTATATACTGTTGCGATTTCAATCCATTAAATACAGTGGTGTGGTTCGCTAATGTAGGATACTCTTTAGTGGCGAATTTACTGAGTGAGGTATACTCAATAGTAAGGTGGGATAAGCTGTCCGGCTCCTGTGAGTTAGTCTGGGATACTGTCCGTCTGACTATAACCTGCTTCTGTCAATTTGTTACTGTCACAATCACTGACTCCTCAGCTTAAATGGGATCCTGTTTGTGTGGAGTGTGAGAGGGCCCTCGATCTTTACAGTATCTACAGGTAATAACCCACATTCCTGTTTAAGTTATCGACACTGCTGGTTGGGTCCTAGCCATAACTCCCAAGATTCCTTGACTGTTCCAGTCTCCCTGCAAGGTAACTACTCTGCAGATGTCGCCTTTCCTTTGCTTCCTGTCCCGGGCCTGTTCAGGTTGTTCCCATATTACAGTTTGTGTCTCCACATCAATAGTTGCTCCGAACTGTTCTAAACTGGCAACTCCCAGAGCAGTCCCTTCCTCAGTTTCCCACTCCCATATCTGAATATATTTTGCCATATCCGTGATCTGCGTCGGGAGAGGTTTATTTCATCCAGCTTTCTCGATTCCCTCTCCGACTGCTCTCATTTTATTAATTGAGGTGATATGGGGCAAATCCATATCGGTAACTAATATTGATGCTCCTGTATTAATATTATGCTCTGCTGGTTCCAAAACACAGCATCAAAGAATATTCATGTGCCTAGGTGAACACACACAATGTGAAAATCTATCTCCCTCCCTCTGCCTCCGTTCCTTTGCTATATGTCCTTTCCTGCTTCACTTGTAACATTGCCAGTCTGGTTACCCTCCTTGTACTGCAGCTATTCCCCTGTGTTTCTGAGTTTGTCTCAGCTCTCATGGTCCAATTCAGAAGGTGGTGAGAATGATCTCCCACTGGGAGTCACATGTTTATAATTACAGTTAAATGGGGTCCCACTTTAAAAACAACAAACTGATATCATCATCACAGATTGGGATTTGCTGATCCCCCGTGGCCCTCACACACCTCAGGCGTCCTCTCTGAATGATCCTCGATATTACCCTTGGGCCCCTGTGTCACCAAGGTTATTTTAGCCCATTCAGCCTGTCCCCTCCCCAGTGTGTCCCTGTAATATCTGTAAATGCCTGGAGCCACTGATCGGCTGTGCACTGGGGGGAACCGGGTCGCACCCTCACCCTCTCATTGCAGAGACAGGTGCTGAAGTACACGTCGGGGGATCTTGGCCTGAGAGATTTTGGCCTGGCACCATCATCGGTGAGACTGTACCTTAACTAATTCATCCATATTCTCCCAATAAGGCCCATTATTACCATTTCTCTATCATGTCAGGTGTTAGCTCACCAACTTTTGTCATTCAGCAGGTGAGCAGTTCATGTTTGGTTTCTGTCAGTTCCCTCTGTTGCTCCCTACTGTCTGTCCAAGTTGAGCTTAGATGCCCAGTGGTGCCAGAGAGAGGGCCTTCTGGACCTTATAGGGCAATGGGTGATCCCACTCATTGCCGTCCCTCTGTCCATACGTGTGCGCTTTGTCATCTAACCCATTCCAGTCAGTGTCATAATCCTCACTGCCTTCTGAGGAGAGCGGGGCACTAGGTACCTCCCCCACTGTAACTACCACCTGACCCTTTGGCTTTCAGGCCTCACGTCTGAGAGTCACCACCTTCACTTGTTCCTGTTTCATTTGTTCCTGTTTCTGTGATTCCTGGAATAAAACAGAGCAAAATGTAATTTGGTTTTACTTGAAATAAGAATAATTTGACATTCACTCGACAGATCTATAGAGGTGAGAATTGTACTGTGATTATTTAAGTGAATTTAATGTGATCATACAGTGAAAATAAATGATAATCAACGACAATATGTGATTATTTGTGCCAGTTCTTGCAATGAAAATTCAATTTTATTCAATGCTTGTCACTCATTACACCATGGGCATTGTTATGAGGGAATAAAGTAATGGAAGGATATCAGAGAAAATAAATAGACTTTAATGTTAGCTTCACTGCAATAATGAACCTAAACAATATTTGGAAATATGGGTAAACTACATAACAAAGTTTCCAGTGTCATTATTGACATGAAAACTATTTTAGTTTGCAAGTTGTTTTGCTCTAAGAATAATTGGAAATGAATTGTGATTATGAATTAACCATTTAAAATATACTTTGAAGAGAATAGTCAGATATATTTTTGGAGGAAATTAGGAAAGGAAATAAATATGTATACATTGGTATTAATAGTTTTAAAATGTTAGGAAGTTGACTGGGATTATTTGATTTAGAGAGGCTGCATGATTATAAAGACTAATAAACCTTTTTCATTGCATTGTTGGTTTCACTAGAATCTGTTGTGGTCTAAGCTCTTGTTGTGTGCAATGGACTGTCACTAATAGCTTAATTAACCTGCGAGTCTCAGATCAGGTTTCCTTTGTATGTAAGTCAGTCTGTAAGTGAGCAACACACCTGCTTTTCTGAGGGGAAACAGAGATGCTTTTCAAAGGAAATAAGTGACAGTTCTCACTGAGAATGGTGGCTACCACCCACCATAAGCAGGGAAGTGTTTTTCTGAAGAATTTCATTGTCTATCTATAAACTGATGGTACCTGTGTTTGTCAGTTTGTGGAGGATTCAGCACCTTTGTGCTGAGCTGTTTTTATACAAGCAGTTGGTTCATCATGTCTTTGCCAATAAGGTTGTTTACTTTCTCCTTTTCCTGTGATTCTGCAGGTTAAGATATTCTGAGAATCAATAATGTTAATAACTGAACATTGAAAGGTTTAGACTCTAACAGAGCAGTGGCTTTGTTTTCAGGTAAATTTTCACTTTCCATTTCCTGATTGTGTTGAATGTGACAGAAATAGGCTCTGAGCAATGTTTCCATTCACTTGTGTTGGCGTCACTGACAGCCACGTGGTCAGTCAGTTTCAGGCTGATGGATCAGTTTCTCTGTCCTATTAGATGGTCATCTCCTGCTCAGTTTCCGATGGCTCACCTCAGTGTCTGTCCATCAGCTGCTGAAACCCTACATCCAGCATTTGTTCCCTCTCACCATGACTAATCCAATACAGTCCCAGCTTGTCTCCACATTTACCTCCACATACTCACGATCACCTCAGATTCTACTGTCTGTGTTCTTGCAGCAAGTTGTGTAAGACACCTACTTCAGTTTTAACCTGTTCAATATTATGTTCAGAAAGATCATTTCAAAATTTGGTTCACTGCTTCTTCAGGACTTTCGTGAAGAAGGGCTCATGCCCGAAATGTCGATTCTCCTCCTCCTTAGATACTGCCTGACCTGCTGCGCTTTTCCAGCAACACGTTTTCAGTTGTAATTGGAGCAATCAGTTAATTACAAGTTACTGACAAAATATTTTAAGAGGAGCTGCTATTGGTGGTGGAAATGCTGCTGGTTGGTATAAAACAGGGCTACGGCGAATACTGTACTCGGTTTTGATGAGAAAGTTGAACAATGTAAGACTATTTTATCTTTGTTAATAAGAAGAGGCTGAGATTGCAGCTCGGACATCCACAAGCATTCACCCTCACCACCACTGATGCTCAGTAGCAGCTGTGCCAATCAAGTGGGCTGCTTTATTCCGGATGGTATCAAGTTTCTTGAGTGTTGTTAGGGCTGCACTCAACCAGGCAAGTGGGGAGTATTCCATCACACTCCTGACTTATGCCTGGTAGCGTTAGGACAGGATTTCAGGAGCCAGGAGTTGAATTACTCTTGTAGCCACTGTGTTTATGTGGTGAGACCAATTCAGTTCCTGATCAATGATTATCCCCAGGTTGTGTTGATAGTGGGTGTTCAGTGATGGTAACACCATCGAATCTCAAGGGATGGTGGTTAGGTTATTTCTTATACGTGATGGTGGCATGTATGTTACTTACCCCTTATCAGCCCAAGCCTGGATATTGTCCAGATCTAGCTGGACTTGGACTGCTTCAGTACCTGAGTAGTTAATTATTTATTAACATTAAATCGTCATCAGATTATGCAATTCATTTTTCTATCAAATGTCATGGACTGTATCTTGTGGTCACTATCATATTCACTTTCATTATCTTTTTATTTGCTTCCTAATTCAGACACAAATGTTTGAACATCGATCAGAATAAAATTACATAAATTAAAAACACATGTTTCTACAAGTAAACTAAATGAATGAAATACATTACTTCGGTATTGTCTGCATTTTAACAAAAAAAATTATTTTCAAAAACTAATGAATAGCTCATTTATTGTCCTCAATCCATCAATCTAGATTTTATATTTCAGTCTTCAGTTTACCGATCTTAATGTACGTCTAATCAACACGAGAGCAAAGTGTTTTTAAAATATTGAGTCAATTTATTTGTTCAGAATACAACATTTATTAGGAATTCATTATCCTTATTATAATAGCTGAATAAGTTGTTTGTCTTTCTAACGTGTATCGTCAGATCCATATATTATTTTATTTCATATTTTAATTTAATCCATTGCAACAATGCTATTGTTTTCAGGTCAACTATCCCACAATGGAACCAATCATTTGGCATCCAACACGCTTTGCAAACTGACTTTTGCTCATTTGAATAATCACAGTAATCTCAGCCTTATGAATTCAGAGAACTGTAACTACTTTTCTCTGCAATAATTTCTGTTCATATCTGCGCATTGCACAGTCATGCAACAAAATTAGATTTCTCCTTCTAAGTGTACTGATAGATTTATGAAAATCAAAGTGTTGCTAATATCTAAGTATTGTTCAATTCAGTAAGGGGTATAAATGTGTAATAATGGCTCAGTACATGAAGTAATGTGAAGATATTGCAATGTACAAACTCACAATGATTGTGAATATCAATTTTTATCTTAACCATGGAACCAGTTGAATTGATTTAATTATATTTCTCTTCGATGCTCACGTTCATTGTATTTCTAATCACAATAAGAGCGAAATATTTCATGTGACAAAATTATTTAAAATTCATGTCACTTTTTTAAGGACACAAAATACAATTAACACCCGTTTGTTCATTCCTTTACCAATCACAGTGAAGTTTGAATTGTTGAATTCTAGACTGATACAGCATGGAAACAGACCATTCAGCCCAACTTGGCATTCCGGCCAGGTTTCCTAAACTAAACTAGTCCTATTTCCCTGTGTTTGTCCCATACCCCTTTGGACTACTTCTATCCAATAATCTGTCCAAAAGTCTTTTAGATGTTGTAATTGTAACAGCCACTGCACTTCCTCTCACAGCTCATCCCAATATGTGAAACACACTCTGTGGAAAAGATTCCCCTCAGACCCCTTTTAAATCTTTCCCCCTCACATTAAATATTATTTACACCGTAGAATCTTTAAGACTGCAAAATTATTAAAAGTTGAGAGGTATTTAGAAGCAGCGTAATAACATTCATACTTTAATCAGTGATATGAAGCAAATAAATTCAAGATGTTGTGATCATTATAATGAACAACAGTTACAAGTTGACACAATGTTGGTTGAAAAGCAATTCAATCGACACTTAGATATTTTTAAATCAACTCTGACGTATTTTTTACACATCTCTGTTGAAGGTGGGAATTGAATCCATGCCCCCTGGTCTACTAGTACAGACATTACCGGAGTCCTCCATAATATTCCCCGGCAGGAAGGGCAGGACTATAATCACATAGTTACTGTGTTTATTCACAGGGAAAACTACTCAGATATTTATTGTTAGAATTGGACAAGGATTGCATTAGACAGTTCCATAGTGTAATGGACCGATATAAAGAATTAGTCATTTCTAATAATGAAGGAACGAAGCAACAATGATCTTAAATAAGCATAGATCTCATGATAATCAAGTAAGTCAATATGTTTGAAGCAGTTATTCATCTGCATAAATAAAAATTAACCTGCTTTGTAATGCACATGAAGAGGAAATAAAGCATTAGTCATTCAATGTGACTACTCAGCGAAAGACAACTTCCCTCATTTTCAAAAATTGTGATTTCTAAGAATTCATGGTCTATTGTAACAGCATAGAACAAACATTTGTTAATTCTGGTTTATTTACACAAGAATCTCGTAAAATTTAAATAATGTTTAACATGAAAAATACTGAGTTCTTATTGTAATAATCAGAAATAAAGAAATGTTAGAATTGAAGTGAAATACAATCAATACAAGAATGTAAACAAAACTGTGGATGGTGGAAATCACAAACAAAATCAGTAATTGCTGGAAAATAATTCAGCAGGTTTGGCAGCCTCTGTGGAAAGAAATCAGTGTTAATACTTTTGGGCCAGTGACATTTCTTCAGACTGCATTTTTGCTCACAACCAATTCAATCCAGCTAAGCTTCCACACTTAAAATTATTTTTGCTAAACTTAAGAGATTGTAGATTGCAATATTGTTTGTACCAGTTGATGTACTGAGACATAGTTCCACATCTACAGCTGGAGATATTGGATTTCAACAATGATTACCGATTACATATTGTCAATAATTAGTTTTAAAATGGCTGATAACAAATTTATGAAAGATGAGAAAGCCCTTATTGCAATGTAATTCTGCAATATGTTGGGGAAAAAATGAAATACTTATGTTAAAAATACTTCGCCATCTCTTAATTGATAAGACTGATTAATGATCCTTCCATTAATCTGAGAATTCGAATGAAAGAGAATGAGATAATTAGAATGATTGTTGGATAAGAAAACTTTGGTTGATTGCAGGTGTATTGACCTGAAAAGAATGTTAATATTTCATTACGATACTGGCACTAAGAAATAATGGATTCAACAAAAATGTGAATCTCATGATGGTGTGTGAATTGAAATAACAATTAAATAGTAATTAATGTTAGAACTCAACTCTGAAAATGATTCAATACATTCAAAGCTGTTTGTCCTGGATATTCATTAAGATCAGTAAACTGAGAATTAAAACATTGGGTTAATTTAAAACCAAAAAATCAAACCTTAGAAGATTATTCATCAGAATTGTTCTGTCATTGAAATAACCTCACTTCTTCAAGGATTCTGCATTTCCCCCATTTTATGTCTTTTTTCCACAGTTATCAGTACTGGAACCCTTCTGTTTGCGATACAAATATACAGAAGTGAAATAGGTTATAATCTAATTGGGGGAGTTAATAAATTTGCAGATGATATAGCGTTCAGTGCAGTTGAGGACAATGTTGAGCAGGAAAAAGATAAATTGCAGTTATGGGCAGATAAATTAAAGGTGAAATTTAATCCAAACAAGTGTGAAGTGTTTCACTTTGGAAGCTGAAATGTTAAGGAAAAGCAGATAGTTAATTGCAGGACCCTAATAGCTTTATTATTCAAAGGGATCTTGGCGTTCAAGACCATGGTTCCCTGAAAGTGACCATGCAAGTAATTAGGTGGTTAGGAAGGCAAATGGCATGCTTGCCTTTATTGGTCAGGGAACTGGTTACAAGAGTCAGGAAGACATATTGTAACTTTATAAGACTTTGGTTCAGGCATACTTGAAGTATTGTATTCACTTCTGTTCACCACATTACAGGAAGGGTATGGAGGCTTTGGAGAGGGTACAGAGGGCGTTTACCAGGATGCTGCCTGGATTCGGAGAGGCGAGAAAAACTCAGATTGCTTTTTGTGGAATGGCGGAAACTGGGGGAATACTTGATGGATAGCTGTACAATCATGAGATACATAGAGAGGGTTGACGGTCAGAATGCTTTTCCCAGAGTTGAAAAAGCCAAAAACTATGTGATATGCGTTTAAGGTTAGGGGGAAAATTCAAGGGGCATGTAAGGGGCAATTTGTTGTAACACAGAGAGTGGTCGGTGTCTGGAATGAACTTCCAGGGTTGGTGGTGAGGCAGATATATTAAGGATCTTTAATGTTCATTTCGATAATTTGGAAGGATATGGACCAAGAGTAGGCAGAAGGGATGAGTTTCTTTTGCATTACGTTCAGCACAACTTTATGGGCCAAATGACCAATTCCTGTGCTGCACAGATCTTTGAGAGAAAACTAACGTCTAACTCATACGACATTTAATCTAATCAATATTTAGGCAATGGTGTCAGAAATAGGAAGGAAATAAGTCGAGAACGAACTTGACTACAATCGAAAAATATAATCAATTAAATTTACAGAGTTTTTATGATATTCGTTCTGAATTATCAGATTAATAACTTTGATGGAGATGTTTCGAAAATGTTTGCAGTTACTGATGTGCTGACCCAAAATTACCCTTGTTAAACTGAAGATTAGACCAGACACTAGTTAGAAAACATGACAATATTCAGTAAGGTGAGATGCACATCATAATTTAATCCATTAATTCTTACTGCCAATACTACAATAACAAAATCTTTCAGGTCTACACCAAAATGCATTGATTTCCAGCCAATGCTCATTATAAATATCTGAATGCTACTCGGTTTAACAATCAAAGTAATCACAGCCTCATCGATTAAGAGATATCTAAGACATTTCAGTAATAATTACTGTTTATTTCGACAAATTGCTCATGAAACACCAATGTAAGATTTCTCATTAATATTCAGTTCACTGACAGCACATTAATGATTTAGTTATTTGTAATATCTAATAATTGATCATTCCAGTAAGGGGTATAACAGTGGAATTATGGCTCCATACATTAACTGATGGAAAGATATTGTTGTGTTCACTCTCCCAATTATTGTGAATATCGATGTGTATTTTGATTTGATTTGATTTGATTATATTTTTCTTCAACGTGTAGACTTATTGTATTTCTGATCACAATAATAGTTAAATATTTTAAAGCTAAAAAATAAAATTTGTGACTTTTTTGTAAACAAGAAAGAAGAATTTACATACGTATGTTCTTTTCTTTATCAGAGTAAATTTTGAATTGTTGGAAGTTATACATTTTTGTTAGGAAGGGGAGCTGTCTGCTGCAGAATAGTCAAGGTGAATTTTTTTTTGCGATTACATCCGGCTGCTAAGCATTCTAGCTATCTTTTCATTACAAGAAAAACTACTTTAAACACATTCCGCAGTCATATTTTTCATGAATTTGCAATAAGCGCATGATATGTGTATTTATCTTTCTTTCAATTGTCATGATTTTATTTTTTAAGTAAGAGCATATGTGCTTAGTACCATCATTATTGGGAATTACGATTTCATTCTCAGTCCATTACACACAGAAACAGTTAAATTAATTCCCAGCCAAATTATCGGAATGAATATTGATTTGTTTTCATTTGAGTTATCACAATTGATTATAATCCCACACTTCCTTGTTAGTAACATAACGAAAGACACTTGTGCAGCTCTAGTAGTGTCTCTCCTATTAGACTAGGAGGTGTGGCTTCAGTTCCCTTCTCCAACAGAGATACGCCAGAGCAGCTTAGAATGGTGATTAGAAAATATCTAAGCGGAGTTTGAATTGATTTTCAATCCAGTTCTGGATCTGCTTCTGTCTGTTGTTAATTCCAATAATCTCTGAATCTGCAATTTATTATCTTCAGGTCATTAATAACATCATGTATCATATTATATCCAAATTTTAGATTTGAGGACACTGCAGTTTTTAAAATTTTAAAGGGTGTAAGTAATGAAATTCATTTTATTTAATCAAAATACATTCGGGTATTATTCATATGGTGGGCAACACGATTTTACTTTCAGTCAACTCATGAATGATCAAATTTTGTTTATTCTGTGAACGTAATGCTGCAGAAGAGATTCAATAAACATTTAGCACATCATTATTGTGCATTTCAACTCCTCACGTACATCACTCCTTATTCTCTAGTCCGAGCAGATGAAGAGATGAAGATCGCCTGATGAAGAGGCAGTACCTTGAAAGCTTATGCTTCCCAATAAACCTGTTGGACTATAACCTGTTGTCATGTGATTTTTAACTTTGCTCACCCTAGTCCAACCCCAGCATCTCTAAATCATAGTTTCACAAAGGAATTCTCATAATTTCTAAGAAGAAAATATGACTTTAAATAAGCACTTTAACACGCGATTATTAATCCCTTCCGATATTAGTTAAATATCTCAATGTCAATGAAATCAATGCTCACACAATAGGGCACATACAGATACACAAATGTCTTCCTGGTAATCTAATTACTGCTCTGGAGAAAAACCGGAGTAAGTATCTTATCGTTCCTGAGAACAGGAGCCACAACAAACATTTGGTGAGCAGTTCCATCCAATAAATGCATTTGATTTCTTTCATTTTGGTTCAGTAATTGCACACAAATTATTTAGCTAAAACCAATAACCATGCTTTATTACAAATGACCGAGGATGGTAACATCAACATATGTAGCAGCTTGCCACTCAGGGTTCCAGTTGAAGTATTGCAAAACAAAATAATTTAATTTTGGATTAGTACAACTGTAGGTGAAAACATGTTGATTTTGCGCATTAAAAACCTTGATCGGCTTATTCAGAGAAAATACTGAAAGGTGGCACTGTACATTTAATTTATTTTGAGTTTCGTTCACGAAAACAATCATGTGAATTGCTTCTCATTTTCTTCCAGTTCTGATACAAATGTCAAAATATTTACGATATTAACTCTTTATGAATAATGAAAGAGTTTTCTCTGCAAGAACGACATGAAGATATTCAAGCTCCTTTAATTACTGCTGAGCAGAATACTCTTCATATGGGTCTTATTGTCTTAAACCGATCCTTTTTATGACCTTGATTTTATTTCTGACTGATGTTTCTGTGACTGATGTGTTTTCAAACCATGTGCACTGCATAAGGATTTCTTTCAATTTGTTAGAAGGAAAAAAACTGCTTTCCATGTTGATTTCCAATTATTTTTACTCCCAAGTTATTTGTCGATGTACAATAATCACAAAATTATGGAAGATCCCTGTATCTTATGTTCACTGCAATATGCACTTTCACTATCTACTTATTTACTTCCCATGTCTGACTTGAATGTCTCAACATTGATCAAGAACAAAAAGTTGTAAATTAAAGCTTCATCTCAATAAGCAAACCAATGGATGGAAACATGTAATTCTTGTAATCCTGCATTTTTGAACCAAAAGCAAATCTGCTGAATAATCACTGAATGGCTCATTTTTGTGAATCCATAAAACTAGCTATCATATTGTATTTCTCAGTTTACCGAACTTAATGAATATCCAACCATCATCACAACAAAGTGCTTTTAAAACATTGAATCAATTTAGTTTTTTAGATTACAACGCAATTTTCCAGTCACTGCCATGAAAATAATTGCACAATTATAGGAGTTAGTCTTTATCACAAATATAGTGTGATTCGCATTTTAATTGCATCAATTGTTTCTTAGTACGAACACGACAATATATAAATCAATTTACTGCTCAGGGTATCGATCCCATAATGGAACCAATGACTTCCCATTCGATGCGGATCTAATTGTGCACATTTGAATGATCGCAGTAATCTCAGCCTGAAGCATTCAGAGAACTGCAATTATTTTCATCAGAACAATTTCTGGTCGTTTCTCCACATTGCTCAGTTAAATAATCAACTGAGATTTCTCAGTAGTCTTAAATTAAATAATATAATTTTGACAATCCAATTGTTGCTATTATCGTTGCTCAATATAGTTCAGAGTATGACTACAAAATTATGGTTTATGAATTAAATAAAGTAAAGATTTTGCAGTGTGCATTGTGAATATCAATTTTTATTTTAATCGTGGAAACAGTTGAATTGATTTAATTATGTTTATCTTCAATATTAACGCTGACTGTATTTATAAACACAATACAAGTTAATCACTTTTCATGGAACAAAATCATTTAAAATTTTTGTGAATGTTTGAAGTACACCAAAAGGAACTAACATCTCTTTATTGTTTCATGAAATAGTCAGAGTACATTTTGAACTTTAGGAAGTTGAACATTTCTGGAAAGAGCGGAAGTTGTCTTCAGATGAATAGCCGCATTGAGTGACTAATTCGTTTATTTTCCTAATCATTTATGTTGCAAATGCATATCAATTCTCTTTTCATTCTGTGACAAACAGCATTGAACATATGGAACTATTTGATTCATTGAGTTTCGTTCATCAGTGTACACTAATCAAATGATTAGCTTTTTTCGTATCATGCATAATTAGATTCGTATGTAATTAAAGTCATTATTGCTTTGCTGCATCATTACTGTAAATCACTAAACCGTTATGTCAGTTCATTACACACAGGAAATACGTAATTAATTCCCATTCAAATAATTACAAGAAACATCTGATTAATTTTCATTTGTGTTACCACCATAAGCATGTGACTATGCACCTGCCCTTCCCGTTTGGTAACATTATGACGGGTCCTTGTGGAGCTCTGACAGTGTCTCTACGACAAGATCAGGAGGAATGACTTCAATTCCCATCTTCAGCAGAGATGTGTCAGAGCAGCTCGGAAATTTCATTAGAAAATATTTAAGTATAGATTGAACTGCTTTTCAAAACAACATTAGATATTCTTCAATCTGTTCTGCATTTCAATCATCACCACATCTCCTATTTATTATCTTCAGTTCACTAATAAAATGATGCACCTAATTCTGCTGCTTCTACATTCCTTGGAAAAATAGTTGACGATGTTGCACTCTTAAAGTTGCAAGAGTCTAAGAAATGATACTCATGATTTGTTTTACTGTTTAAAGGAACCTAGTTCAAACATTTCAAGCACAAAAATCCTTATTCTCCGGTATTATAAAGATGAAAATATTAACAGTCGAAATTCCTCTCCAGCAAAATAACCAAATGCAACTTCATGTTATTCGTTGGTCAGTTGATCACCTACATTTGTAACTAAATATTGCAATTCATCTAAATACTGGCATGTGCTTGAATCAAATTAAATTTCTAATTATTAGTCATTCATGAACTATCAGGAATTTGTTTTTATTTTACATTCACCTATTCATATTGAATGTAAGATTGATATGCTGTGAAACTATTGGCATGTTTTTTATTTCAACATTTAATTTGTCTCTCTCTCACTTATCTCACTTCATGCATGATGGCTTCAATGCACTTTGCTAAACTTACAGATTTTGTTGACTTTAAGTAGTATCTTTAGCACTCACTTATCAATCTATTCTAAAATCATAGGATCATAGAGTCATAGAATCCCTACAGTGTTGAAACAGGCCATTTCGCCCAACAGTCCACACTGAACCTCCTAAGAGGAACACACCCAGACATTCCCTTGTTCTATAACTCGAAATTTCCTCTGACTAATGCACCTAACCTCGGTAAAAACAATGACTGCAGATACTGGAAACCAGTGTTTAGATTAGAGTGGTGCTGGAAAGCACAGCAGTTCAGGCAGCATCCGAGGAGCAGTAAAATCGACGATTTGGGCAAAAGCCCTTCATCAGGGATACAGGCTGTATTCCTATTGAAAGGCTTTTGCCCGAAACGTCGATACTACTGCTCCTCGGATGCTGCGTGAACTGCTGTGCTTTTCTCGCACCGCACTAACAAAAACTAATGCACGTAACCTAAACATCCATGAACATTATGAACAATTTAGCATGGCCAACTCACCTCAGCTGCACACTTGTTTACGATCAGAATGTTATTGAAATCAATACTCACACAAAGCACGATACATAATGCCACACAATGATCTTCATGACCATTTAATTACTGTCAGGAAATCATCTGAGTAATTGTTTTATTGTTCCTGAGATTAATCATCGCTTTAAGCATCTGATCATCATTCTCTCCAATAAATACAATGGGTGTCCTCTGAAATTTCTGTTCAGTAATTATCCGTGATACTTGTTGCTCAAAGCAGTGTTTATTCTTCATTACGAGTGGCCAATGATTCTCACAGCCAGTGGTCTTGATCTTATTGTTACTGAGTGCAATAACCCCAGTAAACATCTGGTTTTCATTCTTACCAATAAATACAAGAGCTATCCTCTTACTTTTCAGTTCAGTAATTACACATGATACTTGTTGCTGAAAGTGGTATTTATTCTTTATAACAATTGGCCGAGGACACTGACAGCAAGACATATTGATAGTCCTGATTTGTTCATGTTTTCAAACAGGTTATCAGGCCATGTATTTCAAAAAGAAGTAATTTGACTTCGTTCTAAATTAAATGTAAACATTTTCAGATATTTTCCATTCAAAATGTTTATTTGCTTATTCAGATCAAATTTGAATCTTGCCTCTGCAAAGTGAATTTATTGTGCTTTCCATTCATGGAAGTACTCATTAATTGGTCCTCGTTTTCATCTTAGATCTGATGGAAATTTGAAATACTGATTACAGTGAAAAGTGTATGAATTATACATGAGTGGAGTGGTCTCTAAAAGAAAATCATGAAAGGCGAGATAGAATTCTTGAAAAGCCTGTATATTTGAATAAAGAAAACATTCCTTCCAAAAAACAAAGTTAAAAATCACACAACACCAGGGTATAGTCCAATATGTTTATTTAAAAGCACTGGCTTTCGGAGCGCTGCTCCTTCAACCACCTGATGAACGAGCAGCGCTCTGAAATCTAGTTCTTCAAAATAAACATGTTGGTTAATAACCTGCTGGTGTTTGATTTTTAACTTTGTACAGCCCAATCCAACACTGGCGCCTCCAAATCATTCAAAAAGTAAAACACTTAAGTCTGTGGTTTAACAATTCAACAATCCTGCAACTCGATTATAATTCTCAGTTTATCTGTCTTAATAAATATCTAATCAATGTCAGTGTAAATTCCCGGAAAACAAGAAATCGTTTTGTTTATTAAAACACAAACTTTAATTGAAAACTCATTGTTATCACAATATATGAATTATATTTTAACTCTCCAGTAATGTGAAGTGACCCTTGGACAGAAATTGGATGTTCTAAATTCACCTACAGGCAGAGAAATCGGGACAAATACAAAATCAATCAAACTCAATCAAACAGCAGCTAGAATCAATCATCTCCAGGATGAATCAGATTTTCTTACAACTTGACTTCCAGCCACTACCTGAGCATTATACACTTATCTTGGAAATGTCAATAATGAAGGGTTTTCACACCAACGCATTGGATTTTTTAAATCCAGCTCATAACCACATGTGGATGTTTGTCACAAAATTATTAATCATTTTACAAATCATGGAAAATATCTCAAAGCTCTTGAAATATATTAATCACTGCACATAAAGCCACACGATGGGATTCAAGGCCATCTAATTACTGTTCAGTGCAAAACTTTTTGTCAGTATTGTATTGTTCTCAAGATGAATAACCACAGCAAACATCACACTTTCACACCATCCCAAATATATGCAACAGATACCTTCTTATAATTTACACACATCTTTCCCACACCATTAATCAGACTTCATTATTTACGACTAAGGATGCTGATAGTAACATGTTTTTAAATATAGACGAGTTTTCTGATAGGTTCCCCCCAGTCATCATGATAACAATGCAATTGCGTCTCAGTACATTGTAACAGATCCCCATTAAACTTTTTCATGTATTCACTAAGAGGCAATGTTTAAAAATTTCCTCTATAAATGCTGTTGACCGTTTTTTGCGATGATACCCATGTTCCTTGTCGATTTATTTTCTTTGTAATGCTGACATAAATGTCTGAATATTGATGACATGAAAAGTTGCATGGGTTATATATTTTATTTCTACAGAAGAAAAGCTGAGACACCAAGTACAGATTGCAGGACATTCTGAGAATGTTGAATGATCAATAATGACAGCATATCGAATGTATTTTCCAAAACATCATGTCAGCATTCTAATTCTCAGTCCACTGATACGAATTATTATGTAATCAAAATCACAGCAAACTTCGTTCGAAAATATTGAATCACTTAATGTGTCAGCGTTCTAAAATAGATTACCAATTCATTGTTAGTCCAACAATCACACAGTAATTCAGTTCAGGTTTTGTAACAAATATCATGAGATTCACATTTCAATTTAAATCATTATTTCGCAGTGCCAATTCTACAAAGAAAAATGGATCTTTTATTCCACGTCAACACAACCACAAACCAAGCAATAATTGCTCATCCAACACTGACAGGAAATATCTGATATCTTCTCTTTGAATGTTCACAGAAATCATTGGATTAATATTAATATTAATATTACAAATGAAGATACGTCTGATTGTTTTAGACTCCAATAATTAATGTTGAATTCTACATGTTACGGAGAGTAATATGACATTTCTAATCATTTTAAGTTTACAGTGACCAGTTTTAACACGAATTGTTAATTATATCTAATATTTAATCATTGATCAAATCCAATATAGTCGGCTTTAAGTGTGGAATTAAGTTTCAGTGACGTAAGCATATTGCATGGTACTGTTTCCTAATGGTAGCGAATGCTGATTTTTATTTTAATGCTGAAATTCTTGTTGATTTGCTGCTGTAGGGATCCCCGATTAGCCTGCCTTGAAATTAAAACACAAAATGGTGGAGGGGAGATAAATAAGACGAACAGTCTGTTTCAGTCTTAAGTAAAAAAAAAGAATATTTTGTACAATCGTACTCCAAGTCCATAAGTATGCCATTCCAGACAGTCATATTCCAGATAATGATAAGAGAATGCCAGCATACAGAAAAATGACCAATTCTGACTTTCATTAATGAAAGAATAATTGTCCCAGTGAATGAATAAACGCCAACTGCAGAATAAAGCCCAGCTAACTTCCACAGTTGCTATCATGGAAACAGACAGGGTTTAATTGTCAGAAATATTTACTATTTTAAAGTTGCTCAGAACATTTAAAAAGTTTCTAATTACATATTCTTGAGAATCGTAAATAAGGCAGAGTGAGAGGCCCAAAGGACTGCAGCAATTAATTTTGTAATCTGAGGAAATAAAACGCACAGAGAGATCCCAAGGCCTGGAGATTATAGCACCTGTAAAACACCATGAAGCAATAGAAAGCTGCGGCTATCCATAGCGATGCCCATCTGAGATTAGGTGTTCTACAGGATCGGGTGTCTGTATAAGGAGGGAAGGGCTGTAACTACATTGCATGTGGATATTGTAACACAGCAAGTTTGTAAAAGTACTGCTTTTTACTGTACACGTTACAGTGTGTCATGGACCTCCCTTCCTAGATTGGCCTCGGGAGATGATCTCTGCACTAACTGATTGCAGCATGAGTAAACATCTTCCACTTGCCTGAGTTCTGCCTATCTCCTCAGTCTTCATTCTCTGTCAGGGGAAATCACTCCTACAGCGATGGTGACATTTAAATTCAATACAAACGCTTATTATCTGTGAAAGTATTACTTGCAGAGCGATATCATTTTCATGTTATTTTTTGAACTTTTTGTGTGTGCAAGAAAACAATGTAGGTACATCCATTTGTTATTTAGTTCAACTTATACTAAATTTAAATTTATTGAAAAGACTACACGTGGGGGGGGGGGGGAGGTGGATGAAGGACGATTCTTCAGCTCAAATGTCACATTAACTGGCAATTTCCGTTTTTCAAAACATGTGACCTCCAAAATGATATTTATTTTACTTTCATTTTGAGGTAGTTTTATTTTCTTCCAACATTAGTTGTCAATGAACAATAATCACAAAATTATTACTCATTTGCGACAAAATGACTTCCTGGACCAAATGTCATTAACTCGATGTTTTGTTCATAATAATACTCACTTTCCCGGCCTAATTATTTTCTTCCTAGTTCTGACATTTATCTAAACATTTATCATGATTAAAGTTACATTTATAAAATAGACATGAACTGACCAAAATAAAGTTGAACTATGTTCAATTGTTGCTGAGATTTTTTAATTATTAAAGCCACGTTTTATATTTTTATTTTCAGTTTATTAATCTTAATGAATATAAAATCGACATCAGAGCAAAGTGCATTCAAAATATTAAGTCAATTTATCTATCAGGATTTTAGAAACAATGATCAATTGCAATAATTACGCAATACTTTAACCTAGGCTTTATAACAACTACAATGTGCCTTTAATATCTTGATTATTTCTGAGTGTGAGTGCTACAATATTAAAATCTGTTTGATCAGGCCAATACACCCACAAAAGACCAATAATTGCCATTGCAACATCATTTGTAAATATCTGATTTTTGCTCATTTGAAAGATCACAGTCTTCTCCGCCATTGAAATTCAGAGAACACCAGTTACTTTGCACTGCAATATTTCTATTCATTTCTGAACATTACTCAGTGGAATAGGAAGAGGAGATACCTCATTATTCTTAAATTTATTAATAAAAGTTTTCGAATCGATTTGTTGCCAATACCTAATAATTGTTCAATTCGGTAAGGGGTGTACATGGGGAACTATGTTTTCATATAATAACTAATGCAAGGACATTGCACTGTACAATCACTCAATCATTCTGAATATTGCTTTTCATTTTAAACTTGGAAACTCTTTTGAATTGATTTGATTGGAAATCATTTTAATGTTAACATTTATTGTGTTTTTAATCACAATAGCAATTGAATATTTTTCATGTGCAAAATCATTTAACTCCCCATTAATTTTTTGAAGCACACAAAAAGGGTTGGCATCTATCTTATTTCATTAAACAATCACAGGAAATGGTGACTTCTTAGAAATCGTACATTTTCAGAAAGAATGAAAGTATTCTTCAGCTGAATAGGCACATTGACTGACCAATTCATCATTTTGTTCCAATTTATGTGTAGAACAAAAAGATTTTAATTTGCATTTCAGAAAATGAGAAACTTATGAACATATAGAATAATTGTATTCATTTTTATTTATAATGCACAGTAATCACACAATTCTGTCAAGTTGTCGTTCCACAAGTGATCATAAAAATCATGTTTAATTAAGACATTTTATTAACTCCCATCATTATTGTAAATTACAACTGAATTTTCTGTATCCAACCATTTAATTCCAATCCAATTGTCACAATAAACATATGATTAGTTTTCAGCCCTGCCCAGCCTGGTTGGGAATGTTATGAAGGAATATTGTGCAACTCTTGTCGTGTGTCTGTTACCAGACCAGAGGGTACAATTTCAATTCCCACCTTGCACAGAGCTGTGCCAGAGCAGCTCTGATAGTTGAAAAGAAAATATCTAAGAATCGAATGAATTGCCTTTCAATTCAACATTGGATATGTTTTCATTTGTTGCTCATTCCAATAATCACAGTACCTGCTATATATTTTCTTCAGTCCGCAAAGAACAGAATGTATCTAATTCCACTCAATCAATATTCTTTGCAAAATATTTGATAATGTTGCACTCACAAAGATGAAATAAGAAAAGTACAGATATTCCTTGATTTTCTTTTTTTCTGAAGAGCTGAGTTCAGACTGCACATTGAACTTGATGCTTCAAAGGTATAAACATGAGAAAAAAAATCAAGTTCTTCTTCAGTTAAATAAACAAATGCCACTTCCTACTATATATCAATTTTTAGTTATTGATCTGTTTATGAGGTTGTCTGAAATTTGTTTTTAGCTTTCCATTCATCTATTTATATTGAATGTAAGATTGAAATGTTGTGAAAATATCCGGGTGCATCCATTTGAAATTGAATTTGCATATTTCTCTCTGATCCAGTTTATTGCATGAGGACTTAACTGTGTTTTGTTCAGCAAACCTAGTGAATCCTAAAAATTGTCTAATCTTAAATAAGAACTTTCACACCCAGTTATCAGTCAGTATCTAATTCATATAAATATCTAAGTATATTGAAATCAATGTTCACACAAAACAGTGCACATAAAGCGACACAAAGATATTCGGCTGATTACTATTCAGTGGAATACCCTGAGTAAGTATCTTATTGTTCCTGGGAAAATGACAACAGTAAGCATTTATTTACTATTCTATGCAGTTAATGCAATTGATGTGTTATATTTCAGTTCAGTCGTTAATGTTGATTTATATTGTTTAAACCAATAATTCTACTTTATCACGGATATTGACTGTACTACAATAACGTTGGGAAGGAAAATTTTTGTCAATCTAACAAGCTTTAAACTCCTTTTTTGTTGTGTGTGTATACAAGAGACAATTGAAATTATAACCATTTTTATTACAAATTGAACAAATACTGCATTTTAAATTTGTGAAGTTCCTACATTTTTACAAAAGGGTTAGTCTTCACTGTATATGTCACATTAAAAAAACTTCTATTTCAAATCATGCGTGCTACAAAATGATTATTGTTTTCATTTCATTGTAAGAAAAGAATTGCTTTGACCATGTTGATTTTTTTGGCATTTCTATTCCAACATTTTTCATCATTGTCCAAAAATGACAATATTATTAAAATCGCATATACGCCACATGTCATTGACTACATTGTTCAGTTTCAAGCTCACTTTCATGACTTACGAATTCTCTTCCTAATTCTGACACAAATCTTTAAACATTGATCATAATATTGATCATATAAATTGATGTAACATATCTCTACAAGGAATCCGGTGTATGGAAATTCACAATTCTTGTATTACGTATATTTTTTTTACTTTAAAAAAGAAGAATTTCGCTCAATTATCACCGAATGGCTCATTTTTCTTCAATCCATAAAGCGAGGTACAATGTTTTATTCCTCAGTTTATTGATCTTAATAAATATCCAATCAACGTGGGCGGCACGGTGGCACGTGGGCGGCACGGTGGCACAGTGGTTAGAACTGCTGCCTCACAGCGCCTGAGACCCGGGTTCAATTCCCGCCTCAGGCGACTGACTGTGTGGAGTTTGCATGTTCTCCCCGTGTCTGCGTGGGTCCCCTCTGGGTGCTCTGGTTTCCTCCCACAGTCACAAAGATGTGCAGGCCAGGTGAATTGGCCATGCTACATTGCCCATAGTGTTAGGTAAGGGGTAAATGTAGATGTAGGGGTATGGGTGGGTTATGCTTCGGTGGGGCGGTGTGGACTTGTTGGGCCGAAGGGCCTGTTTCCACACTGTATGTAATCTAATCTAATTGTTCTCCCGCACAACCGCCTGGTCTGGCATATCCCCCTCACAACAAGTGCTTTTGAAATATTGAATCATTTTAATTCTTCAAAAGCGCATTCATTATCAAGTCATTGCCATTATAATAATGGCACAATTATTTATAAAAAAAAGTCTTCTGAACAAGTATAGTGAGATTCACATTTTCATTTAATCCATTATTTCTGAGTACTAATAGTACAGTATGAAAATGCCTTTATTTTTCAGGTCACCTACCCCACAAAGGAACCAAT
Source organism: Chiloscyllium punctatum (assembly GCF_047496795.1). Taxonomy (NCBI): domain Eukaryota; kingdom Metazoa; phylum Chordata; class Chondrichthyes; order Orectolobiformes; family Hemiscylliidae; genus Chiloscyllium; species Chiloscyllium punctatum. Next base: position 19,501,302 of record NC_092756.1, read on the forward strand.
GAATTCCCATCCAGTCATTGCAAATATCTGATGTTTGCTCATTTGAATGATCACGGTAATGTCAGCCTTAAAATTCAGGAAAATGTAATTACTTTTCACTGAATTAATTCCAGTTCATTTCCAGACATTGCCCAATCACTTGCAAAAAGAGATTTTTCATTATTCTTGAATGCATTGACAGACTTTGATAATACAATTGTTGCTGATTTAGAATAAAAATAATAGTTATTAAATCCAGTAGATTGCGCAAATGTGGATTTACGGAACAGTATATTAACCACTGTAAATATATTGCAGTGCACAATCTCTCAATCATTGTAAATATCAATTTTTATTTTACCTGTTGAAACATAGTTGAATTCAATTAATTATATTTGACTTCAATGCTCACATTTATTGTGTTTGTAATCATAATTCGACTTACGGATGTTTCATGCAACAAAATCAAATGTAGAATTAGCATCTCTATTCTTTCATTCAACAATGGCAATAAATTTTGATTTTTTAAATTTTGAACATTTTGGAAAGAAGGGATGTTGTCTTCAGTTGAATTCTTGCATTGACTCACTAATTCACAGTGTCCGCTACTTATTCTCTTTGGGTTCCAATGAAAAGAAATTAACTAGTTCTTCTGGTTGTAAATTCCTGGAAAATATTTGAGAATGTTGTGGTTTTAAAAGTGACAAGGCGAAGTGATCGTAAGTCATCATTTATTTTGTTAGAAAGAGCTTGATTCAAACATTTCGAACACACACACACACACACTGTTATTCTGCTGTGTAACAAGGGGAAAAACAAGTCGCTTTCTTAGGCATTATGTAAATATATGCCACTTCCAATTATTCATTAGTCAGCTAATTACTTACATTTGTCATTAAAAATTGCAATTCGTCTAAATATTGTTATGACCTTTGATTAAATTAAATTTTTAATTATTGTTAATTCATGAATTTCAGGGACTTTTTTTGTTTTCAATACACCGATTCGTATTGAATGTAAGATTGACATGCTTTGACAATGTCGGAGAGTGTCCATTTGAAACTTGTTTTTCTCGTATATTTCACTGATTTTACTTATTGCATAAGATTACATGGTACCTCAGTGGGTAGCAATGCTGCCTCACAGCGCCAGGGACATTGGTTTGATTCTGTCCTCGGGTGACTGTGGGGACTTTGCACGTTCTCCCCATGTCTATGTGACATTGCTGTGGTGTCCTCCCACAATCCCACATGTGCAGGTTAGGTGAGCTGGCCATGCTAAATCGCACATTGTGTTCAGGGATATGTGCATCAGTCAGCAATAAATTTGAAGAAATATGATCGGGAAATGTGTTTGGGTGGGTTACTCTTCGGAGGGTCATTTTTTTCAAACAATTGACCTGTTATTACACTGAGGGAAACACGGTTGCTTTCGTGGCGTCGCTAGAGTTAGGGTGGGCCCCGAGATCTAAGCCATGTTGGAACTGAAACCGAGGAATCGACAGAGAGGCTACACAACGACATCGCATCCATTTGGTTTTCTTTAAATCACTGACGAGCAGGAAAATGTACTCGGGGAGGGCGAGTGGGGAAGTGAAGCAGTTGCAGCTCTGGTGAAAGCCCAAAGGTCCCTCTGAGAGTGTAATTTCTTTCATTGCTGTTGTTGATTGAATGAGCCACTGACGTGCGAAATGCACCAAAACATGATTCAGGACCTCTGGTGCCAATTCTCGCACGTTGAATAACGACAGACACCTTCCAAATGAGGTCTTTCAGAGACGACTTTGGGATACATTTGACAGGCAGACTAGTTGAGGAATCCGTGGTGCACTGTGACACCAGCACATCAGCTTCTTGAATGCTAAATGTGAGACAGTCCGGGGGCATGAGCCATAAAGTCATCACACAAATAACAACAGGGCAATTCCAAACTCCTCTTTCAAACATACTGGAGCCTGAGTGCACCACCACTGCCCAGACAATGCTGCAAAGAGACAAAGAAAGAACATAATAAGAATGGGCCATAAAAAGTGAATTTCACCAATCACAGTCTCGATTAGATTACCTTTCCCTTCCGATGACTCCAGGACGGAAAAGGAGGAAGTGGGAGAAATTCAATAACATATGACATCGAAATACATTGGAACGATTTTCTCATTGGCCAGAAAACCAAATAACGACGAGTCGAGTCACCGGAGGACTCTGTTTCGCAACAATAGTCTCCATTCGGTTCCAGTAAAAGCTCAACTTGGCTGGAACAGAAAGCAACAGTGGAGCCGCTGGCGATTTTCCGTGCGGGAAGCGAACACGATCACGACAGCAGAGACACTTTGGAAAATTCGGCACTTTCCCACACCGCAGTCAATTCCCCGGGAAGCAAACTCATTTTGCTTCTGTTTTAAACAGAAATGCAGCAGGGGAATGAAACAGCATTTAAACCAGCAGCTCCGCAGAAACGGCAGCGGTGGGATTCAAACCCACTCCTCGGGCGAGACGGTAGCCTTAAACCAGCGCCTTAGACCGCTCGGCCACACTAGCAACACGCGCGCGAGTCCATTTTCTTGCACTTCCAATTGTTTTCCTGCATAACAACAGATGTAAACTCAAGTGAAAAAGGTTCCATGATCCCTCTCCGACTCGCACAGCTGCTGGGATGTGCCCGTCTACAATATCAATTTCTCAGCAGTTAACGATAGCCCATCAATCCAGACAAAAATCACTGGTAAGCTGAGTCTATCTTCTCAGACTGGATTCAGAAACAAATGTATCTGTGAGTGCGTGAGAATATATGATCGGTTATGATTGGGTCAAATTACCATGAGCTACTTGACATTACTGCAATTTCGATTCTTGCTTTGCTAAATGATTTCACCCATTGCTCGAAACAGGACAACTTACACGTTTACACGGAACATGAAACACACCGGACTACAGGGAAAATGCACAAAGCTGAGCAGGCCGTTTCCCAAATCATACCGTGCAGCATAGTTTCAGGCACTGTGTCTGTTTTGCAGAATAAGGTTCCCAAAGAATGTTCCATCCTAAAACCGGAGGTAGTATTACAATCCGAGAACGACAGATTACATTGTAAGGAAGGTCTGACCTCGGGGCCGGTTCGAGATGCCACTTTCCTTGCCTTTTACCTTAACCGTGCAATTTGCTGCAGAGATTATCACACCTGGACATGAGCCTCATGGATACCAACTGAGTTGGAAACCTGTGTGGGAATCGATGAGAAAAAAGCGACTCAATAAATTTTAACAAGTTCCATGGTGCTTTTTAGAAATGCAGTTTCTGTTCACCTCAATCCAAAAGGCAGTTTCTGAACATAGTAACAGAAGTCAAAAGGTAATTACCTCACCCCACCCCCAGTCCGGAAGAGGTGCTAACTGCCCTTGATTGCTGTTTGTTCATGATGTGAAGAGCTCTCACGCCTGAGTCACCGTCACGTCTCTGGTTGCTGAGTGAATCACAAAGAAGGACTTTCTCCAGAGCTGCAACTGCCTCACTTCCCCACTCGCCTTCCCCGTTTACATTTTCCTGCTCGTCAGTGATTTAAAGAAAACCAAATGGATGCGATGTCATTCTGTAGCCTCTCTGTCGATTCCTCCGTTTCAGTTCCAACGTGGCTTAGATCTCGGGGCGCACCTTAATACTAGCGACGCTATGAAAGCACAGGTCCAGATGTTCCTCTGAGAGTGTAATTTCTTTCATTGCTGTTGCTGATTGAATGAGCCACTAACGTGTGAACTGCTCCAAAACATGATTCAGGACCTCTGGTGCCAATTCTCGCACGTTGAATAACGACAGACACCTTCCAAATGAGGTCTTTCAGAGACGACTTTGGGATACATTTGACAGACAGACTAGTTGAAGAATCCGTGGTGCACTGTGACACCAGCACATCAGCTTCTTCCCTGTCTTTGAACCGGGCCGCCTGCGCAAGGAATGCGAATGCGGTAATGCTTTTCGTGGAAGGATCAGAAGGGGGTAACTACACGCTCAAACAGAATGGCATATGATCAGAACGATGTTGGAGAAAAACTTTACAATGCTTTGCACAGTAATTAAATGGAATCGCATTGCATTGCACGACGAGAGAAGATTTATTCAAGCAAATTCGAAGGCAGGTTTGCACATGGGAAAGCAAGCAAGAAAGCTCCGTTCTTGTCGATGTCAAAGGCTGCAGTTGAAGAGCAAAGCAGTTTCTGCCCAGTTTCGAACTGGGGACCTTTCGCGTGTGAGGCGAACGTGATGACCACTACACTACAGAAACAAGCAGCGGTCGCGGCCGCTGCAGCTCAGTGGCATCCAACACAGAAAGTTGAAGCCATTCTACCTTTCGCCTTTCTGTTTCCGTAAACTCGTTGTTTCATGGGACTTGTTTAATTTTGGCTATGTGGTGAGCATGGACGAGATACACCGAAGTATCTGTTTCCACGCGGTGTAACCCGGTAACGTTGTGTTGCTTACACCTGCTTTAAAGAATTACGTTTTTGCGGAGCTTACCGTCGCAGTCTGTGGCAAAATCATTTAGTCTGTTCGACGGCTCACGGGAAAGGTAGCATTGTGAAACACTGCAGAAACGAACGACTTCCTTACTTTTGCTCCGACTGACCATACTCCGTGAAAGTTTCCCAGATTCTCAGTTGAGGATTTTTGCAGCTGGAAGTTACCTCAGAAACCCTGTTAATTCGTAATGTATTGAGCGAATCGCAAAACAGAAAGCATTTAACACGGAACACAAACAAAATCAGAAAAACCAAATGCATTTTCAGACACAGCGAGCATGAATGCTAAATGTGAGACAGTCCGGGGGCATGAGCCATAAAGTTATCACACAAATAACAACAGGGCAATTCCAAACTACTCTTTCAAACATACTGGAGCCTGAGTGCACCACCACTGCCCAGACAATGCTGCAAAGAGACAAAGAAAGAACATAATAAGAATGGGCCATAAAAAGTGAATTTCACCAATCACAGTCTCGATTAGATTACCTTTCCCTTCCGATGACTCCAGGACGGAAAAGGAGGAAGTGGGAGAAATTCAATAACATATGACATCGAAATACATTGGAACGATTTTCTCATTGGCCAGAAAACCAAATAACGACGAGTCGAGTCACCGTAGGACTCTGTTTCGCAACAATAGTCTCCATTCGGTTCCAGTAAAAGCTCAACTTGCCTGGAACAGAAAGCAACAGTGGAGCCGCTGGCGATTTTCCGTGCGGGAAGCGAACACGATCACGACAGCACAGACACTTTGGAAAATTCGGCACTTTCCCACACCGCAGTCAATTCCCCGGGAAGGAAACTCATTTTGCTTCTGTTTTAAACAGAAATGCAGCAGGGGAATGAAACAGCATTTAAATCAGCAGCTCCGCGGAAACGGCAGCGGTGGGATTCGAACCCACCCCTCGGGCGAGACGGTAGCCTTAATCCAGCGCCTAAGACCGCACGGCCACACTAGCAACACGCTCGCGAGTCCATTTTCTTGCACTTCCAATTGTGTTCCTGCATAACAACAGATGTCAACTCAAGTGAAAAAGGTTCCATGATCCCTCTCCGACTCGCACAGCTGCTGGGATGTGCCCGTCTACAATATCAATTTCTCAGCAGTTAACGATAGCCCATCAATCCCGAAAAAAATCACTGGTAAGCTGAGTCTATCTTCTCAGACTGGATTCAGCGACAAATGTATCTGTGAGTGCGTGAGAATATATGATCGGTTATGATTGGGTCAAATTACCATGAGCTACTTGACATTACTGCAATTTCGATTCTTGCTTTGCTAAATGATTTCACCCATTGCTCGAAACAGGACAACTTACACGTTTACACGGAACATGAAACACACCGGACTACAGGGAAAATGCACAAAGCTGAGCAGGCCGTTTCCCAAATCATACCGTGCAGCATAGTTTCAGGCACTGTGTCTGTTTTGCAGAATAAGGTTCCCAAAGAATGTTCCATCCTAAAACCGGAGGTAGTATTACAATCCGAGAACGACAGATTACATTGTAAGGAAGGTCTGACCTCGGGGCCGGTTCGAGATGCCACTTTCCTTGCCTTTTACCTTAACCGTGCAATTTGCTGCAGAGATTATCACACCTGGACATGAGCCTCATGGATACCAACTGAGTTGGAAACCTGTGTGGGAATCGATGAGAAAAAAGCGACTCAATAAATTTTAACAAGTTCCATGGTGCTTTTTAGAAATGCAGTTTCTGTTCACCTCAATCCAAAAGGCAGTTTCTGAACATAGTAACAGAAGTCAAAAGGTAATTACCTCACCCCACCCCCAGTCCGGAAGAGGTGCTAACTGCCCTTGATTGCTGTTTGTTCACGATGTGAAGAACTCTCACGCCTGAGTCACCGTCACGTCTCTGGTTGCTGAGTGAATCACAAAGAAGGACTTTCTCCAGAGCTGCAACTGCCTCACTTCCCCACTCGCCTTCCCCGTTTACATTTTCCTGCTCGTCAGTGATTTAAAGAAAACCAAATGGATGCGATGTCATTCTGTAGCCTCTCTGTCGATTCCTCCGTTTCAGTTCCAACGTGGCTTAGATCTCGGGGCGCACCTTAATACTAGCGACGCTATGAAAGCACAGGTCCAGAGGTTCCTCTGAGAGTGTAATTTCTTTCATTGCTGTTGCTGATTGAATGAGCCACTAACGTGCGAACTGCTCCAAAACATGATTCAGGACCTCTGGTGCCAATTCTCGCACGTTGAATAACGACAGACACCTTCCAAATGAGGTCTTTCAGAGACGACTTTGGGATACATTTGACAGACAGACTAGTTGAGGAATCCGTGGTGCACTGTGACACCAGCACATCAGCTTCTTCCCTGTCTTTGAACCGGGCCGCCTGCGCAAGGAATGCGAATGCGGTAATGCTTTTCGTGGAAGGATCAGAAGGGGGTAACTACACGCTCAAACAGAATGGCATATGATCAGAACGATGTTGGAGAAAAACTTTACAATGCTTTGCACAGTAATTAAATGGAATCGCATTGCATTGCACGACGAGAGAAGATTTATTCAAGCAAATTCGAAGGCAGGTTTGCACATGGGAAAGCAAGCAAGAAAGCTCCGTTCTTGTCGATGTCAAAGGCTGCAGTTGAAGAGCAAAGCAGTTTCTGCCCAGTTTCGAACTGGGGACCTTTCGCGTGTGAGGCGAACGTGATGACCACTACACTACAGAAACAAGCAGCGGTCGCGGCCGCTGCAGCTCAGTGGCATCCAACACAGAAAGTTGAAGCCATTCTACCTTTCGCCTTTCTGTTTCCGTAAACTCGTTGTTTCATGGGACTTGTTTAATTTTGGCTATGTGGTGAGCATGGACGAGATACACCGAAGTATCTGTTTCCACGCGGTGTAACCCGGTAACGTTGTGTTGCTTACACCTGCTTTAAAGAATTACGTTTTTGCGGAGCTTACCGTCGCAGTCTGTGGCAAAATCATTTAGTCTGTTCGACGGCTCACGGGAAAGGTAGCATTGTGAAACACTGCAGAAACGAACGACTTCCTTACTTTTGCTCCGACTGACCATACTCCGTGAGAGTTTCCCAGATTCTCAGTTGAGGATTTTTGCAGCTGGAAGTTACCTCAGAAACCCTGTTAATTCGTAATGTATTGAGCGAATCGCAAAACAGAAAGCATTTAACACGGAACACAAACAAAATCAGAAAAACCAAATGCATTTTCAGACACAGCGAGCATGAATGCTAAATGTGAGACAGTCCGGGGGCATGAGCCATAAAGTTATCACACAAATAACAACAGGGCAATTCCAAACTACTCTTTCAAACATACTGGAGCCTGAGTGCACCACCACTGCCCAGACAATGCTGCAAAGAGACAAAGAAAGAACATAATAAGAATGGGCCATAAAAAGTGAATTTCACCAATCACAGTCTCGATTAGATTACCTTTCCCTTCCGATGACTCCAGGACGGAAAAGGAGGAAGTGGGAGAAATTCAATAACATATGACATCGAAATACATTGGAACGATTTTCTCATTGGCCAGAAAACCAAATAACGACGAGTCGAGTCACCGTAGGACTCTGTTTCGCAACAATAGTCTCCATTCGGTTCCAGTAAAAGCTCAACTTGCCTGGAACAGAAAGCAACAGTGGAGCCGCTGGCGATTTTCCGTGCGGGAAGCGAACACGATCACGACAGCACAGACACTTTGGAAAATTCGGCACTTTCCCACACCGCAGTCAATTCCCCGGGAAGGAAACTCATTTTGCTTCTGTTTTAAACAGAAATGCAGCAGGGGAATGAAACAGCATTTAAATCAGCAGCTCCGCGGAAACGGCAGCGGTGGGATTCGAACCCACCCCTCGGGCGAGACGGTAGCCTTAATCCAGCGCCTAAGACCGCTCGGCCACACTACCAACAGGCCCGTGAGCCCATTTTCTTACACCTCCAATTGTGTTCCTTCCTTAACAGCTGATGCAAACTCACGTGAAATGGGTTCCATGATCCCTCTCCGACTCGCACAGCTGCTGGGATGTGCGCGTCTACAATATCAATTTCTCAGCAGTTAACGATAGCCCATCAATCCAGACAAAAATCACTGGTAAGCTGAGTCTATCTTCTCAGACTGGATTCAGAAACAAATGTATCTGTGAGTGCGTGAGAATATATGATCGGTTATGATTGGGTCAAATTACCATGAGCTACTTGACATTACTGCAGTTTCGATTCTTGCTTTGCTCAATGATTTCACCCATTGTTCGAAACAGGACAACTTTCACGGTTACACGGAACATGATACACACCGGACTACAGGGAAAATGCACAAAGCTGAGCAGGCCGTGTCCCAAATCATACCGTGCAGCATAGTTTCAGTCACTGTGTCTATTTTGCAGAATAAGGTTCCCAAAGAATGTTCCACCCTAAAACCGGAGGTAGCATTACAATCCGAGAACGACAGATTACATTGTGAGGAAGGTCTGACCTCGGGGCCGGTTCGAGATGTCACTTTCCTTGCCTTTTACCTTAACCGTGCAATTTGCTGCAGAGATTTTCACACCTGGACATGAGCCTCATCGATACCAACTGAGTTGGAAACCTGTGTGGGGATCGATGAGAAAAAGCGACTCAATAAAGTTTAACAAGTTCCGTGGTGCTTTTTAGAAATGCAGTTTCTGTTCACCTCAATCCAAAAGGCAGTTTCTGAACATAGTAACAGAAGTCAAAAGGTAATTACCTCACCCCACCCCCACTCCGGAAGAGGTGCTAACTGCCCTTGATTGCTTTTTGTTCACGATGTGAAGAGCTCTCACGCCTGAGTCACCGTCACGTCTCTGGTTGCTGAGTGAATCACAAAGACGGACGTTCTCCAGAGCTGCAACTGCCTCACTTCCCCACTCGCCCTCCCCGTTTACATTTTCCTGCTCGTCAGTGATTTAAAGAAAACCAAATGGATGCGATGTCATTCTGTAGCCTCTCTGTCGATTCCTCCGTTTCAGTTCCAACGTGGCTTAGATCTCGGGGCGCACCTTTATACTAGCGACGCTATGAAAGCACAGGTCCAGAGGTTCCTCTGAGAGTGTAATTTCTTTCATTGCTGTTGCTGATTGAATGAGCCACTAACGTGTGAACTGCTCCAAAACATGATTCAGGACCTCTGGTACCAATTCTCGCACGTTGAATAACGACAGACACCTTCCAAATGAGGTCTTTCAGAGACGACTTTGGGATACATTTGACAGACAGACTAGTTGAGGAATCCGTGGTGCACTGTGACACCAGCACATCAGCTTCTTCTCTGTCTTTGAACCGGGCCGCCTGCGCAAGGAATGCGAATGCGGTAATGCTTTTCGTGGAAGGATCAGAAGGGGGTAACTACACTCTCAAACAGAATGGCATATGATCAGAACCAGGTTGGAGAAAAACTTTACAATGCTTTGCACAGTAATTAAATGGAATTGCATTGCACTACGAGAGAAGATTTATTCAAGCAAACTCGAAGGCAGGTTTGCACGTGGGAAAGCAAGCAAGAAAGCTCCGTTTTTGTCGATGTCAAAGGCTGCAGTTGAAGACCAAGACAGTCTTTGCCTAGTTTCGAACTGGGGACCGTTCGCGGGTAAGGCGAACGTGATGACCACTACACTACAGAAACAAGCCGCAGTCGCCCGCGCTGCAGCTCAGTGGCATCCAGCACTGAAAGTTGAAGCAATTCAACCTTTCACCTTTCTGTTTCCGTTAGCTCGTTGTTTAATGGGACTTGTTTAAGTTTGGCTATGTGGTGAGCATGGACGAGATACACCGAAGTATCTGTTTCCACACGGTGTACCCCAATAACGTTGTGTTGCTTACACCTGCTTTAAAGAATTACGTTTTTGCGGAGCTTACCGTCGCAGTCTGGCAAAATCATTTAGTCTGTTCGACTGCTCACGGGAAACGTAGCATTGTGAAACACTGCAGAAACGAACGACTTCCTTACTTTTGCTCCGACTGACCATACTCCGTGAAAGTTTCCCAGATTCTCAGTTGAGGATTTTTGCAGCTGGAAGTTACCTCAGAAATCCTGTTAATTCGTAATGTATTGAGCGAATCGCAAAACAGAAAGCATTTAACACGGAACACAAACAAAACTGGAAAACCAAATGCATTTTCAGACACAGCGAGCATGAATGCTAAATGTGAGAGTGTCGGGGGGCATGAACCATAAAGTAATCACACAACTAACAACAGGGCAATTCCAAACTACTCTTTCAAACAGACTGGAGCCTGAGTGCACCACCACTTCCCAGACAATGCTGCAAAGAGACAAAGAAAGAACATAATAAGAATGGGCCATAAAAAGTGAATTTCAGCAATCTGTTTTCCCCGAGCCGCAATTCTGATTTTGTCTCTTATTTACAGCACTTACAGTCCATTCAGATTTTGTTTGCCATTTGCCATTCGCCTGAATTGCACACATTTGCATTGTGGGAAGCAATCGGAGCAGCCAGAGGAATCTCACACGGGAGAGAGAGAGAGCAGGAGTGTGTAAATTCCACACAGTCAGTCACACAAGACTTGAATCGAAGGCGGGGTTCTGACGCTGAATGGCGCAGTTCTACCCACTTAGCCCTCCCAATATGAAAGCGCCTGTCCTGGAAGCAAATTGAACCCGACCTCACGCAGTGACAGGCGTGGTACTACCCAGGATTTCTATGCAAAAATAAGCCTATTTGCTAATACTGGAAATTAACATTCGCTTAACTATCGGAACACTTTTTAAAATTACTTGGCCTATTGCCTTGTACGTGTTGGCATCACAAATTCACATCTGAAAACTTCTGAAAGTTATGCGGATTTCTGCCTCTGCAACCTTTGCATGCACTGAGTTCCAGATTTCAACCCACGGCTGTTTCAAGACATTTGTCTGCACATTCACTCAAATCTTTCCTCTTCTATCCTTAAATCTATGCCACCCTTCCCCACCTCCCGTGATCGATCTCACCATCAAAGAGAAACATTGATTTCAGTCTATGCCATCCATATTCCTGATTATTTTATGCATTTCAATGATGTTTCCTCTCAATCTCTTCGAGTCTAAGAAAAACAATTCCAGCCTGTCCAATTTCTCTTCACAACTGAAACTCTTCTACCCAGACAATATCCTGGTAAATCTCTCCTGCATCATTTCCAGTGCTATCATATCCGTTCTATAATGCGAATTGCAGAACTGCACACAATAGACAAGACAGAGCTGAATGAGCAAGTGAAATAAATGATGTAGAATTCCACAGACAGAAGTATTTTCGAATAAACTTTCTTTTCCTCAGTGCTGCCCTGTGTCCTTTTCCAGAGCCTGGTTTTCTAATAATCTCTGGTCCATGTGGTAAAAGCTGTTACATGAGAATTGATCTCACAACCATAGTATCGAAATGGATTGATTGGCTTGAAGGTGATCACATGGTTCTTCTATGACGGCACAGAGGCGCAAGAAATGCCAAAGTTGGGAGTGCTCCTGGTCAAAGGCGGGGACGAAGAGCATAATTGTTGTATTAGGATACAACACCAGCATTAACCCGCACGACAGATTGGCTCAGCTGAAGCGTGCTGGAGCCTTCAGCGAGAGGTCGGTTAATTGAAAGCATTCTCTGAAATTTTCCTGAACAATGCGCTGTTTTGTTACGTTGACAGTAAGCTGTTTTTGATCACATCGTCTCCGCATCAGCGTCTTGCTCCCAGTAAAAACTCCAGACCAGCGTAAATCACTTTCATTCCGACACAGCCACATGTCATATTCTCATTCCCTCTGTAATAATTAGAATTGAGAATATCATTCTCTGAAATGCAGTAATGTAGCATGAAGTTGACAGAGTTGTGAACAAAGAAGAAAAAATAACAGAGAAAATTTACAGCCCAGGAACACGCCCTTTGGATGTCGAAGCCTGAGCTGATCCAAATCCATTGTCTAAACCTATCACCCAATTCCAAAGCATCTGTATACCTCTGCACACTTCCTACTTATGCATCTGTCCAGGCGCACCTGAAATGAATCTACAGTGCTTGCCTCTACTACATCTGCTGGCAACACGTTCTAGGCACCTATCACCCTCGGTGTAAAATACTTCCAATGACTATCTGTCTTAAACTTTTCAACTTTCACCTTGAACGTGTGACCTCTCATTATTGAATCCCTCACCTTGGGAAAAAGCTTATCTCTATCCACACTGTCTATACCCTTCATGATTTTGAAGACGTCAATCAGGTCCCCCTCAATCTCGTTTTTTCTAATGAAAACAAACGTAACCTACTCAACCTTTCTTCAGAGCTAGCATCTTCCATACCAGGCAACATCCTCATTATTCTTCTCTGCACCCTCTCCTAAACGTCCACGTCGTTTTTGGTAATTTGGCAACCAGAACTGTACACAGCATTCTAAGTGTGGTTGAACCAAAATCTTGTACAATTTTAGCATGACCTTCCAGCTCTTACACTCAATGCCTGGACCGATGAAAGCAAGCATGCCATATGCCTTCTTGTCCACTCGATGCACCTGTGCAGCCACCTTCAGGTACAAAGAACCTGAACTCCCACATTAACCTTCTCAGCAATTTTACCCAAGACTCTTCTGTTTACTGTATACTTGGCTCTAGAATAAGACTTCCCAAAATGCATCAACTCACATTTGTCTGGATACAACTCCATCTGCCACTTCTCCGCTCAATTGCCCTATCTATATTCTCCTTCATTCTTTGACAGTCCCCTATGCTTTCTGCTACTCCACCAATCTTCGTTTCATCTGCAAAGGTAATGGCAATATTTGGGCCAGCAACACTTGGAGACTGGAGCATGGCAGCTACTGGTAATTAGATTCGATGAATAAAATCTGGAATATAAACCCGCTCAGAGGACGAGTGACAAAAAAGTTTTACTTTGCTGAAAGCCTTTGCAGTCATGACCCTTCAAAAGGGGAATCTGCTGTCCTTAACGAGACTTGCCAACATATAACTTCAGATCAACAATAGTACGATTTACCCATAAATTCCTTCTGGATCAGTTCAAGGAGATTTAAGGATGAAAAACAACTGTTGTTCAGACTATGATGGCCACACTCCGTGGGAGAATAAGGAAGGATATAAAAGATGCATGGATGATGGGGAAAATTGGGAATCGTCTCAGCGTGGTCTCAAATTCAGCTGATTATCCAAACTATATAGACACAAGGATACCGACGCCTCCATGAAGTCAGGTCCATGGGGGCTGGGTCTGCAGGAAGGGATTCAATTACCCGCTGAAATGTAAACTCACTTCCTCAGTCAGAATGTGGACAGGTCATTCACCACTCCCCTATGTGAGAAGGAATCAGTCAGGAAACCATCCTGCAGAGTTGCCTTCAGGTTTACGAATGATAGCAAAGGCCCGATTCTGTTGTTATTGCGGATGTTCATCCCATCCAGCAATGAACCATGCTTGGATGCCTGTTTCCAGTGGAGTACCACTGTTTCCTGATGTAGATCAATAATTCAAACTTAGTTGTCGGAGTCACTTTTAGATGTTTACAGACGATGCAACAATTGGTCGTGTCGGTGACTGTGATGAATAATATCAGGGATTGCAGTGATGTATCAATCAGGTGGAATGGAAAAACGACGAATGGATTTGAATCCAGACCAATACGTGGTAAGGAATTTGGAGAATTGAAACAATAACAGTGAGGATTCTGAGCGGTGTACAGGAACAAAGAGATTTTGGAGTAGATATTCACAGATCTCTGAAGATTGTTGAACAGGGAGATCAGTCGTACGAGAGACTCTTTGTTGACCTCAGTCTGAAAATGATATTCGATTTTTAGCAAACGCCAGTTTCGGAAACAACTAAAGGAATGAGCACAAGTCTGGTCAATGCGATAATCAACATTTTTCAAAATTTTAAAATAAAATGTGAAGGGCTCGAGTATAACTCTTTTGCCATCAAGACCGCTTCACCACTCAATGAATTTATCACTGCTTCCTCTCCAAGTCATGCTGGTATGTGCCTTGGAGGGTAATTCATAAATGGTGACGTTTCAGTGCATCTTCAACTTTGTCCTTATGGTCGGTACAGTCTTTGAGCTTTGAAGATTCTGTCAACAAAGCCTGGTTGACTTACTCCAGTGAATCTTCTATGTGGTGCACTCTGCTGAAATTGTGCCTGAGCAGTTAAGGGAATAAATATTCAGACGTTGAGCAATGTACAGTTAAGTGACTGCATTGTCGTGGAGGGTGTCCAGTTCCTTCAGTGATATTGAAGCTGCACTCACCTAGGCAAATGGAGAGAGTTCTGTTCAACATCTAATTTGTGCGTTGCGGACGATGTAGGCTTCACGGAGATAAGAGTTGAGTTAATAATCAAACAAAGTTGACCGACGGACATGTTTTTGTCGTCAACTTCTTATATGCGTGATCAGGTTCCATTTCTCCTAAATACTCGCTCCCAGGCGGATTACACGGAGAACTTCAGTTACAATGAAGCCTTTGAATGTCAATCGAATATGATTAGATTCTCATTTGTCAGAGTTATCATCGCTGTATTTGGTCCTTCTGTGGATCAATCCGATTCCAATCACTTTCTGATTTCGAGTTCCAATTCCCGTCTGCGCCTGAAATTTCAGCCCATTTCATCACCGAAATTTCTCCACCTGTCTTTATAATAAGTAAGGACGCTGCAGGGGACAGCAGTGATTTACGAGGATGTTGCCAACTCTGTATAAAATGGACCTTCATGGAATGATTGGTTAGGCTGGGTCTATTCTCCTCGACACAATGGAGGTGGAGGGGTACTCTCTCATTATGTAACACCAATCATAAACGTTCAATATTCGTGGAATCTTGACAGGGTAGATTCAGGCAGGTGGTTTGCCCCATGCTGTGAGGAGAGCACCAGAGGACATAATCTCAGAATTAGATAGTGTCCATCTAATTCAGAAATGAGAAGTCATCTCTTTGCTCAGTGGCCAAAAATTCTGTGCCATCAGTGTTGTTGGGTGTTTTTAAACTGTGCCAGATAGTTAATCAGAAATATAATGAAATTTTTTCTTGGAAAGTGAGCAGAAAGGAGTTTAAGATTATCAGATCAACCATGAGTTCGTTGAATGTTGGGGCAGACTCCATGGGCTGAGTGGCAAACTCCCACTTTTTTTAACATTTTGTCTAACTCATTATTTTATTCATAAGTTCAGAATTGTGGGGGGATGGGATGAAGTGATAGAAAACGTTTATTAAAGAGATCAGACAGATCAGGAAAAAGTTCATAAACTCAGGAAGACGAAATGTACTGTGACCTGGGTATAACAAATGACACTGGGCACCGCACAGGTGGCTGTGTACAGAAGCAGTGAATGCTGAAGAACGTTGATTGACCTTATACAATTGGCAAGTCAGTGATAACGCTGGATGATGGTTCGTTGTATGATTCACACACAGCAGAAATTTGTGAAAGAATGAAAGGTTCGTTTCATTGGAGAATTTTTCTGCGGTTCCAATTCCGAGTCACTGTTTGACTTACTGATCAGATCATTGTGTGAAGTGTTAGGTTAAGATACTCATGTGCAACCCCACTGGATAAACTTGTGCTCCTCATTATTTCGATGCAAATTAATAGAAAGACAAGATGGAATATGGGGCGGAAAGAAAAATGCGTTCTTTCTCATGACACCAAGTTAATCTACAATTGAATAGAATGACTTCTCTCACTCTGCATTTCGACTTTAATGTGGTGTCGATTATTGTGAATCTCCCGTGCAGTGAAGGGCAAGAACAAGATTCTCTATCCAGTGTATACCAGACGTGTGAGGTGCCAATAAAAACTGCGGGAGTGGTTTGTGATGTTAGGGACCAGAGTGTAACTCGAACTCGTGAATGTGGAGCACAGCGGTGTAATAACCCAACACCATAATCGTTCAGTCTTCGCAGCACATTTTGTAGAGCGGTGACATGTCACCTCATCAGGATACATGTGGTGAAAGTAAAGGATGAGAAATTTGCTGAGCGGAATCGTATCCACGCCATTGTGTTTCTGTATGCACCAGAATTATAATAATAGCAAATTCCAATAAATAGCCATGCACGACAGAATGAATAGCTGTCATTGATACATTCTGAGTCAGAACTGTGTCAGAATGAAACAGAGAACAAGAATTTTCCGTCATATTCATACCTATATTTGACTCATAATTTCTTCAGTCACTTTCTCCCTCACGTGAAGAAGGCGCCATGGAGAGGGAAATAAAGGCGATGTTGTTGCTCAATGGCCTTTCTGACATGGCTGAGCCTGAATTGGATTAAATTGCAAGAAACGCTGTTTTGTTCGTTTCATTTTAATTTTGCTGCAACCTCACAATGTTCATTGTAATAATCAGAAGTGAATTAGATAAATCTCATTGTAACGATTAATATTGTATTCAAATTTGCTCCGACTATATTTCAGCTTAAGGAAAATATTGCTTAGAAAATCAGAGTGTTAAAATGCAAAAGAAAACCCACCAGTTTTGTTGCTCGTTGCTTTGGAAGATTTCACCGAGTATAAAATGGACCAAATATCAGGGTGCTTCTCCTCACATCTTTAACGCATATGATTAAAGCTGGAATTCGATCTCCAAGCAACTGGTCACTTCTTATTATTATGTAATATCATTCCTTCACAACGAGAAAAATCCACTCAGATCTATTTACAATGCTTCAGGTAGAATATTATGCCAAATCTTAAAACATCCAGAGTTTTTGAAACCGAATTTTATTCAGCTGCACACGTTCACGAAATTTCTTTACATTTAAAGTCAACCCACTTAGACATTGTTCCCCCGAAACTTCCGACCGACAACATCGCACCCCTACACCTTTACCAAGCCACACGCTGTCTCCCTCCTTGTGAAATTTATTCCTTGTATGTCACCAAATGTGCCTTTCCAAATATTTTGAAAAACAGATTCTCGGAGCGACAGCGATTCTGTTCTCCTCATTTCTTTGTCCTTCAAAGGTTTTATCAAAGGTTTTGAATGTCTAGCGTCTCGATGTTTACTTACTTCAAAGAGGGAATTTTTCACCGACTGACTCTGTATAAACATTTCATAACCTGAAAAAAAACCCAACTAAGTCTTTCTTGGTTCAGGGAGAACTGTTCTAAATTTTCGAAGACAATACGTGAATAAAATCTCATCCTCAGTACACCCCGTCAGCATCGTTTCTAATGGATTTACACCCCAGTAAATACCGTCATTACCCTCTCCGAGAAAATCACAGAATCCTCCACCTCAGAAAGAGCATTTCAGTCAATCGAGCCGGTGTCGACTCTCTGAAGAGCATCTCTGCAAGACCTATCTCTCCTCCCCATTCCCTTACAATTCACCAGAAGAGGGGCAACTCTCCCCATTATGATGTCAAATAAAGCTGTTGGGCTATAACCTGGCGTCCTGTGACTTCTGACATTGTCCCCGCATTACCCAAGCTAATTCACTTAATTTACTTAATTCCATCCCTGCACACGAGAGGGCAATTTAACTTGGTCAATGAACATAACCCTCAGAACGAACAGCAATGCGAATTACTGAGCCAATGTTCCATCATAGTGAGCAAAACCTGAATCATTTTTAATCGCTTTATACCCTGGTAACTCAGCCTCATCAAAGCAAATCAACCCAAATTCAATGTATCGAAACGCTACTCCGTGCTTTACAATCTGATTTTTGCTGCGCGAAATGTTTATGCAGTCATATTTGAATGCTTTTACGCTATTTCTTCCTCACTTTTCTGCTTTCAATAAACACTTCAATTCGGAGCAAGTCTGCCGAATGTTTTTCATTCCAACACCGTAACAAGGTGCAGTTTTCAGAAGTCACGTGTTTGCGCTTTCACTGACAATCTGCCTCCCTGAGAGCTGCTGTTATTCCTCACTTGATTCAGGCAGCACTGTCCTTCCTGTGACATGTCCCATCGAGAATGGAAGGACAAATATCAATACCCGCACTTGGAAATGGAGTGACAGTTTTTAAACATTTACACTGTCCCCAGTGGAGAATTGAGCCCTGTGACAGGCGTGGACACGAACCATACTACCGAGAACAAGAGTGTCAAAGGAGGGCCTTCAACCAATTGTGGTGACACTTGTCAAAAACAACTGCCTAACGAACTTAATCCCATTTCACAATGTTTATCCCACAGCCTTATATGTCTTGGTATCACAAGTTCAAATCTGAATATTTATTCAGGTTCTAAGGGTTTCTGCCGCTCTGAAAAATGCAGACAGTGTATTCCAAATTCCAACCACCCACTGGCTAATAAAGCTTTTTCGCACATCTTCTCAAACAATTCTGCCTTTCTCCTTAAGTCTCTGGCCCCTGCTAATCGATCCCTCCATCAATGGGAAACTCGTTCAGTCAACCCTGTCCATACCCTAACTCAATTATGTCTCCACTACATCTCCTTTACGCTGCGACAAACACTCCACTCTGTCCTGTCTTTCTTCACAACTGAAACTCTTCAGCCCAAACAGTATCCCGGGAAATATCTCCTGCAATTTTCTCAGTGTGATCACATCCCTGCTGTAATGTGACTTGCAAAACTGCACACAACACTCTTGCTAGAGTCTAATAAGCATTTGTTTTAAAATTTCTGGATTCGAATGATGCCGATTCTGGTGAAGCAGAATTTATTAGCCATTCCGAATTGCCCAGAGGGCAGTTGAGACTCAACCATATTGCTATGTGTCTGAAGTCACATGCAGCCCAAACCAAGTAAGGATAGCAAATTCCATCCCGAAATGACATCAGTGGAACAGATTTTTTTTGAACAATTGTCAATGGATCTATAGTATCATGAGATTCTTACTTGCAGATATTTTTTGAATCCAAATTTGACAATCATGGCATGGTGGGATTCAAGCCCGAGTACCCAGACTATTACCTCAGTCTCTGGATTATCAGTCCTATGAAATTACCACAAGACCAACGCAGAAAGCCACAAAAGCTGATCTTTTCCAATAAAATGTCTTTGCACCCAAACTGCCCTGCGTATTTTCCTTGAGCCTGACGCTCCAATTGTCTCTGGCCTATGTCAGTAAATGTTGCTACATGGGGATTGATTTCACAACCGCGGTATCCAAATGGATCGACTTGTTTGAAGGTCCCGATGGTGGGATTGGGGCACGTTCACCCAACAACAGTGACCGCAGCAGCAGCACAGACAGAACAGTATGAATGTGAAAGAGTGTGATAGATTGTGCATTGCCTCAGAGAAATGGGGGGAGGGATGGAAATGAGGTTTAATGATCGTGGGAAGGAGAGGAGTCTCCGACAACGGGTGTGTTTGAATCCTGATAAATGCAACGCAGAGATGTAAGAGAGCGGAATTTGAAGGTAAAACGATTAATTTCTTAGCATTTGTCAAAAAAAGGACAACGGAGAGAATACTAAGTGCCGTGATTTGGTTTCAAATCGAGGTTGCTGTGGTCACAATTCAAAATACCGACAACCACGATCACAGTAACCACAGAACAGGATGCTTGCAAGCAGCAATAAGTATACTAGCAGAGGAAATGTTCGGAAGAACAGCACATGTTCAATATCAGTACCCAGGGAACAGTGACAGACATGTGGGAACTGAGAATCAGCTGAATCTTTCAGTTTGATGTCCTCAGAGGCTGTGGAGATCCCTTGAATGAGAATGTTGAAAGATGAGATTGATCGATTTCGACAAAACATCAAGGACTCGGGAGACAGTACAGGATATTGTTGAAATGTATGCTTCAATAGCATTTTAGCTTAACATCGGCACAGCCGCCCAGACCGAACCAGAAATGGGGATGGGAATGTATGCACGGAGTTATTCTCTGACTCCTGTGATGAAATAGGTGAGCGCCCTGTCCTTCTGTGATGGTATAGGGGCGCAAGAAATTCCTCGGTTGAGTGTGCTCCTGCTCAAGGGAATGGTTGTCCCCGTTTATACTATCATAGCGATTTCCGGTTCATCTTTCTAAGACAGCTGAATGGCACAAGTGGAGAGTGTTGAGCCCTGAACTTTGCAGTGGTGGGTTTAAAAGATGATTTTGCTGTTTAGATCTGTGTTTCCGACACTGGCGGTGGCAGCTACATTTGCTCGCATCAGCTCAGTATCAGCTTCTTCCACACAGTCAAGACTTCAACCTGGAGAAGGTGGTGTTGGGGTGATATTTTAAACTAGTCATCCTTGGGGGTTGGGACATGGAAACGGTGATGTTTACGTTCGACGAATAAATCATGAAATACAAGCCTGACCTCAGGAGCAGAGATCATGACTTTAATTTACTGCAATCCCATTCATTCATGACCCTTATGCAGGGGATTTAACCATCTTCACCCAGTCATGCCCACGAGAGACTCCAGGACCAGAAAAACATGAGCTGACCCTTAATTCAAGAATCTCCACAGTGTGGGGAAGCAGTCTAATCGGTCCTCCAGTCCACACGGTACATCAGAAGCGCATCCCACCAGACCCCAGGGTATTCTCTGTCCCATAAGCCTGCATTTCGCATTGTTGATCCCTGTAACTGGTACATCTTTGGTCTGAGGGAGAAATAAAAGCGCAAACATATAGAGAATGTGTAGAGTGCCCACAGACAGACACCCGAGGCTGGGATCACAACCCGGGTTTGTGTTGAAGCCAGACAGCAACGAACGAGGGGCGAAGAATAAATATTGTTCAGGCCAGTCATACTCACACCCGGTAGGTGAATGAGGAAGAATGAAAAGACATTCACAACATGAAATGTTTGTATCTGTGTGGACACAATTTGAAACGATCATTCACCCTGTGTGGAACAAAGGACACTGATACCACAGAGAAAGCAGGGCAATGTGGGATCTGTTGGAAGGGAATCAATTAACCGCAGAAATGGAAACTCATTAAATCAGGAACACTGGGGTGAGACCGTTCACCCGTCCCGCGTGTGGGAAGGGATGACTGAGCAAAACAACCTCCGGAGACTTCAGCAGGATGACATATCCCATCAGGTGTTCGGTTATGCTGTCAATGCTGCTGTTAATCCCAACCAGCTGCCTGCTCCATAGTGTCAGTCAGAGTCATACCGCATAAAAACAGGCCTGTCAGTCTAACCGATCCATGCTGAGCATATTGCGAAACGAACCCATTCCCGTCTGCCTTCTCCTGTACCCGCGGAGTGGTGATAATGCCCTTGTAGTTTTATTACTGTGTTGTTAATCCAAAACCCAGGCAATATTTTGGGGACAAGGGGTTCAGGTCCTGGCATGACAGATAATGGAGTTTGAATTCAATAAGCACCTGGAGATGAAGAGTCTCGTGGTGGCCTGAATCAGTTGTGTGGAAAATCCCATCTGATTCACTCATGCCAGTTCGGGAAGCATCCTGCCATATTCATCTGCTCTGTCCCACAGGAGACTCCAGATGGATAATACCGTGGTTGACTCTTAAATGCCCTCTGGGAAATAACAACTGCACAAGGCATGAAGAAATTTATTTTAAAAATCCCACTTTCCCATTCATATTTGGAATTAATTGTCCATTAAATGTTGCAAACATACCCTCATCCATCACTTCCTCTCTTTTCAATCTCTCTTTTCAATTTAAACATATGCCCTCTCGTCTTGAAATCCCCCTCCTGGGAAAAGGCAGCTATCGTTAACGCTAAACTTCCCTCTCAATAATTCATAAACTTCTGTCAGGTCGCCGCTCAAAACCCTAACCTAGAGTGAAAACACTGTCAACTAGGAGAAAGTGAGAACTGCAGATGAGAGATCAGAGTCAAGAGTGTTGTGCTGAGAAAGCACAGCCGATCAGGCAGCATTTGAGGAGCAGGAGAATTGACGTTTCGGGGAAGAGCCTGGTGAAGGACACTTGCGCGAAAAACAATGATTCTCCTGCTCCTGGGATACTGCCTTACCTGATGTGGTTTTCCAGCACCCCGATCTCGAATCTGAAAATAGTCTCAGCCTATCCAGCCTTTCATTAGAACTCAAACCTTCCACAGGCAACAAGCATGTATACCTTTTGTGAACCTACTCCAGCTGAATAATATCATTCCTACAACTGGGCGACCAGAACTGGACATAATATTCCAGAAGAGGCCTCATCAATGTCCTGCAAAACTTCAACATAACGTCCCAACTCCTATACACAAAGGACTGAGCAATGAAGGGAAGTATGTTAAATGCCTTTGAGCCATCTTGTCTGTTGGTAATGCAAATTACAAGGAATTATGTACCTGCACACCGAGCTTTCCTGTTCTCCAACATAGGCAAAGCCATACTCTTTTTGTTGTACCAAAATGCAATACCTTCCATTTATCCAGATTGAACTCAATGTTACATTTTTCAGTCCAACGACTCATTGGATTAAGATCCTTTTGAAACTTAGATAATCTTCCTCACTGTCTACAATTCTGGCGTCGACTGCAAACCTACGCTGCATGCCTGCTCTGAGTTCCACTGTTTTCTCATATAGATCAATGATTCATATTTACTTGGAGTGGCCGTGATTTTGCAGTGTGCAAATCATACAACAGTTATCCATACCATTAACCATGAGGAAGAAAGCCGCAGACTGCAGGGAGATATCAAACAATTTGAAATAAAAATGGTGAAAGCAATTCATTCCAGGGAATTGGGTGATAATGAGGCAAAATTAAACTTCAAACCAGCTGCCCACGCTCCAGCTGTGGCACTCAGCTGTCTCAGCAAGATGCACTGTAGATTGCTGTTATTATAAACGGGAACAAATGTTTCCTTCTACCCCGCCTTTGACCAGAAGGACTCCCAACCTCGGAATTGCTTGCACCTCTAAACCATCATAGAAATACCGTACATTCTCCGGTTGCGTCACTTGAGCCATCGAGTATCTCTGCGACCTCATTCCCATCTCGATTTCAAGTTGGTTATTCGCGACTGCGCCACTCAGTCCCTCTGATTCTGGGGCTAGGAACTGGGACTATGTGGCAGCACTGGTTACTGCCTTGTGTCGGGAAACTCGAGAAGTAGCCGATGTTAAACTGCATTGTTATTGAAGTATACATTTCAACAAAAGCTTGGTCAAATCAATGACTGCAGATGCTGGAAACCAGATTCTGGATTAGTGGTGCTGGAAGAGCACAGCAGTTCAGGCAGCATCCGAGGAGTAGTAAAATCACCGTTTCGGGCAAAAGCTCTTCCACAAGAATACAGGCAGAGAGCCTGAAGAGTGGATAGATAAGTGAGAGGAGGGTGGGGGTGGGGAAAAAGTAGCATAGAGTACAATAGTTAAGTGGGGGAGGGGATGAAGGTGATAGGTCGGGAGGGAGGGTGGAATGGATAGGTGGAATAGAAGATAAGCAGGTAGAACAAGTCAGGACAAGTCATGGGGACAGTGCTGAGCTGGAAGTTTGGAAATGGGGTGAGGTGAGGGAAGGGGAAAGGAGGAAACTGTTGAAGTCCACATTGATGCCCTGGGGTTGAAGTGTTCCGAGGCGGAAGATGAGGCGTTCTTCTTCCAGGTGTCTGGTGGTGAAGGAGCGGCTGTGAAGGAGACCCAGGACCTCCATGTCTTGGGCAGAGTTGGAGGGAGAGTTGAAATGTTGGGCCACGGGGTGGTATGGTTGATTGGTGCGGTTGTCCCAGAAATGTTCCATAAAGCGCTCTGGTAGGAGGCGCCCAGTCTCCCCAATGTACAGGAGACTGCACCGGGAGCAACTGATTCAATAAATGATATTGGTGGATGTGCAGGTAACAAAAGCTGCACTGTCCCCGGAGTATTTGATGTTTTGGAGAAATCTATTTGTCTCAGCCTTCAACACATTAATGATGGAATCACCACAGCCACTGGGGGAACCGATGTTAAACGGTCAGCCCATTCTGAGTTCCCACATATCTGCCACTGTTCGCTCAGCACTGATATTGTGTATTTGTTGCTCTGCCTAATATTTCTTATGATACTTTGCTTATTATGAGCGTTTTGCGTGTTCATCTGTGGTTTGCCGTGATCGTATAGTGGTTCGTCTGCTGCGTTGTGGCCACAGCAACCTCGGCTCGGATCCGAGTCAAGGCAGTAATTGCTCTATGTGTCCCAGGCTTTTGTGAATCACAAAGGAATCAGTTGTTTGAAAGTTTTGATTTTCTCCAAGGTGATTTTTTTTTCCTTCAAGCTCTGATCGCTCACATCTCCGTGTTATGTAGCAGCTTTTACTGATAGAGACCAGATATTATTGGGGGGTGGGGGGGGTGGGGAGTCCAGCTCAGGAAAATGGCACAGAACAGTTTCGGGGAAAAGCGACTTAATTGGATAAGATCAGTTTCACTACTTTTCTGCAATGGCCAAGCGCTATTACCACTGAACACTGAACTGTTAATTCAGACACCACGGACCTGGATTTGACTCTGACCATGCTAGGTGGTAGAATTGGGATTCAATAAATATCGGGAATTATGAATCTAATAACCCCTATATATCCATGTTCAATTGTTGAAAATAAAACAAAACAATCTGACGTCATTTAAGGAATGAAACTGCCATTCTGACCTGCTCGGGCCTCCATGTAACTCAAGACTCACTACAAGATGGTTGAGTCTCAACTACCCGCTGTGCAATTAGGGATAGCAATCAATACTGCCGAGCCAGCGACGCCCTCATACTGTAACAGAATAGAAAAAAAAGTTCATTCGGCCCGAGCGAGATTACAGTGTGCAGTTCTGCAATTCAGAGTACTGCATCGATGTGATCGCACTGGGAAAGTTGCAGGAGAGATTCACTGGGATATTGTCTGGGCTGAAGAGTTTCAGTTGTAGGAGAGATTGGACAGACTGGGGTTGTTTGTCGCCGAGCAGAGGAGATTGGAGAAGACATGACTGAGATGTAATAAATACTGAGGAATATGGAGAGGATTGACCGAAAGAAGCCTTTGTTATTGATGGAGGGATCGAACACCGGGGCCAAGAGATGTTGGGAAAAGGCAGAAAGGTTTGAGTAGATTTGTGGAAAGGGTCAGAGAGGCGGAAATCATTCTAACCTTTAAAAGAATTGAGATGTTAATTTGTGATGCCAAAACATATAAGATTATGGGCTAAACGATGGAACTTGATTCAGGTCTTCAAGCAGTTGTGTTGGACAAGTGCGGCCACAACAGGCTGAAGGGTCTCCTTCGATGTTGATATCCTCTACAGTATCGTGGTTAGTGTCCCCTCCTGTCACAGGGCTCAATTCTCCGCTGGGGGCATCGTGAATGTTTTAAGCCTGTCGCTCTGTTCCCCAGTGAAGGTTATTCATGCCTGGCTTTCCATTCTCGATGGGACATGTCACAGGAAGGACAGTGCTGTCTGAATCAGCGTGGGGAAGGACTGCAGCTCCTGGGGAGAGAGAGTGTCAGTGAAAGTGCAAACACGTAACTTCAGCCAACTGCACATTGTGTTTGTGTTGCAATGAAAACCATGAAATAGAGTTGCTCCTAACTGATATGTTTATTTGAAGCAGGAATCTGAGGTAGAAAACAGAATAAACCCATTCAGATCTGAGTGCAGAAACATTTCCAGCAGAACTACTGAGGTTGTAAAGCGTAGAACCGCGTTTGGATGCATTGAATTCGGGTTTGTGGGCGCAGCTTGCTTTCACTCGGCAGAGCTGCCAATGTGAAAAGCCATTACACATGATACAGATAGTGTTCAATGTGATGGTACATTTATTCAGTGGTTCGCACTGCTCTTAAGTCTGAAGGTTAGGTGGGTTGGCCTGTTAAATTGCGCTGATGTGTCCAGGGAGTGAATTCAGTAAGTTAAGTGAGTTAGCCATGGGTAACGCAGTGATAAGTTCAGCAGTCACACGATGCCAGGTTTTATTCCAGCAGGTATATTTGAAATCACAAGCCAGAGGCCTGCGGGGATAGAGATGGGAGCTAGGTCTTATTGAGATGCTGTTCAGAGTTTCCCTACCCATCTGATTGACTGAACTGCACTTTCTGCATTGTCGGAAATCTGTGATTCTATCAGCGAGGACACTGCCAGCGTTTACTGGGTCGCTAAGACATTAGAGACGATGCTGACGGCGTTTATTGGGGATGGAGTTTTATTTATTTGTGTTTTGGAAAATTTGACCCTGAACCAAGGAAAACCGAATGGAATTTTTCCAGCGTAATTGAGGTTTGGACAGAGTCAACATATGGAAAATTCACTCTTTCAAGTTCATCTATTTCTGAATGTCAGGCTTTCAAAACCATCGATGTAGGACAAATAAATGATGGGAGCAGAATTTCTGTCACTCTGAGAATCCGTTTCCAAAATATTTGGAAAGGCACATTTAGAGACACACAAACAATGAGTTTCACCAGGAGAGAGACAGCCTGCAGCCAGGTAAAAGTGTAAAAGTGGGGTGTGGGGGGTAGAAGGTGCGAGGAAACAGTATCTAATTTGGACGACTTCAGATGCAAAGAAATATCAGAAACGTCTGCAGCTGAGTAAGATTCAGCAAAAAACCTCAGAGTTTAGAAAGATTTCTATTTAAATTCGATATGAAGCTTTATAAATGGAACTGAGCAGATTTGGCATATTGTCAAGGCAAGCTATTTCATAATGAATAGGAAGTGACCAGTCTCTTTGAGATCGATTTCCTGCTTTAACCCCATGCCTTAAAGGTGGGAGGACGATCGCCATGATGTTGGGTTCATTTGATACCCACTGAAATCTACCAAAGTAACTGAGCATCAAAACTGGCATCTTGTTTTGTAGTTTAACCTTCTGTTTTTCTCATCAGTATTTTCTTTAAGCTGAAATAAATTCCGAACAAAATTGAACACAACATTGAGCGTTCCAATCATATAAATCCAATTCACTTCTGATCATTGGAATGAACAGAGTGAAGTTGCAGCAACATTAATAAAACGAAACGAACAAAACTGTATTCTGGGAATTTTACCCAGTTCAGGTTCAGCCATATGAGAAAGCCCATCAAGCTAAAACATCACCTTCACTTCTCTCTCCTTGCATACTTCCTCACGTGAGAGAGAAACTGTCAGAAGAAATTATGCGTCAAGACTAAATGTGCGTGTGAATGTGACTGGAATTTCATGTTTGCTGGTTCGTTCTGAGACAGTTCCGACTCGGAATAAATCAAGGACAAGGTATTCCTTCCAAGGACATGGTGAATCTCTTGGATTTTGCAGCTATTATTATTCCGTCGAAAGCAGAAAGATAATGGTGTGGATTCGATTCCGCTCAGGTAATTTCTTACCGCCTAGGAGCACCATATGTAATCTTGACGGGGTCACATTTGAGCCCCTTTACAGTGGGCTGAAGTCTCCCAGGGGTTCAGGCGATGGGTTCTCTTCCATTGCGCATGTGTGGATTTGAACCCTTCTCTGGCTGTTACTTCTATGAAACGCAGCTGTGGTTTCCCTTTGTGCCTCGCATCTTTAGGATACTTTGGATGGAGAATCTTGCTTTTGTCCTTCATTGCACCGGAGATTTGTGATAAATCGGGACCTCATCAAAGTCGAAGTAAAGCAATTTATTTCTGTTGTATGTTACATTGGGATAATGAAAAGGAGGGCAACGCTTCTTTCCTCCTTTCATTCCATCTTGACTTTCTATGAATTTACATCGAATGATAGGGGAACAAATAAGGAGAGATCGGGTGCAATAGTTTATCCAGTGGGATTGTGAATGTTAATGTAATACTCCACACAAAGTTCTGATCAGTATTTTAAACAGTCAATTGAATTGAAACCGCAGAAAATCTTTCCAATGAAACGAATGTTTCATTCTTTCACAACCTTTTGCAGTGTGAATCATACCGCGATCCATCATCCAGCGTGATCACCAAGTTGGCAACAATATTAGATCCACCAATTTTCTTCAGCAATCACAACATTTGCACATACCCATCTGCGGTGTGCCCAGTGCCATTTGTTGTATCCAGGCCACAGCACATTTCTTGATCATGAACTTATGAGCTAAGTTCCTGATCTGTCTGATCTGTTTGAGAAACCTTTTCTATCACTTCATCCCATCCCTCAGAATTCTAAAGATATCAATAAAATAGGGCGTTAGACCAAATGATGTAGGATTGGAAATCGGCCATTCAGCCCATCAAGTCTGCTCCACCATTCAACGAACTCATGGCTGATCTGATAATCGTCAACTCCATTCTCCAGCATTGCCTCGACAAAGCTTCATCATCTTTCTGGTTAAACATCTGTCTGGCACAGTTTGAAAGTACACAACAACTCAGCCTCAACAACAATTTCGGCAAGGAGTTCAACGGATCCACTGGCCCCTGACCAAAGAAATTACTCCTCATTTCTGAATTAAATAGGCAACATCTAATTCTGAGTTCATGTCCTCTGGTGCTCCTCATATCAGAGGGTGAACCACCTGCCCGTATCTACCCTGTCAAGATCCCATGAATATTGAACGTTTATAAATGTTACTATGTCATTATAGAGCTCTCCTCCGTCTCCTTTGTTTCAAGGAGAATAAACCCATCCTGACCAATCATTCCACGAAGCTCCATTTTCTCCAGTGTTGACAACATGTTCTTTAATCTCTGCTGTCCCCTGCAGCGACCCTACATATTGTTTAGGCAGGTGGAGACATTTATGTGAAGAAACGGTTGAAATTTCAAGCACAGACGGGAATTGTATCTTGAAATTAGACAGCCACTGGAATCAGATTTGTCCACAAAAGGACGAAATAGAGTAAGTATCACTCTGACAAATGAGAATCTAATCATATCTCATTGACATTCAATAACTTTACTGTAAACAAATTACCCCGTGTAATCGTCCATAGAGCTATAATTTCGGGGGAAAATCTTATCGAAACTGGCTACATAAACACTTTGACAACAACAACTTGTTCTTGAGACATTTTTTGATTATAAACTCAACTCATTGTTCCGTGAATCCTACAAATGAGACGTGGAATATAACTCTCTCCATTTGCCTAGATGGGTATAACTTCAATAACACTTAAGGAACTGAACACCGTCCACGACAATGCAGTCACTTGAGTGTATCCTCTTCAACACCTGCAATATTCATTCCCCCCACCACCAAGGCGCAATTGCAGCAGAGTGCACCAACTATAAGATGCACTGGAGTAAGTCATTCGGGCATTTTTGACAACCTTCAAAGCTCAACAGTTGTACTGACTATAAGGACAAGATTAGAAGATGCAACGAAACGCCACCATTTTCAAGTTACCCTCCAAGGCCCATAGCACCCTGACTTGGAAAGGAATCAGTGAGAAACTCATTGGTGAAACGGTCTTGATGGGCAAAGTTGCATACTTCAGCCTTCCATCTTTTATCGGAGAAATTTAAGAAAAATGTTGATTTATGCGGTGACCAGACTTGTGCTCAGTCCTTTAGTTGTTCCCTAAACTGGTGGTTGCTAAAGTTCTGCTATCATCCACAGCCTGTGGTCAACAATAGAAAATACCCGAAAACCCTCTCAATCAACTGACTCCCCTCCAGATTAGAGTGGTGTTGGAGAAGCACAGCAGGTCTGGCAGCATCTGAGGAGCAGGAAAAATGGACGTTTCAGGCAAAAGCCCTTCATCAGGAATGAGACTGGGAGTACATGGGATGGTGAGATAAATGGGAAGGGTGTGGGGCTGGGGAGAAGGTAGCTGAGACTGCTGTAAGTGGATGCAGGCGGGGGGTGAACATGAAATGTCAGAGAAGTAGGTGGAGTGGATAGGTGGGAATGAAGATGCACAGATGGGACAAGTCAGGCGGACGGTCTTGAGCTGGAAGGTGGGAACTGGTGTAAGGTCGGGGGAGGGGAAATAAGGCAACAGGTGAAGTCCAAATTGATGCCTTGGGGTTGAAGAGTCCCGAGGCGAATGATGAGGTTTTCTTCCTCCAGGCATCGCGTCGTGAGGCAGTGGCGATACAGGAGGCCCAGGACCTGCATGTCCTCGGGAGAGTGGGAGGGGTAGATGAAATGTTTCGCCAAGGGGCACTGGGTCGATTCTTGTGGGTATCCTGCAGATATCCTCTGAAGTGTTGTGTGAGAACACATCTCCTCTCTCCAACTCAGAGGAGACCGCATCGGGAGGAACGTATGCAAGAAATTACATGTGTGGAAGTGCAGGAGAAACTTTGATGGATGTGGAAGCCTCCATTAGAGCCTTGGACAGAGGTGAGGAGGTAGATGTGGGTGCAGGTTTTGCAATTCCAGCAGTGACAGGGAAATTTATATTTCCCTCCCCACCCCTATCCACTTTTCACAAAGACTGTTTCCTCCATGACTACCTCGTCAATTCCTCGCCCTCCAATGACCCAACCTCCCCTCGCGGCACCTTCCCCTGCCACTACACAGGAATTGCAAAACCTGCACCCACATCTTCCCTCTCACATCCTTCCAAGGCTCCAATGAGCCTTCCACATCCATCAAATGTGCATGTGCATTTCCACACATGTCATTTATTGCATCTGTTGCCCGCGATGCGGTCTCCTCTACATTGGGGCCAACAGACACATTCTCGGAAAGCGCTTCAGAGAACATTTCCAGGGCACCCGCAACATTCAACTCCAAACCCCCATGACCAAAAACATCAATTACCACACCCTCCCCCTCCGACTCTCCCAAGGACATGCAGTTCCTAGGTTTTCTCCACCGCCATTCCCTCACCACCAGACGCCAGATCTTCCACCTTGGGACCCTCAACCCCAGGGCATCAACGTGGTCTTCACCAGTTTCCTCATCTCCCCACGGCCACCTTATCCGAGTTCCAACTTTCTAACTTGGCACCATCCTACTGACCTGCCCCACCTGTCTATCTCCCTTTCCACCTATCCGCTCCACCCTCTTCTCCGACCTATCACCTTTAACCCCATCTCTGTGCACCTCTTGCACTCTCAGCTAAATTCTTCCCAGACCCAGTACTCCCGTTTATCTCTCCACCCTCGAGGCTCACAGCTTTATTCCTGATGAAGGGCGTTTGCGCGAAACGTTATTTTTTTTCTGCTGCTCGGATGCTGCCTGACCTGCTGTGCTTCCTCAGCACCACTCTAATCTTGATTCTGATTTCCAGCACCTGCAGTACGCACTTCCGTCCATCTGATTCCCCTGTCTATTGATCTTGAATAGGCAGTTGCTGAAGTTCCAGCATCATTTCCCTGCTCTTTCATTCCCACCTGCGGTCAAGACCAGAAAGTATCTCCAACCCATCGAGACCACTTTATCCCTTGTCCAATCACTTTCAAACATTCGTGAATGTCTACTCCAATATCTCTTTTATTACCTTAAACCACTCGATATTCACACTTTTCTCATTGTGCGTCCTCAAATTCATTATCACCCACTTCACTGGATTGAATTCCTTTCAGCACATTTTCTTGCCAATTGTTTCCAATCTCCCTGCAGTCTACGGCTTTCTTCCTCATGGTTAACGACATGACTAATTGTTGCCTTATTTGCAAACAGCTAAATGATGGCCACGACAAATAATTAAAAATCGTTGATCTATATGAGTAAACAATAGAACTCATAGAAGCCATGGTTCATAAGCTTGCAGAGGACAGCAGAATTGGAGACTGCAAAGAAGGTGATCTAAGATTCCAGAAGGATCTTAATCCATTGCGTCTTTGGGCTGAAAATGTCACATGAAGTTCAATCTGGATAAATGGAAGGCACAGCATTTTGCTACATCAAATATTAGAAGGGCTTATACAATTACTGATTGGGCGTTGCATCGTGTTGTGGAACACGGAAGCCAGGAATGCAAGTACATAATTCATTTTAGTTTGCTTCATATATAGACAGAATGGTTTTAAAAAATGTCATCTTGCCTTCGTGGTTCAGTCCTTTGAGTGTAGGAGTTGATCCGTTATGTTGAAGTTGAATAGGATATTGGGTGATGCGTCTTCTGGAATACTGTGTCCAGTTCTTGTCGCCCAGTAATAGCAAGGAAATTATTCCGCTGGAGTAGGTTTAGAACAGGTATACCAGCGTATGGCTAGTGGGGAAGGTTTGTGTTATAACGAAAGGCTGGATCGGCTGAGAATATTTTCACTCGAGCACTGGAGTTTGAAAGGCGACCTGATAGAAATTTATACATTGTTGAGAGTTCGGCTCGAGTTAACTGTAACTGTCTTTTCTCCAAGGAGGAGGACTTTAAGACGAGAGGACAAATGTTTAAAGTGAAAGGAGGGATTTAAAATAAGACATGAGAGGCTTTTTTTAAACAGAGGATGGTTTATGTGTGCAATTCACTTCCTGAGGCAGTGATGAATGAAAGTACATTTACAATATTTACAGGATATTTGGATCGATAAATGAATTGGGAAGTATCAGTGGAATTAACAAAATCTATTCATTCATGCCTAGTACATAATTTATTGCCCAGAGCGAAGTTCAGAATCAACCACGATATTATGGATCTGGAGTCACATCCCAGCCAGACCAGATAGGTATGGCAGTTTCCTTCCCTATCAGGCATTAATGAATCAGATCTACTGATTCAACATCATCATTAGACTCTAGGTATTTATTTTAATAAAATTCCAGCATCTGCCATGCCAGGGTTTGAACCCGTGTTCAGAGTTATATCTGGACATTCATATTAACAATGCAGCAATAATATCAAGAGCATTATTAATCCTCAGCAGTTACAAGAGCCGTCAGATGCGACTCGTTTAGTTTGGCATTATGTTCAGTATGAGCTGGTAGGAGTAAAAGGCCTGTTTTCATGCTGTTTGAGTCTGTGACTTTGACGCTATGAAACTGGCAGCTGGTTCGAATTAACAGCAGCGTTGACAGTTTAGTTGATCTCCTTCTGGGATATGTAATCTTGCTGGTTACTCTGGAGGTTCTTCTGCTCATTGAGCCCTTCCCACACGCGGGATTGTTGAATAGTATGTCCCCAGTTTGACTGAGTAGATGATTTTCCACTTCAGCAGGTAATTGAATCCCGTATTGCCCTGGTTTCTCTGTGATATCGGTGCCTTGTATATACCCAGGATGAACGATTGGTTCAAATCATGTCCATGCAGACGCAAGTCCCGTTGTCCATGTTGTGAATATGTTTTTATTCTTTCTGATAAACCTACAGGGTGTGGATGTCGCTGGTCAGGACAGCATTTGTTGTTCTTCCTGATTCGCTGCTGCCTCGCTGCACAGAAGACATGGATTCGATCCCAGTCTCGTGTGACTGTGTGCAGTTTGCACATTCTCTCTTTGCTTGAGTGAGTTTCCTCCCACAGTCTGAAGGTGTGAAGGTTACTGGGGTCAGCCATGGGAAATGAAGGGGAACGGAATAGTTATGGAGTGTGGGTCTGCTAGGATGTTCTTCTGAGAGATGGTGCCGACTGGAACGGCCGAATGGCCTGCTTTCCCACACGGTCGTCATTCTCGGATTAAGGGTCAGCTGTTGTGTTCAGGTCCTGGAGACACAAGTAGGCAGGATTGGGTAAAGACGGTAGCATCTCCTGTTTCAGCGACATTCATGAATGGGATTGCCGGAAAATAAAGACATGTCCACTATTCCTGAGATCAGGCGTTCATTCCAGGTTTTATTCATCGAACTTTAACATTACCAGGAAGCTGAGGAAGAAACAGGGTAAATCAATTTAGATGTCTGCGCAGAAACATTTTCCGCAGCATCATGAGGAAAACTGACAAATTGCTCCTCAGAACTGTTAGTTCACAGAGATGTTTTTTGTTCCACTCAAGCCCTTAAGAAATTGAATAACAATTTAACTAAGACTTGCAATGTTAGAACACACCAGGCGACGATTCACGTCTGGAAACTGTGTTTCCAAGCCAGATGTTTGATAACTGATCATGATGCAATAGGCTGAAGTACCATTGGCCATGTTTTTAAAAACTCAAAAACTGTCATTTTTCACCTGAACAAAATAGGCAAAAACAAAGTCATCAAGAAAAGTTCCAAGCATTGCACATGTCGTCCTTGGTGCGAACGTGCTGAAATGCAGCTGTCTCACTGCTATTTCCCAATGTTGATTTCCAGTCAGGGAAAAAAAATTGTTGTTCCTTATGGAAATCTTAAATTGAACATGAGTTCCTGACATTACAAAACAGCAAAGGTAACAGTTCTGTCAGAGTCAGTGAGAATTTCATATCGGAGATGAAATCAAATGGGAAGAAACACTGAAATCAGTTGCCTTTGCCTGCTCAGACTCAGTACTACAAAATGATCCTTATTGAAACATAAAGGTATTTTCAAGGATTTAATAAGTTGGATGCAGAAAGTTTGGTTCTGTTGCCAGAGCACTTCGTATCGAATGACTTGGAGATGCCGGTTGTGGACTGGGGTATGCAAATTTGAATATCATACAACCCCAGGTTATATTTCAACAGGTTTAATTGGAAGTACTAGCTTTCGGACCACTGCTCATTCATCAGGTGATTGTGGAGTCCACAGTTGTAAGTCACAGAATTTATAGCATCTGTTTACCAGTGTGATGTAACTGAAATTGTACATTGAAAAATACCGTGATTGTTTGCTAAGTGGCCGATCTGTTAGAATATCCATGTTAGCTTCACTTCCTTCATATGTAAAGTGCAAAACTTTTTTATTTTAAAGTTTCATTCTCAGGTGAATTTTAACAACTGGTGTCTGACCCCCCTGTGCTGCTCTCTGTTCCATAATGTTTAGAATGATTCTAATTTATAAAAATGAGTTACCAGAGTCTTACATGGATTCATGCAGTTTTTCAGCAAAGTACAATGGAAATCTGCAAGTACAAATTCACCCCACAGACGTAAATATGTGTGTGTGTGTGTGGAGGAGGGTCTCTGTTTGTAGATAGGGCAATGGGATCACCTGTACTGTGACATGAACCCAATGACCATGGGTACCGAATTTAGCTATCAGTCTCTGTGGGGGCACTTTTAGCTGCTGCCTGTTCCGAAGACCGCCTTGGAGGATTGTCACCTGAAGATCCGAGATCGAAAGTCCTGGATCACTGAAGTGCTCTCCAACTGGGAAGGGGCACACCTGTCTGTTGATTGATGTGCAGCGCCCATTCCGTTGTTATCGCCTGTGCTCAGCTTTGCCAATGTACCATGTCTTAAGGGCATTCTTGCCTGCGATGTTGTTTTTTTTAGATTAGCATCAGTCTAAATATTATGGCATGTACGCAGCATACAGGGACTAACACCTTCAACATATTATCTGTGATGACACTAATTGGTAAAGTCCACCTGAGAACGTAACTGTTAAAATAAAGTTTTCCGATTTACATAAGAAAGAAATGAACTTAACATAGTCATTCTAACAGATGGAAGACTTAACAAGCAATCAAGGTATTTTTCCAATGTATAATTTCAGTGACATTACACTGTAACCTTTCGCTATATATTCTGTATCTCCACAGCCACGTGATGAAGGAGCAGCTCTCCAAACGCTATTGCTTCTATTAAACCTGTTGGACTATGACATGGTGTTGTGCGATTTTTAACTTCGTATTAGAATGCCGATCTCACAATTAAAATAGAGACGAAGAAGCATTTATTCTCTCAGACAGTTCTGGATCAGTGGACTTTCTTGTCGCAGAAGGCTTTTGAGGAAGTGTCATTAGGTGTAATGAGGCTGAGATCCGCAGATCTTCAAACTGCAAAGATATCAAGCGTTATGGCGAAAGGCAAGAAAGTGCAGTTCAAGTTTATCAGATCAGATATGAAATCATTCAATAGCGGAGTAGACTTGATGGTCTGAATGGTGTCTATCTGTTCCTAAACCTGTTGGCCTCAATATGAAGCTGCAAAACCGATCTCAGTAAAATGTGCCAAATTTAAAAAAGCGTGGTCCCCCAGAGCACTGACCGATGTGAAATGTAAAAAGAACAATACACAAAGGGCAGACGATATTGGGTAACTGATCTGCAGTGATCAGTATACCAAGATAAACAGGAAAACCGATATTCATTATCTACATTGAACCTGGCTCCACGAGGCATGTAGTTAACTCTCACAAACCACTATTCCCCTTCCGTTTTCCTAACGCCCCCTCCGTTCTTGTTTTAAACAAATTGATCGTCAGGCAATTGCAGATGACATTGCTGATGTGGAACTGTAGCATATAGAACATAGAACATTACAGCGCAGTACAGGCCCTTCGGCCCTCAATGTTGCGCCGCCCTGTCATACTAATCAGAAGCCCATCCCATCTCCACTATTCCATGTACGTCCATATGCCTCTCCAATGACGACTTAAATGCACTTAAACTTGGTGAATCTACCACCGTGACAGGCAAAGCATTCCAATACCTAACTACTCTCTGAGTAAAGAAGCTACCTCTGACATCTGTCTTATACCTATCTCCCCTCACTTTAAAGTTGTGACCCTCGTGTTTACCGTCCCCATACTTGGAAAAAGACTCTCCTTGTCCACCCTATCTAAACCTCTGATTATCTTGTATGTCTCTATTAAGTCACCTCTCAGTCTTCTCTCCAACGAGTACAGCCTCAAGGCCCTCAGTCTTTCCTCGTAATTCATTCCTTCCATACCAGGCAACATGCTGGAAAATCCCCTCTGCACCCTTTCCAAAGCGTCAACATCCTTCTTATAATGCGGTGACCAGAACTGTTCGCAATACTCCAAATGTGGCCTTACAGCTGCAGCATAACCTTCTGATTCGAGAACTCAATCCCTCTATTAATAAAGGCCAAAACACTGTTTTCCTTCTTAACAACCCTGTCAATCTGGGTGGCAACTTTCAGGGATCTGTGTATATGGATACCGAGATCTCTCTGCTCATCTGCACTCCCAAGAATCTTACCATCAGTCCAGAACTCTGCATTCCGATTACTCCGGCCAAAATGAATCACCTCACACTTGTCCACATTAAACTCCATTTGCCACCTCTCAGCCCAGAACTGCAGCTTATCTATGTCTCTCTGCAACCGGCTACATCCTTCGTCACTATCCACAACTCCACCGACCGTAGTGTTGTCCGCAAATTTACTAACCCACCCTTCTAAGCCCTCATCCAGGTTATTTGTTAAAATGAGGAATAGCAGTGCACCCAACATCGACCCTTGCGGAATGCTGCTAGTAACTGGACACCAAGA
The DNA here is from genome assembly GCF_047496795.1 of Chiloscyllium punctatum. Taxonomy (NCBI): domain Eukaryota; kingdom Metazoa; phylum Chordata; class Chondrichthyes; order Orectolobiformes; family Hemiscylliidae; genus Chiloscyllium; species Chiloscyllium punctatum. The sequence goes on from NC_092756.1 coordinate 19,538,783, forward strand.
TGAACATATTGCATCAACTGCAACACTTTTTTTTTCAGCGAGCCAATTACTGATTCAAACTGCTATGTCTCCCACAATCCCATTCCTCTGCATTTTGTATAATAGCCTACTGGAGGAACCTTATCGAACACCTTGCTGAAATCCATATACAGCACATCAACCGGATTACTCTCATCCACCTGTTTGGTCACTTTGTCAAAAACCTCATAAGATACGTGAGGCACGACCTACCCTTTACAAAACCGTGCTGACTGTCCCTGATCAGATTATTCTTTTCTAGATGATTATAAATCCTATCTCTTCGAACCTTTTCCAACACTTAACCAACAACTGAAGTGAGACTCACTGGTCAGTAATTACCAGGGTTATCTCTACTACCCTTCTTGAACAAGGGAACCACATTTGCTATCCTCCAGTCCTCAGGCACTATTCCTGTAGACAATGATGATTTCTAGATCAATGGCACAGGCTCGGCGATCTATTCCTTTGCTTCTCAGAGGATCCTAGGATAGATCCCATCCGGCCCAGAGGACTTGTCTATTTTCACACTCTGCAGTATTTCTAATACCTCTTCCTTGTGTACCTCAATCTCTTCGAGTCTAGATGCAAGTATCTCTGTATCTTCGTCGCCAACAATTGCATTTTCTATAGTGCACAGTCAAAAAATATTTATTTAGTGTTTCCCATGTCTCCGCTGACTCCACACACAACTTTCTACTATTATTCTTGATTGGCCCTAATTTAAATCTCGTCATTCTTTTATTCCTGACATACCTGTGGAAAGTCTTGGGGTTAACCCTGATCCGATCCGCCAACAACTTCTAATGTCTCCTTCTGGCTCTTCTGAGCTCTCTTATTAGGTCATGCAGGGAAACTATTCTGTCTGCTGCACATCATTCTGCTTCGAAATATCAGGCAGTATTTCATATTGATTACTGTAAACGTTAACCTTTAAGAAGACATGACAGTAAAATCACTGAATCCTCATCACTATACTACCAGGGAAGATTTATGTTAACATCACCCTGGACACCATGAGATTCGCCATTCTATTCTCCAATCCTTCTGTGCGTGATCCCCTCGGCCCGATTCCGGTCTTGTTGGTTGGTTTACAATACTGAGGCCATCCAATCATCTTTGCATTTCAGTTTCTAAAGAACGAGACCTTCTCTCTGAGCTGGCAATGTGCGTGCTCAGTGGTGATAATACTGTCATTGTAAACTAGAAAAGTGCTTGAAATAGGCCATTCCTGTTTTTCATTCCAAGAACTTGAGACAAACCGTTTGGCAGGACAGGAAATAGCGGGCGTGAGCAGTGATCAAGTTTGGCAGCAAGAACGAGGGAAGGCAGTATAAACTACAGAGCAATGGGGAAACAATGGGCCATAAGACCATAAGCCCATAAGACATTGGAGTGGAAGTAAGGCCATTCGGCCCATCGCTTCCAAACTGCCATTCAATGATGGCTGATGGGCATTTCAACTCCACTTACTAGCATTCTCCCCGTAACCCTTAATTCCTCGAGACATCAAGAATCTATCAATCTCTGCCTTGAAGACATTTAGCGTCCTGGCCTCCACTGCACTCTGCGGCAATGAATTCCAGGCCCACCAATCTCTGGCTGAAGAAATGTCTCCACATTTCTGTTCTGAATTTACCCCTTCTAATTTTAAGGCTGTGTCCACGGGTCCTAGTCTCCTCGCCTAAGGGAAACACTTTCAAGCGTCCACCCTTTCCAACCCTGCATTATCTTGTACGTCTGTATTAAGTCTCCCCTTAATCTTCTAAACTCCAATAAATGCAATCCCAGGATCCTCAGCCATTCCTCATTTCGACCAACCATTCCAGGGATCATCACTGTGAATCTCCGCTGGACACGTTCCAGTGCCATTCTGTCCTTCCTGAGGTGTGGGGACCAAAACTGGACACAGTACTCCAAATGAGGCCTAACCAGAGCTTTATAAAGTCTCAGTAGCACAACGGTGCTTTTATATTCCAAACCTCTTGAGATAAGTGACAACATTGCATTCGCTTTCTTAATCACGGACTCAACCTGCATGTTGACTTTCAGAGAATCCTCGACTTGCGCTCCCAGATCCCTTTGTACATTGGCTTTACGAATTTTCTCACCGTTTAGAAAGTAATCTATGTTTTTATTCTTTTTGCCAAAGTGCAAGACCTCGCATTTGTTCACGTTGAATTCCATCAGCCATTTACTGAACCACTCTCCCAAACTGTCTAGAGTATTCTGTAGCCTCCCCACTTCTCCTCAGTAAAACCTGCCTGTCCACCTAACTTCGCATCATCTGCAAACTTCGCTAGAATGCCCCCAATCCCTTCATCGAGATCATTAATATATAATGCGAACGGCTGTGGCCCCAACACTGAACCCTGCGGGACACCACTCGTCACCAGCTGCCATTCCAAAAAAGAACCTTTTAGCCCAACTGTCTGCCTTCTGTCAGACAGCCAATCCTCAATCTATCCCAGTAGCTCCTCTCAACACCATGAGCCCTCACCTTGTTCAGCAGGTTCCCGTTTGTCGCCTTATCAAAGGCCTTTTGGAAGTCTAGATAGACGACATCCACTGGTTTTCCCGGATCTAACCTACTTGTCACCTCTTCAAAGAATTCCAACAGGTTTGTCAGGCATGACGTCCCCTTACTAAACCAATGTTGACTTATTCTAATCAGACTCTGCTCTCAGAATTTAGAAACCTCATCCATAATGATGTATTCTAGAATTTTACCAACAACCAAGGTTAGGCTAATTGGCCTATAATTTTCCATCTTTTGTCTTGATCGTTTCTTGAACAAGGGGTGACAACAGCGATCTTCCAATCATCCGGGACTTTCCCTGACTCCAGTAACTCTTGAAAGATCTCAGCCAATGCCTCCGCTATTTCCTCAGCCACCACTCTCAGAACTCTCGGATGTATCCCATTGGGGCCAGAAGATTTATCAATTCTAAGACTTTTTAGCTTTTCTCGCACTCTCTCTTTTGTAATGGCAACCATACTCAACTCAGTCCCCTGACCCCCTTTAATTGTTGGGATATTACTCATGTCTTCCACTGTGAAAACTGACGCAAAGTATTTGTTAAGTTCTCCTGCTATTTCCTTTTCTCCCATCACTAGGCTTCCAGCATCAGTTTGAAGTGACCCAAAGTCTACTTGTGCCTGTCGTTTGTTTCTTATGTATTGAAAGAAACTTTTACTATCATTTCTAATATTACTGGCTAGCCTACCTTCATATTTGATCCTCTCCTTCCTTATTTCTCTCTTTGTTATCCTGTTTGTTTTTGCAGCCTTCCCAATCTTCTGATTTCCCAGTGCTCTTGGCCACTTTATAGGATCTCCTTTTCTTTAGTACATTTCCTGACTTCCTTTGTCAGCCATGGCTGTCTAATCCCTCCACGGATAATCTTTCTTTTCTTGGGGATGAACGTCTGTAGAGTCCTCAATTATACCCACAAACTCCTGTCATTTTTGCTCTACTGTCTTCCCCGCTAGCCTCTACTTCCAGTCTATTTTTGTCAGTTCCTCTCTCATGCCCTCATAATTGCCTTTACTGAATTGTAACACCATCACATCCGATTTTGCCTTCTCTGTTTCAAACTGCAGACTGAACTCTACCATATTATGATCGCTGCTTCCTTAGGGTTCCCTTACTTTCAGATCTTTTATAAAGTCTGGTTCATTGCAAAGCACTAGGTCCAGAATAGCCTGCTCCCTTGTGGGCTCCATGACAAGCTGTTCCAAAATGCCATCCTGTAAGCATTTCATGAATTCCCTTTTTTTGGATCCACTGACATTATTTACCCAGTCCACCTGCATATTGAAGTCTCCCATGATCACCGTGACCTTGCCTTTCTGACATGCCTTCTCTATTTCCCGGTACATGTTGCGTCCCTGGTCCTGACCACTGTTAGGAGGTCTGTACACAACTCCAATTCTGTCTTTTTGCCTTTGTGGTTCCTCAATTCCACCCACACAGACCACACATCATCTGACGCTATGTCATTCAGTGCCATAGATTTAATTTTGTTCTTAACTAACAAGGAAACCCCACCCCCTCTGCCGACCTCCCTCTCTTTTCGATAAGTTGAAAATTATTGGAGGTTTAACTGCCAGGCCTGACCCCCCTGTAACCAAGTCTGTCTGATGGCTACCAAATCATAATCATTCACTATGATCTGTGCCATTAGTTCATCTGCTTTGTTATGAATGCTACGAGCATTCAGGTAAAGTGCCTGAATGCTAACTTTCTTATCATTAGAGATATTGGAAGTCATATGATGTCCTAAGTTATCCTTGCTCTTTTCTGCATTCCCAGTCTGCCTCAATTTTAAATCCACCTGGACACATGCTGTCCTGCTGCTGATCTTTCCATTTAATGCCATACTCCCTGTCGCTTTCATTTTCCCTTCCCCCCAACTCAGAAGTTTAAAGTCCTACTGACCACCCTATTTATCCTCTTCGCTAGAACATTGGTACCTGATCGGTTCAGGTGGAAACCGTCCCAACGGTACAGAACCCCCCCCGTTCCAAAACTGATCCCAATGCCCCATGAAGTGGAATCCCTATTTCCAACACAAATCCCTTAGCCACGCGTTTACTTGCCTAATGTTCTTGTCCCAATGCCAATTGGCACATGGCTCGGGCAATAAACCGGAGATTATGAACCTTGAGGACCTGTGCTTCAATTTCCTGCCCAGTGCTTCGTAATCCCCAAACAGGTCCTCCACCCTAGTCATGACTATATTGTTAGAACCAACGTGGACCACAACAACTGGATCCTCCCCCTCCCGCTCCAATATCCTTTTAAGCCGATTGGTGATGTCCTGCACCCTGGCACCGGGCAGGCAACACACCTTGCGAGACTCCCGATCCGGCTTGCAAAGGATACTATCTGTTCCCCCTAATTATAGAATCCCCTATAACAACTACTTGTCTATTAACTCCCCCCTCTTGAATGGCCTTCTGCACCATGGTGCCTTAGTCAGTTGGTTCATCCTGTCCAGAGCCCTTTTCCTCATCCAAACAGGGAGCAAGAATCTCTTACCTGTTGGAAAAGGCCAAGGGCTGTGGCTCCTCCACTCCTGAACTCAGGTTCCCCCTACCTGCCTCACATACAGTCACACTCAGATGAGCCTGATCACTAGCTGAATGTGAATTACTTAATCTCCCAGGTGTGACTGCCTCCTGAAACAAAGAGTCCAGGTAACTCTTCCCCTTCCGGATGTGCCACAGTGTTGGAAACTCAGATTCCAGATGAGCAACTATGATCCGGAGGTCTTCCAGCAACCAACACTTGCTGTAGATGTGGTCACTGCCATTCACAATGGGATCAGCCAGCTCCCACATCATACAGCTACAGCACATCACCTGCCCAGCCATCTCTGCTGAGTTAATTAATTACTTATTTACTTTGCACAAGTTTGAGATAGAATACTTTCTGATACCTCTCTGCTATAGTCTTTCCCTAATAACGAATTAATATATATATATATATATATACAAACAAAGTAAATTTTTAACCAGTCACTGGTAAAGAAATAGAAAATCCTTACCTTAAAAAAGAACAGTGTAGTTAAGGAGGTTAGAAAGGAGGGTGGGTGGGGGATATACCGGTGTAGAATCTCAGGTTTAGCCGCCTTCCTGATTTGTATACTCACTGCTTTCCTTTCCGGCTGCCCCTCTGGTAGCTATCATTTCATCTGCTGCTCCCGCTCTTTCTGTGAAGGTAAGTAATTTTAAAACAAACTGTCATACCTTAGCTGTAGTCTTCCGGGTTAGTTTTTACTCAGCCGCTGCTTCCACTCAAATGGGCAAGGAACACTGGGACGGGAGGGTTTGAACACTTCCTTTCTTTGCTGTAACCAGACATTGGTGTTGAACTCTGAAATGGGACAACATCAGACAAGTTGGTGAAATCTTACTTTCTGCTTGTTTTCTCCCGAGGCCTGTGTCACACTTGGGGAAATGTGTCTGCGTGCTTCGGTCTATGGGTAAAAATGGGCTTCAGTTCCCATCTCAAATTTTAATCCCATTTATCGTGTTTTACGAGATTAAAACGTTACAGAGAAATTAGCATTCAGGTGAAACGTCAGGGTTTACAAGGTGACAGACCAAGTGCTGGGAAGTGAGATGAAGGGACCCATTTCTGTGCTGTAAACACTCGATAATTCAATCATTTTTGAGGGGAAACATATCTGCAGTGACATAATTCCAAAAACTGTGTTATGAAGAAACGGTGCAAATGCTTCTGCCCTCATCCCTGGCGGTCTAGTGGTTAGTATTCAGCGCTTTAACTGAGTGGCCTGGGTTTCATTACCGTTCAGGAAATCAGGACTTCTTGATCCTGATGCAGAGAGCGCAGCTTTACCAGGAATCTGTTTCATGCCTTTGATCAGTCAATACCCCAGCTCTTCAAAGAAGGGAAAAATGCCTTCCCTCTCTCTGCACAGTCGGACAGTTAATCCTTCATTCTCCTCTGATTCCACTTCCCAAAGAGTTTCAAAATATTGTCAAAACTGAGTCTCAGCTATTTCTTTTCTGTGCTTTTTATCCATAGAAGCTGCAGCGATTGATTGCGTTGGTTTTGAAAACGAAACGTACCCATGAGCAATGTATTGGGCTATTCCAAGATTGCCTTCTCTGACAACGGTGGGACATGACTGACGTTGTCTATGATATGGAAGTGCCAGTGTTTGAGTTGAGTAGACAAAGTTAAAAATTACACAATATCAGGGCAGAGCCCAGCAGGTTTATTTGGAAGCACTAGCTTTTGGAGAGTCGCTCCTTCATCAGGTGGGTGTTTTTCTGCAGAAACTTGGTGTGTACGTCAATATGCGCGATCTTTTGGAAGATCATCTGGACTTTAACCGACCGTTCGTGGTGTCGACGGTCCCCATGACTTGGAGGTGTTGGTGTTGGACTGGGGTGGATACATTTAATAATCACACAAAGAAATTTTAGATTCCAAGAGGTGACAAACACATGATGAAGAAACAGTGCATGGAACACTAGTGCTTCCAAATATGTCTGTTCAATACAATCTGGTGCTGTGTGATTTTTACTCTGATAGCTCTTGGCAATGTTTAACTGATCGAAGACAGTGAAAGAATTTTCGTTCGTGGAGATGAAAATTTCCAATATTACCCACCTCAGCATAACAAAAATGAGTAGGTTGGATGTGTGATGAATCTCCGTAATGCGCTTGCGCAAAGTAAAAGTTGAACTTACAACCGCCTGATGCTTTGCCAGCTTTCCGAATGGTTGTGCCACTGGCCAGATGCACAGCTGAGGTTTTACACGCTGCAGAGCTGTGGTGTTAACAAGGACATGAGCAATAGCAGTAACAGTCACAAGGCGAACAAAGAACAAAGATAATCAACATCATTGATTCACTTCAAATTGTCCTCAAAAAAACGACCATTCACAATCTGATCAGCCAATCAATGAGGTCACTGCTGATCTTGGAAATTGCAACTGACTTTGCTACGTTTTCACCAAAATTCACGTTAGTGACCTGTCTGTATTTGCTGGAAATGAGTGAAAACGTCCTTCCGGTGATGTAATCCAGTGCAGAGACTGCCAGAAATGAAAGGACAAAGACATGAAACATCACTCCCATTTCTCTCTGTACCAATGCGTTTTCCTGAGTTGAATATTTTCAGGACTTGTCTTTACTATCTAAAGAATTAATTATTTTCCCGGGAAAGATTCTTCGTAAATCAATTACCATCTGAGGTGTTGAAACATATTTTACTTTAGATTAAAATAGTTGAATATCCTTTCCCCCAGCCTAACGTCCCAATCCTCCCTCCTCTTCCATGTAAATGCAAGCTGATCCAGGTGATGTTGGAGCTCCCAACCTGACGTTCCAATGCTCCTTGCTGCTCCATGTCAATAGAAGCGGTTCTACTTGAAGTTGGAGCGCCCAGTCTGATGTCATAATGCTCCCTGCTCCATGTCAGTCGAAGTGGAGCAGTTCAGGTTAGACCTACCACTCTGATGTCCCAATGCGCCCAGCTGCTAAATGTCATTAATCGCTGATCCTTGTGAGGTTGGAGCTCCCAGTCTGATGTCCCAATGTTCCCTCCTCCATGTCAATAGAAGTGGTCCAGTTGAGGTTGGATCTATCACTCTGATGTCCCAATGCTACCTGCTGCTACATGTCATTAAAAGCTGCTCCAGGTGAGAGTGGAGCTCCCAGAATGATCTCCCAAAGCTCCCTGCTCCAGGCCAACTGAAGCTGCTCCAAATAAGGTTAGATCTTGCATTCGGATGTGTCAATGCTCCCTGCTGCTCCATGTCAATGGAAGCTGTTCCAGGTGTGGTTGGAACTCCTAGAATGATGCTACAATGCTCCCTGGTCCACGTCAAAAGACGCTGCTCCAGATGAAGTGGGAGCTCCCATCCCTGGCAGCTCACATACGTCCATACCATCATAGAAATACTGCCCACTGAACATTTCCACCACTGGAGCCATTGGTGGAATATCCACATCATGAGAAGCTAATATTATTTTTAGTCACCACCGAATCATCATTTCCAAAATTCATTCTTTCTTAAACCTTATTTAGAATGTGCATACTGCAGTCAATCCGAAGTAAGATAATGGTGCGAATTGATCTATGCTTAATAAACATTACATCCTATTTTTCATGTTGAGTAACTGCGAGTTAGCAAGGACAATGTTTATATTGAAATCACACTTTTATTCCAGGTGAGAGATTGTGGTTTGCATTTTTTAAAATGAACTTGTTCACTCTGTAAAATGATCAAATAAATCTCAATTTCAAAACAAAATTGGTAACGTTGTCATCTATCTTGAAATGTGATGTCTTCTTCTTTCAACCAGACGGGTATTATAATGAAAAGTCTATTAATGATATGCGTATAAAGACACTTTAAATCGCAAGGTTTGTGAAGGTTTGTAGCTCAGTTTGAGGTTTAAGGTGTAGGTTTGCTCGCTGAGCTGTAGGTTTGATATCCAGACGTTTCATTACCTGGCTCGGTAACATCATCAGTGGCGATCTCCAAGTGAAGCGAAGCTGTTGTCTCTTGCTTTCTATTTATACCTTTCTCCTGGATGGGGTTCCTGGGTTTGTGGTGATGTCATTTCCGGTTTGTTTTCTGCGGGGTTGATAGATGTGTTTGTTTATGGCATTGTTGTTGGAGTGCCAGGCCTCGGGAATTCTCGAGCATGTCTTTGTTTAGACTGTCCCAGTATCAACGTGTTGGCCAAGTCGAACTGGACTACCAAAAATCCATAAACCAGGATCCCCCTCAGACCCATAGTCTCATTACCCGGAACACCAACTTACAGACTGGACAAAGAACTACACGCAAGACTGAAATACCTCATAGAAGAGTCACAGCACTCCATCCACTCCACCCAGGAATTCCTAAAAATCATCAAAAACACCAAAGTAGAGGAAGGGGAAGCAATGGTCTCATTCGACATAATAGCACTGTTCACCTTCATCAACATCGACCTGGCAAAGGAAACACACTTTTACAAGAGACCATCACACACACCAACCACCATCAATCACATTACCAACGAAAACATCATGAAGCTTGTGGACCTGTGCCTCACCACCCACTTCACTTTCAACAACATAGTCGACAAACAAACCCCCAATGGCCCATCCATGGGATCTCTGCTATCAGGATTCATAGCAGAAGCAGTAATGCAAAGACTCGAACAAACAGCCCTAGCAACAATCAAACCAAAATCTGGGTCCGCGACGCAGATGACACCTTTGTCATCACAAAACGAAACAAGATAGTAAAGACATTTAACATCATCAACAACACTCTCACAGGCATAAAGTTCAACAAGGAGGAAGAAACCGACAACAAACTCGCATTCCTGAAAGACACAGTAGAAAGAAAGGACAACAGAGAACTACAAACCTTTGCATACAGAAAAGCGACAAACGCTGACCAAATACTTAACTACACCAGTAACCATCCCATCATACACAAACGAAGCTGCGTCAGAACAGTATTCCAACGAGCCACCACACACTGCAGCACAGACGAACTTCGGAAAACAGAGGAAAACCACCTTAACAATGTAATCGAGAAGAACAGATACCTAAAAAAATACAGTCCACACATTCCTCAAGAACAAACCACGACAAGCAGACCAAACACAGCCAGAAACCATAAGAACCTTACCATACATCAAAGAAGTTTCAGACATGACAGCCAGACTACTCAGACCCCTCGGAATCCTAGTAGCACACAAACCCACCAACACTCTCAAACAAAAACTAACAAACTTAAAAGAACCAGAACAATCCACAGACAAAACCAACGTCATCTACAAAATTCCATGCTAGCCAAAAAAAGACACGACCTTCTCTCCCTCGTAGCCCTACACACGGATTAAAAATACCACCATTTCGACTGGGACAACACATCTATCCTGGGACAGGTTAATCAAAGACACGCCCGAGAATTCATAGAGGCCTGGCACTCCAACCACAACGCCATAAACAAACACATAGATCTCGATGCCATCTATCAACCCCTCAGAAAACGAACAGGAAATGACATCAACACAAACCCCAGGAACCCCATCGAGGAGAAAGATATAAATAGAAAGAAGGAGACAACAGATTCGCTTCACTTGGAGGTTGCCACTGATGATGATGTTACCTAGCCAAGTAATGAAATGTCTCGATATCAAAGCTACAGCTGAGCAAGCAAACCTACACCCTACATTTTAAATTATTTTTCATGTTTATATTGCATGAATCTGCGGTTATTGATCCACAGTTTAGTTTCACTCCCTAAAGGTAACATGGTGATTTCTCCAGTTGTTCATAGTTCAATGTGATGCATCCAGTGTGTGCATAACGAGAGGGAGCTTGCTTCCCACATCTTGTGTTTATCTGTGCCTTATGTCCAGCATTCATCAATGGCGAGAGCAAGGTGCGAGGGCGAGACCAATATGTAAGTCTTTCCGTGCCCATGCACGGCACCCACATTGGCAATTCTCCACTGTGCATTTACAGCCAGTTCTCAGTGCCCCTACACCCACGCCCTGCCCCTTTGAAATATCGCTATCATTTTGTGCTGTCTCGCTGTGCTCTTCTCACCATGATGAATTACTTCTATTCAATCTCCTTCAGATTTCATCTGACAAAACGTTCATTAAGAATTCCTTTGCATAAACATGCACTTCGCAGCTCTCGTTATTTGATTTTCCTGGATGTCTTTCATACTAAAAAACGTTCACAGCAACTTGATTTGCAAAAGGAAACCGCGCTCCCTTTCATTATCCAATGCAACCTACATTTCAATACAGTTTAGTCAACAGGCTCAGACCATTCTTTGAAATTTTGTAATAGTGTAAATGCGTATAAACTGACCATTAGCGTTCCAGTTTCAAAATGACAGCTGTGATCATCTGGAAACAGCATCACGAAAATGCTGTTGATGACAGCGACGAGAGCGGGATTCGAACCCACGCGTGCAGACCACAATGGATTAGCAGTCCATCGCCTTAATCTCTCGGCCACCTCGTCACAGAGGCAGCGACGGCTATGACCTTATGAATAATTGAATTGGGTAAATTATGCAGAGCAGCAGATATTTCTCCCTGGTGTTGGTAAAATGATAAATAACACAGTACGGTTCCAAGACTATGGTCTGACCCCTGGGTTGTGGGGCAAATGCACTCCCACTGTCACACTATGCACACAGTGATCTGAACAAAAATGAGGAAATGACTATGTAACAAGGTCTGTTGAATTCTGTGAAGATTTGAAGCTTTCGGAATGAAGAACCCGAGACAGCAGGAAGTGTTCTTTCAATAAAGAGTTGGATAGAGCTCTTAAAGAGAGTGGAATCAAGGGTTATGGGGATAAGGCAGGAACAGGATACAGATTGAGGATGTTCATCCATGATCATAATCAATGGTGGTGCTGGCTCGAAGGACAGAATGGCCGACACCTGCACCTGTTATCTATTGTCTATTAAATTGCCTGTGAAGAATTGTTTTCCAGACTGGAGGAGAGTGCACAGTGCTCAATGTCACTATTCGGAACACGTAACTTCCGCTCAGACGTTTTTGACACGCACTTGTGTACAGAACACAATTTCAAAATCCAAAATAAGGCTAAACTGACAATTGAACTCAACAATGCAAAAACCTTGATCTGTATCATGTTCCTGGGCCGTGCGACACCAAGTCACTGTATGATCACAGCAATACAGTGAGCAAGTGTCAGAAGGAATATGAGTGCAGTGCCAGTGCGCATGCAGGGAGCAACAGGTGACACAAGGGGAAGTGGATTTCCCACAACAGGAACACTTCCCAAACAGCGGACTGCGGTGGAAGAATTCAGAGGGGGTTTATATTTTGGAATTTGATGCCAGAGACACAATGGAGATCTGCCATTGAGCCGATTCAAGATGAAGATTTTAAGATTGCTACAGTTGTAAAACAAAATAAAAAGCTCATGGGTTAGTGAAGGCAAAAGATGAAATTGTACATTTCATCAATCTACCCATCTTTACAATAAGTACCTCACCACTTTCCTCACTCGGGGACAGAACCACTGGTGAAGATGATCATATAATCCCCGTTACTAGCCATGGAATCAGAGAAAGTCGGTTTCCCAAACGTTCAGGTAAAACAAGGAATGTGGAGGTAAGCATTAATGTGTTGCTCCTGTGCTGAAGGTGACCAGTGCACGGTATCTCTGTTCCAGTACAGTGGGCTGTGCAGTGCCGAAGGTTTAATTTTGAGCCTCACATGGAGCAGTTCAATTTGTCGTCGTGTTGAGGGATCCGGACAGAAGGTGATATTGAGCAAAGCCAAGTTTATGGGAAAATACTCGTGTTTTTGGATTGAGAAACAACCTTTTCTGGATAATGACTCCTTGATCAACAAATATACTGCAAGTGTCTAAAACGTGAAGAGACATGTGTGTAGAGAGAGCCGAAGGTGATTTTTCAGCAGATGAATAACGTTTCCCATGTGCACTGCGTTAAATTCCGGGAAGATAGATATTGAACTGGTTTCATATTACAGAGTTTGTTGCAAATTCACAAACGTTATTGCAATAATAAAAAAAGAAATCACATAGGACCGTTTGAATATTGTATTGAACTGAATTTTGGTCTGAGCATATTTTATCTGAAATGGTGTGCTGCAGAGAAGTACAGAGGGTTAACAATACAAAAGGACAGAGTCTTCTTGGTGGATTTCTTGGGTGGAGTTAAGAATGTACGAAATATACATAGCATCATATGAATGTGGTCAAATCTTTAAAGTAGGTGTTGCGTCTCCAAGTGACGATTCAATTCCTACTCATTTGGATATCACTTCCGTCTGCAGTTATTTTACGACATCAGCTCCATTTACAGAGTTTCACCTTGAATAATACGCCACACCTTACCAATCCATGAACTTTTTATACTCAGTCTTATTCAGTTGTACGTGTTCATGAAATATCTTTGTTTCTGAAGTCAACAAATTCTAAATTGTCACGCAACCACACGGACTTTCACTCAATGGTAAATTCTCTCCTTGAACGTTTGTTCGTGTATCTTTTAAAACACTGTGAAATCAGCTTCTACGTTTTATTTCTGGAAAGTCGTTCACGATTTAAATAACTCTATTGAGTGGAAGACACTCTCATCCAAACTTTTGTTAATCATTCACTAATGGTTTTCAAGCTCTAACTAAAGTTATCTATTCACTAGAAAGAGGGACTTTCCCCGATTTACTCATTCAAACCTCGCGTTATGTGAAAATCTCATTTGTTTACATCAAACTTGCGTGTTTCTGCTCCAGCATTTCCAAATCTCGTGAATAAATTCCTTCATTCTTTCTATCATCCCGTTTGTATCCTTTCTGATATTTTTATGTCTCAGTAAACAACGTCACTTGGCTTTCTAATATCTTGCTCTCCAGGAAATAGCATCTCTGCTCTTTCTAACTTCTTCACATGTTTTTGGTGAAGAATGAGGACAAGGATTATACACAATGTTCCCACTGAGAGTGACCAAAAGATTTTACAGTTACGCTATGAACTCTTTGCTTTTTAAATATGACTCCTCTATTTATAAACTCCAATAAGGTAAATTACCATCTAATCAGTTCATGAACATGGTCTCCATGGAGACGAGAATTTTCTATGTCTTCCTTTCTTCTTCCACGGAATGTCTGAAAGGTTTGTAAGGCCAACATCTCTAAATCCCCATGTCCTGAGTCAGTCTCAGCTATTTCTAAAGGCGACTGAAGTTCAAATACTTCATAGGGTGTCTCCCATCATTCCAGTGCAGACTGGTTCTGGACAGTAAATGCTATCAATGAAGGCCACCGTGAATCTGAAATCAACAGTTTTCTCTTCGTAATTCTCGTAGCTATTGTGTATCGAATGTTCGTGGTCTTGTTCAATTTGTTCATCATTTCATGGGTCCCTGTGTTGAATTCTACTTAATGATTAATTAGTGAATGGAGACATTCCCTTCACCACTCAGTCGAAACTCCATGGAACATTGAAAGAATTTACTCATACGCTTCCAGAGGACAGTCCTGCCATTACTGGGATGAATCAATGAAAATTGCCCACGTATCCTCAAAGGCAAGGATTTCATTTTCCATTTTAGCAGAGCATTGCAGCACTGAATCCCATGAGTGCGTTCATTAAAACCAAAACAGTTGCAGCAAGAGTTTAAAACTAAGATTTTGCAATCTGCTTGCATTGTTTGTCCCAAAAATTACATTCCATATTATGGTATGTTTGTGGATGAAAGCACTTTCTGAATCTTGAGCAATTATATTTCAGTTTTGTCAATACATTATCAGTCGCTGTTCTCTCTTTCCCTTTCAGTTTCCCGTTTTATATCACGTATTTATCAGTTTATCTTAAGTATTCAATAATTTCAATCAATCTTCCTCCTGATTACCAATCCGAGAGAATGCCACAATTTGTCAATTTATATGCAGTGCAGCTGTAGTGCGCGGTGACCAAGTGGAAAGGCATTGGTCACGTGAAATAAAAGGAGCCGGCTGGTGGAATCTGGCTGTTCCATCACAGTCATATTTAAAACATTTAACGTAATCTTTAGCCAAATCATATTGGCAGAAAATAAGAAAACAAAAATGAAAAAATTGCTGATGTTGAAAATCAAACAAAAACAGACTTTGCTGGAATATTTCAGGACGTCTGGCAGCATCTGTGGAGAGACGGACCCAATGGATGTGAAACGTTAACTGTGATTCATCTGCACAGATGCTGCCAGCACACCTGTGATTTTACAGCAATTTCTGTTTTTGTTTCAGATTGGCAGATTTTGTCGCAGTCCATGAGAACAGAGCTCATTTGAATCAAACAGACAGCATGGATCTTGTAGTGTGAAATGAGAAAGTAATAATGAATGAGTGGAGAGTGTTGTACTGGAAAAGCACAGCAGGTCAGGCAACATTCGTGGAGCAGGAGAATGGACGATTTAGGCATAAGCCATTCATCAGGAATTAGGCTTGTGAGTCGGGCAGAGGAACAAAGCTGAAGCCAGGTGCCAACTCGCAGGCACCTCCTCCTACAGACCACGATCACAATCTCTCCTCCCCTCAACAAACTATCATCTCCCAGACCATCCACAATCTCATCACCTCTGGGCATCTCCCATCCACAACCTTCAACCTCATTGTCCATGAACCGCGCACTCCCCGATTCTACCTCCTTCCTAAAATTCACAAATCTGACTGCCCCCGTCGATCTCTTGTCTCATCCTGAGCCTGTTCCATCCGAATAATCTCTTCCTACCTTGATACAATCTTCTCTTCCCAGTTCAGGAAATGCCCACTTACATTCGTGATACCCCTATGCACTTCACCTCCTCCAAGAATTTCGTTTCCCTGGCCCCCAACGCGTCATCTTCACCATGGACATCCAGTCCCTGCACAAATCCATCTG
Source organism: Chiloscyllium punctatum (assembly GCF_047496795.1). Lineage (NCBI taxonomy): Eukaryota > Metazoa > Chordata > Chondrichthyes > Orectolobiformes > Hemiscylliidae > Chiloscyllium > Chiloscyllium punctatum. The sequence continues at coordinate 19,554,736 of NC_092756.1, forward strand.
CCATTACAGAAGTCTGCAAGCCTTCCATTTCGAAATCTCACACCATCCGAACCAGTACCTTTCCACTGACTTCCTCATCCACGTGGCTTAACTGGTCCTCACAATCAACAACTTCTCTTTCCAATTCTCCCACTTCCTCCATCGAAACCCGCATAGGACCTAGCTATGCCTGCCTGTTTGTCAGATACGCGGAACTGTTCATCATTTCGCAATTACACAGGCACCATCCTCCACCTGTTCCTCCGCTACATTGATGAATGTTTGGGACCACTTGGTGATCCAACGAGGAGGTTGAATAGCTCACCAACTTTACCAACACCTTCCACTCCGACCTCAAATTTATCCGGATCATCTTGGCAACTTCACCCATCTTCCTGGACCTCTCCATCAGCGACTCTGGCGACTGACTAATTACAGTCATATACTACAAGCCCACCAACTCCCACATGTACCTAGACTACATCTCCTCCAACCCTATCTCGTGTAAGAACGCCATTCCTTATTCCCAATGCCTCCACCTCCAGCACATCTGTTCCCAGGATGACCAATTGCACCTCAGGAAGAGCCAGTTGGTCTCCTTCTTCCACGATCACAAATTGCCTTCCCACGTGGTTGACAGCGCCCTCACGTTCATCACCTCCATTTCACACACCACCACCCTTGAAGCCATGCCTCTCAACGCAACAAGGACAGAACCACCTGGTGCTCACCTTACACCCCCATCAAACTGCGCATAAACGCATCATATTCTGCCACTGATGCCACCTCCAAACAGACACCACCACCAGAGATATATTTCGCTGCCCAGCCCTGCCAACATTCTGGAAAGACCATTCCCTTAATGAACCCTTCTTCAGGTCCACACATCCTCCCACCAGCCCACAACCCTCTCCTGGCACCTTTCACTGCCACCAAAGGAAGAGTGAAACTAGCACCCACACCACTCCCCTCACCTCAGCCAAGGCCAGAATGGACCATTCCACATCCATTAGAAATTCACCTGTACAGCTACCAATGTCATCTACTGAATCCGTTGCGCCCAGTGTGGTCTCCTCTACATCAGGGAGACAGGAAACCTTCTTGCAGATCATTTCAGAGCACATCTCTGCGACACCCGCACCCACCAACTTCACCGTCCTGTGGCTGAACACTTCAACTCCCCCTCCTACCCCATCAAAGACATCCAGGTCTTGAACCTCACCACTGCCAAACCGATACCACCCAACGCCTGGAGGAGGAAAACTACACCTACCGGCTTGGGACCCTCACACCACACGTTATAAATGTGAATTTGAACAGTTACCTCATTTCCCCTCCCCCAAGCCCAAGCCTTCAACTCGCCACCGCCCTCTCAGCCCAATCCATCACTGGAATATCTGACCTAATTTCTTCTCCCTCCTATTCATCCATCTATTGCTTTCCAGCTATTTCCCCTCAACCCCACACCATTTCCATTTATCTCTCAGCCCGACTCACATGCCTTATTCGAGATTAAGGGCCTAAGCCTGAAACCTGAATTCTCCTGCGCCTCGGGTGCTACCAGATCTCCTGTGCTTTTATAGCATCACACTACCAACTCTGGTCTCCAGCATCTGCAGTCCTTACTTTATCCTTGGAATTATCAATGACCTGAGAGTGAATATACCCCTCGATTGCAGTGATCACAGTGTGACTGAGTTTTCCATTTATTTTGGGTGAGGGCAGGCTGGATCTGAGACGAGCGCTTAACATCTAAACAACGGGAATGGTATCAGATCGCAAAGTTTGGGTGGGCTGAAGTGAAGTGGAAAATTATGTCAGAAGATGGGTCAGTACAACTGCATCACATCACCCAGACTGTAAATGACAAGCAGAGATAGAAAATCAACTTCAGTGTTGCAACAATGACAGGTAAAGTGGAAAGGAGACAATAGAAGACACTCAGGTGCAGTGGAATTAGTTATGTGAAAGGATTCGATATATAAGCTACACCTTTACATATGGACTGCCCTCACATTGGACAAAGGAATTTCCTGCAGTATAACGGCGATATTTGCCTGTGACATCACAATGCTGAGAGACACTGACATAGTTTCTTCTGTAGCAGCGTGGCCTCGTAAAAGCATGATCGTCCCATCAACCAGAATTCAATACTTCAAAGCTCTCCTCTGCGCTGTACAACTTATTTGCTGCTCCTGTAGTCAGATCTTAATCGCTTCACTGTGTATCTTCTTCTGCTTCCTGCTTCATGGAAACACTTGAAACGTGAACAATTCCACTTTCCACTTTCACCAATCTTTTGCAACTCCCGAGTTGGCACAGGTATGAGTGACCGCTTGGCCTTCTCGAGCGCTCTCACTCTGGTATGATCTGAATGATAAAGTGGACTGTGTCTGATCTGCAGAATGTCCCCACGCGGGACAGTGCTGTTTATTCCATCCCCAGGGACTGAGGTGTCTCTATTGGCAGAATATTCAGCCATTTCCCTCCACTTGCAGGCATTATGATGGGATGTAAATGCGGATATGCTCTGAAGCTTCCTCTCACGTGTTCAGCCAGGTGCAAGAGCCCTGCTGGAGCTTATCAACTTTGATTGCGAACTTCCTCCAAATATCATTTATTTGAGAGAAAGAGAAAGGCGCTGAGCTAGTGGGAAAGAGAGAAATGGGCCGTGGACTCTCTTCCCTCAGTAAAATGCAAATAAGTGCATTTTTGTGCTGCCCCTTTGATGTTCAGAATCAATCTTCGCAGAACAATCCAGCAGAAAGGCTTTTGATTCGCAGGCATCGGTTTCTTTGCTGCAATCGGACTTCAGTTAACATCTGAGTCCCAACTGTCCCAGATGAAGCCACTCCGAATGAAACCCTCACTCACTGAGAACCAACGCCACAGCCAGGTGCTACGGGGCTGCAGGCAGTCCAAAGCGGAAAAGAGGATTAAAAACGAGCCATTATTTCTCCCTCAGCCACTCGGTCACAGAGACAGACAGAGGGACGGCAGAGACGTGTGACGTCATTCACGTGCCGACAGAAGCCGTTCAGCCCATCGAGTCCATGGTAAATCTCTATCGCTTGCTTCTCTCTGAGGTTATTCATCATCAGTGCTGCTTGTTCTAATATGAATGAACTGTATCTGTGTCGAAATGCTGTCTCCAACATACTGAACCACATGTCATTCACGGCTGTTCATTTTACTGGAGGACCCTGCTGTGTGACACAGCGTGGGGAAGAACTGCAAGGCTGTTAAAATAATGACTGCAGATGCTGGAAACCACATTCTGGATTAGTGGTGCTAGAAGAGCACAGCAGTTCAGGCAGCATCCGTGTATCTTCGAAATCGACGTTTCGGCAAAAGCCCTTCATCAGGAATAAAGGCAGTGAGCCTGAAGCGTGGAGAGATAAAGCTAGAGGAGGGTGAGGTTGGGGGGAAAGTAGCATAGAGTACAATGGGGGAGTGGGGGAGGGGATTAAGGTGATAGGTCAAGGAGGAGAGGGTGGAGTGAATCGGTGGAATAGGAGGTAGGCAGGTAGGACAAGTCCGGCTAAGTCATGGGGACAGTGCTGAGCTGGAAGTTTAGAACTCGTGTGAGGTGGGGGAAGGGGAAATGAGGAAACTGTTGAAGTCCACATTGATGCCCTGGGGTTGAAGTTTTCCGAGGTGGAAAATGAGTCGTTCTTCCTCCAGGCATCTGGTGGTGAGTGAGCAGCGGTGAAGGAGGCCCAGGACCTCCATGTCCTAGGCAAAGTGCGAGGGGGAGTTGAAATGTTGGGCCACGGGGCGGAGTGGTTGATTGGCGTGGTTGTCCTGGAGATGTTCCTTAAAGCGCTCTGCTAGGCCGCGCCCAGTCTCCCCAATGTAGAGGAGACCGCATCGGGAGCAACGGATACAATAAATGATATTAGTGGATGTGCAAGTAAAACTTTGATGGATGTGGAAGGCTCCTTTCGGGCCTTGGATAGAGGTGAGGGAGGAGGTGTGGGCGCAGGCTTTCCAGTTCCTGCCGTGGCAGGGCAAAGTGCCAGGATTGGAGGGTGGGTTGTAGGGGGCGTGGACATGACCAAGTAGTCACGAAGGGAACGGTCTTTGCGGAAGGCAGAAAGGGTTGGGGAGGGAAATATATCCCTGGTGATGGGGTCTGTTTAGACGTAGTGGAAATGTCGGTGGATGATTTGGTTTATGAGAAGGTTGGTAGAGTGGAAGGTGAGTACCAGGGGCGTTCTGTCCTTGTTACGGTTGGAGGGGTGTGCTCTGAGGGTGGAGGTGCGGGATGTAGACGATATGCGGTGGATGGCATCTTTAACCACGTTGGAAGGGAAATTGCCGTCTCGAAAGAAGGAGGCCATCTGCTGTGTTTTGTGGTGGAACTGGTCCTCCTGGGAGTAGATCCAGCGAAGGCGGAGGAATTGGGAAGACGGGATGGCATTTTTGCAAGAGTTAGGTTGGGAAGAGGTGTGGAAGTGGTAGGGTGGGAAGAGGTTTGCATCAGGTCAAATCTCCGTCACATTCGTGATTGTTGTTCTTATGTTTATTTCTTCTCTACGTGTGCTGAAGTAACACAGTGAGGGATCAATTACTGTTGTCAGACATACATGTAGGGGCGTAATAAATGCTGAAGTTGTGAGATTCGAGCAGTGTTTATTAACATAGACCATTCACTGTTCGAAGCTCAGGCTCAGGAATTTGACAGAGAGCGAATTTGAGCAAAGGTTGAGCCGGGGCGTTTACCCCATGATGTAACACGAGTTTCTGCGGTTGCTTTGTTGTTCACCTCATTTCTGTGTCTTGCATCATTGAGGATTTTGAAGTTGTCCCCTCTATATAAAAGGTCCGTGCTTATGCAACATTGTAAAAAAGATGCAGTCCAATAACAGCCGATGCGAATTCTGTCGACTTATCCAGATATTGACCCCTGGAAACAGCACTGTGCACTCTCCTCGAGTCTGGAAAACAACTTCCTCACATATAATGCTACATTCTCGCTCTCAAAGTGCTGTTCATTCCATCGGCTTCTGTTTTTCACAGAATCCGATTCAATAGATCTTGTCACTGTGTCATTTCTTTCCATGTGGTCAGATCTTGTGAACAGAATATCACAGTGGGAGTGCCCTGGGCCCATAACCCAGAAGTCAGAGCATACTCAGGGAACCGTATTCTGGTCTTGATCATTTCATGAACACCAGGAAGAGATATCTATGCTCTTCAAAATTTAATTACCTGTTTTAAGAAGAAAGGTAAACAGTTCCTGGTTCCTGCTTTTGTTACCACACGGACCAAGATTGTAAATGCTGGAACCAGTCGAGACTGTCCGCTCTCCCACATCCAACTTATCCCCAGGTTGTGTTAAGATGATGGTCTGAATCGCTTCCCTCTCTTCCCTGTCACTCTAGGATGATGTGAGTTGTGAAATCTTTGACGTGAAGTGGAGGCAACGTGGAAAAATGTATACACAGCAGGTGCGTGAGCGACGGGACTCGCTGCAGTAACATCCCATGCTGATTCAGACAGCAGAAGCCTCCCGGTGACTTCGAGAAGCACAGACACTGTTCCCGGATAATGGGGAGAGATTCACTCTTTCCTCGCAGTTCTGCATTTTCTAGCTCTCTCCAGTGGCATTATTTGGCCAATGGTTCCAAAAAGAAGATGATTTCTTGTGCATGCACGATCTCCCTTTTCTACACCTTTCCAGAATTCCCATACTTCCCACTCCCGCCAGCCCCCTACTCCGCTCCACACACCCATGTTTGATAGGGAGCTAGAGATCGCGTTCAAGCTGCTCGACACTAATACTGCGTGACAATGGAGGATGAGGTCGTCCAGTTCTCAATGAAGATCGCCCTGTTCCGGGAAAGCAGCTAGCACAGCCTCCTGGGAGAAGCGAGTCAGAATGGAAAGGAGCTGTTATTAAATCTCTGTGCTTCTTTCACTCCGAAACAGCAGAAATAGCCTTAGTTAACCAAAAACTCACCTGATTTCTGGTTACCACGTCTGGCGCCGTTCTGGCTCGTTTGTCTCGGGTGTGACATTGCTTCAGACAGGTGACATATGTGCGAGAGCTCTCGCGTTCACATTGCGGATGAGCCTTGGAATTTTGCACACTACTTCATTTTTGACTGTGAAGATATGATTTCGATGAGATCGGTTTCAGATAAAGATTCCAAAGCTTGAAAACATACACAAGCAAGTTCAAGAACCGCTTCTTCTCGGCCATTGCTGCTCTGAGAAATGGATTGTATAACTTGAAATAATGCTGAACTTGCCAATGTGGATTTTGCTGAGCGCACGTCCGATACGGAGTAACCTGAATTCCTAAGTCTGGCCAAATTTTGCTTTCCTCACGCTGTGATCTGCATGTCCTTGATGACTATGATCCGACTTTACCATCGCAAACAACGCTTTCCACTGTACTTAGGTCCATGTGACAATCAATCAATCAAAACACAGTCATTTCCTCATTGCCTGGAGCCAGCAGAGCGCAGGTGGGCTGCATGGCCTCAGTCTGCAGTGTGACACATTTTGTGATTCTGATTGAAATTGCAAATTAAACAGCAGAATTGGGGAAGTTACACGGTGGTTATATTGACACAGCCGGGACACATATGTGCCACAGTGTATCACACAATAACAGTGAAGATATTTTTACGTCATCCTCGAAGGTACATGCTACAAAAACCTGAAGACTACGGGAAACCGCTGTGGTCAGCGATAACAGAGCGGCCCAAAGGGATTGTGGTGGGCGCATAATCCAGAAATTAATGAATGAAAAGCATCCTCTGCTCGATGACAATTCCAGCTTTCAGTGTGTGTACTGCAACTGCCAGAGTTTCGCTATAACAGTGCTCCGTTCTTCACATTACATATTGATGAGCCATCTGCATCCTGTCACTCAATGGTATCTGAAATAAATACAACCGCCACATTTATGCATTTGAGGAAACACACGTTTGAAGTTATGGAATATTTTTTTGCTGTTCTCTGTAGGTCTGTTATGAAGTGATTCGCAAAGTCACTTGACTAAGCTGGGAATACACTGGCGAAGGTGAGAGAAATCAGTTGGTGTGTGGGCCATACCCCTGACGCCTTGCAGTTATTCCCCACGCTGTGTCACACAGCAGGGACCTCCGGTGAAATGAACAGTCATGAACGACATGTGGATCAGTATGTTGGACACAGCATTTCAACACAGACACAGTTTCCTATTATTACAACAAGCACCACTGATGATGAATACCCTCAGAGAGAAGCAAGTGACAGAGATTGACCGTGGACTCGATTGTCTGAACGGCTTCTGTCGGCACGTGAATGACGTCACACGTCTCTGCCGTCCCTCTCCTTGTCTCTGTGACAGAGTGGCTGAGGGAGAAATAATGGCTCGTTTTTAATCCTTCATTCCGCTTTGGAATGCCTGCAGACCCGCAGCTCCTGGCTGTGGGGATGGTTCTCAGTGAGTGAGGGTTTCATTCGGAGTCGCTTCATCTGGGACAGTTGGGACTCAGATGTTAACTGATGCCCGATTGCAGCAATGAAAACGATGCCTCTGAAACAAAAGCCTTTCTGCTGGATTGTTCCGCGAAGATTGATTCTGAACATCAAATGGGCAGCACAAAAATGCACTTATTTGCAATTTACTGAGGGAAGAGAGTCCACGGCCCATTTCTCTCTTTCCCACCAGCTCAGCACCTTTCTCTCTCTCTCAAATAAATGATATTTGGACGAAGTTCGCAATCAAAGTTGCTAAGTTCCAGCAGCGCTCTTGCACCTGGCTGTGCCCGTGAGAGGAAGCTTCAGAGCATATCCGCACTTACATCCCCTCATAATGCCTACAAGTGGAGGGAAATGGCTGAATACTCTGCCAATAGAGACAGCTCAGTCCCCGGGGATGGGATAAACAGCACCGTCTCGGTGGGGACATTCTGCAGATCAGACACAGTCCACTTTATCATTCAAATCATACCAGAGTGAGAGCGCTCGAGAAGGCCAATCGGTCACTCGTACCTGTGCCAACTCGGGAGTTGCAAAAGATTGGTGAAAGTGGAAAGTGGATTTGTTCACGTTTCAAGTGTTTCCTTGAAGCAGATAGCAGAAGAAGATACACAGTGAAGCGATTGAGATCTAACTACAGGGGCAGCAAATAAGTTGAACAGCGCAGAGGAGAGCTTTGAAGTATTGAATTCTGGTTAATGAGACAATCATGCTTTCACTAGGCCACGCTGCTACAGAAGAAACTATGTCAGTGTCTCTCAGCATTGTGATGTCACAGGCAAATGTCGCCGTTACTCTGCAAGAAATTCCTTTTTCCAATGTGAGGGCAGACCATATGTAAAGTAGCTTGTATATCGAATCATTTGACAGAAATTGTTCCACTGCACCTCAGTGTGTTCTATTGTCTCCTTTCCACTTTACCTGTCATTGTGCCTGCACTGAAGTTGATTTTCGACTTGTGCGAGTCTTTTACAATCTGGATGATGTGATGCAGTTGTACGGACCCATCTTCTGGCAGTATTCCACTTCACTTCAGCCCGCCCTAACTTCGCTATCTGATACTTTCCAGTTGTTTAGGTGTTAAGTGCTCATCTCCGACCCAGCCTGCCCTCACCCAAAATAAATGGAAAGCTCAGTCACAATTTGATCACTGCAATCGAGGGATATCTTCATTCCAAGGTTATTGATAATTCCAATGATAATGTTAGGACTTCAGATGCTGGAGATCAGAGTTGGTAGTGTGATGCTGAAAAAGCACAGCAGATCAGGTAACATCCGAGGATCCGGATAATTCCGGTTTCAGGCTTAAGCCCTTCATCAGGAATAAGGCTTATGAGTCAGGGCTGAGAGATAAATGGAAGTGGTGTGTGGTTGAGGGGAACGAGCTGGAAAGCAATAGATGGATGAATAGGAGGGAGAAGATAATAGGTCAGAAGTGGCAGTGATGCAATGGGTCGAGAGGGCGGTGGCGAGCTGAAGGCTTATGCTTGGGGGAAATGAGGAAACTGTTCGAATTCACATTTATCCCGTGTGGTGTAAGGGTCCCAAGGCAGAATGTTTGGCATTCCTCTTCCAGGCGTTGGGTGGTAACGGTTTATCAGTGGAGGAGGTCCAGTACCTGCAAGCCTTTGATGGGGTAGGAGGGGGAGTTGAAGTGCTCAGCCACGGGACGGTGAAGTTGTTGAGTGCGGGTGTCCCAGAGATATTCTCTGAAATGATCTGCAAGAAGGTATCCTGTCTCACTAATGTAGAGAAGACCACACTGGGCGCAACGGATGCAGTGGATGACATTGATAGCTGTACATGTGAATTTACAACGGATGTGGAATGATCCCTTCGGGCCTTGGTTGTAGATGAGGAGAGTTCTGTGGGTGCTAGTTTCACCCTTCATTTGGTGGCAGTCAAAGGTGCCAGGACACGGTTATGGGCTGGTGGGGGGAAGTGTCGACCTGAAGAGGGGGACATGGAGGGAATGTTCTTTCTGGAGTGCTCGCAGAGCTGGGTAGCGAAATATATCTCTGGTGGTGGTGTCTGTTTGGAGGTGGAACCCAGTGGCAGAATATGATGCGTTTTATGCGGAGGTTGGTGGGGTGGGAGGTGAGCACCAGGAAGCTCTGTTCTTGTTGTGTTGAGAGGCGTGGGGTTCAAGGGTGGTGGTGCGTGAAGTGGAGGCGATGCACTGGAGGGCATTGTCAACCAACCTGGACAGGCAATTTGTGACCGTGGATGAAGGAGACCAACTGGGACTCTCTGAGGTGTAATTGGTCATCCTGGGATCAGATGTGTTGGAAGCGGTGGAATTGGGAATAAGGAATGTCGTTTTTACACGGGATAGGGTTGGAGGAGATGTAGTCTACACACCTTTGGGAGTCGGTGGGCTTGTAGTATATGTCTTTAATTAGTCAGTCGCCAGAGACGGTGATGGAGATGTCGAGGAAGGCTGAGGAAGTTGCCAAGATGATCCGGATAAATTTGAAGTCCGTGTGGAAGGTTTTCGTAAAGTTGCTGAGCTATTGAACCTCTTCGTTGGAGCACCAAGTGGCGCGAATACATTCATCAATGTAGCCGAGGAACAGGTGTAGGATGGTGCCTGTGTAACTGCGAAAGATGGACAGTTCCGCGCATCTGACAAACAGGCAGGCATAGCTAGGTCCTATGCGGGTGCCCATGGCTATCACCGTCGTTGGAGGAAGTGGGAGAATTGGAAAGAGAAGTTGTTGATTGTGAGGACCAGTTCAGTCAGGTGGGTGAGGATGTCGGTGGAAGGGTACTGGTTGGGATGGTGTGAGATTAAGAAATGGAAGGCTGGCAGACGTCTGTCATTGCAGATGGATTTGTACAGGGACTGGATGCCCATGGTGAATATGGCGTGTTGAGGGCCAGGGAAACGAAATTCTTGGAGGAGGTGAAGTGCATAGGGGTGTCACGACTGTAAGTGGGCATTTCCTGAACTGGGGAGATAGGATTGTGTCCATGTAGGAAGAGAATATTCGGATGGGACAGGCTCAGGATGAGACAATAGGTCGACTGGGGCAGTCAGGTTTTTTTATCTTAGGAAGGAGGTAGAATCGGGGAGTGCGCAGTTCACGGACAATGAGGTTTGAGGTTGTGGATGGAAGATGCCCAGAGGTGATGAGATTGTGGATGGTCTGGGAGATGACAGTTTGGTGAGGGGAGGAGAGTTTGTGATCATGGTCTGTAGGAGGAGGTGCCTGCGAGTTTGGACCTGGTTTCAGCTTTGTTCCTCTGCCCGACTCACAAGCCTAATTCCTGATGAATGGCTTATGCCTAAATCGTCCATTCTCCTGCTCCTCGGATGTTGCCTGAACTGCTGTACTTTTCCAGTACAACACTCTCCACTCATTCATTATTACCGTCTCATTTCACACTACTAGACCCATGCTGTGTGTTTGATTCTAATGAGCACAGTTCTCATGAACTGCGACAAAATCTGCCAATCTGAAACAAAAACAGAAATTGCTGTAAAATCACAGGTGGGCTGGCAGCATCTGTGCAGATGAATCAGTTAACGTTTCACATCCATTGGGTCCGTCTCTCCACAGATGCTGCCAGACGTCCTGAAATATTCCAGCAACGACTGTTTTGTTTGATTTTCAACATCAGCAATTTTTTAGTTTTTGTATTCTTGTTTTCTGCCAATATGATTTGGCTAAAGATTATGTTAAATGTTTTGAATATGACTACGATGGAATGGCAAGATTCCACCAGCTCGCTACTGCTACTTGGTTCACGTGACCAATGCCTTTCCACTTTGTCACCGCGCCCTCAAGCTGCACCTCAGATAAATTTACAAAATGGTGGCATTCTCTCGGATTGGTAATCAGGAGCGAGATTGATTGAAATTATTGAAAATTTAAGATAAACCGATAAAATACAGGATATAAAACGGGAAACTGAAAGGGAAAGAGAGAACGGCGAATGATAATGTTTTGACAAAACTGAAATATAACTGCTCAAGACTCAGAAAGTGCTTTCATCCACAAACATACCAGAATGTGGAATGTAATTTTTGGGACAACCAATGCAAGCAGATTGCAAAATCTTAGTTTTAAAGTCTTGCTGCAACTGTTTTGTTTTTAATGAACGAACCCATGGGATTCGGTGCTGTAATGATATCCGAAAATAGAAAAGGAAATCCTTGCCTTCGAGGGTACGTGGGGAATGTTCACTGATTCATCTCAGTAATGGCAGGACTGTCATCTGGAAGCATATGTGTAAAATCTTTCAATGTTCCATGGAGTTTCGAACGAGTGGTGAAGGGAATGTCTCCATTCACAAATTAATCATTCAGTAGAATTCAATACAGGGACCCATGAAATGATGAACAAATTGAACAAGTACACGGACATACGATACACAATATTTACGAGAATTACTATGTGAAAACTGTTGATTTCAGATCCACGGTGGTCTTTGGTGATGGTATTTGCTGTCCAGAACCAGTCTGCACTGGAATGACGGGAGACACACTATGAAGTATTTGAACTTCAGTCACCTTTAGAAATAGCTAAGACTGACTCAGGACACGGGGATACAGAGATGTTGGCCTTACAAACCTTTCAGACATCACGTTGAAGAATAAAGGAAGTGATCGATAATGTTCGTCTCCAAAGACGATGTTCATGAACTGGATAGATAGTAATTAACCTTATTGGTCTTTATAAATGGAGACGTCATATTTAAAAAGCAAAGAGTTCATAGTGTAACTGTAAAATCTTTTGGTCACACTCAGTGGGAACATTGTGTGTAATCCTTGTCCTCATTCTCCACCAAAAATATGTGAAGAAGTTAGAAAGGGCACAGACGCTGTTTCCTGGAGAGCAAGATATTAGAAAGCCAAGTGACGTTGTTTACTGAGACATAAAATTATCAGAAAAGATACAACCGGTTTCATCGTGATGATAGAAAGAATAAAGGAGTTAATTCACGAGATTCGGAAATGCCGGAGCAAAAACACGCAAATTTGATTTAAACAAATGAGATTTTCACATAACCCAAGGTTTGAATGAGTAAATCAGGGAAAGTCCCTCTTTCGAGTGAATCAAGAACTTTCGTTCGAGCTTCAAAACCATTACTGAATGATTAAGAAAAGTTTGGATGAGAGTTTCTTCCACTCAATAGAGTTTTTTTCAATCGTGAACGACTTTACAGAAATAAAACGTAGAAGCTGACTTCAGAGTGTTTTAAAAGATACACGAACAAACGTACAAGGAGAGAATTTACCATTGAGTGAAAGTCAGTGTGGTTGCGTAACAATTTCGAATTTGTTGACTTCAGACACAAAGACATTTCACAAACATGTACAACTGAATAAGACTGAGTATAACAAATTCATGGATTGGTAAGGTGTGACGTATTATTCAAGGTGAAACTCTGTAAATGGAGCTCATGTCCTAAAATAACTGCAGACAGAAGTGATATCCAAATGAGTAGGAATTGAATCGTCACTTGGAGAGGCAACACCTACTTTCAAGATTTGACCACATTCACATGATGTTATGGATATTTCGTACATTCTTAACTCCACCCAAGAAATCCACCAAGAAGACTCTGTCATCTTGTGTTGTTAACCCCCTGTACTTCTCTGCAGCACTCCATTTACGATACAATATGCTCAGACCAAAATTCAATTCGATACAATATTCAAACGGTCCTATGTGATTTCTTTTTTTTAATCATTGCAATAACCTATGTGAGTTTGCAACAAAGTCTGTCCATGAAACCAGTTCAACATCTATTTTCCCGGAATTTAAAGCAGTGCACATGGGAAACGTTATCCATCTGCTGAAAAATCATCCTTGGCTCTTTCTCCACATACGTCTCTTCACGTTTTAGATACTTGCAGTATGTTTGTTGATCAAGGAGTCATTATCCAGAAAAGGTCGTTTCTCAACCCACAAACACGAGTATTTTCCCATAAACTTGGCTTTGCTCAATATCACCTTCAAGCCGTACTCCGCAACACGACGACAAATTGAAGCTGCTCCATGTGAGACTCAAACTTAAAACTTCGGCACAGCACAGCCCACTATACTGGAACAGAGATACCGTGCACTGGTCACCTTCAGCACAGGAGCAACACATTAATGCTTACCTCTACATTCCTGGTTTTACTTTAACCTTTGGGAAACCGAGTTTCTCTGATTCCATGGCTAGTAACGTGGATTATATGATCGTCTTCACCATTGGTTCTGTCCCCGAGTGAGGAAAGTGGTGAGGTACTCATTGTAAAGATGGGTAGATTGATGAAATGTACAATTTCATGTTTTGCCTTCAATAAACGATGAGCTTTTTATTTTGTTTTGCATCTGTAGAAATCTTAAAATCCTCATCTTGAACAGACTCAATGTCAGATCTCCATTGTGTCTCTGGCATTAAATTTCAAAGTGTAAACCCCCCCTGAATTATTCCACCGCAGTCCGCTGTTTGGCAAGTGTTCCTGTTGAGTTAAATGCACTTCCGTGTGTGTCACCTGCTGCTCCCATCATGCGCTCTGACACTGCACTCATTTTCCTTCTGACACTTGCTCACTGTGTTGCTGTGATCATACAGTGACTTGGTGTCGCACGGCCCAGGAAAATGATACAGATCAAGGTTTTAGCATTGTTGAGTTCAATTGTCAGTTTAGCGTTATTTTGGATTTTTAAATTGTCTGTTCTGTACAAAAGTGCGTGTCAAAAACATCTGAGCGGAAGTTAGGTGTTCCGAATAATGACATTGAGCACTATGCACTCTCCTCCAGTCTGGAAAACAATTCCTCACAGGTAATTTAATAGACAATACACACAGTTGCAGGAGTAGGCCATTCTGCCCTTCGACCCAGCACCACCATTCATTATGATCATGGCTGAACATCCTCAATCTGTATCCTGTTCCTGCCTTAGTCCCATAACCCATGATTCCACTATCCTTAAGAGCTCTATACAACGCTGTATTGAAAGAAAACCTCCTGCTGTCTCGGGTTCTTCATTCCGTTGACTTCAAATCTTCACAGAATTCAAAAGACCTTCTTACATATTCATTTCCTCATTTTTGTTCAGATCACTGTGTGCAGAGTGTGACAATGGGAGTGCACTTGCCTCAGAACCCAGAGATCAGACCATATTCCTGGAACTGTACTGTGTTATTTATCATTTCACCAACACCAGGGAGAAATATCTGCTGCTTTGCATAATTTACGCAATTCAATTATTCATAAGTTCATCCTCGTCTCCACATTGGTGACGTGTTGGCCGAGAGGTTAACGCGATGTTCGACTCATCCGTTGTGCTCTGCACGCGTGGGTTCGAATCCCACTGTCATCGACTGTTCTCCAATGGCCACAGATGTTGTATTGAAATCGGGAATCCAATGGTCAGTTTATCTGTATCAACGCTATTATGCAATCTCAAAGCATGGTTTGACCCTGTTGACGAATCTGCATTGAAATGTCGGTTGCCTTGGGATAATGAAAAAGAGCGTGATTGTCTTGTCTTGTCTTTTTCATGTCAAGTTGCTGTGAACGTTTTTCCGTTTGAAAGACATCCAGGAAAATCAAATAACGAGAGCTGCGAAGTGCATGTTTATGCAAAGGGATTCTTAATGAATCTTTTATCAGATGAAATCTGGAGGAGGTTGAGTAGAAGTTATTCATCCTGGTGAGAAGATCACAGCGAGACAACAAAAAATAATGGAGATACTTCAAAAGGGGCAGGACGTGGGTTTAGGGGCACTGAGAACTGGCTGTAAATGCACAGTGGAGAATTGCCGCTGTGGGTGCCGTGCATGGGCACGGAGAGACTTCCACATTGGTCTCGCCCTTGCCCCTTGCTGTCGCCATTGATGAAGGCTGGACATAAGGCACAGATAAACACAAAATGTGGGAAGCAAGCTCCCTCTCGTTATGCACACACTGGATGCATCACATTGAACTATGAACAACTGGAGAAATCAGCATGTTACCTATAGGGAGTGAAACTAAACTGTGGATCACTAACCGCAGATTCATGCAACATAAACATGAAAAGTGATTTAAAATGTAGGGTGTTGGTTTGCTCGCTGAGCTGTAGCTTTGACATCCAGACGTTTGTTTACTTGGCGAGGTAACATCATCATCAGTGGCGACCTCCAAGTGAAGCGAAGCTGTTGTCTCCTGCTTTCTATTCATATCTTTCTCCTCGAACGGGTTCCTGGGGTTTGTGGTGATGTCATTTCTTGTACGTTTTCTGAGGGGTTGATAGATGGCATCTCGATCTAAGTGTTTGTTTATGGCATTGTGGTTGGAGTGCCAGGCCTCTAGGAATTCTCTGGCGTGTCTTTGCTTAGCCTGTTCCAGGATAGATGTGTTGTCCCAGTCGAAATAGTGATATTTTTAATCCGTATGTAGGACTACGAAGGAGAGAAGGTCGTGTGTTTTTGTGGCTAGCTGGTGTTCGTGTATCCTGGTGGCTAACTTTCTTCCTGTTTGTCTTCCGTAGTGTTGGTGGCAGTCCTTGCATGGAACTTTGTGGATGACGTTGGTTTTGTCCACGGGTTGAATCTGTGTCTTTAAAGTTTGTTAGTTTTTGTTTGAGAGTGTTGGTGGGTTTGTGTACTACTAGGATTCCGAGGGGTCTTAGTCGTCTGGCTGTCATTTCTGAAACTTCTTTGATGTATGGTAAGGTGGTTAGGGTTTCTGACTGCGTTTGGTCTGCTTGTCGTGGTTTGTTCTTGAGGAATCTGCGGACTGTATTTTCTGAGTGTCTATTCTTCTCGAATACGTTGAATGGGTGGTTCTCCTCTGTTTTCCGAAGTTCGTCTGTGCTGCAGTGTGTGGTGGCTGGTTGGAATAGTGTTCTCATACAGCTTTGTTTGTGTGTGTTGGGATGGTTGATGGTGAAGTTAAGTATTTGGTCAGTGTTTGTCGGTTTTCTGTATACGCAGTTTTGTAGTTATCCGTTGTCCTTTCTTTCAACTGTTACGTCCAAGAATGCGAGTTTGTTGTCGGTTTCTTACTCCTTGGTGAACTTTATGCCTGTGAGGGTGTTGTTGATGATGTTAAATGTCTTCACTATCTTGTTTCGTTTTGTGATGACAAAGATGTCATCTACGTAGCGGACCCAGATTTTTGGTTTGATTGTTGGTAGGGCTGTTTGTTCTAGTCTTTGCATTACCGCTTCTGCTATGAATCCTGATACCGGAGATCCCATGGGTGTGCCATTGGTTTGTTTGTAGACAATGTTGTTGAAAGTGAAGTCGGTGGTGATGTACAGGTCCACTAGCTTCATTATGTTTTCGTTGGTAATGTGATTGATGGTGGTTGTTGTGTGTGATGGTCTGTTCTAAAAGTGTGGGAAGTGTTTCCTTTGCCGGGTCGATGTTGATGAATGTGAACAGTGCTGTTATGTCGAATGAGATCATTGCTTCTTCTTCCTCTATTTTGGTTTTTTTGATGATTTTTAGGAATTCCTGGGTGGAGTGGATGGAGTGCTGTGACTCTTCTATGAGGCATTTCAGTCTTGCGTGTAGTTCTTTGGCCCGTCTGTAAGTTGGTGTTCCGGGTAAAGAGACTATGGGTCTGAAGGGGGCTCGTCGTTTATGGATTTTTGGTAGTCCGTTTCGACTTGGGAAACGCATTGATCCTGAGACAGTCTCAGCAAAGACATGCCAGAGAATTCCCAGAGGCCTGGCACTCCAACCACAACGCCATAAACAAACACATAGATCTAAATGCCATCAACCCCGCAGAAAACGAACAGGAAATGACATCGCCACAAACCCCAGGAACGCCATCCAGGAGGAAGATATAAATAGAAAGCAAGAGACAACAGCTTCGCTTCACTTGGAGGTCGCCACTGATGATGTGACGGAGCCAGATAATGAAACGTCTGGGTATCAAACCTACAGCTCAGCGAGCAAACCTACACCCTAAACCTCAACCTGAGCTACAAACCTTCATAAACCTTGCGATTTAAAGTGTCTTTATACGCATATCATTAATAGACTTTTCGTTATAATACCCATCTGGTTGAAAGAAGAAGACACCACATTTCAAGATGGATGACAACGTATCCAATTTTGAAATGAAATTGAGATCTATTTGATCATTTTACACAGTGAACAAGTTCATTTTAAATAATTCAAACCAAATTCTCTCACCTGGAATAAAAGTGTGATTTCAATATAAACATTGTCCTTGCCAAGTCGCAGTTATGCAACATGAAAAATAGGATGTAATTTTTATTAAGCTTACATCAATTAGCACCACTATCTTACTTCGGCTTGACTGCAGTATGCACATGCTAAATAAGGTTTAAGAAAGAATGACTTTTGGACATAATGATTCGGTGTTGACTAAAAATAATATTAGGTTCCCATGATGCAGATATTCCACCAATGGCTCCAGTGGTGGAAATGTTCAGTGGGCAGTATTTCTTGATGGTATCGAAGTATGTGAGCTGCCCGGGATGGGAGCTCCCACTTCATCTGGAGCAGTGTCTTTTGACGTGGATCAGGGAGCATTGTGACATCAGTCTGGGAGTTCCAACCACACCTGGAGCAGCTTCTTTTGACATGGAGCCGCAGGGAGCATTGGCACATCCGAATGCAAGATCCATCCTCATTTGGAGCGGCTTCAGTTAGCATGTAGCAGGGAGATTTGCGAGATCCATCTGGGAGCTCCACCCTCACCTGGAGCAGCTTTTAATGACATGTAGCAGCAGGGAGCATTGGGACATCAGAGTGATAGTTCCAACCTCAACTGGACTTCTTCTATTGACATGGAGGAGGGAACATTGGGACATCAGACTGGGAGCTCCAACCTCACAAGGACCAGCGTGTAATGACTTGTAACAACTGGGAGCAGTGGGACATCAGAGTGGGAGCTCCAACTTCAAGTAGAGCCGCTTCCATTGACATGGAGCAGCAAGGAGCATTGGAATGTCAGGTTGGGAGCTCCAACATCACCTGGCAAAGCTTGTATTTACATGGACGAGGAGGGAGGATTGGGACATTAGGCTGGGGGAAAAGATATTCAACTATTTTAATCTGAAGTAAAAAAATATTCAACACCTCAGATGTTAATTGATTTATGAAGAATCTTTCCCGGGAAAATAATTAATTCTTTAGATAGTAAAGACAAGCCCTGAAAATATTCGACTCAGGAAAACGCATTGGTACAGAGAGAAATGGGAGTGATGTTTCATGTCTTCGTCTTTTCTTTTCTGGCCGACTCTGCACTGGATTACATTACCGGAAGGACATTTTCACTCATTTCCTGCAAATACGGACAGGTCATTAACGTAATCTAAAGCTGAAAATTAATGGGAATATGCGATGTTATGATTAGGCTGGAGTTTACCTCAAATTATGGTGAAAACGCAGCAAAGTCAGTTGCAATTTCCAAGATCATCAGTGACCTCATTCATTGGCTGATCAGATTGTGAATGGTCGTTTTTTGAAGACAATTTGAAGTAAATCAATGATGGCGATTATCTTTGTTCTTTGTTCACCTTGTGACTGTTACTCTTATTGCTCATGTCCTTGTTAACACCATAGCCCTGCAGCGTGTAAACTCTCAGCTGTGCATCTGGCCAGTGGTACAACCATTCTTATCGCTGGCTCTGGATCAGGCGGTTGAGGTTCGACTTTTAATTTGCGCAAGCGCATTGTGGAGATTCATCACGCATCCAACTTCATCATTTCTGTTCTGCTCAGGTGGATAATACTTGAAATTTTCATCTTCACGAGCGAAAATTCTTTCACTGTCTTCGATCAGTTAAACATTACCAAATGCTATGAGAGTAAAAATCACATAGCACCAGATGGTATTGAACAGACGTATTTGGAAGCACCAGTTTTCCATGTACTGTTTCTTCATCAGGTGTTTGTCAACTGTTGGAATCTAAAATTTCTTTGCGTGATTATTAAATGTATCCACCCCAGTCCAACACCAACGCCTCCAAGTCATGGGTACCGTCGACACCACGAACGGTCGGTTAAAGTTCAGATGATCTTCCAAAGATCGCGCATATTGACACACACACCAATTTTCTGCAGAAAAACACCCACTTGATGAAGGAGCGGCTCTCCGATAGCTCGTGCTTCCAAATAAACCTCCTGGACTCTGCCCTGATATTGTGTGATTTTTAACTTTGTCTATTCAACTCAAACACTGGCACTATTCCCAATTTCTCCGCCATGCCATCCCGTATTCCCAATTTCTCCGCCTCCGTACGTATCTGCTCCCAGGAGGACCAGTTCCACCGTAGGACACACCAGATGGCCTCCTTCTTTAGAGACCGCAATTTCCCTTCCCACGTGGTTAAAGATGCCCTCCAACGCATCGCGTCCACATCCCGCACCTCTGCCCTCAGACCCCACCCCTCCAACCGTAACAAGGACAGAACGCCCCTGGTGCTCACCTTCCACCCTACAAACCTTCGCATCAACCAAATCATCCACCGACATTTCCGCCACCTCCAAAAAGACCCCACCACCAGGGATATATTTCCCTCCCCACCCCTTTCCGCCTTTCGCAAAGACCGTTCCCTCCGTGACTACCTGGTCAGGTCCACACCCCCCTACGACCCACCCTCCCTTTCTGGCATTTTCCCCTGCCACCGCAGGAACTGTAAAACCTGTGCCCACACCTCCTCCCTCACCTCTATCCAAGGCCCTAAAGGAGCCTTCCACATCCATCAAAGTTTCACCTGCACATCCACCAATATCATTTATTGTATCCGTTGCTCCCGATGGGGTCACCTCTACATTGGGGAGACTGGGCGCCTCCTAGCAGAGCGCTTTAGGGAACATCTCCGAGACACCCGCACCAATCAACCACACCGCCCCGTGGCCCAACATTTCAACTCCCCCTCCCACTCTGCCGAGGACATGGAGGTCATGGGCCTCCATCACCGCCGCTCCCTCACCACCAGACGCCTGGAGGAAGAACGCCTCATCTTCCGCCTCGGAACACTTAAACCCCAGGGCATCAATGTGGACTTCAACAGCTTCCTCATTTCCCCTTCCCCCACCTCATCCTAGTTTCAAACTTCCAGCTCAGTTACTGTCTCCTTGACTTGTCCGACCTGCCTATCTACTTTTCTACCTATCCACTCCACCCTCTCCTCCTTGACCTATCACCTTCATCCCCTCCCCCACTCACCCATTGTACTCTCTGCTACTCTCTCCCCACCCCCACCCTCCTCTAGCTTTATCTCTCCGTGCTTCAGGCTCACTGCCTTTATTCCTGATTAAGGGCTTTTCCTCGAAACGTTGATTTCGCTGCTCGTTGGATGCTGCCTGAACTGCTCTGCTCTTCCAGCACCACTAATCCAGTATTCCATATCATAGACAACATCAGTCAGGTCCCACCGTTGTCAGAGAAGGCAATCCTGGAATAGCCCAATACATTGCTCATTGGTACGTTTCGTTTTCAGAAACCAACGCACTCAATCGCTGCAGCTCCAATGTATCAAAAGGCAGAAAAGAAATAGCTGAGACTCAGTTTTGAAGCAGTTGAACCATATCTTCATAACACAGTTTTTGGAATTATATTACTGCAGATATGTTTCCCCTCAAAAACGATTGAATTATCGAGTGTTTACAGCACAGAAATGGGTCCCATCATCTCATTTCCCAGCACTTGGTCTGTAACATTGTGAACTCTGATGTTTCACCTGAATGCTAATTTCTCTGGAACGTTTTAATCTCGTAAAACACAATAAATGGGATTAAAGTTTGAGATGGGAACTGAACCCCATTTTTACCCATAGACTGAAGCACGCAGACGCATTTACCCAAGTGTGACACAGGCCTCGGGAGAAAACAAGCAGAATGTAAGATTTCACCGACTGGTCTGATGTTGTCCCATTTCAGAGTTCAACACCAATGTCTGGTTACAGCAAAGAAAGGAAGTATTCAGCCCCTCCCGTCCCAGTGTTCCTTGCCCATTGTTTCCCCATTACTCTGTAGTTTATACTGCCTCACCTCGTTCTTGCTGCCAAACTTGATCACTGCTCACGCCCGCTATTTCCTGTCCTGCCAAACGGTTTGCCTCAAGTTCTTGGAATGAAAAACAGGAATGGCCTACTTCAAGCACATTTCTAGTTTACAAGGACAGTGTCATCGCCACTGAGCAAGCACATTGCCAGCTCAGAGAGAAGGTCTCATCCTTTAGAAACTGAAATGCAAAGATGATTGGATAGCCTCAGTATTGTAAACCAACCAACAAGACCGGAATAGGGCAGAGGGGATCACGCACAGTAGGATGGGAGAATAGAATGGCGAATCTCATGATGTCCAGGGTGATGTTAACAGAAATCTTCCCTGGTAGGATAGTGATGAGGATTCACTGATTTCACTGTCATGGCTTGTTAAAGGTTAACGTTTACAGTAATCAATATGTAATACTGCCTGATATTTCGAAGCAGAATGATGTTGTGCAGCAGACAGAATCGTTTCCTTGCATGACCGAATAAGAGAGCTCAGAAGAGCCAGGAGGAGACATGAGAGCCAGGAGGAGACATTAGAAGTTGTTGGTGGATAGGATCAGGGTTAACCCTAAGGCTTTCCATAGGTATGTCAGGAATAAAAAAATGACGAGAGTTAAATTAGGGCCAATCAAGAATAATAGTGGGAAGTTGTGTGTGGAGTCAGAGGAGACATGGGAAACACTAAATAAATATTTTTCGACAGTGTTCAGGATATAAAATGAAAATGTTGGCGTGGAAGATACAGAGATACTTGCATCTCGATTCGAAGAGATTGAGGTTCACAAAGAAGAAGAATTAGAAATACTGCAGAGTGTGAAAATAGACAAGTCCTCTGGGCCAGATGGGATTTATCCTAGGATCCTGTGGGAAGCAAGGAAGGGGATTGCCGAGCCTGTGCCATTGATCTAGAAATCATCATTGTCTACAGGAATAGTGCCTGAGTACTGGATGATTGCAAATATGGTTCCCTTGTTCAAGAAGGGTAGTAGAGACAACCCTGGTAATTACAGACCAGTAAGTCTCACTTCAGTTGTTGGTAAAGCTTTGGGAAAGGTTACAAGAGATAGGATTTATAATCATCTAGAAAATAATAATCTGATCAGGGACAGTCAGCACGGTTTTGTAAAGGGATAGGTTGTGCCTAACGAATCTTATGAGTTTTTTGACAAAGTGACCAAACAGGTGGATGAGAGTAAACAGGTTGATGTGCTGTATATGGATTTCAGCAAGGTGTTCGATAAGGTTCCCACAGTAGGCTATTATACAAAATGTAGAGGAATGGGATTGTGGGAGACACAGCAGGTTGGATCAGTAATTGGCTTGCTGAAAGAAAACAGAGTGTTGTAGTTGATGCAATGTTCATCTTGGTGTCCAGTTACTAGCGGCTTTCCGCAAAAGTCGATGTTGGTTCCACTGCTATTCGTCATTTTTATATATGACCTGGATGAGGGCTTAGAACGGTGGGTTAGTAAATTTGCGGACGACACTATGGTCGGTGGAGTTATGGATAGTGAGGAAAGATGTAGTAGGTTGCAAAGAGACATAGATAGGATGCAGAGCTGGGCTGAGAGGTGGCAAATGGAGTTTAATGTGGACAAGTGCGAGGTGATACACATTGGACGGAGTAATCGGAATGCAAAATACTGGGCGAATGGTAAGATTCTTGGGAGTGCAGATGAGCAGAGATCTCGGTGTCAATGTACACAGATCCCTGAAAGTTGCCACCCAGATTGACAGGGTTGTTAAGAAGGAAAACAATGTTTTGGCCTTTGTTAATAGAGGGATTGAGTTCTGGAATCAGAAGGGTATACTGCAGCTGTACAAAGATCTGGTACGGCCACATTTGAAGTATTGTGAACATTTCTGGTCACCGCATTATAAGAAGAATTTTGACGCTTTGGAAAGGGTGCAGAGGGGATTTTCTAGCATGTTGCCTGGTATGGAAGGAATGCATTACGAGGAAAGACTGAGGGCCTTGCGGCTGTCCCCGTTGGAGAGAACACTGAGAGGTGACTTAATGGAGACATACAAGATAATCAGAGGTTTAGATAGGGTGGACATGGAGAGTCTTTTTCCAAGTATGGGGACGGCAAGCACGAGGACCACAACTTTAAAGTGAGGGGAGATAGGGAAAAGACAGATGTCAGAGGTAGTTTCTTTACTCAGAGAGTAGTTCGGGCAAGGAATGCTTTGCCTGCAACCATGGTAGATTCGCCAAGATTAAGTGCATTTAAGGCGTCATTGGAGAGGCAATGGACGTTCATGGAATAGTGGAGATGGGATGGGCTTCTGATTAGTATGACAGGGCGGTGCAACATCGAGGGCCGAAGGGCCTGTACTGCGCTGTAATGTTCTATGTTCTATATGCTACAGTTCCACATCAGCAATGTCATCGGCAATTGCCTGACGTTCAATCAGTTTAAAACAAGAACGGAGGGGGCGTCAGGAAAACGGAAGGGGAATAGTGGTTTGTGAGAGTTAACTACATGCCCAGTGGAGCCAGGTTCAACGTAGATACTGAATATCGGTTTTCCTGTTTACCTTCGTATACTGATCACTACGGATCAATGACCCAATATTGTCTGCCCTTTGTGTGTGGTCCTTTGTACATTTCACCTCGGTTCAGTGCTCCGGGTCCCATGCTTTTTTAAAATTTGGCACGTTTTACTCAGGTCGGTTTTGCAGCTTCATATTAAGGCCAACAATTTTAGGAACAGATAGACACCATTCAGACCATCACGTCTACTCCGCTATTGAATGGTTTCATATCTGATCTGATAACCTTGAACTGCACTTTCTTGCCATTCTCCATAACGCTTGATGTCTTTGCTGTTTGAACATCTGCCGATCTCAGCCTCATTACACATAATGACATTTCCTCAACAGCTTTCTGCTAAAAGAAAGCCCACTGATACAGAACGGTCTTAGAGAATAAATGCTTCTTCACCTCTACATTAATTGTGAGATTCGCATTCTAATACAAAGTAAAAAAATCGCAGAACACCAGGTCATAGTCAAACAGGTTTAATGGAAGCAATATCGTTTGGAGAGCTGCTCCTTCATCAGGTGGCTGTGGAGTACACAGTGGTAAGGTACAGAATTTATAGCGAAAGGTTACAGTGTAATGTCACTGAAATTATATATTGGAAAAATACCTTGTTTGCTTGTTAAGTCTTCCATCTGTTGGAATGACTATGTTAGGTTCATTTCTTTCTTATATAAATCGAAAAACTTTCTTTTAACAGTTACATTCTCAGGTGGACTTTACCAATTAGTGTCAGCATAGATAATATGTTGAAGGTGTTAGTCCCTGTGTGCTGCGTCCATGCCATAATGTTTAGACTGACGCTAATCTAAAAAAAACAACACGCTGCAGGCAAGAATTCCTTAAGGCATGGTACATTGGTGAAGCTGAACGGAGGCTACAACAACGGAATGGGCGCTACGCATTAATCAACAGACAGGTGTGCCCCTTCCCAGTTGGAGAGCACTTCAGTGATCCAGGACATTCGACCTCGGATCTTC
Source organism: Chiloscyllium punctatum (assembly GCF_047496795.1). Lineage (NCBI taxonomy): Eukaryota > Metazoa > Chordata > Chondrichthyes > Orectolobiformes > Hemiscylliidae > Chiloscyllium > Chiloscyllium punctatum. The sequence goes on from NC_092756.1 coordinate 19,579,692, forward strand.
GGGTGACAGTTCTCCAAGGTCTTCGGAACAGGCAGCAGCTAAAAGTGCCCCCACAGAGACTGATAGCTAAATTCTGTACCCATGGTCATTGGGTTCATGTCACAGTACAGGTGATCCAATTGCCCTAGCTACAAACAGAGATCCTCCTCCAGACACACACACACACACACACGTATACGTCTGTGGGGTGAAATTGTACTTGCAGAGTTACATTGTACTTTGCTCAAAAACTTCATGAATCCATGTAAGTCTCTGGTAACTCATTTTTATAAACTAGAATCAGTCTAAACATTATGGAACAGACAGCAGCACAGGGGATGGGGCGCAGACATCAGTTGTTAAACTTCACCTGAGAATTAAACATTAAAATAAAAAGGTTTTGCACTTTACATATGAAAGAAGTGAAGCTAACATGGTCATTCTAACAGATTGGAGACTTAGCAAACAATCAAGGTATTTTTCAATGTACAATTTCAGTTACATGACACTGTAAACATATGCTATAAATTCTGTGTCTTACAACTGTGGACGCCACAATCACCTGATGAATGAGCAGTGGTCTGAAAGCTAGTACTTCCAATTAAACCTGTTGGACTACAACCTGGTGTTGTGTGATTTTCAAATTTGCACACCCCAGTCCAACTGATTTCAGCGTTTCTTCCCATTTGATTTCATCTCCGATATGCAATTCTCACTGACTCTGACAGGACTGCTACCTTTGCTGTTTTGTGATGTATGGAACTCATGTTCAATTTACGATTTCCATAAGGAACAACAATTTTTTTTTCCTTTTCTGGAAATCAACATTGAAAAAAAGCAGTGAGACAGCTGCATTTCAGCACGTTCGCACCAGGGACGACATATGCAATGCTTGGAACTTTTCTTGATGACTTTGTTTTTGCCTATTTTGCTTAGTTGAAAAATGACAGCTATCGAGTTTTTAAAAGCATGGCCAATGGTCCTTCAGCCTATTGCATCATGATCACTTATCAAACATCTGGGTTTTAAACACATTTTCCAGCACGTGACTCATCGCCTGGTGTGTTCTAACATTTCAAGTCTCAGTTAAATTGTTATTCAATTTCTGAAGGGCTTGAGTGGAACACGAAACATCTCTGTGAACTAACAGTTCTGAAAGACAAACTCTTTCTCGGAGCCATTTGTCAGTTTTCCTCATGATGCTGCGGAAAATGTTTCTGCGCTCACATCTGAATTGGTTTACCCTGTTTCTTCCTCAACTTCCTTTTTCTTTCTATTAAATGGTTCATACTCCAGTACAGACACGAGGTGCGGGTTGCGGAAGTCACGTGTTTGCATTTTCATTGACACTGTTTCGCCGGGAGCTGCAGACTTTCCCCACACTGATTCAGACAGCACTGTCCTTCCTGTGACATTTCCCATGGAGAATGGAAGGGCAGGCACTAATAACCCGCACTTGGAAACCGAGCGACAGTTTTAAAACATTTACAGTGCCCCAGCCAGGAATTGAGCAACTAACTCCCGCATAATATACGGCGACACGAACCACCATACTAGCAAGGACAACAGTTTCAAAGGAGACACTTCAGCCCGTTGTGGTTGCATGTGTCAAAAGCAACTGCTTAACAACACGAATGGTTTAGCCCATAGCCTTACCTTCTCGAAGATGTCTTGGCAGAACATATTCTCATCTGCATATTCCTTCAGGTTATAAGAGTTGCTGCCACTCTGACCCTTCCAGACTGTGTGTTCCAAATTCGAACATCCGCCCGCCTAAACCGCTTTTCTCCACATCTACTTTAACCTTTCTGCCTTTCTCATTAAATTTCTGGCCCCCTGTGATCGTTTTTTCCATCGATGGGAAACGCTTCTTTCTGTCTACCTTATCTATACCCCTCACAAACCCCTCTGCTCGGTGACAAACAACCCCAGTTTGTCCTGTCTCCCTTCATGACTGAAACTCTTCAGCCTCGACACGATCCGAGTGAATCTCTCCTACAACTTTCCCAGTGCGATCTCATCCCTGGACAATTCTTGCACTGAGCCGAATTAACATATTTCCATTCTGTAACAGCATCGGGGGTGGAACTGCAGCATTTATTGCCTTCCGGTTTGGAGTCACGTGGACGCCAGACCAGATCGGGACAGTAGTTTTCTTCCCTCAAGGACGTCAGTGAAACAGATGGGTTTTTCAGACAACGTATTCTTAATTCTAGGCATTTATTGAATTCACATACTATCATCGTCGTGGTGTGGTGGGAATCCAACCCGTGCCCACAGAACATTACCTGGCTTTGCTGTGTTAACAATCCAGCGATAATACCACTAGGCTATCGCAGAAAGCCCTCCTGAGGGATCTTTTCCAATACAGTCTCTTTCCCCCAATTATTCCCTATGCCCTTTTATTCAGCCTGACGCTCCAATAATCTCTGGTCCATGTCAGTAAAAGTTGCTAAAAGAGAATTGATCTCACAGCCACGATATCCAAACGGATCGAATGATTTGAAGGTGCAAATGAAGAGATTGGGGCAACAGTGAGTGCATAGGCACAGACTGGACGGTATCAACGTGAAAATGTATGTTAGATTGTGCAATGCCTCAGTGAAATTGGATGAGGGACGTAAAAGAGAGCGAGGGAGAGTGCGAGGGAGAGACATCTTCGAGAACTTTTGGGTTTAAATCCTGGTATTTGAAACGCAGAACAACAAAATTCGATGGAAAAGAAATCATCACCTCGGAGAATATTATCTTCTAAAAAACGATTAATTTCAGACCATGTTTCACCAAACGTAAAGCTTTGAGAGAACTGACCGCTATGGTGTGGATTAGAGCCGAGGTCGCTGCAATCACAACGCAGAATGCGAACTACTAAACGTATGGTGCAGTGGAAGGTTGCAGCATTCCACAGACCACGCTTGCAAATTGCAACCAGTATGGTAGCAGAGGAAATATCAGGAAGAATGTACAATATCAGGACTCAGCGACAGGCATATAGGAACACAAAAAGAACCGAATCTTTAACTTTCACATCCCCAGAGACTGTGGAGGTTCCATGAATGAGAGTACAGGAGAATGGGATTAATGAAACTCTCCAAACTTTTGGGAGAGTGCAGAATATTGTTGAAACGTATGCTTCAATAGCATTATATTTGAACATCGGCTACTTCATCACTTTGCCCACACAAGGCAGGACCAACTGCTGCATGCAATCACATATAATCTCAGTTCCAGATCCGGAATCAGAGAAACTGTGTGAAGCAGTCACAAAGATCCAATTGGAAACTGGGATGGAATGACAGGAGAGAGGCGCATGTATTTCCGCGGTTGGTCCTGCTCAAAACCGGGGCGGAAGGGAATACTTGCCCCCATTTATAATATTATGACATAAACAGTACATGTTGCTGAGACAGCCGATTGGCGCATCCAAAGCATGTGGAGACTTTAACTTTGGGGTGGCGAGGTACGAAATTTCATTTTCCTGTTTGGATCAGTGGTTTTGACATTGGCACCTGTTTTTGCTCGCATCAGCTCAGAATCAGCTTCTTGTTCCCAATAAATACTGCAACCTGGAGAAGGTGGTGTTGTGGTTATATAATAAATTAGTCATCCTTGGGGACTCACTCACGGAAGTGGTAATGTTAAAGTTCGAAGAATAAAACCTGGAATGGAAGCCTGACCTCAGGAACAGAGAACATGCCTTTAATTTCCTGCAATCCCATTCATGCATGTCACTTATCCAGGGGATGCTACCATCTTTACCCAATCCTGCCTACTTGTGTCTCCAGGACCTGAACGAAATAGCTGACCCTAAATCCGAGAATGACGACCGTGTGGGAAAGCAGGCCATTCGGCCCTTCCAGTCGACACCATCTCTCTGAAGAACATCCTAGGAGACCCACACTCCATAACTATTCCGTTCCCCTTCATTTCCCATGGCTGACCCCAGTAACCTTCACACCTTCAGACTGTGGGCAGAAACTCACACAAGCAAAGAGAGAATGTGCAAACTGCACACAGTCACACGAGACTGGGATCGAATCCATGTCTCTCGAGCAGCGAGGCAGCAGCGAATCAGGATGAACAACAAATGCTGTCCTGACCAGCGACATCCACACCCTGTGGATATATCAAGCAGAATAAAAACACATTCACAACATGGACAATAGGACTTACGTCTGCGTGGACATGATTTCTACCAATCGTTCAACCGATATCACAGAGAAACCAGCGCAATGCGTGATTCAATTACCTGCTGAAGTGGAAACTCATCGATTCAGTCAAACTGGGGACAGACAGTTCAACAGTCCCGTGTATGGGAAGGGCTCAATGAGCAGAAGAACCTCCAGACTAACCAGCAAGATTACATATCCCACAAGGAGATCAACTAAACTGTCAACGCTGCTGTTAATCCCAACCAACTGCCAGTTTCATAGTGTCAAAGTCATAGACTCATGCAGCGTGAAATCAGGCCTTTCGCTCCTATCAGCTCATACTGAACATAATGCCAAACTAAACGAGTCGCATCTGACGGCTCCTGTAATTGCTGAGGGTTAGTAATGCCCTTGTGATATTATTACTGCATTGTTAATATGAATGTCCAGATATAATTCTGTGGACATGGGTTCACACCCTGGCATGGCAGATGCTGGTAATTTTATTTAATTAAATACCTAGAGTCTAATGATGATGTTGAATCAGTCGATCTGATTCACTAATACCTGATAGGGAAGGAAACTGTCACACCTATCTGGTGTCTGGCTGGTGTGTGACTCCAGATCCATAATATCGTGGTTGATTCTGAACTTCCCTCTGTGCAATAAATAGTGTACTTGGCATGAGTGAATAGCTTTTGTTAATCCCACTGAAACTTTCCAATTTATTTGTCGATCCAAATATCCTGTAAATTTTGTAAATGTACTTTCATTCATCACTTCATTTCATTGCACACATAAACCATCCTCTGTTAAAAAAAAGCCTCTCATGTCTTATTTTAAATCCGTCTTTTCACTTTGAACATTTACCCTCTCGTCTTGAAGTCCCCCCTCCTTGGAGAAAAGACAGTTACAGTTAACTCGAGCCGAACTCTCAATAATTTATAAATTTCTTTCAGGTCGCCTTTCAAACTCCAGTGCTCGAGTGAAAATATTGTCAGCCTATCGAGCCTTTCGTTACAACACAAACCTTCCCCTGTAGCCATACGCTGGTATACCTGTTCTAAACCTACTCCAGCTGAATAATTTCCTTTCTATTACTGGGCGATAGGAACTGGACACAGTATTCCCGAAGACGCATCACCCAATGTCCAATTCAACTTCAACATAACGGACCAACTCCTACGCTCAAGGGACTGAGCAACGAAGGCAGGATGACATTTTTTTTTTAACCATTCTGTCTATATCTGAAGTAAACTAAAATTAATTATGTACTTGCATTCCTGGCCTCCGTGTTCCACAACACGATGAAACGCCCGATCATTAATTGTATAAGCCCTACTCTTAGTTGATGTAGCGAAATGCAATGCCTTCCATTTATCCAGATTGAACTTCATGTGACATTTTTCAGCCCAAGGACGCAATGGATTGAGATCCTTCTGGAATCTTAGATCACCTTCTTTGCAGTCTCCTCTTCTGGTGTCCTCTGCAAGCTTATGAAATATGGCTTCGATGAGTTCTATTGTTTTCTCATATAGGTCAACGATTTTTAATTATTTGTCGTGGCCATCATTTAGCTGTTTGCAAATCAGGTAACAATTAGTCATGTCGTTAACCATGAGGAAGAAAGGCATAGACTGCAGGGAGATTTGAAACAATTGGCAAGAAATGTGCTGAAAGGAATTCAATCCAGTGAAGTGGGTGATAATGAATTTGAGGACGCACAATGAGAAAAGTGTGAATGCTGAGTGGTTTAAAGTAATTAAAGAAAAATTGGAGTAGACATTCACGAATGTTTGAAGGTGATTGGACAAGGGATCAAGTGGTCTCGAGAGGTTGGAGATACTTTCTGTTCTTGACCGCAGGTGGGAATATAAGAGCAGGGAAATGATGCTGAAACTTTAGCAACTGCCTATTCAAGATCAATGGACAGGGGAATCAGATGGACGGAAGTGGGTACTGCAGGTGCTGGAAATCAGAATCAAGATTAGAGTGGTGCTGAAGAAGCACAGCAGGTCAGGCAGCATCCGATTTGCAGAATAAAAATAACGTTTCAGGCAAACGCCCTTCATCAGGAATAAAGCTGGGAGCCTCGAGGGTGGAGAGAAAAACGGGAGTACTGGGTCTGGGAAGAAATTAGCTGAGAATGCAAGATGTGGATAGAAATGGGGTTAAAGGTGATAGGTCGGAGAAGAGGGTGGAGCGGAGAGGTGGAAAAGAAGATAGACAAGTGGGTCAGGTCAGTAGAAACTTGGAACTCAGATAAGGTGGCCGTGGGGAGATGAGGAAACTGGTGAAGACCACGTTGATGCCCTGGGGTTGAGGGTCTCGAGGTGCAAGATCTGGCGTCTGGTGGTGAGGGAATGGCGGTGGAGGAGACCCAGGAACTGCATGTCCTTGGGAGAGTCGGGGGACGTGGTAATTGATGTTTTTGGTATTGGGGCGTTGAGTTGAATGTTGCGGGTTCCCTGGAAATGTTCTCTGAAACGGTCTCCGAGAATGTGTCTGTTGGCCCCAATGTAGAGGAGACCGCATCGCGAGCAACAGATGCAATAAATGACATGTGTGGAAGTGCACACGGACAATTGATGGATGTGGAAGGCTCATTGGAGCCTTGGAAGGATGTGAAAGGGAAGATGTGGGTGCAGGTTTTGCAATTCCTGTGGTGGCAGGGGAACGTGCCGTGAGGGGAGGGTGGGTCATTGGAGGGCCTGGACTTGACTAGGTAGTCATGGAGGAAAGGGTCTTTGTCAAAGTGGATAGGGGTGGGGAGGGAAACATAAAATTCCCTATCACTGCAGGAATTGCAAAACCTCACCCACATCGACCTCCTCACCTCTGTCCAAGGCTCTAATGGAGGCTTCCACATCCATCAAAGTTTCTCCTGCACTTCCACACATGCCATTTCATGTATACATTCCGCCCGATGCGGTCTCCTCTAAGTTGGAGAGAGGAGATGTGTTCTCACACAACACTTCAGAAAATATCTCCAGGATACTCGCAAGAATCAACACCAGTGACCCATGGCCAAACATTTCAACTCCTCCTCCCACTCTCCCGAGGACATGAAGGTTCTGGGCCTCCTGTATCGCCACTGCCTCACGACCCGATGCCTGGAGGAAGAAAGCCTCATCATTTGCGTCGGGACCCTTCAACCCCATGGCATCAATTTGGACTTCACCCGTTGCCTCATTTCCCCTCCCCTACCTTACCCCAGTTCCCACCTTCCAGCTCAACACCGTCCGCCTGATGGCACCACCTGTGCATCTTCTTTCCCACCTATCCACTCCACCTACTTCTCTGACATATCATGTTCACCCCTCGCCTGCATACACATACAGCACTCTCAGCAACCTTCTCCCCAGCCCCACCCCCTTCCCATTTATCTCTCCATCCCATGTGATCCCAGTCTCATTCCTGTTGGAGGGCTTTTGATTGAAACGTCCATTTTTTCTGCTCCTCAAATGCTCCCCGACCTGCTGTGCTTCTCCAACACCACTCTAATCTTGAGGCGAGTCAGTTGATTGAGAGGATTTTCAGGTATTTTCTATTGTTGACCACAGGCTGTGGATGATAGCAGAACTTTAGCAACCACCAGTTTAGGAAACAGCTAAAGGACTGAGCACAAGTCTGGTCACGCATAAATCAACATTTTTCTTAAAATTGTAAGATAAAAGATGGAAGGCTGAAGTATGCAACTTTGCCCATCAAGGCTATTTCACCAATGAGTTTCTCACTGATTCCTTTCCAAGTCAGGGTGCTATGGGCCTTGGAGGGGAACTTGAGAATGGTGGCGTTTCGTTGCATCTTCCAAACTTGTCCTTATAGTCAGTACAGCTGTTGAGCTTTGAAGGTTGTCAAAAATGCCCGAATACCTTACTCCAGTGCATCTTATAGTTGGTGAACTCTGCTGGAATTGTGCCTTAGCAGTTAAGGGAATGAATATTGCAGGTGTTGAAGTGGGTACACTCAAGTGACTGCATTGTCGTGGACGGTGTCCAGTTCCTTAAGTGTTATTGAAGTTACACCCATCTAGGCAAATGGAGAGAGTTATGTCCCACGTCTCATTTGTGCCTTGCAAATGATGTAGGATTCACAGAACAATGAGTTGAGTTTATAATCAAAAAATCTCTCAAGAACATGTTATTGTTGTCAAAGTGTTTATGTAGCCAGTTTCTATAAGCTTTTTTCCCCGAAATAATAGCTCTGTGGACGATTACACGGGGTAATTTGTTTACAGTAAAGTTATTGAATGTCAATGAGATATGATTAAAATTTCATTTGTCAGAGTGATCATTACTCTATTTGGTCCTTGTGTGGACCAATCTGATTCCAGTCACTGTCTGATTTCAAGATCCAATTGCTGTCTGTGCTTGAAATTTCAACCGTTTCTTCGCATAAATGTCCCCACCTGCCTTATTAACATGTAAGGACGCTACAGGGGACAGCAGAGATTAATGAACATGTTGTCAACACTGGAGAAAATGGAGCTTCGTGGAATGATTGGTTAGGCTGGGATTATTCTCCTTGAAACAAAGGAGAGGGAGGGGACCTCTATAATCACATAGTAACATTTATAAACGTTCAATATTCATGGGATGTTGACAGGGTAGATACGGGCAGGTGATTCACCCTCTGGTATGAGGAGAGCACCAGAGGACATGAACTCAGAATGAGATATTGTCTATTTAACCAAAAATGAGGAGTAATTTCTTTGCTCAGGATCCAATGAATCGGTGGAACTCCTTGCCGAGATTGTTGTTGAGGCTGAGTTGTTGTGTATTTTCAAACTGTGCCAGACAGATATTTAACCAGAAAGATGATGAAGCTTTGTCTTGGCAATGCTGGAGAATGGAGTTGAGGATTATCAGATCAGCCATGAATTCGTTGAATGGTGGAGCAGACTCAATGGGCTGAATGGTCGACTTCCAGTCCTACGTCATTTGGTCTAACGCCTTATTTTATTGATGCCTTGAGAATTCTGGGGGGGATGGGATTAAGTGATAGAAAAGGTTTCTCAAACTGAACAGACCGATCAGGAACTAAGCTCATAAGTTCATGAACAAGAAATGTTCTGTGGCTTGGATACAACAAATGGCACATGGCACACCGCAGATGGGTATGTGCAGATGTTGTGATTGCTAATGAAAATTGGTAGCTCTAATATGATTGCCAATTTGGTGATCACGCTGGATGATGTATCGCGGTATGATTCGCACAGCAAAAGGTTGTGAAAGAATGAAAAATTCGTTTCATTGGAAAAGTTTCCTGCGGTCCCAATTCAATTGACTGTTTAAAATACTGATCAGAACTTTGTGTGGAGTATTACATTAAAATTTACAATCACACTGGATAAACTATTGCACCCGATCTCTCCTTATTTGTTCCTCTTCCATTCGATGTAAATTCATAGAAAGTCAAGATGGAATGAAAGGAGAATAGAAACGTTTGCCCTCCTTTTCATTATCCCAATGTAACTTACAACAGAACCAAATTGCTCTACTTCGACTTTGATGAGGTATTGATTTATCACAAATCTCCGGTGCAATGAAGGGCAAGAGGAAGATACTCCATCCAATGTATCCTAAAGATGCGAGGCACAAAAGGAAACCTCACAGCTGCGTTTCATAGGAGTAACATCCAGAGAAGGATTCAAATCCACACAAGCACAATGGAAGAGCAACCCGTCGCCTGAACCCCTGGGAGACTTCAGCCCATTGCAAAGGGGCTCACATGTGACCCCGTCAAGATCGCATATGGTGCACCGAGGGGATAAGAAATTCCCTGAACGGAATCGAATCCACACCATTATGTTTCTGCTTTCAGCAGAATAATAATACCAGCAAAATCAAAGTGATTCACCTCGTCCTTGGAAGGAATACCTTGTCCTTGATTTATTCAGAGTCAGAACTGTCTCAGAATGACCCAGAAAACATGAAATTCCCGTCACATTCACATTCACATTTAGTCTTGACGCATAATTTCTTCAGACAGTTTCTCTCTCACGTGAAGAAGTATATACGGAGACAGAAGTGAAGGTGATGTTTTAGCTCGATGGTCTTTCTCATATGGCTGAACCTGAACTGGGTAAAATTCCCGGAAATGCTGTGTTGTTCGTTTCATTTTATTAATTTTGCTGCAACTTCACTCTGTTCATTTCAATGATCGGAAGTGAATTGGATTTATGTGATTGGAACGTGAAATGTTGCATTCAATTTTGCTCCGAATTTATTTCAGCTTAAAGAAAATACTGATGAGAAAAACAGAAGGTTAAACTACAAAACAAGATGCCCGTTTTGATGCTCAGTTACTTTGGCAGATTTCAGTGGGTGTCAAATGAACCCAACATCATGGCGATTGTCCTCCCACCTTTAAGGCATGGGATTAAAGCAGGAAATCGATGTCTAAGAGACGGGTCACTTCCTATTCATTATGGAATAGCTTTCCTTGACAATAGACAAAATCTGCTCAGTTCCATTTATAATGCTTCATGTGGAAAATTAATAGAAATCTTTCAAGACTCTGAGGTTTTTTTTGCAGAATCTTACTCAGCTGCAGACGTTTCCGATATTTCTTTGCATCTGAAGTCGTCCAAATTAGATATTTTTTCCTCGCACCTTCTACCCCCCACACCCCACTTTTACCCTTTTACCTGGCCACAGGCTGTCTGTCTCCTGGTGAAACTCACTGCTTGTGGGTCTTTAAATGTACCTTTCCAAATATTTTGGAAACGGATTTACTGAGTGACAGAAATTCTTCTCCGATCATTTATTTGTCCTACATCCATGGTTTTGAAAGCCTGACGTTCAGAAATATATGAACTTGAAAGAGGGAATTTACCACATTTTAATCTCGCCAAACCTCAAATACTCTGGAAAACTTCCATTCGGTTTTCCTTGATTCAGTGTCAAATTTTCCAAAACACAAATAAATAAAATTCCATTCCCACTAAACGCCGTCAGCATCGTCTCTAATGTCTTAGCGGCTCAGTAAACGCTGGCAGTGTCCTCTCTGATAGAATCACAGATTCCCTACAAGGCAGAAAGTGCAGTTCAGACAATCAGGTCTGTAGGGAGACTCTGAACAGCATCTCAACCAGACCTAGCTCCCTTCTCAATCCCTCCAGGCCTCTGGCTTGTGATTTCAAATAAACCTGCTGGAACAAAACCTGGCATCGTGTGACTGCTGACCTGATCACTGCGTTCCCCATGGCTAATTCACTTAAATTACTAAATTCACTCCCTGGACACATCAGCGCAACTTAACAGGCCAACCAACCTAACCTACAGACTTAACAGCTGTTCGAACCACTGAATAAATGTACCATCTCATTGAACACTATCTGTACCATTTATACAATGGTAACTCAGCCGAGTGAAAGCAAGCTGCGCCCATCAACCTGAATTCAATGCATGCAAACGCGGTTCTGCGCTGTACAACCTCAGTGGCTCTGCTAGAAATGTTTCTGCACTCATGTCTGGGTTTGCTCTTTTCTTCCTCAGATTCCTGCTTTAAATAACCATATCAGTCAGGAACAACTCTATATAATGGTGTTCATTGCAACACAAACACAATGTGCAGTTGGCTGAAGTTACGTGTTTGCACTGTCACTGACAATCTCTCTCTCCAGGAGCTGCAGACCTTCCCCACGCTGATTCAGACAGCACTGTCCTTCCTGTGACATGTCCCATCGAGAATGGAAGGCCAGGCATTAATAACCTTCACTGGGGAACAGAGCGACAGGTTTAAAACCTTTACGATGCTCCCAGCGGAGAATTGAGCCCTGTGACAGGCGGGGACACTAACCACGATACTGTGGAGGAGGACAACATCGAAGGAGGCCCTTCAGCCTGTTGTGGCCGCACTTGTCAAACACAACTGCTTAACGACCTGAATCACGTATTCCATCGTTTAGCACATAATCTTACATGTTTTGGCATCACAATTTAACATCTCAATTTTTTTTAAGGTTAGAATGATTCCCGCCTCTCTGATCCTTTCCGCAAATCTACTCAATCTTTTCTGCCTTTTCCCGAAATCTCTTGGCCCCAGTGTTGGATCTCTCCATCAATAAGAAAAGCTTCTTTCAGGCTATCCTATCCATATCCCTCAATATTTTGTACATCTCAGTCATGTCTTCTCCAATCTCCTCTGCTCGGCGACAAACAACCCCAGTCTGTCCAATCTCTCCTCACAACTGAAACTCTTCAGCCAGACAATATCCCAATGAATCTCTACTGCAATGTTCCCAGTGCGATCACATCCATGCCGTACTCTGAGTTGCAGAACTGCACACAGTAATCTAGCTAGGGCCAAATGAACTTTTTTTTTCTATTCTGTTACAGTATGAGGGCGTCGCTGACAGCAACAGTGACCACAGCCACACAGACTGATCGGTATCAATGTGAGAGTGTGTATTAGATTCTGCAATGCCTTACTGAAATAGGAAATGACTCCGCAAACACATGAGGAAAGAGCAGCGCTCAGAAAGCTAGTGCTTCAATAAAACCTGTAAGACCATAACCTGGTGTTGTGTCATTTTTAACTTTGTACTCCATCGTCCAACACCGGCATCTCCAAATTAATGAAAGAGGGGTATGGGATGGAAAGTTCGGTCAGTGATCTTAGGAGGGAAAAAATCTCTGAGAACGGGTGGATTTGAATTCTGACATATGAAACACAGAGATGTGAGCGAGCAGAGCTTGAAGGAAAAAAAAATCACCTTGGAGAAAATCAAAACTTTAAAACAACTGATCCCTTTGTGTTTCACAAAAGCCTGGGACACATAGAGGAATGACTGCCGTGACTCGGATTCGAACCGAGGTTGCTGCGGCCACAACGCGGAGTACTAACCACTACACGATCACGGCAAACCACACACGAACGCGCTAAACACACGGAATAAGTAAAGTATCATAAGCGATGCTCTTTTTCAGACTTTTTACAGTATACTTTACCCATTCAACCCAGGCATTTGCATCCGTGTGCACAGTTTCTATTTCGATAGTCTGTTTCAAGTCCTTTACCTCTGTAATTTTTACTACTTTAAGGTCATCAGGAGGGGTGAAAAGTTGTATCTTATTATCCAGAAGTTCTGCCCATTTTCCCTGCTCTCCGCTCTTCAGAAACAACAGCCTGAGAAATCATTCCAGCTTGTTTTCATTTCTATCCCAAATGTTTCATTTAATTTTACCCCGCACACCCCCCGACAAGAATTGCTTCGTGTCATGTGGTTTTTTTGATCGTTAAGTATATTGGGTTACACTCTATATCGGGACAATCCAGAGCTGGTCGGAAGGTGGCCCGGTGTACTGTGACGAGACCATTATACCAAGTACCATCCCCAAGGCCATCCCCATATGATTTAAGATGTATCTCTGAGCTGCACTGTCTCTGATTATCTCCATCCCCACAATTTACTAAACTACATGAATCAGGTCTATTACTTGTGGATTATCAGACTCAGGGACCATAAATAACACGAATGAAAATGATATTTGACAAAAACCCAATAGTAATAGAGCTAGCATCATAACTCTAAGCATCCCCAGCAGTCTAAAGAAAGTGCTGAAGCACCAAAAGACTTAATATACAATCTTACAGAAATAATCCCGCGCTCGCGTCACCACTGTATAATCCGTTTCTCAAATTCGCTTTAGTCTGAGTTTCAGCGGATCTTGCGTTGATTCGGCTGTCCAGATTTCTTCCTCAACTGGAGGGTCCACTGGCCCTTTGATCCGAGTGTAGTGAGTCCAGCCTTTCCCCACCGTCCTTATTGCCGTTTCGGTAGTCAAAAGAGCCTGATACGGCCCTTCGCAGTCTGGCTGCAATTTAGTCTCTGTCCATGATTTTACTGAGACCAAATCTCCCGGCCGGATGGGATGAACGGTGAATTCAAGGGGTGGAGTCTGTGCCAATAAACCCTGTTCCCTGAGGAAAGACAAAGAGGAGGACAAGCCCAGTATATAGTTCTTTAAGAAAAAATCTTTAGGTTCGGGAATTGGCTATTCTCCCTTCCTTCGAAGATAAGGTAATCCAAATAAGATTTCAGAGGGCGATAGTCCCAAATCTTTCCTTGGGGCTGTTTTACTCGCAAGAGAGCTATAGGTAAACATTTGGTCCAAGGGAGTGTGGTTTCTATTATCAATTTAGACAGCTGTCATTTGAGTGTGTGGTTCATTCTCTCAACCTTTCCTGATGATGGCGGGTGCCATGGAGTATGGAACTCCCAGGAAATTCCCAACCCTTTCGTTACCCCCTGTAACACTTTAGAGGTAAAATGAGTTCCTTGGTCGGAATCTAGATTGTTCCCTAGACCATATCGGGGAATTATGTGCTCCAATATTGTTTTAGACACCCACTCGCAGTGGCAGTAGCTCGGGGGTATACCTCAACCCAACCAGATAGATGATCTACTCCGACCAGCATATATTTTAGTCTTCCTACTCTGGGTATTTCAGTATCACCTACTTGTATACTCTGGAAGGGTCTCAGTCTGGGTCTCTTCCTCCTGGGGTCTGTTTTCTCAGGACTTTCTTATTTACCTTTCTGCATATTATACATCCCTCACATATATTTTTAGCAATCGTATATATTCCTTTACATCCATATTCTCTAAGAACTAAATCACACATGGCTTGTACTCCCCAATGGCTGCCATGATGTGGGACAGCCATAATTTCTCGCATCATCATTTTGTTTAACGTTTACCTTCCATCAGGTAACCTCCAATGCCCGTCAGCTGTTTTTACAGCCCCTAAATCTTGCAATTCTTTTTCCTCTCTTTCAGTAAATGTAGGAGCTTCCCGAGGACCTGGGACAGGAGGTATTAGGAAATGGATCACCACTTCTTATGGGCTCAGGGCTGCTTCCTTAGCCACTTCATCAGCTAACCTATTCCCCCTAACTTCTGGTTCATTTCTATTCTGATGACCATTTACATGCACTACCGTTATTTCTCGGGGGAGTAATAGGGACTCCAAGACCCGTTTAATCAACTCCTCATATGTCAATTCCTTCCCCCGACTATTGATCAGTCCTCATTCCTGCCATATCTTTCCGAACGTGCCAACACCAAATGCATATTTAGAGTCAGTGTATACTGTTCTCTCTTTATTTTCTAACGCCCTAAGGCTCTTTCCAATGCATAGAGTTCGCAGGTCTGTGCTGACCACCCATTTTACAACCTTCCTGCCTCTACCACACTACATTCCGTCCCATCGACGACTGCATACCCATTAAGTCTTTTCTCTTCAGTCACCCGGGATCATCCGTTTATGACATGTGGGGCTCCTGCATGAAGCGGAACATCTCTCAGGTTCATGCGGGCCTTAGTTTGGTATTCTATAATGTCAAGGCAGTCGTGCCCTGGATTCTGAGGAGATTCTCCTTCCCCTTTCCAAAGAAAGGCAGCTGGATTTAAACAATTGTCAGTGACCAACACGAGATCATCCTTTTCTATTAATATTGCCTCATATTTCAGAATCCGCGAGTCAGTCCACCATCGCCCAGCTTTTTGGTTTAGGATCGTTCTCACTTGGTGTGGGGTGCTTACTCTTAGGGCTCCCCCAAATGTAAGCTTGCTGCTTTCCTCCACCAACAGTGCAGAGGCAGCCACGGCCTGCACACACTCAGGCCACCCCCGGGATACTGGATCCAATAGCTTCGAAAGATATGCTACTGGCTGTCTCATTCATCCCCACCTCTGGCTTAATACTCCCAAAGCCGCTCCCTTATCTATGGTAGCAAAGAGGTGGAAAGGTTTATCTAGAGAAGGTAAGGCTAACATGGGGCATGGACGAGATCTCTTTTGAATTCTTAGATAGCTTTTCCTTTTCTTCCAAACTCAGACACTTTGGTTCCTTCTGTAATAGTTTGAGATATAATTTATTCGTCTTTTGAGCATAAGAATCAATCCACAATCTGCAATATCCCGTTAAACCCAAAAAATTACGTAATCCCCGTTTGCTCCTCGGCAGCGGAATCCCCACTATTCCCTCTACTGTTCCGGCCTTATCTTTCGCTTTCCCTCCCTAACTAAATGTCCCAAGTATTTCACTTCTTGCTCCACAGATTGTAGTTTGTTTTTAGATACCCTCAGTCCCTGCTGACCCAGGAAATTCAATAATTTGTTAGTTGCTTCTACTACTCTTTCTCTTCTTTTTCCTATTACTAAAATGTCGTCTACATATTGCATTCAGGGTAGTCCCCTTGGGTCTGCTAAATTTCTCCAATATTTGTTCTAACATCTGTCCAAATAAATCCGGGGATTCCGTAAACCCCTGGGGAGCACGGCCCACCGGTATTGCTGTTTCCATCCTGTCTTGGGATCTTCCCATTCAAAGGCGAACAAATTCCTACTTTCCTCCACCAAGGGACAAACCCAAAAGGCATCCTTTAAATCTATCACACTAAACCATTCGTGGTCATGAGGGATCTTACTTAATAATGTATAGGGATTTGGCACCACTGGGTGCCTGATCTGTACTATTCAATTCAATGTTCTCAAAACCTGCACCAATCGATAAGTTCTATTTTCGCACTGGTAGAATTGGGGTATTAAGAGGAGACACACATGTCTCCAACAGTCCATCTCTAATCAGTCCCTCAATTACTGGCTGCAGTCCTCCTTTACCTTCTATGGAAATGGGACATTGTTGCTCATAAACAACGTCCCCTTTCCTTTTTAAACTTATTTCTAGGGGACGGATCTGTATTTTTCCATGATTCCCTTCTCTAGCCCAAACAATATGGTCTATCTCTCTCTCCACATCTTCTGTCAACATTGTCATTTGTACAACTAATTCTTTTTCCTAAATTCAAATCTCCAGTCCTAAGAGGATAATTAAGTCTCTCCCGAATAAGTTACTTCCTATATCAGGGATATACA
The DNA here is from genome assembly GCF_047496795.1 of Chiloscyllium punctatum. Lineage (NCBI taxonomy): Eukaryota > Metazoa > Chordata > Chondrichthyes > Orectolobiformes > Hemiscylliidae > Chiloscyllium > Chiloscyllium punctatum. The sequence goes on from NC_092756.1 coordinate 19,596,711, forward strand.
GCGGTTCCCCTGTGACTCTATCCATAGGACATCTATCATCATAGGTTCAAATACTGGAACAGTAAATCCTTCCCCTTTTACCTCGGAACAGTAATTGACCGTGTTGACATTCCTTCTTTCTTTGGTTTAAAATTCAGCGATGACTGTGCTGCCCCCGTATCTACGAGGAAGACTACGTCTTCCCTACAGGGTCCCTCTTTCAGGTTTATCAAGGGGTCCTGGTCGGCCCCCGAGGGCAGGAACCCCTGACAACCCTATTCTTCAACAAAATTCATAAGCGGAATTGCCCTTTCTTCCCTGTGTAGATCAGGACACTCCAGCTTAAAATGCCCAGGTTTCTGCAATACCAGCATCCTGCCTGTGGAGACTTGCATCTCTGCCCCTGTCGGCCGAACCCTCTATCAAATGCTCCCCCTTTTCTTCTCCTTCTCCCTCTTCCTCTCTGTCCTACATGATGCCATCTACCGCTCCAGTTGCTCACTATTGGTTCCATTCTTTTCTTAACTACCTCATCAACCGTAGCTACCATAATTTTTGCCTTCTGTTTTTGTCTCTCATCCTCTCTCTTTGCAAACGCTTTCTGTGCCTGTCTTAACAGTTCATCTAATGGTATTTCACTCCTCCCTTCTATCTTCAGTATCTTTCTCTGTGTCTGGCCATTCCTTTGTCACAAAACATACTTTCAAAAGACCCTGTGCCACTGGGTCCTCAGGGTTCATTCTAGAGTATTTCCACATTGAGTCTCTTAATCTTTGCAAGAAAGCTGAGTGTGTCTCATCTTTCTCCTCTTTAACTTCAAAGGCTTTAGTCAAATTATGTGACTTCGGAACTGCCTCTCTTATTCCTTTTAGAATCAGGTCTTTCAATTCCATCATTTATTTCCTATGCTCCGGGTTTTGATTTTCCCACTGGATGTCACTGAGGGGAATCTCTGTCTCTCCCTGTCTAGTATCCCCATCCCCAATGGGAAGTTCCCATATTTTAATGGCTGCTCCGGGTATAAGTCCCCTTTCTTCCCCAGTAAATAGTACATTCAAAATAGACATTAACTCAGTCCACGTATACAGACTGGGCACCAAGAATTGATCAATTTGTTCAGACAACCCTACCGATCCTCAATCAGGACCTTCATCTCCTTTTTAAATGTTCTGACCTCCCCACTGGTGAGGGGGACAGTTTCAAACCCAACCTTTTTGTCTGCTATTCGTACCTCCCGAAGGGGATAAGTCTTTATATTCTTCCCCTTTTTTTGTTTTGGTTTTCCCCCCTTAGGCTTTCGTTTAGATACTCTCGAGGCCTCCTCTACATCTACTTTATCTTCCCTTCCTTTTGTTGCGGATTGATAGTGGGGACCAATAACATCCCCGTGCATAACCCCTTCGTTCTCCTCTTGTGGGTCATCCGTTCCCTGTCCCTGTCTGTCTGTCCATGGCCCTCCCCCATTTTCACCCAATATGATTTCATGGTACGGTGGGGGGGGGGGGGGGGGGGCGGGTGTGCAAACAGGCAAAACGATCCCAGGGACTGGGTCGGGTAGAGGGGGAATCCCTTGTCTTCACTACCATCATTCCCAAGCTGCCCTTCCAACAGGACGCATTCTCCGCCTCTTCTTGACTAAAAGTTTGTTTTTTATTCACATACATACCTAAATACTGACAGACGCAATCCTCGCCTGAACCGTACTTTGGCCAGAAGACAGCCAGACGAAGGATTGGGTCTTTGGTCCATACTAAACAACAATATTTCATCATTTTCTTTTTATCTTTTTCCCTTGTACAAGTGTTACTTGTCCATTCCTTCAACATCCTCCCCAATGGACATTCAGGAGGAATATTACCAGGGACTTTTTCTACCTTGACTCAGTGACAGTTCGACTTTCTCTGCCGACACCCCATTTCTTGGTGCATTCACCAGTCACTCAGTGATTAAATACCCCTTTTCCTGGCCACCAAGTTTATACTTAAAAGTCAGTTTTCTGATGTTGGTCTGTTCACAGAGTTGCCTGGCCCCTTTTCTACATATTTTTTTTATCGACCTTGTTTCACTGTCTGATTCAGATATCTCTCTTGTGGGATTCGTACCTGTCACCCAAGGGAGAGGACAAAACTGGGACAAGAAACCGCTCCTCAATTGTAAATGGGAGGCATCTTCGCAGTGTCCAGGGCCAGGCACTCCCCCCGGCGATGGAAGAATATCCAGGATGATCCCGCAATTGTGAGAAACTTAGCCCACTCACTTCAATAATTTCAGTGCGAGATAACATCTGAAGCAATCAGTATGTTTATTATACGCTTGCAAGCGTGGTGCCTGAAATAGACTCGCAGAGTTTAGCAAGTACATAGGATTCACTACTCCAAACCCCTTGCCCATTACTATTGTTTCTCTCTTGCCTTATCTGGCCTTGTGCATAACAAAGTACAGGTTTTACTTGGCCTTTTCACCACATCCTGACTGTGGTCAACTGTAAGGTATATCCTCCTTCACTGTGATCTATTTCCCTCACTTGTGACATTCCCTCCCTTTCCAGAACCATATTGAAACTTACGACCTTTTAATTGGGGTTTGGTTTTTGTTTTTGCAGAAATGGGAAACAAATGCTTATAACTACTGCTTGTACAAGCATATCTGGCTTAACCTACATCCTCACAGCACCTTAACTATTTGTCTGTACCATATACTATTGCTTGCAGACACCTTTCATTCTTGTATGCACATTTTAGCTAATATGAAAACAATTATATATTTCCTTAATGTAGGTTTCATTCTTGTTGACTCAGCTCTTGGTTGAAACAATTACAAACTGGTGTGAACTCATTTACCTTGCATAAGTAATTATGATTGCAGAAGTAACACTACTTCACCTGAAACCCATCGTTAGTAGTGTCGTGAACAAAGAAGAACAAAGAATACAGAGAATGTGCAGCCCAGGAACAGGCCCTTTGGACAGCCGAGCCTGAGCCGGTGCAAATCAACTATCTAAACATGTCGCCCAATTTCTAAGCATCTGTATCCCTCTGCTTCTCACTTACTCATGCATCTGTCCAGGCGCACCTGAAATGAATCTACCGTGCCTGCCTCTACTACCTCTGCTGGCAACGCATTCCAGCACCTACCACCGTCTGTGTAAAATACTTTCCATGTCTATCTCCCTTAAAAGTTTCACCTCTCTCATTGAACGTGTGACCTCTCATTATTGAATCCCTCATCTTGGGAAAAAGCTTATCTCTATCCACCCTGTCTGTACCCTTCATGATATTGTAGACCTCAATCAGGTCCCCTCAATCTCGTTTTTTTCTAATGAAAGCAGAAGTAATCTACTCAACCTCTCTTCAGAGCTTGCATCTTCCATACAAGGCAACATCTGCGTAAACCTTCCCCGCATTCTCTCCTAAACGTCCCCATAATTTTGGTAATTTGGCGACCAGAACTATACAAAGTAGTCTAAACGCGGCCGAAACAAACTCTTGTACAATTTTAGCAGGACTTGCCTGCTCTTATACTTAATGCCATATCCGGTGAAGGCAAGCATACCATATGCTTTCTTGACCACTCTATCCACCTGTGAAGTCACCTTCAGGGTACAAAGGACCTGAACTCCCAGATATCTCTTCTCATCAAGGTTACCCGAGTCTCTTCCGTTTACTATATTACTTTGCTCTGGAATTAGACTTCCCCAAATCATCACCTTACATTTACTTGGATAGAACACCATTTGCCACTTCTCTGCTCAAGTCTTCTGTCTATATTCCCCTTCATTCTTTGACAGTCCCCTATATTTTCTCGCTACTCAACCAATCTTTGTGTCATCTGCAAATGTAGTGGTGATATCCTGGGCTATCAACCTTTGGAGATTAGAACATGGCAGTTGTTCATCCCATGCAGCAAGGAACCATGTTTGATGCTTTTTCCTAGTGAAGCCCCACTGTTTCCTGATGTAGATCAATAATTCAAACTTTTTTATTAGGAGTCATGATTTAGAAGTTTACTGATGATACATAGTCTTGTAGTTGACTCTGATGAATAATGTCAGGGATCGCAGGGATGTATCCTTCAGGTGGAAAGGCAACATGGTGAATGGAATTGAATCCAGACCAATGAGTGGTGGTGAATTTGGGGAGTTGTAACAATAACATTGAGGATTCTGATTGGTGAACAGGAACAAAGAGATCTTGGAATGGGCATTTACAGATCCCTGAAGACAGGGACAGGAAGATCATTTTTTCGAGAGGTTTTTGGATATTTTCTATTGTTGACCACAGACTGTGGATGATATTCGATCTTTAGCAACCGCCAGTTTAGGAAACAACTAAAGGAATGAGCACAAGTCTGGTCCATGCAATAATCTACATTTTTAATAATTGAAAGATGAAAGATAGAGGGCTGAAGTATCAATCTTTGCCCATTAAACTACTTCACCACTCAATGAATTTATCACTGATCCCTCTCCAAGTCATGCTGGTATTTGCCTTGGATGGTAATTTGCAAATGGTGATGGTTCAGTGCATCTTCAACCTTGTCCTTATGGTCGGGACAGTTTTTGAGCTTTGAAGGTTCTGTCAACAAAGCCTGGAAGACTTACTCCAGTGAATTTTCTGTGTGGTGCACTCTGCTGCAATTGTGCCTTAGCAGTTAAGGGAATAAATATTCAGGTGTTGAACAATATACAGTTAAGTGACTGCATTGTCGTGGAGGGTGCCCAGTTCCTTAAGTGGTATTGAAGCTACACGCACCTCGGCAAATGGAGACAGTTCTGTTAAACATCTAATTTGTGCGTTGCAGACGATGTAGGCTTCACGAAGACAAGAGTTGAGTTAATAATCAAACAAAGTCGACCAACGGACAGGTTTTTGTCGTCAACTTCTTTATAGGGGTGGTCAGGTTCCATTTTTCCTGAATCCGAGCTCCAAGGACGATTACACGGAGGAATTCAGTTACATTGAAGTCATTAAATGTCAATCGAATATGATTAGATTCTCATTTGTCAGAGTTATCTTCGCTGTATTTGGTCCTTCTGTGGGTCAATCCGATTCTAATCGCTTTCTGATTTCAAGTTCCAATTCCCATCTGCGCCTGAAATTTCAAACCGTTTCCTCGTCGAAATTTCTTCACCTGTCTTAATAATATGTAAGGGACAGCACAGACTTACTAACATGTTGCTAACTCTGAATACAGGAGAACATCGTGAAATGATTGGTTAGGCTGGGATTATTCTCCTTCATCAAAGGAGGAGATGGGGAACTTTATAATCACATAATAACAATTATAAATGTTCAATATTCGTGGGATCTTGACAGGGTATTTACGGGCAGGTGGCTTGCCCTGTTCTCTGAGGAGAGCAACAGAGGACATAATCTCAGAATTAGATATTGCCTATTTAATTCAGAAATGAGGAGCAATTTTTTTGCTCAGGGTTTAAAGAATCTGTGAAATTTTCCAATAACCGCTGTTGAGACTGTGTGGTTGGGTACTTTCAAACTGTGCCAGATAGTAAATCAGAAAGATGATGACACTTTGTCGAGCTAAGTGAGCAGAAAGAAATTCAAGATTATCAGATCAATATGTTAAAAATCACACAACACTAGGTTATAGTCCAACAGGTTTAATTGAAAGCACATTAGCTTTCGGAGCGACGCTCCTTCATCAGGTGATAGTCATGGATGAGAAAGTTCCAGAGCGAAATCAAATCCACACCATTGTGTTACTGCTTTCACTAGAATTATCATAACAGCAAATCCCAATAAATAGCCAAGCTGGTCAGAATGAATAGCTGTCATTAATACATTCTGAGTCAGAACTGAGTGCTAGATCTTATAGTCAGGATGAAACAGGACAAGAATTTTCCGTCATATTTACACCTACATTTGACTCATAATTTCTTCAGTCACTTTCTCTTTCACGTGAAGAAGCAGCCATGGTGAGTGAAATAAAGGCAATGTTGTTGCTCAATGGCCTTTCTCATATGGCTGAAGCTGAATTGGATTCAATCGCAAGAAATGCTGATTTATTCGTTTCATTTTAATTTTGCTGAAACCTCACCAGGTTCATTGTAATAATCAGAAGTGAATTAGATATATCTCATTGGAACGATTAATGTTGTATTCAAATTTGCTCTGACTTAATTTCAGCTTAAGGAAAATACTGCTTAGAAAAACAACTTCGACATTGTTTCCCGCAACTTCCGACCGACTACAATCCACCTCTGCACCTTTACCTAGCCACACGCTGTCTCTCTCCTTGTGAAATTTATTCCTTGTAAGTCACCAATTGTGCCTTTCCAAATATTTTGAAAAACAGATTCTTGCAGTGATAGCGAATCTGTTCTCATCATTTCTTTGTCCTTCCAAGGTTTTATCAAAGGTATTGAAAGCCTGTCATCTAGATGTTTACTTACTTGAAAGAGGGAATTTTCCACCTATTTAGTCTGTTCAAACATTTCATAACCTGAAAAAATCCCATTATGTTTTCCTTGGTTCAGGGATAACTGTTCTCAATTTTCCAAGAAGACAAGTGAATAAAATCTCATCCTCAGTACAACCCCATCAGCATCTTCTCTAATGGCTTTACACCCCAGTAAACACCGTCATTATCAATTCATAGAATCAAGGAATCCTACAGTGTAGAAAGAGCATTTCAGTCAATCGAGCCGGTGTCGACTCTCTGAAGAGCATCTCACCCAGACCTAGCTCCCCTCCCTATTTCCTTATATTTCACCTGAAGAAGGGGAATCCCTCCCCCATATGATTTCAAATAAACCTGTTGGAGTATAACCTGACGTCATGTGACTTCTAACCTCATCCCCACGTTACCCATGGCTAATCCACCTAATTTACTTAATTCACTCCCTGGACACGAGAGGGCAATTTAACTTTGCCAATCAACCTAACCCTCCCTCTGAACAGCAATGCGAATTACTGAGACAATGTTGCATCATACTGGGCAAAAGCTGTATCATTTTTTAATGGTTTTCTACCCTGGTAACAGCCTCACCAAAACAAATGAACCCAAATTCAATGTATGGAAACTCTACTCTGAAATTCACAATTTCATTCGCGCTGCGGGAAATGTTTCTGCACTCATATTTGAATGCGTTTATGTTGTTTCTTCCTCAGCTTCCTGCTTCGAGTAAACACTTCAATCCGGAACAAGTCTGTCAAATGCTTTTGATTCCAGCACAGGCACAAGGTGAAGTTTGCAGAAGTCACGTGTTTGGCCGTTCACTGACACTGCCTCCCTGAGAGTTGCAGTCCTTCCCCACCTTTAAGGAGAAAGTGAGGACTGCAGATGCTGGAGATCAGAGCTGAAAATGTGTTGCTGGAAAAGCGCAGCAGGTCAGACAGCATCCAACGAACAGGAGAATCGACGTTTCGGGCATAAGCCCGTCTTCAGGAATCAGGATTCCTGAAGAAGGGCTTATACCCGAAACGGCGATTCTCCTGTTCCTTGGATGCTGCCTGACCTGCTGCGCTTTTCCAGCAACACATTTTCAGCTTCCCCAACTTTATTCAGGCAGCACAGTCCTTCCTGTGACATGCCCCATCGAGAATGGATGGACAGGTATCAATACCCACATTTGGGAATGGAGCGACAATTTTAAAATGTTACATTGTCCCCAGCAGAAAATTGATCCCTGTGTCAGGCGGGGACATTAACCATTATACTACTGAGGACAAGAATGTCAAAGGAAGGCCTTCATCTAAATGTGGCCACACTTGACAAAAACAACTGCCTAATGAACTGAATCCCATTTCACAATGCTAACCCCACAGCTTTATATGCCTTGGTATCAAAAGTTCGCATCTGACTTTTATTCAGGTTATAAAGGATTCTGCCGCTTTGAAAAATGCAGGCAGTGTATTCCAAACTCCAATCACCCACTGGCTGATAAAGTTTTTTCGCACATCTTCTCAAACCTTTCTGTCTTTCTTTTTAAATCTCTGGCCCTTGCTGATTGATCCCTCCATCAATAGGAAACACGTTCAGTCAACCCTGTCCATACCCTAACTCAATCATGTTTTGTCCACATCTCCTTTACACTGCGACAAACACTCCACTCTGTCCTGTCTTTCTTCACAACTGAAACTCTTCAGCCCAAACAGTATCCCGGGAAATATCTCCTGCAATTTTCTCAGTGTGATCACATCCCTGCTATAATGTGACTTGCAAAACTGCACACAACACACTTGTTTAAGCCTAATGAGAATTTGCTTTAAAATTTTTGGATTAGTGTGAGGGCGATTCTGGCGAAGCAGAATTTATTACCCATTCCGAATTGCCCAGAGGGCAGTTGAGACTCAACCATACTGCTATGAGTCTGAAGTCACATGCAGCCCAGACCAAGTCAGGATAGCAAATTCCATCCCGAAATGACATCAGTGAAACAGATTTTTTTTTCAACAATTGTCAATGGATCTGTAGTAGTCATTAGATTCTTCCTTGCAGATATTTTTTGAATCCAAATTTGACAATCATGGCATGGTGGGATTCAGGCCCGAGTACCCAGACTATTACCTCGGTCTCTGGATTATCAGTCCGATGAAATTACCACAAGACTAACGCAGAAAGCCACAAAAGCTGATCTTTTCAAATAAAATGTCTTTGCACCCAAACTGCCCTGCGTATTTTCCATGAGCCTGACGCTCCAATTGTCTCTGGCCTATGTCAGTAAATGTTGCTACATGGGGATTGATTTCACAACCGCGGGATCCAAATGCATCGACTTGTTTGAAGGTCCCGATGGTGGGACTGGGGCACGTTCACCCAACAACAGTGACCGCAGCAGCAGCACAGACAGAACAGTATGAATGTGAAAGAGAGTGATAGGTTGTGCATTGCCTCAGAGAAATGGGGGGAGGGACGGAAAGGAGGTTTAATGATCGTGGGAAGGAGAGAAATCTCCGACAACGGGTGTGTTTGAACTCTGATATATGAAACGCAGAGATGCAAGAGAGCGGAATTTGAACTTAAAGCGATTAATTTCTTAGCATTTGTCACAAAAAGGACAACGGAGAGAATACTAAGTGCCGTGATTTGGTTTCAAATCGAGGTTGCTGTGGTCACAAGTCAAAATACCGACAACCACGATCACAGTAACCACAGAACAGGATGCTTGCAAGCAGCAATAAGTATACGAGCAGAGGAAATGTTCAGAAGAACAGCACATGTTCAATATCAGTACACAGGGAACAGTGACAGACATGTGGGAACTGAGAATGAGCTGAATCTTTCAGTTTGATGTCCTCAGAGGCTGTGGAGATCCCTTGAATGAGAATGTTGAAAGATGAGATTGATCGATTTCGACAAAACATCAAAGACTCGGGGGACAGTACAGGATATTGTTGAAATGTATGCTTCAATAGCATTTTAGCTTAACATCGGCACAGCCGCCCAGACCGAAACGGAAATGGGGATGGGAATGTATGCACAGAGTTATTCTCTGACTCCTGTGATGAAACAGGTGAGCGTCCTGTCCTTCTGTGATGGTATAGGGGCGCAAAAATTCCTCGGTTGAGTGTGCTCCTGCTCAAGGGAATAGTTGTCCCCGTTTATACTATCATAGCGATTTCCGGTTCATTTTTCTAAGACAGCTGAGTGGCACGAGTGGAGAGTGTTGAGCCCTGAACTTTGCAGTGGTGGGTATAAAAGATGATTTTGCTATTTTGATCTGTGTTTCCGACACTGGCGGTGGCAGCTACATTTGCTCGCATCAGCTCAGTATCAGCTTCTTCCACACAGTCAAGACTTCAACCTGGAGAAGGTGGTGTTGGGGTGATATTTTAAACTAGTCATCCTTGGGGGTTGGGACATGGAAACGGTGATGTTTACGTTCGACGAATAAATCATGAAATATAAGCCTGACCTCAGGAACAGAGATCATGACTTTAATTTCCTGCAATCCCATTCATTCATGACCCTTATGCAGGGCATTCAACCATCTTCACCCAGTCATGCCCACGAGAGACTCCAGGACCAGAAAAACATGAGCTGACCCTTAATTCAAGAATCTCCACAGTCTGGGGAAGCAGTCTAATCGGCCCTTCCAGTCCACACCGTACATCAGAAGCGCATCCCACCAGACCCCAGGGTATTCTCTGTCCCATAAGCCTGCATTTCCCATTGTTGATCCCTGTAACTGGTACATCTTTGGTCTGAGGGAGAAATAAAAGCGCAAACATACAGAGAATGTGTAGAGTGCCCACAGACAGACACCCGAGGCTGGGATCACAACCCGGGTTTGTGGTGTCGCCAGACAGCAACGAACGAGGGGCGAGGAATGAATATTGTTCAGACCAGTCATACTCACACCCTGTTGGTGAATGAGGAAGAATGAAAAGACATTCACAACATGAAATGTTTGTATCTGTGTGGACACAATTTGAAACGATCATTCACCCTGTGTGGAACAAAGGACACTGATACCACAGAGAAAGCAGGGCAATGTGGGATCTGTTGGAAGGGAATCAATTAACCGCGGAAATGGAAACTCATTTAATCAGGAACACTGGGGAGAGACCGTTCACCAGTCCCGCGTGTAGGAAGGGATGACTGAGCAAAACAACCTCGGAGCCTCCAGCAGGATTACATATCCCATCAGGTGTTCGGTTATGCTGTTAATGCTGCTGTTAATCCCAACCAGCTGCCTGCTCCATCGTGTCAGTCAGAGTCATACAACATGAAAACAGGCCTGTCAGTCTAACCGATCCATGCTGAATATACTGCCAAACTAACCCATTCCCGTCTGCCTCCTCCTGTACCCGCTGAGTGGTGATAATGCCCTTGTAGTTTTATTACTGTGTTGTTAATCCAAAACCCAGGTAATATTTTGGGGACAAGGGGTTCAGGTCCTGTCATGACAGGTAGTGGAGTTTGAATTCAATAAGCACCTGGAGTTGAAGAGCCTCGTGATGACCTGAATCTGTTGTGTGGAAAATCCCATCTGATTCACTCATGCCAGTTCGGGAAGCATCCTGCCATATTCATCTGCTCTGTCCCACAGGAGACTCCAGATGGATAATACCGTGGTTGACTCTTAAATGCCCTCTGGGAAATAACTGATGCACTAGGCATGAATAAATTTATTTTAAAAATCCCACTTTCCCATTCATGTTTGGAATTAATTGTCCATTAAATGTTGCAAACATACCCTCATCCATCACTTCGTCAGCAAGTTAATTACACACGTAAAACACCGTCCCTAAAAAAATGCCTCATGTCTTTTTTTAAAAAAAATCTCTCTTTTCATCTTAAACATATGCCCTCTCGTCTTGAAATCATCCTCCTGGGAAAAGGCCGCTATCGTTAACTCTAAACTTCCCACTCAATAATTCATAAACTTCTGACAGGTCGCCGCTCAAAACCCTAACCTAGAGTAAAAACACTCTCAACTAGGAGAAAGTGAGAACTGCAGATGAGAGATCAGAGTCAAGAGTGTTGTGCTGAGAAAGCATAGCAGATCAGGCAGCATTTGAGGAGCAGGAGAATCGACATTTCGGGGAAGAGCCTGGTGAAGGACACTTGCGCGAAAAAAAATTGATTCTCCTGCTCCTGGGATAGTGCCTTACCTGATGTGGTTTTCCAGCACCCCGAACTCGAATCTGAAAATAGTCTCAGCCTATCCAGCCTTTCATTAGAACTCAAACCTTCCACAGGCAACAAGCATGTATACCTTTTGTGAACCTACGCCAGCTGAATAATATCATTCCTACAACTGGGCGACCAGAACTGGAAATAATTTTCCAGAAGAGGCCTCATCAATGTCCTGCAAAACTTCAACATAACGTCCGAACTCCTATACACAAAGGACTGAGCAATGAAGGGAAGTATGTTAAATGCCTTTGAACCATCTTGTCTGTTGGTATTGCAAATTACGAGGAATTATGTACCTGCACACCGAGCTTCCCTGTTCTCCAACATAGGCAAAGCCATACTCTTTTTGTTGTACCAAAATGCAATACCTTCCATTCATCCAGATTGAACTCAATGTTACATTTTTCAGTCCAACGACTCATTGGATTAAGATTCTTTTGAAACTTAGATAATCTTCCTCACTGTCTACAATTCTGGCGTCGCTTGCAAACCTACGCTGCATGCCTGTTGTGAGTTCCACTGTTTTCTCAGATAGATCAATGATTCATATTTACTTGTAGTGGCCGTGATTTAGCAGTGTGCAGATCATACAACAGTTAGCCATACCATTAACCATGAGGAAGAAAGCCGCAGACTGCAGGGAGATATCAAACAATTTGAAATAAAAATGGTGAAAGCAATTCATTCCAGGGAATTGGGTGATACTGAAGCAAAATTAAACTTCAAACCAGCTGCCCACGCTCCAGCTGTGGCACTCAGCTGTCTCAGTAAGATGCACTGTAGATTGCTGTTATTATAAACGGGAACAAATGTTCCCTTCTACCCCGCCTTTGACCAGAAGCACTCCCAACCTTGGAATTGCTTGCGCCTCTAAACCATCATAGAAATACCGTACATTCTCCGGTTGCGTCACTTGAGCCATCGAGTATCTCTGCGACCTCATTCCCATCTCGATTTCAAATTGGTTATTCGCGACTGCGCCACTCAGTTCCTCTGATTCTGGGGCTAGGAACTGGGACTATGTGGCAGCAGTGGTTACTGCCTTGTGTCGGGAAACTCGAGAAGTAGCCGATGTTAAACTGCATTGTTATTGAAGTAGACATTTCAACAAAAGCTTGGTAAAAACAATGACTGCAGATGCTGGAAAACAGATTCTTGATTAGTGGTGCTGGAAGAGCACAGCAGTTCAGGCAGCATCCGATGAGCAGTAAAATCACCGTTTCGGGCAAAAGCTCTTCAACAAGAATACAGGCAGAGAGCCTGAAGAGTGGATAGATAAGTGAGAGGAAGGTGGGGGTGGGGAAAAAGTAGCATAGAGTACAATAGTTAAGTGGGGGAGGGGATGAAGGTGATAGGTCGGGAGGGAGGGTGGAATGGATAGGTGGAATAGAAGATCGGCAGGTAGAACAAGTCAGGACAAGTCATGGGGACAGTGCTAAGCTGGAAGTTTGGAAATGGGGTGAGGTGAGGGAAGGGGAAAGGAGGAAACTGTTGAAGTCCACATTGATGCCCTGGGGTTGAAGTGTTCCGAGGCGGAAGATGAGGCGTTCTTCTTCCAGGTGTCTGGTGGTGAAGGAGCGGCTGTGAAGGAGGCCCAGGACCTCCATGTCTTGGGCAGAGTTGGAGGGAGAGTTGAAATGTTGGGCCACGGGGTGGTATGGTTGATTGGTGCGGTTGTCCCAGAAATGTTCCATAAAGCGCTCTGGTAGGAGGCGCCCAGTCTCCCCAATGTACAGGAGACTGCACCGGGAGCAACTGATTCAATAAATGATATGTGGATGTGCAGGTAACCAAAGCTGCACTGTCCCCGGAGTATTTGATGTTTTGGAGAAATCTATTTGTCTCAGCCTTCAACACATTAATGATGGAATCACCACAGCCACTGGGGGAACCGATGTTAAACGGTCAGCCCATTCTGAGTTCCCACACATCTGCCACTGTTCGCTCAGCACTGACATTGTGTATTTGTTGCTCTGCCTTATATTTCTTATGATACTTTGCTTATTATGAGCGTTTAGCGTGTTCGTCTGTGGTTTGCCGTGATCGTATAGTGGTTAGTACTCTGCGTTGTAGCCGCAGCAACCTCGGTTCGAATCAGAGTCACGGCAGTAATTGCTCTATGCGTCCCAGGCTTTCGTGAAACACAAAGGAATCAGTTGTTTGAAAGTTTTGATTTTCTCCAAGGTGATTTTTTTTTCCTTCAAGCTCTGCTCGCTCACATCTCTCTGTTTCATATGTCAGAATTCAAACTTCCCATTTCTCAGAGATTTCTTCCCTCCTACGATCACTAACCGAACTTTCCATCCCAGACCCCCACCTCATTAATTTGGAGATGCCGGTGTTGGACTATGGAGTACAAAGTTAAATATCACCCAACAACAGGTTATGGTCTTACAGGTTTTATTGAAGCATTAGCTTTCGGAGAGCTGTTGTTTCATCATGTGTTTGCGGAGTCATTTCCTATTTCAGTAAGGCATTGCAGAATCTAATACAGACTCTCACATTGATACCGATTAGTCTGTGTGGCTGTGGTCACTGTTGCTGGATGAACGTTCCCCAACCCCACCATCGGGACCTGCAGACAATTTGATCCATTTGGTTACCACTATTGTGAGATCAATACTCATGTAGCAGTTTTTACTGATATAGACCAGATATTATTGGGGGGTGGGGGTGGGGGTGGGGGTGGGAGGGGGAGTCCAGCTCAGGTAAATGGCACAGAACAGTTTCGGGGAAAAGCGACTTAATTGGATAAGATCAGTTTCACTACTTTTCTGCAATGGCCAAGCGCTATTACCACTGAACACTGAACTGTTAATTCAGACACCACGGACCTGGATTTGACTCTGACCATGCTAGGTGGTAGAATTGGGATTCAATAAATATCTGGAATTATGAATCTAATAACTCCTATATATCTATGTTCAATTGTTGAAAATAAAACAAAACAATCTGACGTCATTTAAGGAATGCAACTGCCATTCTGACCTGCTCGGGCCTCCATGTAACTCAAGACTCACTACAAGATGGTTGAGTCTCAACTACCCGCTGTGCAATTAGGGATAGCAATCAATACTGCCGAGCCAGCGACGCCCTCATACTGTAACAGAATAGAAATTTAAGTTCATTCGGCCCGAGCGAGATTACAGTGTGCAGTTCTGCAATTCAGAGTACTGCATCGATGTGATCGCACTGGGAAAGTTGCAGGAGAGATTTACTGGGATATTGTCTGGGCTGAAGAGTTTCAGTTGTGAGGAGAGATTGGACAGACTGGGGTTGTTTGTCGCCGAGCAGAGGAGATTGGAGAAGACATGACTGAGATGTAATAAATACTGAGGAATATGGATAGGATTGACCGAAAGAAGCCTTTGTTATTGATGGAGGGATCGAACACCGGGGCCAAGAGATGTTGGGAAAAGGCAGAAAGGTTTGAGTAGATTTGCGGAAAGGGTCAGAGAGGCGGAAATCATTCTAACCTTTAAAAGAATTGAGATGTTAATTTGTGATGCCAAAACATATAAGATTATGGGCTAAACGATGGAACTTGATTCAGGTCTTCAAGCAGTTGTGTTGGACAAGTGCGGCCACAACAGGCTGAAGGGTCTCCTTCGATGTTGATATCCTCCACAGTATCGTGGTTAGTGTCCCCTCCTGTCACAGGGCTCAATTCTCCGCTGGGGGCATCGTGAATGTTTTAAGCCTGTCGCTCTGTTCCCCAGTGAAGGTTATTCATGCCTGGTTTTCCATTCTCAAATGGGACATGTCACAGGAAGGACAGTGCTGTCTAAATCAGCGTGGGGAAGGACTGCAGCTCCTGGGGAGAGAGAGTGTCAGTGAAAGTGCAAACACATAACTTCAGCCAACTGCACATTGTGTTTGTGTTGCAATGAAAACCATGAAATAGAGTTGCTCCTAACTGATATGTTTATTTAAAGCAGGAATCTGAGGAAGAAAACAGAATAAACCCATTCAGATCTGAGTGCAGAAACATTTCCAGCAGAACTACTGAGGTTGTACAGCGTAGAACCGCGTTTGGATGCATTGAATTCGGGTTGGTGGGCGCAGTTTGCTTTGACTCGGCGCAGCTGCCAGTGTGAAAAGCCATTACACATGATATAGACAGTGTTCAATGTGATGGTACATTTGTTCAGTGGTTCGCACTGCTCTTAAGTCTGAAGGTTAGGTGGGTTGGCCTGTTAAATTGCGCTGATGTGTCCAGGGAGTGAATTCAGTAAGTTAAGTGAATTAGCCATGGGTAACGCAGTGATAAGGTCAGCAGTCACACGATGCCAGGTTTTATTCCAGCAGGTATATTTGAAATCACAAGCCAGAGGCCTGCGGGGATAGAGATGGGAGCTAGGTCTTATTGAGATGCTGTTCAGAATTTCCCTATCGACCTGATTGACTGAACTGCACTTTCTGCATTGTCGGAAATCTGTGATTCTATCAGAGAGGACACTGCCAGCGTTTACTGGGTCGCTAAGACATTAGAGACGATGCTGACGGCGTTTATTGGGGATGGAGTTTTATTTATTTGTGTTTTGGAAAATTTGACCCTGAACCAAGGAAAACCGAATGGAATTTTTCCAGCGTAATTGAGGTTTGGACAGAGTCACCATATGGAAAATTCACTCTTTCAAGTTCGTATATTTCTGAATGTCAGGCTTTCAAAACCATGGATGTAGGACAAATAAATGATGGGAGCAGAATTTCTGTCTCTCTGAGAATCCGTTTCCAAAATATTTGGAAAGGCACATTTCGAGACACACAAACAATGAGTTTCACCAGGAGAGAGACAGCCTGCGGCCAGGTGAAAGTGTAAAAGTGGGGTGTGGGGGGTGGAAGGTGCGAGGAAACAGTATCTAATTTGGACGACTTCAGATGCAAAGAAATATCAGAAACGTCTGCAGCTGAGTAAGATTCAGCAAAAAACCTCAGAGTTTAGAACGAATTCTATTAATATTCCATATGAAGCTTTATAAATGGAACTGAGCAGATTTGGTATATTGTCAAGGCAAGCTATTTCATAATGAATAGGAAGTGACCAGTCTCTTAGAGATCGATTTCCTGCTTTAACCCCATGCCTTAAAGGTGGGAGGACGATCGCCATGATGTTGGGTTCATTTGATACCCACTGAAATCTACCAAAGTAACTGAGCATCAAAACTGGCATCTTGTTTTGTAGTTTAACCTTCTGTTTTTCTCATCAGTATTTCCTTTAAGCTGAAATAAATTCTGAACGAAATTGAACACAATATTGAGCGTTCCAATCATATAAATCCAATTCACTTCCGATCATTGGAATGAACAGAGTGAAGTTGCAGCAACATTAATAAAACGAAACGAACAAAACTGCATTCTGGGAATTTTACCCAGTTCAGGTTCAGCCATATGAGAAAGCCCATCAAGCTAAAACATCACCTTCACTTCTCACTCCGTACATACTTCTTCACGTGAGAGAGAAACTGTCAGAAGAAATTATGCGTCAAGACTAAATGTGCGTGTGAATGTGACGGGAATTTCATGTTTGCTGGTTCGTTCTGAGACAGTTCCGACTCGGAATAAATCAAGGACAAGGTATTCCTTCCAAGGACATGGTGAATCTCTTGGATTTTGCTGGTATTATTATTCCGTCGAAAGCAGAAAGATAATGGTGTGGATTCGATTCCGCTCAGGTAATTTCTTACCGCCTAGGAGCACCATATGTAATCTTGACGGGGTCACATTTGAGCCCCTTTACAGTGGGCTGAAGTCTCCCAGGGGTTCAGGCGATGGGTTCTCTTCCATTGCGCATGTGTGGATTTGAACCCTTCTCTGGCTGTTACTTCTATGAAACGCAGCTGTGGTTTCCCTTTGTGCCTCGCATCTTTAGGATACATTGGATGGAGAATCTTGCTTTTGTCCTTCATTGCACCGGAGATTTGTGATAAATTGGTACCTCATCAAATTCGAAGTAAAGCAATTTGTTTCTGTTGTATGTTACATTGGGATAATGAAAAGGAGGGCAACGTTTCTTTCCTCCTTTCATTCCATCTTGACTTTCTATGAATTTACATCGAATGAAAGGGGAACAAATAAGGAGAGATCGGGTGCAATAGTTTATCCAGTGGGATTGTGAATTTTAATGTAATACTCCACACAAAGTTCTGATCAGTATTTTAAACAGTCAATTGAATTGAAACCGCAGAAAATCTATCCAATGAAACGAATGTTTCATTCTTTCACAATCTTTTGCAGTGTGAATCATACCGCGATCCATCATCCAGCGTGATCACCAAGTTGGCAACAATATTAGATCCACCAATTTTCTTCAGCAATCCCAACATCTGCACATACCCATTTGTGGTGTGCCCAGTGCCATTTGTTGTATCCAGGCCACAGCACATTTCTTGATCATGAACTTATGAGCTAAGTTCCTGATCTGTCTGATCAGTTTGAGAAACCTTTTCGATCACTTCATCCCATCCCTCAGAATTCTAAAGATATCAATAAAATAGGGCGTTAGACCAAATGATGTAGGATTGGAAATCGGCCATTCATCCCATCAAGTCTGCTCCACCATTCAACGAACTCATGGCTGATCTGATAATCCTCAACTCCATTCTCCAGCATTGCCTCGACAAAGCTTCATCATCTTTCTGGTTAAATATCTGTCTGGCACAGTTTGAAAGTACACAACAACTCAGCCTCAACAACAATTTCGGCAAGGAGTTCAACCGATCCACTGGCCCCTGAGCAAAGAAATTACTCCTCATTTCTGAATTAAATAGGCAACATCTAATTCTGAGTTCATGTCCTCTGGTGCTCTCCTCATATCAGAGGGTGAACCACCTGCCCGTATCTACCCTGTCAAGATCCCATGAATATTGAACGTTTATAAATGTTACTATGTGATTATAGAGCTCTCCTCCGTCTCCTTTGTTTCAAGGAGAATAATCCCAGCCTGACCAATCATTCCACGAAGCTCCATTTTCTCCAGTGTTGACAACATGTTCATTAATCTCTGCTGTCCCCTGCAGCGACCCTACATATTGTTAAGGCAGGTGGAGACATTTATGTGAAGAAACGGTTGAAATTTCAAGCACAGACGGGAATTGTATCTTGAAATTAGACAGCCACTGGAATCAGATTTGTCCACACAAGGACGAAATAGAGTAAGTATCACTCTGACAAATGAGAATCTAATCATATCTCATTGACATTCAATAACTTTACTGTAAACTAATTACCCCGTGTAATCGTCCATAGAGCTATTATGTCGGGGGAAAAACTTATCGAAACTGGCTACATAAACACTTTGACAACAACAACTTGTTCTTGAGACATTTTTTGATGATAAACTCAACTCATTGTTCTGTGAATCCTACATCGTTTGCAAGGCACAAATGAGACGTGGAATATAACTCTCTCCATTTGCCTAGATAGGTATAACTTCAACAACACTTAAGGAACTGGACACCGTCCACGACAATGCAGTCACTTGAGTGTATCCTCTTCAACACCTGCAATATTCATTCCCCCCACCACCAAGGCGCAATTGCAGCAGAGTGCACCAACTATAAGATGCACTGGAGTAAGTCATTCGGGCATTTTTGACAACCTTCAAAGCTCAACCTTCAAAGCTTATAAGGACACGATTAGAACGTGCAACGAAACGCCACCATTTTCAAGTTACCCTCCAAGGCCCATAACACCCTGACTTGGAAAGGAATCAGTGAGAAACTCATTGGTGAAACGGTCTTGATGGGCAAAGTTGCATACTTCAGCCTTCCATCTTTTATCGTAGAAATTTAAGAAAAATGTTGATTTATGCGGTGACCAGACTTGTGGTCAGTCCTTTAGCTGTTCCCTAAACTGGTGGTTGCTAAAGTTCTGCTATCATCCACAGCCTGTGGTCAACAATAGAAAATACCCGAAAACCCTCTCAATCAACTGACTCCCCTCCAGATTAGAGTGGTGTTGGAGAAGCACAGCAGGTCTGGCAGCAACTGAGGAGCAGGAAAAATGGACGTTTCAGGCAAAAGCCCTTCATCAGGAATGAGACTGGGAGCACATGGGATGGTGAGATAAATGGGAAGGGTGTGGGGCTGGGGAGAAGGTTGCTGAGACTGCTGTAAGTGGATGCAGGCGGGGGGTGAACATGAAATGTCAGAGAAGGAGGTGGAGTGGATAGGTGGGAATGAAGATGCACAGATGGGAGAAGTCAGGCGGACGGTCTTGAGCTGGAAGGTGGGAACTGGTGTAAGGTCGGGGGAGGGGAAATGAGGCAACGGGTGAAGTCCAAATTGATGCCTTGGGGTTGAAGGGTCCCGAGTCGGATGATGAGGTTTTATTCCTCCAGGCATCGCGTCGTGAGGCAGTGGCTATACAGGAGGCCCAGGACCTGCATGTCCTCGGGAGAGTGGGAGGGGTAGATGAAATGTTTCCCCAAGGGGCACTGGGGTCGATTCTTGTGGGTATCCTGGAGATATCCTCTGAAGTGTTTTGTGAGAACACATCTCCTCTCTCCAACTAAGAGGAGACCGCATCGGGAGGAACGTATACAAGAAATTACATGTGTGGAAGTGCAGGAGAAACTTTGATGGATGTGGAAGCCTCCATTAGAGCCTTGGACAGAGGTGAGGAGGTAGATGTGGGTGCAGGTTTTGCAATTTCTGCAGTGACAGGGAAATTTGTATTTCCCTCCCCACCCCATCCACTTTTCACAAAGACTGTTTCCACCACGACTACCTCGTCAATTCCTCGCCCTCCAATGACCCAACCTCCCCTCGCGGCACCTTCCCCTGCCACTACAGGAATTGCAAAACCTGCACCCACATCTTCCCTCTCACATCCTTCCAAGGCTCCAATGAGCCTTCCACATCCATCAAATGTGCATGTGCATTTCCACACATGTCATTTATTGCATCTGTTGCTTGCGATGCGGTCTCCTCTACATTGGCGCCAACAGACACATTCTCGGAAAGCGCTTCAGAGAACATTTCCAGGGCACCCGCAACATTCAACTCCAAACCCCCATGACCAAAAACATCAATTACCACACCCTCCCCCTCCGACTCTCCCAAGGACATGCAGTTCCTGGGTTTTCTCCACCGTCATTCCCTCACCACCAGACGCCAGATCTTCCACCTTGGGGCCCTCAACCCCAGGGCATCAACGTGGTCTTCACCAGTTTCCTCATCTCCCCACGGCCACCTTATCCGATTTCCAACTTTCTAACTTGGCACCATCCTACTGACCTGCCCCACCTGTCTATCTCCCTTTCCACCTATCCGCTCCACCCTCTTCTCCGACCTATCACCTTTAACCCCATCTCTGTGCACCTCTTGCACTCTCAGCTACATTCTTCCCAGACCCAGTACTCCTGTTTATCTCTCCACCCTCGAGGCTCCCAGCTTTATTCCTGATGAAGGGCGTTTGCGCGAAACGTTATTTTTTTTCTGCAACTCGGATGCTGCCTGACCTGCTGTGCTTCCTCAGCACCACTCGAATCTTGATTCTGATTTCCAGCACCTGCAGTACGCACTTCCGTCCATCTGATTCCCCTGTCTGTTGATCTTGAATAGGCAGTTGCTGAAGTTCCAGCATCATTTCCCTGCTCTTTCATTCCCACCTGCGTTCAAGACCAGAAAGTATCTCCAACCCATCGAGACCACTTGATCCCTTGTCCAATCACATTCAAACATTCGTGAATGTCTACTCCAATATCTCTTTTATTACCTTAAACCACTCGATATTCACACTTTTCTCATTGTGCGTCCTCAAATTCATTATCACCCACTTCACTGCATTGAATTCCTTTCAGCACATTTTCTTGCCAATTGTTTCCAATCTCCCTGCAGTCTACGGCTTTCTTCCTCATGGTTAACGACATGACTAATTGTTACTTGATTTGCAAACAGCTAAATGATGGCCACGACAAATAATTAAAAATCGTTGACCAATATGAGTAAACAATAGAACTCATAGAAGCCATGGTTCATAAGCTTGCAGAGGACTGCAGAATTAGAGACTGCCAAGAAGGTGATCTAAGATTCCAGAAGGATCTTAATCCATTGCGTCTTTGGGCTGAAAATGTCACATGAAGTTCTATTTGGATAAATGGAAGGCATAGCATTTTGCTACATCAAATATTCGTAGGGCTTATACAATTACTGATTGGGCGTTGCATCGTGTTGTGCAACACGGAAGCCAGGAATGCAAGTACATAATTCATTTTGGTTTGCTTCATATATAGACAGAATGGTTAAAAAAAATGTCATCTTGCCTTCGTTGTTCAGTCCGTTGAGCGTAGGAGTTGATCCGTTATGTTGAAGTTGAATAGGACATTGGGTGATGCGTCTTCTGGAATACTGTGTCCAGTTCTTGTCGCCCAGTAATAGCAAGGAAATTATTCAGCTGGAGTAGGTTTAGCACAGGTATACCAGCGTATGGCTACAGGGGAAGGTTTGGGTTATAACGAAAGGCTGGATCAGCTGAGAATATTTTCACTCGAGCACTGGAGTTTGAAAGGCGACCTGATAGAAATTTATACATTATTGAGAGTTCGGCTCGAGTTAACTGTAACCGTCTTTTCTCCAAGGAGGAGGGACTTCCAGACGAGCGGGCAAATGTTTAAAGTGAAAGGAGGGATTTAAAATAAGACATGAGAGTCTTTTTTTAAACAGAGGATGGTTTATGTGTGCAATTCACTTCCTGAGGCAGTGATGAATGAAAGTACATTTACAATATTTACAGCATATTTGGATCGAAAAATGAATTGGAAAGTATCAGTGGAATTAACAAAATCTATTTATTCATGCCTAGTACATAATTTATTGCCCAGAGCGAAGTTCAGAATCAACCACGATATTATGGATCTGGAGTCACATCCCAGCCAGACCAGATAGGTATGACAGTTTCCTTCCCTATCAGGTATTAGTGAATCAGATCTACTGATTCAGCATCATCATTCGACTCTAGGTATTTATTTAAATAAAATCCCAGCATCTGCCATGCCAGGGTTTGAACCCGTGTCCACAGAATTATATCTGGACATTCATATGAACAATGCAGTAATAATATCTCAAGAGCATTATTCACCCTCAGCAGTTACAAGAGCCGTCAGATGCGACTCGTTTAGTTTGGTATTATGTTCAGTATGAGCTGGTAGGAGTGAAAGGCCTGTTTTCATGCTGTTTGAGTCTATGACTTTGACGCTATGAAACTGGCAGCTGGTTCGAATTAACAGCAGCATTGACAGTTTAATTGATCTCCTTCTGGGATATGTAATCTTGCTTGTTACTCTGGAGGTTCTTCTGCTCATTGAGCCCTTCCCACACGCTATTATTGAATAGTCTGTCCCCAGTTTGACTGAGTAGATGATTTTTCACTTCAGCAGGTAATTGAATCCCGCATTGCCCTGGTTTCTCTGTGGTATCGGTGTCCTTGCATATACCCAGGATGAACGATTGGTTCAAATCATGTCCATGCAGACGCAAGTCCCGTTGTCCATGTTGTGAATGTGTTTTGATTCTTCCTGATATACCCACAGGGTGTGGATGTCGCTGGTCAGGACAGCATTTGTTGTTCTTCCAGATTCGCTGCTGTCTCGCTGCACAGAAGACATGGATTCGATCCCAGTCTCGTGTGACTGTGTGCAGTTTGCACATTCTCTCTTTGCTTGTGTGAGTTTCCTCCCACAGTCTGAAGGTGTGCAGGTTACTGGGATCAGCCATGGGAAATGAAGGGGAACGGAATAGGTATGGAGTGTGTGTCTGATAGGATGTGCTTCAGAGGGATGGTGTCGACCGGAAGGGCCGAATGGCCTGCTTTCCCACACGGTCGTCATTTTCGGATGAAGGGTCAGCTATTTTGTTCAGGTCCTGGAGACACAAGTAGGCAGGATTGGGTAAAGACGGTAGCATCCCATGTATAAGCGAAATTCATGAATGGGATTGCAGGAAATTAAAGACTTGTCCACTGTTCCTGAGATCAGGCGTTCATTCCAGGTTTTATTCATCGAACTTTAACATTACCAGGAAGCCGAGGAAGAAACAGGGTAAATCAATTTAGATGTCAGCGCAGAAACATTTTCCGCAGCATCATGAGGAAAACTGACAAATTGCTCCTCAGAACTGTTAGTTCACAGAGATGTTTTTTGTTCCACTCAAGCCCTTAAGAAATTGAATAACAATATAACTAACACTTGAAATATTAGAACACACCAGGCGATGAGTCACGTCTGGAAACTGTGTTTCCAAGCCAGATGTTTGATAACTGATCATGATGCAATAGGCTGAAGTACCATTGGCCATGCTTTTAAAAACTCAAAAACTGTCATTTTTAACCTGAACAAAATAGGCAAAAAACAAAGTCATCAAGAAAAGTTCCAAGCATTGCACATGTCGTCCTTGGTGCGAACGTGCTGAAATGCAGCTGTCTCACTGCTATTTCGCAATGTTGATTTCCAGTCAGGGAAAAAAAATTGTTGGTCCTTATGGAAATCTTAAATTGAACACGAGTTCATAACATTACAAAACAGCAAAGGTAACAGTTCTGTCAGAGTCAGTGAGAATTTCATATCGGAGATGAAATCAAATGGGAAGAAACGCTGAAATCAGTTGCCTTTGCCTGCTCAGACTCAGTACTACAAAATGATCCTTATTCAAACATATAGGTATTTTCAAGGATTTAATAAGTTGGATGCAGAAAGTTTGGTTCTGTTGCCAGAGCACCTCGTATCGAATGACTTGGAGATGCCGGTTTTGGACTGGGGTATGCAAATTTGAATATCATACAACCCCAGGTTATATTTCAACAGGTTTAATTGGAAGTACTAGCTTTCGGACCACTGCTCATTCATCAGGTGATTGTGGAGTCCACAGTTGTAAGTCACAGAATTTATAGCATATGTTTTCAGTGTGATGTAACTGAAATTGTACATTGAAAAATACCGTGATTGTTTGCTAAGTCGCCGATCTGTTAGAATGTCCATGTTAGCTTCACTTCCTTCATATGTAAAGTGCAAAACTTTTTTATTTTAAAGTTTCATTCTCAGGTGAAGTTGAACAACTGGTGTCTGCACCCCCCCCACCCCCACCCCCCGTGCTGCTGTCTGTTCCATAATGTTTAGAATGATTCTAATTTATAAAAATGAGTTGCCAGAGTCTTACATGGATTCGTGCAGTTTTTCAGCAAAGTACAATGTAACTCTGCAAGTACAAATTCACCCCACAGACGTAAATGTGTGTGTGTGTGTGTGTGTGTGTCTGTGTGGGTGTGTGTGTGGAGGAGGGTCTCTGTTTGTAGATCGGGCAATGGGATCACCAGTACTGTGACATGAACCCAATGACCATGGGTACCGAATTTAGCTATCAGTCTCTGTGGGGGCACTTTTAGCTGCTGCCTGTTCCGAAGACCGCCTTGGAGGATTGTCACCCAAAGATCCGAGATCGAATGTCCTGGATCACTGAAGTTCTCTCCAACTGGGAAGGGGCACACCTGTCTGTTGATTGATGTGCAGCGCCCATTCCGTTGTTGTCGCCTGTGCTCAGCTTTGCCAATGTACCATGTCTTAAGGGCATTCTTGCCTGCGATGTTGTTTTTTTTTAGATTAGCGTCAGTCTAAATATTATGGCATGTACGCAGCATACAGGGACGAACACCTTCAACATATTATCTGTGATGACACTAATTGGTAAAGTCCACCTGAGAACGTAACTGTTAAAATAAAGTTTTCCGATTTACATAAGAAAGAAATGAACCTAACATAGTCATTCTAACAGATGGAAGACTTAAAAAGCAATCAAGGTATTTTTCCAATGTATAATTTCAGTGACATTACAGTGTAACCTTTCGCTATACATTCTGTATCTTACCACTGTGTACTCCACAGCCACCTGATGAAGGAGCCGCTCTCCAAACGCTATTGCTTCTATTAAACCTGTTGGACTATGACATGGTGTGGTGCGATTTTTAACTTCGTTTTAGAATGCGGATCTCACAATTAAAATAGAGACGAAGAAGCATTTATTCTCTCAGACAGTTCTGGATCAGTGGACTTTCTTGTAGCAGAAAGCTGTTGAGGAAGTGTCATTAGGTGTAATGAGGCTGAGATCCGCAGATGTTCAAACAGCAAAGACATCAAGCGTTATGGAGAAAGGAAAGAAAGTGCAGTTCAAGGTTATCAGATCAGATATGAAATCATTCAATAGCGGAGTAGACTTGATGGTCTGAATGGTGTCTATCTGTTCCTAAACTTGTTGGCCTCAATATGATGCTGCAAAACCGACCTCAGTAAAATGTGCCAAATTGAAAAAAGCGTGATCCCCGGGGCACTGAACCGATGTGAAATGTACAAAGAACAACACACAAAGGGCAGACGATATTGGGTAACTGATCTGCAGTGAACAGTATACCAAGGTAAACAGGAAAACCGATATTCATTATCTACATTGAACCTGGCTCCACGAGGCATGTAGTTAACTCTCACAAACCACTATTCTCCTTCCGTTTTCCTGACGCCCCCTCCGTTCTTGTTTTAAACAAATTGATCGTCAGGCAATTGAAGATGACATTGCTGATGTGGAACTGTAGCATATAGAACATAGAACATTACAGCGCAGTACAGTCCCTTCGGCCCTCAATGTTGCGCCACCCTGTCATACTAATCTGAAGCCCATCCCATCTACACTGTTCTATGTACGTCCAAATGCCTCTCCATTGACGACTTAAATGCACTTAAACTTGGTGAATCTACCACCCTTACAGGCAAAGCATTCCACGCCCTAACTACTCTCTGAGTAAAGAAGCTACCTCTGACATCTGTCTTATACCTATCTCCCCTCACTTTAAAGTTGTGACCCTCGTGTTTGCCGTCCCCATACTTGGAAAAAGACTCTCCCTGTCCACCCTATCTAAACCTCTGATTATCTTGTATGTCTCCATTAAGTCACCTCTCAGTCTTCTCTCCAACGAGTTCAGCCTCAAGGCCCTCAGTCTTTCCTCGTAATTCATTCCTTCCATACCAGGCAACATGCTAGAAAATCCCCTCTGCACCCTTTCCAAAGCGTCAAAATCCTTCTTATAATGCGGTGACCAGAACTGTTCACAATACTCCAAATGTGGCCGTACAGCTGCAGCATAACCTTCTGATTCCAGAACTCAATTCCTCTATTAATAAAGGCCAAAACACTGTTTTCGTACTTAACAACCCTGTCAAGCTGGGTGGCAACTTTCAGGGATCTGTGTATATGGATACCGAGATCTCTCTGCTCATCTGCACTCCCAAGAATCTTACCATTAGCCCAGTACTTTGCATTCTGATTACCCCGGCCAAAGTGAATCACCTCACACTTGTCCACATTAAACTCCATTTGCCACCTCTCAGCCCAGAACTGCAGCTTATCTCTGTCTCTCTGCAACCTCCTACATCCTTCGTCACTATCCACAACTCCACCGACCGTAGTGTTGTCCGCAAATTTACTAACCCACCCTTCTAAGCCCTCATACAAGTGATTTATAAAAATGACGAATAGCAGTGCACCCAACATCGACCCTTGCGGAATGCTGCTAGTAACTGGACACCAAGATGAACATATTGCATCAACTACAACACTGTTTTTTTTCAGCGAGCCAATTACTGATTCAAACTGCTGTGTCTCCCACAATCCCATTCCTCTGCATTTTATATATAGCCTACTGGGGGACCATTATTGAGCACCTTGCTGAAATCCCTATACAGCACATCAACCGGATTACTCTCATCACCTGTTTGGTCACTTTGTCAAAAACCTCATAAGATTCGTGAGGCACGACCTACCCTTTACAAAACCGTGCTGACTGTCCCTGATCAGATTATTCTTTTCTAGATGATTATAAATCCTATCCCTTTAAACCTTTTCCAACGCTTTACCAACAACTGAAGTGAGACTCACTGGTCTGTAATTACCAGGGTTATCTCTACTACCCTTCTTGAACAAGGGAACCACATTTGCTATCCTCCAGTCCTCAGGCACTATTCCTGGAGACAATGATGATTTTTAGATCAATGGCACAGGCTCAGCGATCTCTTCCTTTGCTTCCCAGAGGATCCTAGGATAGATCCCATCCGGCCCAGAGGACTTGTCTATTTTCACACTCTGCAATATTTCTGATACTTTCTTCCTTGTGTACCTCAATCTCTTCGAGTCTCGATGCAAGTACCTCTGTAGCTTCCTCGCCAACATTTTCATTTTCTATAGTGCACACTGTCAAAAAATATTTATTTAGTGTTTCCCATGTCTCCGCTGACTCCACACACAACTTCCCACTATTATTCTTGATTGGCTCTAATTTAACTCTCGTCATTCTTTTATTCCTGACATACCTATGGAAAGTCTTGGGGTTAACCCTGATTCGATCCGCCAACAACTTCTAATGTCTCCTCCTGGCTCTTCTGAGCTCTCTTATTAGGTCATGCAGGGAAACTATTCTGTCTGCTGCACATCATTCTGCTTCAAAATATTAGGCAGTATTTCATATTGATTACTGCAAACGTTAACCTTTAACAAGACATGACAGTGAAATCACTGAATCCTCATCACTATACTAGCAGGGAAGATTTCTGTTAACATCACCCTGGACATCATGGGATTCGCCATTCTATTCTCCCATCCTTCTGTGCGTGATCCCCTCAGCCCTATTCCGGTCTTGTTGGTTGGTTTACAATACTGAGGCTATCCAATCATCTTTGCATTTCAGTTTCTAAAGAATGAGACCTTGTCTCTGAGCTGGCACTGTGCTTGCTCAGTGGTGATAACACTGTCCTTGTAAACTAGAAAAGGGCTTGAAATAGGCCATTCCTGTTTTTCATTCCAAGAACTTGAGACAAACCGTTTGGCAGGACAGGTAATAGCGGGCGTGAGCAGTGATCAAGTTTGGCAGCAAGAAAGAGGGAAGGCAGTATAAACTACAGAGCAATGGGGAAACAATAGGCCATAAGACCAGAAGCCCACAAGACATAGGAGTGGAAGTAAGACATTCGGCCCATCGATTCCACTCTGCCATTCAATCATGGCTGATGGGCATTTCAAATCCACTTACTACCATTCTCCCCGTCACCCTAAATTCCTCGAGACAACAAGAATCTATAAATATTTGGCTTGAAGACATTTAGCGTCCTGGCCTCCACTGCACTCTGCGGCAATGAATTCCACAGGCCCACCACTCTCTGGCTGAAGAAATGTCTCCGCATTTCTGTTCTGAATTTACCCCCTCGAATTTTAAGGCTGTGTCCACGGGTCCTAGTCTCCTCGCCTAAGGGAAACAATTTCAAGCGTCCACCCTTTCCAACCCTGCATTATCTTGTACGTCTCGATTAAGTCTCCCCTTAATCTTCTAAACTCCAATAAATACAATCCCAGGATCCTCAGCCATTCCTCATTTTAGACCAACCATTCCAGGGATCATCCGTGTGAATCTCCGCTGGACACGTTCCAGTGCCATTATGTCCTTCCTGAGGTGTGGGGATCAAAACTGGACACAGTACTCCAAATGAGGCCTAACCAGAGCTTTATAAAGTCTCAGTAGCACAACGGTGCTTTTATATTCCAACCCTCTTGAGATAAGTGACAACATTGCATTCGCTTTCTTAATCACGGACTCAACCTGCATGTTGACCTTTAGTGAATCCTCGACTTGCGCTCCCGGATCCCTTTGTACTTTGGCTTTACGAATTTTCTCACCGTTTAGAAAGTAATCTATGTTTTTATTCTTTTTGCCAAAGTGCAAGACCTCGCATTTGTTCACGTGGAATTCCATCAGCCATTTCCTGGACCACTCTCCCAAACTGCCTAGATCATTCTGTAGCCTCCCCACTTCTCCTCAGTAAAACCTGCCTGTCCACCTAACTTCGATTCGTTGTAAACTTCGCTAGAATGCCCCCAGTCCCTTCATCCAGATCATTAATATATCATGCGAACAGCTGTGGCCCCAACACTGAACCCTGCGGGACACTGCTCATCACCAGCTGCCATTCCAAAAAAGAACCTTTTATCCCAACTCTCTGCCTTCTGTCAGACAGCCAATCCTCAATCTATCCCAGTAGCTCACCTCAACACCATGAGTCCTCACCTTGCTCAGCAGGTTCCCGTTTGGCACCTTATCAAAGGCCTTTTGGAAGTCTAGATAGACCACATCCACTGGTTTTCCCGGATCTAACCCAATTGTCACCTCTTCAAAGAATTCCAACAGGTTTGTCAGGCATGACGTCCCCTTACTAAACCAATGTTGACTTATTCTAATCAGACTCTGCTCTAAGAATTTAGAAACCTCATCCTTAATGATGTATTCTAGAATTTTACCAACAACCAAGGTTAGGCTAATTGGCCTATAATTTTCCATCTTTTGTCTTGATCCTTTCTTGAACAAGGGGGTGACAACAGCGATCTTCCAATCATCCGGGACTTTCCCTGACTCCAGTGACTCTTGAAAGATCTCAACCAATGCCTCCGCTATTTCCTCAGCCACCACTCTCAGAACTCGCGGATGTATCCCATTGGGGCCAGGAGATTTATCAATTTTAAGACTTTTTAGCTTTTCTAGCACTCTCTCTTTTGTAATGGCAACCATACTCAACTCAGCCCCGTGACTCCCTTGAATTGTTGGGATATTACTCATGTCTTTCACTGTGAAAACTGAGGCAAAGTATTTGTTATGTTCTCCTGCTATTTCCTTTTCTCCCATCACTCGGCTTCCAGCATCAGTTTGAAGTGACCCAATGTCTACTTGTGCCTGTCGTTTGTTTCTTATGTATTGAAAGAAACTGTTACTATCATTTCTAATATTACTGGCTAGCCTACCTTCATATTTGATCCTCTCCTCCCTTACTTCTCTCTTTGTTATCCTGATTGTTTTTGTAGCCTTCCCAATCTTTTGATTTCCCAGTGCTCTTGGCCTCTTTATAGGATCTCCTTTTCTTTAGTACATTTCCTGACTTCCTTTGTCAGCCATGGCTGTCTAATCCCTCCCCGGATAATCTTTCTTTTCTTGGGGATGAACGTCTGTAGAGTGTCCTCAATTATACCCACAAACTCATGTCATTTTTGCTTTACTGTCTTCCCCGCTAGCCTCTGCTTCCAGTCTATTTTTGTCAGTTCCTCTCTCATGCCCTCATAATTGCCTTTATTTAACTGTAACACCATTACATCCCATTTTGCCTTCTCTCTTTCAAACTCCAGACTGAACTCTACCATATTATGATCGCTGCTTCCTAAGGGTTCCCTTACTTTAAGATCTGTTATAAAGTCTGGTTCATTGCAAAGCACTTGGTCCAGAATAGCCTGTTCCCTTGTGGGCTCCATGACAAGTGTTCCAAAAAGCCATCCTGTAAGCATTCCATGAATTCCCTTTTTTTGGATCCACTGGCAAATTATTTACTCAGTCCACCTGCATATTGAAGTCTTCCATGATCACCGTGACCTTGCCTTTCTGACATGCCTTGTCTATTTCCCTGTACATCTTGCGTCCCTGGTCCTGACCACTGTTCGGAGGTCTGTACACAACTCCAATTCTGTCTTTTTGTCTTTGTGTTCCTCAATTCCACCCACACAGACTCCACATCATCTGACGCTATGTCATTCAGTGCCATAGATTTAATTTTGTTCTTAATTAACAAGGAAACCCCACCCCTCTGCCGACCTCCCTCTCTTTTCGATAAGTTGAAAATCCTTGGAGGTTTAACTGCCAGTCCTGACCCCCCTGTAACCAAGACTCTCTGATGGCTACCACATCATAATCATTCACTATGATCTGTGCCATTAGTTCATCTGCTTTGTTATGAATGCTACGAGCATTCAGGTAAAGTGCCTTAATGCTAACTTTCTTATCATTAGAGATATTGGAAGTCATATGATGTCCTAATTTATCCTTGCTTTTTTCTGCATTCCCCGTCTGCCTCAATTTTAAATCCACCTGGACACATGCTATCCTGCTGCTGATCTTTGCATTTAACGCCATACTCCCTGTTGCTTTCATTTTCACTTCCCCCCAACTCAGATGTTTAAAGTCCTACTGACCACACTATTTATCCTCTTCGCTAGAACATTGGTACCTGATCGGTTCAGGTGGAGACCGTCCCAACGGTACAGATCCCCCCCTGTTCCAAAACTGATCCCAATGCCCCATGAAGTGGAATCCCTATTTCCCACTCCAATCCCTTAGCCACGTGTTTACTTGCCTAATTTTCTTGTCCCAATGCCAATTGGCATGTGGCTCGGGCAATAATCCGGAGATTATGAACTTTGAGGACCTGTGCTTCAATTTCCTGCCCAGTGCTTCGTAATCCCCAAACAGTTCCTCCACCCTAGTCTTGACTATGTTGTTAGTACCAACGTGGACCACAACAACTGGATCCTCCCCCTCCCGCTCCAATATCCTTTTAAGCCGATTGGTGATGTCCTGCACCCTGGCACCGGGCAGGCAACACACCTTGCGAGACTCCCGATCCGGCTTGCACAGGATACTATCTGTTCCCCCTAATTATAGAATCCCCTACAACAACTACTTGTCTATTAACTCCCCCCACTTGAATGGCCTTCTACACCATGGTGCCTTAGTCAGTTGGTTCATCCTGTCCAGAGCCCCTTTCCTCATACGAACAGGGAGCAAGAATCTCTTACCTGTTGGTAAAGGCCAAGGGCTGAGGCTCCTCCACTCCTGAAATCAGGTTCCCCCTACCTGCCCCACTTACAGTCACACTCTGATGAGCCTGATCACGAGCTGAATGTGAATTACTTAATCTCCCAGGTGTGACTGCCTCCTGAAACAAAGCGTCCAGGTAACTCTCCCCCTTCCGGATGTGCCACAGTGTTGGAAACTCAGATTCCAGATCAGCAACTCTGATCCGGAGTTCTTCCAGCAACCAACACTTGCTGCAAATGTGGTCACTGCCATTCACAATGGGATCAGCCAGCTCCCACATCATACAGCTACAGCACATCACCTGCCCAGACATCTCTGCTTAGTTAATTAATTACTTATTTACTTTGTACAAGTTTGAGATAGAATACTTTCTGATATTTCTCTGCTCTAGTCTTTCCCTAATAAAGAATTAATATATATATAACAAACAAAGTAAATTTTTAACCAGTCACTAGTAAAGAAATAGAAAATCCTTACCTTAAAAAAGAACAGTGTAGTTAAGGAGGTTAGAAAGGAGGGTGGGTGGGGGATATACCGGTGTAGAATCTCAGGTTTAGCCGCCTTCCTGA
The DNA here is from genome assembly GCF_047496795.1 of Chiloscyllium punctatum. Classification (NCBI taxonomy): domain Eukaryota; kingdom Metazoa; phylum Chordata; class Chondrichthyes; order Orectolobiformes; family Hemiscylliidae; genus Chiloscyllium; species Chiloscyllium punctatum. The sequence continues at coordinate 19,629,524 of NC_092756.1, forward strand.
TTTATATACTCACTGCTTTCCTTTCCGGCCGCCCCTCTGGTAGCTGTCACTTCCTCTGCTGCTCCCGCTCCTTCTGTGAAGTAAGTAATTTTAAAACAAACTGTCTTACCTTAGCTGTAGTCTTCCGGGTTCGTTTTTACTCAGCCGCTGCTTCCACTCAAATGGGCAAGGAACACTGGGACGGGAGGGGCTGAATACTTCCTTTCTTTGCTGTAACCAGACATTGGTGTTGAACTCTGAAATGGGACAACATCAGACAAGTCGGTGAAATCTTACTTTCTGCTTGTTTTCTCCCGAGGCCTGTGTCACACTTGGGGAAATGTGTCTGCGTGCTTCGGTCTATGGGTAAAAATGGGCTTCAGTTCCCATCTCAAATTTTAATCCCATTTATTGTGTTTTACGAGATTAAAACGTTCCAGAGAAATTAGCATTCAGGTGAAACGTCAGAGTTTACAAGGTTACAGACCAAGTGCTGGGAAGTGAGATGAAGGGACCCATTTCTGTGCTGTAAACACTCGATAATTCAATCATTTTTGAGGGGAAACATATCTGCAGTGACATAATTCCAAAAACGGTGTTATGAAGAAACGGTGCAAATGCTTCTGCCCTCATCCCTGGCGGTCTAGTGGTTAGTATTCAGCGCTTTATCTGAGTGGCCTGGGTTTCATTACCGTTCAGGAAATCAGGACTTCTTGATCCTGATGCAGAGAGCGCAGCTTTACCAGGAATCTGTTTCATGCCTTTGATCAGTCAATACCCCAGCTCTTCAAAGAAGGGAAAAGTGCCTTCCCTCTCTCTGCACAGTCGGACAGTTAATCCTTCATTCTCCTCTGATTCCACTTCCCAAAGAGTTTCAAAATATTGTCAAAACTGAGTCTCAGCTATTTCTTTTCTGTGCTTTTTATCCATAGAAGCTGCAGCGATTGATTGCGTTGGTTTTGAAAACGAAACGTACCTATGAGCAATGTATTGGGCTCTTCCAGGATTGCCTTCTCTGACAACGGTGGACATGACTGATGTTGTCTATGATATGGAAGTGCCAGTGTTTGAGTTGAGTAGACAAAGTTAAAAATTACACAATATTAGGGCAGAGCCCAGTAGGTTTATTTGGAAGCACTAGCTTTTGGAGAGTCGCTCCTTCATCAGGTGGGTGTTTTTCTGCAGAAACTTGTTGTGTACGTCAATATGCGCGATCTTTTGGAAGATCATCTGGACTTTAACCGACCGTTCGTGGTGTCGACGGTCCCCATGACTAAGAGGTGTTGGTGTTGGACTGGGGTGGATACATTTAATAATCACACAAAGAAATTTTAGATTCCAAGAGGTGACAAACACATGATGAAGAAACAGTGCATGGAACACTGGTGCTTCCAAATATGTCTGTTCAATACAATCTGGTGCTGTGTGATTTTTACTCTGATAGCTCTTGGCAATGTTTAACTGATCGAAGACAGTGAAAGAATTTTCGTTCGTGGAGATGAAAATTTCAAATATTACCCACCTCAGCATAACAAAAATGAGTAGGTTGGATGTGTGATGAATCGCCATAATGCGCTTGCGCAAAGTAAAAGTTGAACTTACAACCGCCTAATGCATTGCCAGCTATACGAATGGTTGTGCCACTGGCCAGATGCACAGCTGAGGTTTTACACGCTGCAGAGCTGTTGTGTTAACAAGGACATGAGCAATAGCAGTAACAGTCACAAAGCGAACAAAGAACAAAGATAATCAACATCATTGATTCACTTCAAATTGTCCTCAGAAAAACGACCATTCACAATCTGATCAGCCAATCAATGAGGTCACTGCTGATCTTGGAAATTGCAACTGACTTTGCTACGTTTTCACCAAAATTTGAAGTAAACTCCAGCCGAATCATAACATCGCATATTCCCGTTAATTTTCAGCTTTAGATTACGTTAATGACCTGTCCGTATTTGCTGGAAATGAGTGAAAATGTCCTTCCGGTGATGTAATCCAGTGCAGAGACTGCCAGAAATGAAAGGACAAAGACATGAAACATCACTCCCATTTCTCTCTGTACCAATGCGTTTTCCTGAGTTGAATATTTTCAGGACTTGTCTTTACTATCTAAAGAATTAATTATTTTCCCGGGAAAGATTCTTCGTAAATCAATTAACATCTGAGGTGTGGAAACATATTTTACTTTAGATTAAAATAGTTGAATATCCTTTCCCCCAGGCTAACGTCCCAATCCTCCCTCCTCTTCCATGTAAATGCAAGCTGATCCAGGTGATGTTGGAGCTCCCAACCTGACGTTCCAATGCTCCTTGCTGCTCCATGTCAATAGAAGCGGTTCTACTTGAAGTTGGAGCGCCCAGTCTGATGTCATAATGCTCCCTGCTCCATGTCAGTCGAAGTGGAGCAGTTCAGGTTAGACCTACCACTCTTATGTCCCAATGCGCCCAGCTGCTAAATGTCATTAAACGCTGAACCTTGTGAGGTTGGAGCTCCCAGTCTGATGTCCCAATGTTCCCTCCTCCATGTCAATAGAAGTGCTCCAGTTGAGGTTGGATCTATCACTCTGATGTCCCAATGCTACCTCCTGCTACATGTCATTAAAAGCTGCTCCAGGTGAGAGTGGAGCTCCCAGAATGATCTCCCAAAGCTCCCTGCTCCAGGCCAACTGAAGCTGCTCCAAATAAGGTTAAATCTTGCATTCGGATGTGCCAATGCTCCCTGCTGCTCCATGTCAATGGAAGCTGCTCCAGGTGTGGTTGGAACTCCTAGAATGATGCTACAATGCTCCCTGGTCCACGTCAAAAGACGCTGCTCCAGATGAAGTGGGAGTTCCCATCCCTGGCAGCTCACATACGTCCATACCATCATAGAAATACTGCCCACTAAACATTTCCACCACTGGAGCCATTGGTGGAATATCCACATCATGAGAAGCTAATATTATTTTTAGTCACCACCGAATCATTATTTCCAAAAGTCATTCTTTCTTAAACCTTATTTAGAATGTGCATACTGCAGTCAATCCGAAGTAAGATAATGGTGCTAATTGATCTATGCTTAATAAACATTACATCCTATTTTTCATGTTGAGTAACTGCGAGTTAGCAAGGACAATGTTTATATTGAAATCACACTTTTATTCCAGGTGAGAGATTGTGGTTTGCATTTTTTAAAATGAACTTGTTCACTGTGTAAAATGATCAAATAAATCTCAATTTCAAAACAAAATTGGTAACGTTGTCATCTATCTTGAAATGTGATGTCTTCTTCTTTCAACCAGACGGGTATTATAACGAAAAGTCTATTTATGATATGCGTATAAAGACACTTTAAATCGCAAGGTTTGTGAAGGTTTGTAGCTCAGGTTGAAGTTTAAGGTGTAGGTTTGCTCGCTGAGCTGTAGGTTTGATATCCAGACGTTTCATTACCTGGCTAGGTAACATCATCAGTGGCGATCTCCAAGTGAAGCGAAGCTGTTGTCTCTTGCTTTCTATTTATACCTTTCTCCTGGATGGGGTTCCTGGGTTTGTGGTGATGTCATTTCCGGTTTGTTTTCTGCGGGGTTGATAGATGTGTTTGTTTATGGCATTGTTGTTGGAGTGCCAGGCCTCGGGAATTCTCGAGCATGTCTTTGTTTAGACTGTCCCAGTATCAACGCGTTGTCCAAGTCGAACTGGACTACCAAAAATCCATAAACCAGGAGCCCCCTCAGACCCATAGTCTCATTACCCGGAACACCAACTTACAGACTGGACAAAGAACTACACGCAAGACTGAAATACCTCATAGAAGAGTCACAGCACTCCATCCACTCCACCCAGGAATTCCTAAAAATCATCAAAAACACCAAAGTAGAGGAAGGGGAAGCAATGGTCTCATTCGACATAATAGCACTGTTCACCTTCATCAACATCGACCTGGCAAAGGAAACACACTTTTACAAGAGACCATCACACACACCAACCACCATCAATCACATTACCAACGAAAACAGCATGAAGCTTGTGGACCTGTGCCTCACCACCTACTTCACTTTCAACAACATAGTCGACAAACAAACCCCCAATGGCCCATCCATGGGATCTCCGCTATCAGGATTCATAGCAGAAGCGGTAATGCAAAGACTAGAACAAACAGCCCTTGCAACAATCAAACCAAAATCTGGGTCCGCTACGCAGATGACACCTTTGTCATCACAAAACGAAACAAGATAGTAAAGACATTTAACATCATCAACAACACTCTCACAGGCATAAAGTTCACCAAGGAGGAAGAAACCGGCAACAAACTCGCATTCCTGAAAGTCACAGTAGAAAGAAAGGACAACAGAGAACTACAAACCATTGCATACAGAAAAGCGACAAACACTGACCAAATACTTAACTACACCAGTAACCATCCCATCATACACAAACGAAGCTGCGTCAGAACAGTATTCCAACGAGCCACCACACACTGCAGCACAGACGAACTTCGGAAAACAGAGGAAAACCACCTTTACAATGTATTCGAGAAGAACAGATACCTAAAAAAATACAGTCCACACATTCCTCAAGAACAAACCACGACAAGCAGACCAAACACAGCCAGAAACCATAAGCACCTTACCATACATCAAAGAAGTTTCAGACATGACAGCCAGACTACTAAGACCCCTCGGAATCCTAGTAGCACACAAACCCACCAACACTCTCAAACAAAAACTAACAAACTTAAAAGAACCAGAACAATCCACAGACAACACCAACGTCATCTACAAAATTCCATGCTAGCCAAAAAAAGACACGACCTTCTCTCCCTCGTAGCCCTACACACGGATTAAAAGTACCACCATTTCGACTGGGACAACACATCTATGCTGGGACAGGTTAATCAAAGACACGCCCGAGAATTCATAGAGGCCTGGCACTCCAACCACAACGCCATAAACAAACACATAGATCTCGATGCCATCTATCAACCCCTCAGAAAACGAACAGGAAATGACATCACCACAAACCCCAGGAACCCCATCGAGGAGAAAGATATAAATAGAAAGCAGGAGACAACAGATTCGCTTCACTTGGAGGTTGCCACTGATGATGATGTCACCTAGCCAAGTAATGAAATGTCTGGATATCAAAGCTACAACTGAGCAAGCAAACCTACACCCTACATTTTAAATTATTTTTCATGTTTCTATTGCATGAATCTGCAATTCTTGATCCACAGTTTAGTTTCACTCCCTAAAGGTAACATGCTGATTTCTCCAGTTGTTCATAGTTCAATGTGATGCATCCAGTGTGTGCATAACGAGAGGGAGCTTGCTTCCCACATCTTGTGTTTATCTGTGCCTTATGTCCAGCATTCATCAATGGCGAGAGCAAGGGGCGAGGGCGAGACCAATGTGTAATTCTTTCCGTGCCCATGCACGGCACCCACATTGGCAATTCTCCACTGTGCATTTACAGCCAGTTCTCAGTGCCCCTACACCCACGCCCTGCCCCTCTCCATTATTTTTTGTTGTCTCGCTGTGCTCTTCTCACCAGGATGAATAACTTCTACTCAACCTCCTCCAGATTTCATCTGACAAAAGATTCATTAAGAATCCCTTTGCATAAACATGCACTTCGCAGCTCTCGTTATTTGATTTTCCTGGATGTCTTTCACACGAAAAAACGTTCACAGCAACTTGATTTGCAAAAGGAAACCGCGCTCCCTTTCATTATCCAATGCAACCTACATTTCAATACAGTTTAGTCAACAGGCTCAGACCATTCTTTGAAATTTTGTAATAGTGTAAATGCGTATAAACTGACCATTAGCGTTCCAGTTTCAATATGACAGCTGTGATCATCTGAAAAGAGCACCACGAAAATGGCGTTGCTGACAGCGACGAGAGCGGGATTCGAACCCACGCGTGCAGAGCACAATGGATTAGCAGTCCATCGCCTTAACCTCTCGGCCACCTCGTCACAGAGGCAGTGATGGCTATGACCTTATGAATAATTGAATTGGGTAAATTATGCAGAGCAGCAGATATTTCTCCCTGGTGTTGGTAAAATGATAAATAACACAGTACGGTTCCAAGACTATGGTCTGACCCCTGGGTTGTGGGGCAAATGCACTCCCACTGTCACACTATGCACACAGTGATCTGAACAAAAATGAGGAAATGAATATGTAACAAGGTCTGTTGAATTCTGTGAAGATTTGAAGCTTTCGGAATGAAGAACCCGAGACAGCAGGAGGTGTTCTTTCAATAAAGAGTTGGATAGAGCTCTTAAGGATAGTGGAATCAAGGGTTATGGGGATAAGGCAGGAACAGGATACAGATTGAGGATGTTCAGCCATGATCATAATCAATGGTGGTGCTGGCTCGAAGGACAGAATGGCCGACACCTGCACCTGTTACCTATTGTCTATTAAATTGCCTGTGAGGAATTGTTTTCCAGACTGGAGGAGAGTGCACAGTGCTCAATGTCACTATTCGTAACTTCCGCTCAGACGTTTTTGACACGCACTTGTGTACAGAACAGACAATTTCAAAATCCAAAATAAGGCTAAACTGACAATTGAACTCAACAGTGCAAAAACCTTGATCTGCATCATGTTCCTGGGCCGTGCGACACCAAGTCACTGTATGATCACAGCAATACAGTGAGCAAGTGTCAGAAGGAATATGAGTGCAGTGCCAGTGCGCATGCAGGGAGAAGCAGGTGACACAAGGGGAAGTGGATTTTCCACAACAGGAACACTTCCCAAACAGCGGACTGCGGTGGAAGAATTCAGAGGGGGTTTATATTTTGGAATTTGATGCCAGAGACACAATGGAGATCTGCCATTGAGCCTATTCAAGATGAAGATTTTAAGATTGCTACAGTTGTAAAACAAAATAAAAAGCTCATGGGTGAGTGAAGGCAAAAGATGTAATTGTACATTTCATCAATCTACCCATCTTTTCAATAAGTACCTCACCACTTTCCTCACTCGGGGACAGAACCACTGGTGAAGATGATCATATAATCCCCGTTACTAGCCATGGAATCAGAGAAAGTCGGTTTCCCAAACGTTCAGGTAAAACCAGGAATGTGGAGGTAAGCATTAATGTGTTGCTCCTGTGCTGAAGGTGACCAGTGCACGGTATCTCTGTTCCAGTACAGTGGGCTGTGCAGTGCCGAAGGTTTACTTTTGAGACTCACATGGAGCAGCTTCAATTTGTCGTCGTGTTGAGGGATACGGACAGAAGGTGATATTGAGCAAAGCCAAGTTTATGGGAAAATTCTCGTGTTTTTGGATTGAGAAACAACCTTTTCTGGATAATGACTCCTTGATCAACAAATATACTGCAAGTGTCTAAAACGTGAAGAGACATGTGTGTAGAGAGAGCCGAAGGTGATTTTTCAGCAGATGAATAACGTTTCCCATGTGCACTGCGTTAAATTCCGGGAAAATAGATATTGAACTGGTTTCATATTACAGAGTTTGTTGCAAATTCACAAACGTTATTGCAATAATAAAAAAAGAAATCACATAGGACCGTTTGAATATTGTATTGAACTGAATTTTGGTCTGAGCATATTTTGTCTGAAATGGTGTGCTGCAGAGAATTACAGAGGGTTAACAATACAAAAGGACAGAGTCTTCTTGGTGGATTTCTTGGGTGGAGTTAAGAATGTACGAAATATACATAGCATCATGTGAATGTGGTCAAGTCTTTAAAGTAAGTGTTGTCTCTCCAAGTGACGATTCAATTCCTACTCATTTGGATATCACTTCCGTCTGCAGTTATTTTACGACATCAGCTCCATTTACAGAGTTTCACCTTGAATAATACGCCACATCTTACCAATCCATGAACTTTTTATACTCAGTCTTATTCAGTTGTACGTGTTCATGAAATATCTTTGTTTCTGAAGTCAAAAAATTCTAAATTGTCACGCAACCACACTGACTTTCACTCAATGGTAAATTCTCTCCTTGAACGTTTGTTCGTGTATCTTTTAAAACACTGTGAAATCAGCTTCTACGTTTTATTTCTGGAAAGTCGTTCACGATTTAAATAACTCTATTGCGTGGAAGAAACTCTCATCCAAACTTTCCTTAATCATTCACTAATGGTTTTCACTAGAAAGAGGGACTTGCCCCGATTTACTCATTCAATCCTCGCGTTATGTGAAAATCTCATTTGTTTACATCAAAAATGCGTGTTTCTGCTCCAGCATTTCCAAATCTCGTGAATAAATTCCTTCATTCTTTCTATCATCCCGTTTGTATCCTTTCTGATATTTTTATGTCTCAGTAAACAACGTCACTTGGCTTTCTAATATCTTGCTATACAGGAAACAGCGTCTGTGCTCTTTCTAACTCCTTCACATGTTTTTGGTGAAGAATGAGGACAAGGATTATACACAATGTTCCCACAGAGAGTGACCAAAAGATTTTACAGTTACGCTATGAACTCTTTGCTTTTTAAATATGACGCCTCTATTTATAAACTCCAATAAGGTAAATTACAATCTAATCAGTTCATGAACATCGTCTCCATGGAGACGAGAATTTTCTATGTCTTCCTTTCTTCTTCCACGGAATGTCTGAAAGGTTTGTAAGGCCAACATCTCTAAATCCCCATGTCCTGATCAGTCTCAGCTATTTCTAAAGGCGACTGAAGTTCAAATACTTCATAGGGTGTCTCCCACCATTCCAGTGCAGACTGGTTCTGGACAGTAAATGCTATCAATGAAGGCCACCGTGAATCTGAAATCAACAGTTTTCACATCGTAATTCTCGTAGCTATTGTGTATCGAATGTTCGTGTTCTTGTTCAATTTGTTCATCATTTCATGGGTCCCTGTGTTGAATTCTACTGAATGATTAATTAGTGAATGGAGACATTCCCTTCACCACTCAGTCGAAACTCCATGGAACATTGAAAGAATTTACTCATACGCTTCCAGAGGACAGTCCTGCCATTACTGGGATGAATCAGTGAAAATTGCCCACGTATCCTCAAAGGCAAGGATTTCATTTTCCATTTTAGCAGAGCATTGCAGCACTGAATCCCATGTGTGCGTTCATTAAAACCAAAACAGTTGCAGCAAGAGTTTAAAACTAAGATTTTGCAATCTGCTTGCATTGTTTGTCCCAAAAATTACATTCCATATTATGGTATGTTTGTGGATGAAAGCACTTTCTGAATCTTGAGCAATTATATTTCAGTTTTGTCAAAACATTATCAGTCGCTGTTCTCTCTTTCCCTTTCAGTTTCCCGTTTTATATCACGTATTTATCAGTTTATCTTAAGTTTTCAATAATTTCAATCACTCTTCCTCCTGATTACCAATCCGAGAGAATGCCACAATTTTGTCAATGTATATGCAGTGCAGCTGTAGGGCGCGGTGACCAAGTGGAAAGGCATTGGTCACGTGAAATAAAAGGAGCCGGCTGGTGGGGAATCTGGCTATTCCATCACAGTCATATTTAAAACATTTAACGTAATCTTTAGCCAAATCATATTGGCAGAAAATAAGAAAACAAAAATGATAAAATTGCTGATGTTGAAAATCAAACAAAAACAGACGTTGCTGGTATATTTCAGGACGTCTGGCAGCATCTGTGGAGAGACGGACCCAATGGATGTGAAACGTTAACAGTGATTCATCTGCACAGATGCTGCCAGCACACCTGTGATTTTTCAGCAATTTCTGTTTTTGTTTCAGATTGGCAGATTTTGTCGCAGTCCATGAGAACAGAGCTCATTAGAATCAAACAGACAGCATGGATCTGGTAGTGTGAAATGAGAAAGTAATAATGAATGAGTGGAGAGTGTTGTACTGGAAAAGCACAGCAGGTCAGGCAACATTCGTGGAGCAGGAGAATGGACGATTTAGGCATAAGCCATTCATCAGGAATTAGGCTTGTGAGTCGGGGAGAGGAACAAAGCTGAAGCCAGGTGCCAACTCGCAGGCACCTCCTCCTACAGACCACGATCACAATCTCTCCTCCCCTCAACAAACTATCATCTCCCAGACCATCCACAATCTCATCACCTCTGGGCATCTCCCATCCACAACCTTCAACCTCATTGTCCATGAACCGCGCACTCCCCGATTCTACCTCCTTCCTAAGATTCACAAATCTGACTGCCCCCGTCGACCTCTTGTCTCATCCTGAGCCTGTTCCATCCGAATAATCTCTTCCTACCTTGATACAATCTTCTCTTCCCAGTTCAGGAAATGCCCACTTACATTCGTGATACCCCTATGCACTTCACCTCCTCCAAGAATTTCGTTTCCCTGGCCCCCAACGCGTCATCTTCACCATGGACATCCAGTCCCTGCACAAATCCATCTGCCATGACAGAAGTCTGCAAGCCTTCCATTTCGAAATCTCACACCATCCCAACCAGTACCTTTCCACTGACTTCCTCATCCACGTGGCTTAACTGGTCCTCACAATCAACAACTTCTCTTTCCAATTCTCCCACTTCCTCCATCGAAACCCGCATAGGACCTAGCTATGCCTGCCTGTTTGTCAGATACGCGGAACTGTTCATCATTTCGCAATTACACAGGCACCATCCTCCACCTGTTCCTCCGCTACATTGATGAATGTTTGGGACCACTTGGTGCTCCAACGAGGCGGTTCAATAGCTCACCAACTTTACCAACACCTTCCACACCGACCTCAAATTTATCCGGATCATCTTGGCAACTTCACCCATCTTCCTGGACCTCTCCATCAGCGACTCTGGCGACTGACTAATTACAGTCATATCCTACAAGCCCACCAACTCCCACATGTACCTAGACTACATCTCCTCCAACCCTATCTCGTGTAAGAACGCCATTCCTTATTCCCAATGCCTCCACCTCCAGCACATCTGTTCCCAGGATGACCAATTGCACCTCAGGAAGAGCCAGTTGGTCTCCTTCTTCCACGATCACAAATTGCATTCCCACGTGGTTGACAGCGCCCTCACGTTCATCACCTCAATTTCACACACCACAACCCTTGAAGCCATGCCTCTCAACGCAACAAGGACAGAACCACCTGGTGCTCACCTTACACCCCCATCAAACTGCGCATAAACGCATCATATTCTGCCACTGATGCCACCTCCAAACAGACACCACCACCAGAGATATATTTCGCTGCCCAGCCCTGCCAACATTCTGCAAAGACCATTCCCTTAATGAACCCTTCTTCAGGTCCACACATCCCCCCACCAGCCCACAACCCTCTCCTGGCACCTTTCACTGCCACCAAAGGAAGAGTGAAACTAGCACCCACACCACTCCCCTCACCTCAGCCAAGGCCAGAATGGACCATTCCACATCCATTAGAAATTCACCTGTACAGCTACCAATGTCATCTACTGAATCCGTTGCGCCCAGTGTGGTCTCCTCTACATCAGGGAAACAGGAAACCTTCTTGCAGATCATTTCAGAGAACATCTCTGCGACACCCGCACCCACCAACTTCACCGTCCTGTGGCTGAACACTTCAACTCCCCCTCCTACCCCATCAAAGACATCCAGGTCTTGAACCTCACCACTGCCAAACCGATACCACCCAACGCCTGGAGGAGGAAAACTACACCTACCGGCTTGGGACCCTCACACCACCCGTGATAAATGTGAATTTGAACAGTTACCTCATTTCCCCTCCCCCAAGCCCAAACCTTCAACTCGCCACCGCCCTCTCAGCCCAATCCATCACTGGAATATCTGACCTAATTTCTTCTCCCTCCTATTCATCCATCTATTGCTTTCCAGCTATTTCCCCTCAACCCCACACCATTTACATTTATCTCTCAGCCCGACTCACATGCCTTATTCGAGATTAAGGGCTTAAGCCTGAAACCTGAATTCTCTTGCACCTCGGGTGCTACCAGATCTCCTGTGCTTTTATAGCATCACACTACCAACTCTGATCTCCAGCATCTGCAGTCCTTACTTTATCCTTGGAATTATCAATGACCTTAGAGTGAATATACCCCTCGATTGCAGTGATCACAGTGTGACTGAATTTTCCATTTATTTTGGGTGAGGGCAGGCTGGATCTGAGACGAGCGCTTAACATCTAAACAACGGGAATGGTATCAGATCGCAAAGTTTGGGTGGGCTGAAGTGAAGTGGAAAATTATGTCAGAAGATGGGTCAGTACAACTGCATCACATCACCCAGACGGTAAATGACAAGCAGAGATAGAAAATCAACTTCAGTGTGGGCACAATGACAGGTAAAGTGGAAAGGAGACAATAGAAGACACTCAGGTGCAGTGGAATTAGTTATGTGAAAGGATTCGATATATCAGCTACACCTTTACATATGGACTGCCCTCACATTGGACAAAGGAATTTCCTGCAGTAGAACGGCGATATTTGCCTGTGACATCACAATGCTGAGAGACACTGACATAGTTTCTTCTGTAGCAGCGTGGCCTCGTAAAAGCATGATCGTCCCATCAACCAGAATTCAATACTTCAAAGCTCTCCTCATCGCTGTACAACTTATTTGCTGCTCCTGTAGTCAGATCTTAATCGCTTCACTGTATATCTTCTTCTGCTTCCGGCTTCATGGAAACACTTGAAACGTGAACAATTCCACTTTCCACTTTCACCAATCTTTTGCAACTCCCGAGTTGGCACAGGTACGAGTGACCGCTTGGCCTTCTCGAGCGCTCTCACTCTGGTATGATCTGAATGATAAAGTGGACTGTGTCTGATCTGCAGAATGTCCCCACGCGGGACAGTGCTGTTTATTCCATCCCCAGGGACTGAGGTGTCTCTATTGGCAGAATGTTCAGCCATTTCCCTCCACTTGCAGGCATTATGATGGGATGTAAATGCGAATATGCTCTGAAGCTTCCTCTCACGGGTTCAGCCAGGTGCAAGAGCCCTGCTGGAGCTGATCAACTTTGATTGCGAACTTCCTCCAAATATCATTTATTTGAGAGAAAGAGAAAGGCGCTGAGCTAGTGGGAAAGAGAGAAATGGGCCGTGGACTCTCTTCCCTCAGTAAAATGCAAATAAGTGCATTTTTGTGCTGCCCATTTGATGTTCAGAATCAATCTTCGCAGAACAATCCAGCAGAAAGGCTTTTGATTCACAGGCGTCGGTTTCTTTGCTGCAATCGGACTTCAGTTAACATCTGAGTCCCAACTGTCCCAGATGAAGCGACTATGAATGAAACCCTCACTCACTGAGAACCAACCCCACAGCCAGGTGCTACGGGGCTGCAGGCAGTCCAAAGCGGAAAAGAGGATTAAAAACGAGCCATTATTTCTCCCTCAGCCACTCGGTCACAGAGACAGACAGAGGGACGGCAGAGACGTGTGACGTCATTCACGTGCCGACAGAAGCCGTTCAGCCCATCGAGTCCATGGTAAATCTCTGTCGCTTGCTTCTCTCTGAGGTTATTCATCATCAGTGCTGCTTGTTCTAATATGAATGAACTGTATCTGTGTCGAAATGCTGTCTTCAACATACTGAACCACATGTCATTCACGGCTGTTCATTTCACTGGAGGACCCTGCTGTGTGGCACAGCGTGGGGAAGAACTGCAAGGCTGTTAAAATAATGACTGCAGATGCTGGAAACCACATTCTGGATTAGTGGTGCTGGAAGAGCACAGCAGTTCAGGCAGCATCCGTGTATCTTCGAAATCGACGTTTCGGGCAAAAGCCCTTCATCAGGAATAAAGGCAGTGAGCCTGAAGCGTGGAGAGATAAAGCTAGAGGAGGGTGAGGGTGGGGGGAAAGTAGCATAGAGTACAATGGGTGAGTGGGGGAGGGGATTAAGGTGATAGGTCAAGGAGGAGTGGGTGGAGTGAATCGGTGGAACAGGAGATAGGCAGGTAGGACAAGTCCGGCTAAGTCATGGGGACAGTGCTGAGCTGGAAGTTTAGAACTAGTGTGAGGTGGGGGAAGGGGAAATGAGGAAACTGTTGAAGTCCACATTGATGCCCTGGGGTTGAAGTTTTCCGAGGTGGAAGATGAGTCGTTCTTCCTCCAGGCATCTGGTGGTGAGTGAGCAGCGGTGAAGGAGGCCCAGGACCTCCATGTCCTAGGCAAAGTGCGAGGGGGTGTTGAAATGTTGGGCCACGGGGCGGTGTGGTTGATTGGCGTGGTTGTCCTGGAGATGTTCCTTAAAGCGCTCTGCTAGGACGCGCCCAGTCTCCCCAATGTAGAGGAGACCGCATCGGGAGCAACGGATACAATAAATGATATTAGTGGATGTGCAAGTAAAACTTTGATGGATGTGGAAGGCTCCTTTCGGGCCTTGGATAGAGGTGAGGGAGGAGGTGTGGGCGCAGACTTTCCAGTTCCTGCCGTGGCAGGGGAAAGTGCCAGGATTGGAGGGTGGGTTGTAGGGGGCGTGGACCTGACCAAATAGTCACGAAGGGAACGGTCTTTGCGAAAGGCAGAAAGGGTTGGGGAGGGAAATATATCCCTGGTGATGGGGTCTGTTTAGACGTAGTGGAAATGTCGGTGGATGATTTGGTTTATGAGAAGGTTGGTAGGGTGGAAGGTGAGTACCATGGGCGTTCTGTCCTTGTTACGGTTGGAGGGGTGTGCTCTGAGGGTGGAGGTGCGGGATGTAGACGCAATGCGTTGGATGGCATCTTTAACCACGTTGGAAGGGAAATTGCCGTCTCGAAAGAAGGAGGCCATCTGCTGTGTTTTGTGGTGGAACTGGTCCTCCTGGGAGTAGATCCAGCGAAGGCGGAGGAATTGGGAATACGGGATGGCATTTTTGCAAGAGGTAGGTTGGAAAGAGGTGTGGAAGTGGTAGGGTGGGAAGAGGTGTGCATCAGGTCAAATCTCCATCACATTCGTGACTGTTGTTCTTTTGTTTATTTCTTCTCTACTTGTGCTGAAGTAACACAGTGAGGGATCAATTTCTGTTGTCAGACATACATGTAGGGGCGTAATAAATGCTGAAGTTGTGAGATTCGAGCAGTGTTTATTAACATAGACCATTCACTGTTCGAAGCTCAGGCTCAGGAATTTGACAGAGAGCGAATTTGAGCAAAGGTTGAGCCGGGGCGTTTACCCCATGATGTAACACGAGTTTCTGCGGTTGCTTTGTTGTTCACCTCATTTCTGTGTCTTGCATCATTGAGGATTTTGAAGTTGTCCCCTCTATATAAAAGTCCCGTGCTTATGCAACATTGTACAAAAAATGCAGTCCAATAACAGCCGATGCTAATTCTGTCTACTTATCCAGATATTGACCCCTGGAAACAGCACTGTGCACTCTCCTCGAGTCTGGAAAACAACTTCCTCACATATAATGCTACATTCTCTTTCTCATAGTGCTGTTCATTCCATCGGCTTCTGTTTTTCACAGAATCCGATTCAATAGATCTTGTCACTGTGTCATTTCTTTCCATGTGGTCAGAACTTGTGAACAGAATATCACAGTGGGAGTGCCCTGGGCCCATAACCCAGAAGTCAGACCATACTCAGGGAACCGTATTCTGATCTTGATCATTTCATGTACACCAGGAAGAGATATCTATGCTCTTCAAAATTTAATTTCCTGTTTTAAGAAGAAAGGTAAACAGTTCCTGGTTCCTGCTTTTGTTACCACACGGACCAAGATTGTAAATGCTGGAACCAGTCGAGACTGTCCGCTCTCCCACATCCAACTTATCCCCAGATTGTGTTAAGATGATGGTCTGAATCGCTTCCTTCTCTTCCCTGTCACTCTAGGATGATGTGAGCTGTGAAATCTTTGACGTGAAGTGGAGGCAACGTGGAAAAATGTATACACAGCAGGTGCGTGAGCGACGGGACTCGCTGCAGTAACATCCCATGCTGATTCAGACAGCAGAAGCCTCCCTGTGACTTCGAGAAGCACAGACACTGTTCCCGAATAATGGGGAGAGATTCACTCTTTCCTCGCAGTTCTGCATTTTCTAGCTCTCTCCAGTGGCATTATTTGGACAATGGTTCCAAAAAGAAGATGATTTCTTGTGCATGCACGATCTCCCTTTTCTACACCTTTCCAGAATTCCCATACTTCCCACTCCCGCCAGCCCCCTACCCCGCTCCACACACCCATGTTTGATAGGGAGCTAGAGATCGCGTTCAAGCTGCTCGACACTAATACTGCGTGACAATGGAGGATGAGTTCGTCCAGTTCTCAATGAAGATCGCCCTGTTCCGGGAAAGCAGCTAGCACAGCCTCCTGGGAGAAGCGAGTCAGAATGGAAAGGAGCTGTTATTAAATCTCTGTGCTTCTTTCACTCCGAAACAGCAGAAATAGCCTTAGTTAACCAAAAACTCACCTGATTTCTGGTTACCACGTCTGGCGCCGTTCTGTCTCGTTTGTCTCGGGTGTGACATTGCTTCAGACAGGTGACATATGTGCGAGAGATCTCGCGTTCACATTGGGGATGAGCCTTGGAATTTTGCACACTACTTCATTTTTGACTGTGAAGATATGATTTCGATGAGATCGGTTTCAGATAAAGATTCCAAAGCTTGAAAACATACACAAGCAAGTTCAAGAACCGCTTCTTCTCGCCCATTGCTGCTCTGAGAAATGAATTGTATAACTTGAAATAATGCTGAACTTGCCAATGTGGATTTTACAGAGCGCACGTCCGATACGGAGTAACCTGAATTCCTAAGTCTGGCCAAATTTTGCTTTCCTCACGCTGTGATCTGCATGTCCTTGATGACTATGATCCGACTTTACCATCTCAAACAACGCTTTCCACTGTACTTAGGTCCATGTGACAATCAATCAGTCAAAACACAGTCATTTCCTCATTGCGTGGAGCCAGCAGAGCACAGGTGGGCTGTATGGCCTCAGTCTAAAGTGTGACACATTTTGTGATTCTGATTGAAATTGCAAATAAAACAGCAGAATTGGGGAAGTTACACGGTGGTTATATTGACACAGCCGGGACACATATGTGCCACAGTGTATCACACAATAACAGTGAAGATATTTTAACGTCATCCTTGAAGGTACATGCTACAAAAACCTGAAGACTACGGGAAACCGCTGTGGTCAGCGATAACAGAGCGGCCCAAAGGGATTGTGGTGGGCGCATAATCCAGAAATTAATGAATGAAAAGCATCCTCTGCTCGATGACAATTCCAGCTTTCAGTGTGTGTACTGCAACTGCCAGAGTTTCGCTATAACAGTGCTCCGTTCTTCACATTACATATTGATGAGCCATCTGCATCCTGTCACTCAATGGTATCTGAAATAGATACAACCGCCATATTTATGCATTGGAGGAAACACACGTTTGAAGTTATGGAAGATTTTTTTGCTGTTCTCTGTAGGTCTGTTATGAAGTGATTCGCAAAGTCACTTGACTGAGCTGGGAATACACTGGCGAAGGTGAGAGAAATCAGTTGGTGTGTGGGCCATACCCCTGACGCCTTGCAGTTATTCCCCACGCTGTGTCACACAGCAGGGTCCTCCGGTGAAATGAACGACATGTGGATCAGTATGTTGGACACAGCATTTCAACACAGACACAGTTTCCTATTATTACAACAAGCACCACTGATGATGAATACCCTCAGAGAGAAGCAAGTGACAGAGATTGACCGTGGACTCGATTGTCTGAACGGCTTCTGTCGGCACGTGAATGACGTCATACGTCTCTGCCGTCCCTCTCCTTGTCTCTGTGACAGAGTGGCTGAGGGAGAAATAATGGCTCGTTTTTAATCCTTCATTCCGCTTTGGACTGCCTGCAGACCCGCAGCTCCTGGCTGTGGGGATGGTTCTCAGTGAGTGAGGGTTTCATTCGGAGTCGCTTCATCTGGGACAGTTGGGACTCAGATGTTAACTGATGCCTGATTGCAGCAATGAAAACGACGCCTCTGAAACAAAAGCCTTTCTGCAGGATTGTTCCGCGAAGATAGATTCTGAACATCAAATGGGCAGCACAAAAATGCACTTATTTGCAATTTACTGAGGGAAGAGAGTCCACGGCCCATTTCTCTCTTTCCCACCAGCTTAGCACCTTTCTCTCTCTCTCAAATAAATGATATTTGGAGGAAGTTCGCTATCAAAGTAGCGAAGTTCCAGCAGCGTTCTTGCACCTGGCTGTGCCCGTGAGAGGAAACTTCAGAGCATATCCGCACTTACATCCCCTCATAATGCCTACAAGTGGAGGGAAATGGCTGAATACTCTGCCAATAGAGACAGCTCAGTCCCCGGGGATGGGACAAACAGCACCGTCCCGCGTGGGGACATTCTGCAGATCAGACACAGTCCACTTTATCATTCAAATCATACCAGAGTGAGAGCGCTCGAGAAGGCCAATCGGTCACTCGTAACTGTGCCAACTCGGGAGTTGCAAAAGATTGGTGAAAGTGGAAAGTGGATTTGTTCACGTTTCAAGTGTTTCCTTGAAGCAGATAGCTGAAGAAGATACACAGTGAAGCGATTGAGATCTAACCACAGGGGCAGCAAATAAGTTGTACAGCGCAGAGGAGAGCTTTGAAGTATTGAATTCTGGTTGATGGGACGATCATGCTTTCACTAGGCCACGCTGCTACAGAAGAAACTATGTCAGTGTCTCTCAGCATTGTGATGTCACAGGCAAATGTCGCCGTTACACTGCAGGAAATTCCTTTTTCCAATGTGAGGGCAGACCATATGTAAAGTAGCTTGTATATCGAATCATTTGAGAGAAATAGTTCCACTGCACCTCAGTGTGTTCTATTGTCTCCTTTCCACTTTACCTGTCATTGTGCCTGCACTGAAGTTGATTTTCTACTTGTGCGAGTCTTTTACAATCTGGATGATGTGATGCAGTTGTACGGACCCATCTTCTGGCAGTATTCCACTTCACTTCAGCCCGCCCTAACTTCGCTATCTGATACTTTCCAGTTGTTTAGGTGTTAAGTGCTCATCTCAGGCCCAGCCTGCCCTCACCCAAAATAAATGGAAAACTCAGTCACAATTTGATCACTGCAATCGACGGATATCTTCATTCCAAGGTTATTCATAATTCCAATGATAATGTTAGGACTTCAGATGCTGGAGATCAGAGTTGGTCGTGTGATGCTGAAAAAGCACAGCAGATCAGGTAACATCCGAGGATCCGGAGAATTCAGGTTTCAGGCTTAAGCCCTTCATCAGGAATAAGGCTTATGAGTCAGGGCTGAGAGATAAATGGAAGTGGTGTGGGGTTGAGGGGAAATAGCTGGAAAGCAATAGATGGATGAATAGGAGGGAGAAGATAATAGGTCAGAAGTGGCAGTGATGCAATGGGTCGAGAGGGCGGTGGCGAGCTGAAGGCTTATGCTTGGGGGAAATGAGGAAACTGTTCGAATTCACATTTATCCCGCGTGGTGTAAGGGTCCCAAGGCGGAATGTTTGGCATTCCTCTTCCAGGCGTTGGGTGGTAACGGTTTGTCAGTGGAGGAGGTCCAGTACCTGCAAGCCTTTGATGGGGGAGGAGGGGGAGTTGAAGTGCTCAGCCACGGAACGGTGAAGTTGTTGGGTGTGGGTGTCCAAGAGATGTTCTCTGAAATGATCTGCAAGAAGGTATCCTGTCTCCCTGATGTATAGAAGACCACACTGGGCGCAACGGATGCAGTGGATGACATCGATAGCTGTACATGTGAATTTACAACGGATGTGGAATGATCCCTTCGGGCCTTGGTTGTAGATGAGGAGAGTTGTGTGGGTGCTAGTTTCACCCTTCATTTGGTGGCAGTCAAAGGTGCCAGGAGACGGTTATGGGCTGGTGGGGGGAAGTGTCGACCTGAAGAGGGGGACGTGGAGGGAATGGTCTTTCTGGAGTGCTGGCAGAGCTGGGTAGCGAAATATATCTCTGGTGGTGGTGTCTGTTTGGAGGTGGCACCCAGTGGCAGAATATGATGCGTTTTATGCGGAGGTTGGTGGGGTGGGAGGTGAGCACCAGGAAGTTCTGTTCTTGTTGTGTTGAGAGGCGTGGGGTTCAAGGGTGGCGGTGCGTGAAGTGGAGGCGATGCACTGGAGGGCATTGTCAACCAACCTGGGCAAGCAATTTGTGACCGTGGATGAAGTTGACCAACTGGGACTCTCTGAGGTGCAATTAGTCATCCTGGGATCAGATGTGTTGGAAGCGGTGGAATTGGGAATAAGGAATGTCGTTTTTACACGGGATAGGGTTGGAGGAGATGTCGTCTACACATCTTTGGGAGTCGGTGGGCTTGCAGTATATGTCTTTAATTAGTCAGTCGCCAGAGACGGTGATGGAGATGTCGAGGAAGGCTAAGGAAGTTGCCAAGATTATCCGGATAAATTTGATGTCCGTGTGGAAGGTTTTCGTAAAGTTGGTGAGCTATTGAACCTCTTCGTTGGAGCACCAAGTGGCGCGAATACATTCATCAATGTAGCTGAGGAACAGTTGTAGGATGCTGCCTGTGTAACTGCGAAAGATGGACAGTTCCGCGTATCTGACAAACAGGCAGGCATAGCTAGGTCCTATGCGGGTGCCCATGGCTATCACCGTCGTTGGAGGAAGTGGGAGAATTGGAAAGAGAAGTTGTTGATTGTGAGGACCAGTTCAGTCAGGTGGGTGAGGATGTCGGTGGAAGGGTACTGGTTGGGATGGTGTGAGATTAAGAAATGGAAAGCTTGCAGACTTCTGTCATTGCAGATGGATTTGTACAGGGACTGGATGTCCATGGTGAATGTGGCGTGTTGAGGGCCAGGGAAACGAAATTCTTGGAGGAGGTGAAGTGCATAGGGGTGTCACGAATGTAAGTGGGCATTTCCTGAACTGGGGAGAGAGGATTGTGTCCATGTAGGAAGAGAATATTCGGATGGGACAGGCTCAGGATGAGACAATAGTTCGACTGGGGCAGTCAGGTTTTTGTATCTTCGGAAGGAGGTAGAATCGGGGAGTGCGCAGTTCACGGACAATGAGGTTGAAGGTTGTGGATGGGAGATGCCCAGAGGTGATGAGATTGTGGATGGTCTGGGAGATGATAGTTTGTTGAGGGGACGAGAGTTTGTGATCGTGGTCTGTAGGAGGAGGTGCCTGCGAGTTTGTACTTGGCTTCAGCTTTGTTCCTCTGCCCGACTCACAAGCCTAATTCCTGATGAATGGCTTATGCCTAAATCGTCCATTCTCCTGCTCCTCGGATGTTGCCTGAACTGCTGTACTTTTCCAGTACAACACTCTCCACTCATTCATTATTACTGTCTCATTTCACACTACTAGATCCATGCTGTCTGTTTGATTCTAATGAGCACTGTTCTCATGAACTGCGACAAAATCTGCCAATCTAAAACAAAAACAGAAATTGCTGTAAAATCACAGGTGTGCTGGCAGCATCTGTGCAGATGAATCACAGTTAACGTTTCACATCCATTGGGTCCGTCTCTCCACAGATGCTGCCTGGCGTCCTGAAATATTCCAGCAACGACTGTTTTTGTTTGATTTTCAACATCAGCAATTTTTTAGTTTTTGTATTCTTATTTTCTGCCAATATGATTTGGCTAAAGATTATGTTAAATGTTTTGAATATGACTACGATGGAATGGCAAGATTCCATCAGCTCGCGACTGCTACTTGGTTCACGTGACCAATGCCTTTCCACTTTGTCACCGCGCCCTAAAGCTGCACCTCATATAAATTGACAAAATTGTGGCATTCTCTCGGATTGGTAATCAGGAGCGAGATTGATTGAAATTATTGAAAACTTAAGATAAACTGATAAAATACGTGATATAAAACGGGAAACTGAAAGGGAAAGAGAGAACGGCGAATGATAATGTTTTGACAAAACTGAAATATAATTGCTCAAGATTCAGAAAGTGCTTTCATCCACAAACATACCAGAATGTGGAATGAAATTTTTGGGACAACCAATACAAGCAGATTGCAAAAGCTTAGTTTAAAAGTCTTGCTGCAACTGTTTTGGTTTTAATGAACGCATCCATGTGTTTCGGTGCTGTAATGATATCCTAAAATAGAAAAGGAAATCCTTGCCTTCGAGGGTACGTGGCGAATGTTCACTGATTCATCCCAGTAATGGCAGGACTGTCATCTGGAAGCATATGAGTAAAATCTTTCAATGTTCCATGGAGTTTCGACTGAGTGGTGAAGGGAATGTCTCCATTCACAAATTAATCATTCAGTAGAATTCAATACAGGGACCCATGAAATGATGAACAAATTGAACAAGAACACGGACATACGATACACAATAGCTACGAAAATTACTATGTGAAAACTGTTGATTTCAGATCCACGGTGGTCTTTGGTGATGGCATTTACTGTCCAAAACCAGTCTGCACTGGAATGACGGGAGACACCCTATGAAGTATTTGAACTTCAGTCACCTTTAGAAATAGCTAAGACTGACTCAGGACACGGGGATATAGAGATGTTGGCCTTACAAACCTTTCAGACATCACGTGGAAGAATAAAGGAAGTGATCAATAATGTTCGTCTCCATGGAGACGATGTTCATGAACTGGATAGATAGTAATTAACCTTATTGGAGTTTATAAATGGAGACGTCATATTTAAAAAGCAAAGAGTGTATAGTGTAACTGTAAAATCTTTTGGTCACACTCAGTGGGAACATTGTATGTAATCCTTGTCCTCATTCTCCACCAAAAACATGTGAAGAAGTTAGAAAGGGCACAGACACTGTTTCCTGGATAGCAAGATATAAGAAAGCCAAGTGACGTTGTTTACTGAGACATAAAAAGATCAGAAAAGTTACAACCGGTTTCATCGGGATGATAGAAAGAATAAAGGAGTTTATTCACGAGATTCGGAAATGCCGGACCAAAAACACTCAAATTTGATTTAAACAAATGAGATTTTCAAATAACGCGAGGTTTGAATGAGTAAATCGGGGAAAGTCCCTCTTTCGAGTGAATCAAGAACTTTCGTTAGAGCTTCAAAACCATTACTGAATGATTAAGAAAAGTTTGGATGAGAGTTTCTTCCACTCAATAGAGTTTTTTTCAATCGTGAACGACTTTACAGAAATAAAACGTAGAAGCTGACTTCAGAGTGTTTTAAAAGATACACGAACAAACGTACAAGGAGAGAATTTACCATTGAGTGAAAGTCATGTGGTTGCGTAACAATTTCGAATTTGTTGACTTCAGACACAAAGACATTTCATGTAACATGTACAACTGAATAAGACTGAGTATAACAAATTCATGGATTGGTAAGGTGTGACGTATTATTCAAGGTGAAACTCTGTAAATGGAGCTCATGTCCTAAAATAACTGCAGACAGAAGTTATATCCTAATGAGTAGGAATTGAATCGTCACTTGGAGAGGCAACACCTACTTTAAAGACTTGACCACATTCACATGATGTTATGGATATTTCCTACATTCTTAACTCCACCCAAGAAATCCATCAAGAAGACTCTGTCCTTTTGTGTTGTTAACCCCCTGTACTTCTCTGCAGCACGCCATTTACGATAAAATATGCTCAGACCAAAATTCAATTGGATACAATATTCAAACGGTCCTATGTGATTTCTTTTTTTTAATCATTGCAATAACCTATGTGAGTTTGCAACAAACTCTGTAACATGAAACCAGCTCAATATCTATTTTCCCGGAATTAAAAGCAGTGCACATGGGAAACGTTATCCATCTGCTGAAAAATCACCCTTGGCTCTTTCTCCACATACGTCTCTTCACGTTTTAGATACTTGCAGTATGTTTGTTGATCAAGGAGTCATTATCCAGAAAAGGTCGTTTGTCAACCCAAAAACACGGTTATTTTCCCATAAACTTGGCTTTGCTCAATATCACCTTCTGTCCGTATCCCTCAACACGACGACAAATTGAAGCTGCTCCATGTGAGACTCAAACTTAAAACTTTGGCACAGCACAGCCCACTTTTCTGGAACAGAGATACCATGCACTGGCCACGTTCAGCACAGGAGCAACACATTAATACTTACCTCTACATTCCTGGTTTTACTTTAACCTTTGGGAAACCGAGTTTCTCTGACTCCATGGCTAGTAACGGGGATTATATGATCATCTTCACCAGTGGTTCTGTCCCCGAGTGAGGAAAGTGGTGAGGTACTCATTGTAAAGATGGGTAGATTGATGAAATGTACAATTTCATGTTTTGCCTTCAATAAACCATGAGCTTTTTATTTTGTTTTGCATCTGTAGAAATCTTAAAATCCTCATCTTGAATAGACTCAATGGCAGATCTCCATTTTGTCTCTGGCATTAAATTTCAAAGTGTAAACCCCCCCTGAATTCTTCCACTGCAGTCGACTGTTTGGGAAGTGTTCCTGTTGAGGGAAATACACTTCCGTGTGTGTCACCTGCTGGTCCCAGCATGCGCCCTGACACTGCACTCATTTTCCTTCTGACACTTGCTCACTGTGTTGCTGTGATTATACAGTGACTTGGTGTCGCACGGCCCAGGAAAATGATACAGATCAAGGTTTTAGCATTGTTGAGTTCAATTGTCAGTTTAGCCTTATTTTGGATTTTGAAATTGTCTGTTCTGTAGACAAGGGCGTGTCAAAAACATCTGAGCGGAAGTTAGGTGTTCCGAATAATGACATTGAGCACTATGCACTCTCGTCCAGTCTGGAAAACAATTCCTCACAGGCAATTTCATAGACAATACACAGCAGGTGCAGGAGTAGGCCATTCTGCCCTTCGAGCCAGCACCACCATTCATTATGATCATGGCTGAACATCCTCAATCTGTATCCTGTTCCTGCCTTAGTCCCATAACCCTTGATTCCACTATCCCGAAGAGCTCTATCCAACGCTTGATTGAAAGAAAACCTCCTGCCGTCTCGGGTTCTTCATTCCGTTGACTTCAAATCTTCACAGAATTCAACAGACCTTGTTACACATTTATTTCCTCATTTTTGTTCAGATCACTGTGTGCATAGTGTGACAATGGGAGTGCACTTGCCTCAGAACCCAGAGATCAAACCATAGTCTTGGAACTGTACTGTGTTATTTATCATTTCACCAACACCAGGGAGAAATATCTGCTGCTCTGCATAATTTACGCAATTCAATTATTCATAAGTTCATCGCTGTCCCAGTGTCGGTGCCGATATGGCCGAGAGGATACGGCGATAGACTGCTAATCTATTGTGCTCTGCACGCGTGGGTTCGAATCCCACTCTCGTCGCTATCATCGACTGTTCTCCAATGACCGCAGCTGTTGAATTGAAATCGGGGCTCCAATGGTCAGTCTATATGTATCAAAGCTATTACACAATCTCAAAACATAGTTTGACCCTGTTGACTAAACTGCTTTGAAATGTCGGTTGCATTGGGATAATATAAAAGAGCGTGATTGTATCTTTCATGTCAAGTTGCTGTGAACGTTTTTTCGTATGAAACACATCCAGGAAAATCAAATAATGATAGCTGCGAAGTGCATGTTTATGCAAAGGGAATCTTAATGAATGTTTTGTCAGATGAAATCTGGAGGAGGTTGAGTAGAAGTAATTCATCCTGGTGAGAAGAGCACAGCGAGACAACACAAAATAATGGAGATACTTCAAAAGGGGCAGGGCGTGGGTGTAGGGACACTGAGAACTGGGTGTAAATGCACAGTGGAAATTGCCGCTGTGGGTGCCGTGCATGGGCACGGAGAGACTTACACATTAGTCTCGCCCTCGCCCCTTGCTCTCGCCATTGATGAATGCTGGACATAAGGCACAGATAAACACAAGATGTGGGAAGCAATCTCCCTCTCGTTATGCACACACTGGATGCATCACATTGATCTATGAACAACTGGAGAAATCAGCATGTTACCTATAGGGAGTGAAACTAAACTGTGGATCAATAACCGCAGATTCATGCAACATAAACATGAAAAATGATTTAAAATGTAGGGTGTAGGTTGGCTCGCTGAGCTGTAGCTTTGATATCCAGACGTTTCTTTACTTGGCTAGGTAACATCATCATCAGTGGCGACCTCCAAGTGAAGCGAAGCTGTTGTCTCCTGCTTTCTATTCATATCTTTCTCCTCCAAGGTGTTCCTGGGGTCTGTGGTGATGTCATTTCCTGTACGTTTTCTGAGGGGTTGATAGATGGCATCTCGATCTAAGTGTTTGTTTATGGCATTGTGGTTGGAGTGCCAGGCCTCTAGGAATTCTCTGGCGTCTCTTTGCTTAGCCTGTTCCAGTATAGATGTGTTGTCCCAGTCGAAATAGTGATATTTTTAATCCGTATGTAGGACTACGAAGGAAAGAAGGTCGTGTCTTTTTGTGGCTAGCTGGTGTTCGTGTATCCCGGTGGCTAACTTTCTTCCTGTTTGTCTTACGTAGTGTTGGTGGCAGTCCTTGCATGGAACTTTGTAGATGACGTTGGTTTTGTCCACGGGTTGAACTGTGTCTTTTAAGTTTGTTAGTTTTTGTTTGAGAGTGTTGGTGGGCTTGTATACTACTAGGATTCCGAGGGGTCTTAGTAATCTGGCTGTCATTTCTGAAACTTATTTGATGTATGGTAAGGTGCTTAGTGTTTCTGACTGTGTTTGGTCTGCTTGTCGTGGTTTGTTCTTGAGGAATCTGCGGACTGTATTTTGTGATTATCTATTCTTCTCGAATACGTTGAATACGTGGATCTCCTCTGTTTTCCGAAGTTCGTCTGTGCTGCAGTGTGTGGTGGCTCATTGGAATAGTGTTCTGACTCAGCTTCGTTTGTGTGTGTTGGGATGGTTACTGGTGAAGTTAAGTATTTGGTCAGTGTTTGTCGGTTTTCTGTATATGCAGGATTGTACTTTTTCCGTTGTCCTTTCTTTCTACTGTGACGTCCAAGAATGCGAGTTTGTTGTCGGTGTCTTCCTCCTTGGTGAACTTTATGCCTGTGAGGGTGTTGTTGATGATGTTAAATGCCTCTTCTATCTTGTTTCGTTTTGTGATGACAAAGATGTCATCTACGTAGCGGACCCAGATTTTTGGTTTGATTGTTGGTAGGGCTGTTTGTTCTAGTCTTTGCATTACCGCTTCTGCTATGAATCCTGATACCGGAGATCCCATGGGTGTGCCATTGGTTTGTTTGTAGACAATGTTGTTGAAAGTGAAGTCGGTGGTGATGTACAGGTCCACTAGCTTCATTATGTTTTCGTTGGTAATGTGATTGATGGTGGTTGTTGTGTGTGATGGTCTGTTCTAAAAGTGTGGGAAGTGTTTCCTTTGCCGGGTTGATGTTGATGAATGTGAACAGTGCTGTTATGTCGAATGAGATCATTGCTTCTTCTTCCTCTATTTTTGTTTTTTTGATGATTTTTAGGAATTCCTGGGTGGAGTGGATGGAGTGCTGTGACTCTTCTATGAGGCATTACCGTCTTGCATGTAGTTCTTTGGCCCGTTTGTAAGTTGGTGTTCCGGGTAAAGAGACTATGGGTGTGAGGGGGGCTCCTGGTTTATGGATTTTTGGTAGTCCGGTTCGACTTGGGCATCACATTGATCCTGGGACAGTCTAAGCAAAGACATGCCAGAGAATTCCCAGAGGCCTGGCACTCCAACCACAACGTCATAAACAAACACAAAGATCTAAATGCCAACAACCCCGCAGAAAACGAACAGGAAATGACATCACCACAAACCCCAGGAACCCCATCCAGGAGAAAGATATTAATAGAAAGCAAGAGACAACAGCTTCGCTTCACTTGGAGGTCGCCACTGATGATGTTACCTAGCCAAATAATGAAACGTCTGGATATCAAACCTACAGCTCAGCGAGCAAACCTACACCCTAAACCTCAACCTGAGCTACAAACCTTCATAAACCTTGCGATTTAAAGTGTCTTCATACGCATTTCATTAATGGACCTTTCGTTATAATACCCGTCAGGTTGAGAGAAGAAGACACCACATTTCAAGATGGATGACAACGTATCCAATTTTGTTTTGAAATTGAGATATATTTGATCATTTTACACAGTGAACAAGTTCATTTTAAATAATGCAAACTACATTCTCTCACCTGGAATAATAGTGTGATTTCAATATAAACATTGTCCTTGCTAAGTCGCAGTTACTCAACATGAAAAATAGGATGTAATTTTTATTAAGCACAGATCAATTAGCACCATTATCTTACTTCGGATTGACTGCAGTATGCACATGCTAAATAAGGTTTAAGAAAGAATGACTTTTGGAAATAATGATTCGGTGGTGACTAAAAATAATATTACGTTCTCATGATGCAGATATTCCACCATGCCTCCAGTGTTGGAAATGTTCAGTGGGCAGTATTTCTATGATGGTATAGAAGTATGTGAGCTGCCAGGGATGGGAGCTCTCACTTCATCTGGAGCAGCGTCTTTTGACGTGGACCAGGGAGCATTGTGACATCTGTCTGGGAGTTCCAACCACACCTGCAGCAGCTTCTGTTGACATGGAGCAGCAGGGAGCATTGGCACTTCCGAATGCAAGATCCATCCTCATTTGGAGCGGCTTCAATTAGCATGGAGCAGGGAGATTTGCGAGATCCATCTGGGAACTCCACTCTCACCTGGATCAGCTTTTAATGACATGTAGCAGCAGGGAGCATTGGGACATCAGAGTGATAGATCCAACCTCAACTGGACTTCTTCTATTGACATGGAGGAGGGAACATTGGGACATCAGACTGGGAGCTCCAACCTCACAAGGACCAGCGTTTAATGACATGTAGCAGCTGGGAGCATTGGGAAATCAGAGTTGGAGCTCCAACTTCAAGTAGAGATGCTTGTATTGATATGGAGCAGCAAGGAGCATTGGAACGTCAGGTTGGGAGCTCCAACATCACCTGGCAAAGCTTGTATTTACATGGAAGAGGAGGGAGGATTGGGACATTAGGCTGGGGGAAAAGATATTCAACTATTTCAATCTGAAGTAAAATATGTTTCAACACCTCAGATGTTAATTGATTTATGAAGAATCTTTCCCGGGAAAATAATTAATTCTTTAGATAGTAAAGACAAGTCCTGAAAATATTCAACTCAGGAAAACGCATTGGTGCAGAGAGAAATGGGAGTGATGTTTCATGTCTTTGTCTTTTCCTTTCTGGCCGACTGTGCACTGGATTACATCACCGGAAGGACTTTTTCACTCATTTCCTGCAAATACGGACAGGTCATTAACGTAATCTAAAGCTGAAAATTAATGGGAATATGCGATGTTATGATTAGGCTGGAGTTTACCTCAAATTTTGGTGAAAACGCAGCAAAGTCAGTTGCAATTTCCAAGATCATCAGTGACCTCATTGATTGGCTGATCAGATTGTGAATGGTCGTTTTTTTGAAGACAATTTGAAGTGAATCAATGATGGTGATTATCTTTGTTCTTTGTTCAGCTTGTGACTGTTACTGTTATTGCTCATGTCCTTGTTAACAGCATAGCCCTGCAGCGTGTAAAATCTCAGCTGTGCATCTGGCCAGTGGTGCAACCATTCGTATCGCTGGCTCCGGATCAGGCGGTTGTAAGTTCGACTTTTACTTTGCGCAAGCGCATTTTGGAGATTCATCACACATCCAACCTAATCATTTTTGTTATGCTGAGGTGGATAATATCTGAAATTTTCATCTTCACGAGCGAAACTTCTTTCACTGTCTTCGATCAGTTAAACATTACCAAATGCTATGAGAGTAAAAATCACACAGCACCAGATGGTATTGAACAGACATATTTGGAAGCACCAGTGTTCCATGCACTGTTTCTTCATCAGGTGTTTGTCACCTCTTGGAATCTAAAGTTTCTTTGGGTGATTATTAAATGTATCCACCCCAGTCCAAAACCAACGCCTCCATTTCATGGGTACCGTCGACACCACGAACGGTCGGTTAAAGTTCAGATGATCTTCCAAACGATCGCGCATATTGACACACACACCATGTTTCTGCAGAAAAACACCCACTTGATGAAGGAGCGGCTCTCCGAAAGCTAGTGCTTCCAAATAAACCTGCTGGACTCTGCCCTGATATTGTGTAATTTTTAACTTTGTTTCTTCAATTCAAACACTGGCACTTCCATATCATCGACAACATCAGTCATGTCCCACCGTTGTCAGAGAAGGCAATCCTGGAATAGCCCAATACATTGCACATGGGTACGTTTCGTTTTCAGAAACCAACGCACTCAATCGCTGCAGCTCCTATGTATCAAAAGGCAGAAAAGAAATAGCTGAGACTCAGTTTTGACAATATTTTGAAACTCTTTGGGAAGTGGAATCAAAGGAGAATGAAGGATTAACTGTCCGACTGTGCAGAGAGAGGGAAGGCACTTTTCCCTTCTTTGATGAGCTGGAGTATCGACTGATCTACGGCATGAAACAGATTCCTGGTAGAGCTGCTCTTGTTGCGTCAGGAAAAAGAAGTCCTGATTTCCTGAACGGTAATGAAACCCAGGCCACTCAGTTAAAGCCCTGAATACTAACCACTAGACCACCAGGGATGAGGGCAGAAGCAGTTGCACCGTTTCTTCAGAACACAGTTTTGTGGAATTATATCACTGCAGATATGTTTCCCCTCAAAAACGATTGAATTATCGAGTGTTTACAGCTCAGAAATGGGCCCCTTCATCTCATTTCCCAGCACTTGGTCTGTCACCTTGTGAACTCTGACGTTTCACCTGAATGCTAATTTCTCTGGAAAGTTTTAATCTCGTCAAACACAATAAATGGGATTAAAGTTTGAGATGGGAACTGAACCCCATTTTTACCCATAGACTGAAGCACGCAGGCACATTTCCCCAAGTGTGACACAGGCCTCGGGAGAAAACAAGCAGAATGTAAGATTTCACCGACTTGTCTGATGTTGCCCCATTTCAGAATTCAACACCAATGTTACAGCAAAGAAAGGAAGCATTCAGTCCCTCCCGTTCCAGTGTTCCTTGCCCATTGTTTCCCCATTACTCTGTCGTTTATACTGCCTCACCTCGTTCTTGCTGCCAAACTTGATCATTGCTCACGCCCGCTATTTCTTGTCCTGCCGAACGGTTTGCCTCAAGTTGTTGGAATGAAAATCAGGAATGGCCTATTTCAAGCACTTTTCTAGTTTACAAGGACAGTGTTATCACCACTGAGCAAGCACATTGCCAGCTCAGAGAGAAGGTCTCATCCTTTAGAACTGAAATGCAAAGATGATTGGATAGCCTCAGTATTGTAAACCAACCAACAAGACCGGAATAGGGCCGAGGGGATCACGCACAGAAGGATTGGAGAATAGAATGGCGAATCTCATGATGTCCAGGGTGATGTTAACAGAAATCTTCCCTGGTAGGATAGTGATGAGGATTCACTGATTTCACTGTCATGGCTTGTTAAAGGTTAACGTTTACAGTAATCAATATGTAATACTGCCTGATATTTCGAAGCAGAATGATGTTGTGCAGCAGACAGAATCGTTTCCCTGCATGACGTAATAAGAGAGCTCAAAGAGCCAGGAGGAGACATGAGAGCCAGGAGGAGACATTAGAAGTTGTTGGCGGATAGGATCAGGGTTAACCCTAAGGCTTTCCATAGGTATGTCAGGAATAAAAGAATGACGGGAGTTAAATTAGGGCCAATCAAGAATAATAGTGGGAAGTTGTGTGTGGAGTCAGAGGAGACATGGGAAGCACTAAATAAATATTTTTCGACAGTGCTAACGATCTAAAATGAAAATGTTGGCGTGGAAGATACAGAGATACTTGCATCTCGATTCGGAGAGATTGAGGTTCACAAAGAAGAGGTATTAGAAATACTGCAGAGTGTGAAAATAGACAAGTCCTCTGGGCCAGATGGGATCTATCCTAGGATCCTGTGGGAAGCAAGGAAGGGGATTGCCGAGCCTGTGCCATTGATCTAGAAATCATCATTGTCTACAGGAATAGTGCCTGAGTACTGGATGATTGCAAATGTGGTTCCCTTGTTCAAGAAGGGTAGTAGAGACAACCCTGGTAATTACAGACCAGTCAGGCTCACTTCAGTTGTTGGTAAAGCTTTGTAAAAGGTTATAAGAGATAGGATTTATAATCATCTGGAAAATAATAATCTGATTAGGGACAGTCAGGACGGTTTTGTAAAGGGATAGGTCGTGCCTAACGAATCTTATGAGTTTTTTGACAAAGAGACCAAACAGGTGGATGAGAGTAAACAGGTTGATGTGCTGTATATGGATTTCAGCAAAAGGGTTCGATAAGGTTCCCACAGTAGGCTATTATACAAAATGCGGAGGAATGGGATTGTGGGAGACATAGCAGGTTGGATCCGTAATTGGCTTGCTGAAAGAAAACAGAGTGTTGTAGTTGATGCAATGTTCATCTTGGTGTCCAGTTACTAGCGGCTTTCCACAGGGTCGATGCTGGGTCCACTGCTATTCGTCATTTTTATAAATGACCTGGATGAGGGCTTAGAAGGGTTGGTTAGTAAATTTGCGGACGACACTATGGTCGGTGGAGTTGTGGATAGTGACGAAAGATGTAGTAGGTTGCAAAGAGACATAGATAGGATGCAGAGCTGGGCTGAGAGGGGACAAATGGAGTTTAATGTGGACAAGTGCGAGGTGATACTCTTTGGACGGAGTAATCAGAATGCAAAATACTGGGCTAATGGTAAGATTCTTGGGAGTGCAGATGAGCAGACATCTCGGTGTCCATGTACACTGATCCCTGAAAGTTGCCACCCAGATTGACAGGGTTGTTAAGAAGGACAACAGTGTTTTGGCCTTTATTAATAGAGGGATTGAGTTCTGGAATCAGAAGGTTATACTGCAGCTGTACAAAGATCTGGTACGGCCACATTTGAAGTATTGTGAACATTTCTGGTCACCGCATTATAAGAAGAATGTTGACGCTTTGGGAAGGGTGCAGAGGGGATTTTCTAGCATGTTGCCTGGTATGGAAGGAATGCATTACGAGGAAAGACTGAGGGCCTTGAGGCTGTCCTCGTTGGAGAGAACACTGAGAGGTAACTTAATGGAGACATACAAGATAATCAGAGGTTTAGATAGGGTGGACAGGAAGAATCTTTTTCCAAGTATGGGGACGGCAAGCACGAGGACCACAACTTTAAAGTGAGGGGAGATATGTATAAGACAGATGTCAGAGGTAGTTTCTTTGCTCAGAGAGTAGTTAGGGTTTGGAATGCTTTGCCTGCAACCGTGGTAGATTCGCCAAGATTAAGTGCATTTAAGTCGTCATTGGAGAGGCATATGGACGTACATGGAATAGTGTAGATGGGATGGGCTTCAGATTAGTATGACAGGGCGGTGCAACATCGAGGGCCGAAGGGCCAGTACAGCGCTGTAATGTTCTACGTTCTATATGCTACAGTTCCACATCAGCAATGTCATTGGCAATTGCCTGTCGTTCAATCAGTTTAAAACAAGAACGGAGGGGGCGTCAGGAAAACGGAAGGGGAATAGTGGTTTGTGAGAGTTAACTACATACCCCGTGGAGCCAGGTTGAACGTAGATACTGAATATCGGTTTACCTGTTTACCTTCGTATACTGATCACTACGGATCAATGACCCAAAATTGTCTGCCCTTTGTGTGTGGTCCTTTGTACATTTCACCCCGGTTCAGTGCTCCGGGGCCCACGCTTTTTTAAAATTTGGCACGTTTTACTCAGGTCGGTTTTGCAGCTTCATATTAAGGCCAACAATTTTAGGAACAGATAGACACCATTCAGACCATCAAGTCTACTCCGCTATTGAATGGTTTCATATCTGATCTGATAACCTTGAACGGCACTTTCTTGCCTTTCCCCATAACGCTTGATGTCTTTGCTGTTTGAACATCTGCTGATCTCAGCCTCATTACACATAATGACACTTCCTCAACAGCCTTCTGCTACAAGAAAGTCCACTGATACAGAACGGTCTAAGAGAATAAATGCTTCTTCACCTCTATATTAATTGTGAGATCCGCATTGTAATACAAAGTAAAAAATCGCACAACACCAGGTCATAGACCAACAGGTTTAATGGAAGCAATATCGTTTGGAGAGCTGCTCCTTCATCAGGTGGCTGTGGAGTACACAGTGGTAAGGTACAGAATTTATAGCGAAAGGTTACAGTGTAATGTCACTGAAATTATACATTGGAAAAATACCTTGATTGCTTGTTAAGTCTTCCATCTGTTAGAATGACTATGTTAGGTTCATTTCTTTCTTATGTCAATCGAAAAACTTTCTTTTAACAGTTACATTCTCAGGTGGACTTTACCAATTAGTGTCAGCATAGATAATATGTTGAAGGTGCTAGTCCCTGTGTGCTGCGTCCATGCCATAATGTTTAGACTGACGCTCATCTAAAAAAAAACAACACGCTGCAGACAACAATGCCTGAAGGCATGGTACATTGGTGAAGCTGAACAGAGGCTACAACAAGGGAATGGGCGCTACGCATTAATCAACAGGCAGGTGTGCCCCTACCCAGTTGGAGAGCACTTCAGTGATCCAGGACATTCGACCTCGGATCTTCGGGTGACAATCCTCCAAGGCGGTCTTCGGAACAGGCAGCAGCTAAAAGTGCCCCCACAGAGACTGATAGCTAAATTCTGTACCCATGATCATTGGGTTCATGTCATAGTACAGGTGATCCAATTGCCCTAGCTACAAACAGAGATCCTCCTACACACACACACACACACACACACACACACACACACACACACACACACACACACACACACACACACATATACCTCTGTGGGGTGAAATTGTACTTGCAGAGTTACATTGTACTTTGCTCAAAAACTGCATGAATCCATGTAAGTCTCTGGTAACTCATTTTTATAAACTAGAATCAGTCTAAACATTATGGAACAGACAGCAGCACGGGGGTGGGGGTGGGGGGCGCAGACACCAGTTGTTAAACTTCACCTGAGAATTAAACATTAAAATAAAAAGGTTTTGCACTTTACATATGAAGGAAGTGAAGCTAACATGGTCATTCTAACAGATTGGAGACTTAGCAAACAATCAAGGTTTTTTTCAATGTGCAATTTCAGTTACATGACACTGTAAACATATGCTATAAATTCTGTGTCTTACAACTGTGGACTCCACAATCACCTGATGAATGAGCAGTGGTCCGAAAGCTAGTACTTCCAATTAAACCTGTTGGACTATAACCTGGTGTTGTGTGATTTTCAAATGAGCACACCCCAGTCCAACTGATTTCAGCGTTTCTTCCCATTTTATTTCATCTCCGATATGCAATTCTCACTGACTCTGACAGGACTGCTACCTTTGCTGTTTTGTGATGTCTGGAACTCATGTTCAATTTCAGATTTCCATAAAGAACAACAATTTTTTTTTCCCTGACTGGAAATCAACATTGGGAAATAGCAGTGAGACAGCTGCATTTCAGCACGTTCGCACCAAGGACGACATATGCAATGCTTTGAACTTTTCTTGATGACTTTGTTTTTGCCTATTTTGTTCAGTTGAAAAATGACAGTTATCGAGTTTTTAAAAGCATGGCGAATGGTCCTTCAGCCTATTGCATCATGATCACTTATCAAACATCTGGCTTGTAAACAAAGTTTCCAGCACGTGACTCATCGCCTGGTGTGTTCGAACATTTTAAGTCTTAGCTAAATTTTTATTCAATTTCTTAAGGGCTTGAGTGGAACAAAAAACATCTCTGTGAACTAATAGTTCTGAAAGACAATCTCTTTCTCGGAGCCATTTGTCAGTTTTCCTCATGATGCTGCGGAAAATGTTTCTGCGCTCACATCTGAATTGGTTTACCCTGTTTCTTCCTCAGCTTCCTTCTTCTTTCTATTAAATGGTTTAGACTCCAGTACAGACACGAGGTGTGGGTTGCAGAAGTCACGTGTTTGCACTTTCATTGACACTCTGTCTCGCCGGGAACTGCAGACCTTCCCCACACTGATTCAGACAGCACTGTCCTTCCTGTGACATTTCCCATGGAGAATGGAAAGGCAGGCATTAATAACCCGCACTTGGAAACCGAGCGACAGTTTTAAAACATTTACAATGCCCCAGCCAGGAATTGAGCTCCTAACTCCCGCATAATATACGGCGACACGAACCACTATGCGAGCAAGGACAACAGTTTCAAAGGACACACTTCAGCCCGTTGTGGTTGCATTTGTGAAAAGCAACTGCTTAACAACCCGAATGGTTTAGCCCATAGCCTTACCTTCTCGAAGATGTCTTGGCAGAACATATTCTCAGCTGCATATTCCTTCAGGTTATACGAGTTGCTGCCTCTCTGACCCTTACAGACTGTGTGTTCCAAATTCGAACATCCGCCCGCCGAAACCGCTTTTCTCCACATCTACTTTAACCTTTCTGCCTTTCTCATTAAATTTCTGGCCCCCTGTGATCGTTTGGGAAACGCTTCTTTCAGTCTACCTTATCTATATCCCTCACAAACCCCTCTGCTCGGTGACAAACAACCCCAGTTTGTCCTGTCTCCCTTCATGACTGAAACTCTTCAGCCTCGACACTATCCGAGTGAACCTCTCCTGCAACTTTCCCAGTGCGATCTCATCCCTGGACAATTCTAGCACTGAGGCGAATGAACATATTTCTATTCTGTAACAGCATCGGAATTTACTGCAGCATTTATTGCCTTCCGGTTTGGAGTCACGTGGACGCCAGACCAGATAAGAACAGTAGTTTTCTTCCCTCAAGGACGTCAGTGAAACAGATGGGTTTTTCAGACAACGTATTCTTAATTCTAGGCATTTATTGTATTCACATACTATCATCGTCGTGGTGTGGTGGGAATACAACCCGTGTCCACAGAACGTTACCTGGCTTTGCTGTGTTAACAATCCAGCGATAATACCACTAGGCTATCGCAGAAAGTCCTCCTGGGGGATCTTTTCCAATACAGTCTCTTTCCCCCAATTATTCCCTCTGCCCTTTTATTGAGCCTCACGCTCCAATAATCTCTTGTCCATGTCAGTAAAAGCTGCTAAAAGAGAATTGATCTCACAGCCACGATATCCAAACGGATCGAATGATTTGAAGGTGCCAATGAAGAGATTGGGGCAACAGTGAGTGCATAAGCACAGACTGGACGGTATCAACGTGAAAATGTATGTTAGATTGTGCAATGCCTCAGTCAAATGGGATGAGGGACGTAAAAGAGAGCTCGGGAGAGTGCGAGGGAGAGACATCTTCGAGAACTTTTGGGTTTAAATCCTGGTATTTGAAACGCAGAACAACAAAATTCGATGGAAAAGAAATCATCAACTCGGAGAATATTACCTTCTAAAAAAACGATTAATTTCTGACCGTGTTTCACCAAAAGTAAAGCTTTGAGAGAACTGACCGCTATGGTGTAGATTAGAGCCGAGGTCACTGCAATCACAATGCAGAATGCAAACTACTAAACGTATGGTGCAGTGGAAGGTTGCAGCATTCCACAGACCACGCTTGCAAACTGCAACCAGTATGGTAGCAGAGGAAATGTCAGGAAGAATGTACAATATCAGGACTTAGCGACAGGCATATCGGAACGCAAAATGAACCGAATCTTTAACTTTCACATCCCCAGAGACTGTGGAGGTTCCATGAATGAGAGTACAGGAGAATGGGATTAATGAAACTCTCCAAACTTTTGGGAGAGTGCAGAATATTGTTGAAACATATGCTTCAATAGCATTATATTTGAACATCGGCGACTTCATCACTTTGCCCACACAAGGCAGGACCAACTGCTGCATGCAATCACACATAATCCCAGTTCCAAATTCGGAATCAGAGAAACTGTGTGAAGCAGTCACGAAGATCCAATTGGAAACTGGGATGGAATGACAGGAGAGAGGCGCATGTATTTCCGAGGTTGGTCCTGGTCAAAAGCGGGGCGGAAGGGAATACTTGCCCCCATTTATAATATTACGACCATAAACAGTACATGTTGCTGAGACAGCCGATTGGCGCATCCAAAGCATGAGGAGACTTTAACTTTGGGGTGGCGAGGTACGAAATTTCATTTTCCTGTTTGGATCAGTGGTTTTGACATTGGCACCTGTTTATGTTCGCATCAACTCAGAATCAGCTTCTCGTTCCCAATAAATCCTGCAACCTGGAGAAGGTGGTGTTGTGGTTATATAATAAATTAGTCATCCTTGGGGACTCACACACCGAACTGGTCATGTTAAAGTTCGACGAATAAAACCTGGAATGGAAGCCTGACCTCAGGAACAGAGAACATGTCTTTAATTATCTGCAATCGCAATCATGCATGTCACTTATCCAGGGGATGCTACCATCTTTACCCAATCCTGCCTACTTGTGTCTCCAGGACCTGAACAAAATAGCTGAACCTTAATCCGAGAATGACGACTGTGTGGGAAAGCAGGCCATTCGGCCCTTCCAGTCGACACAATCTCTCAGAAGAACATCCGAGCAGACCCACACTCCATAACTATTCCGTTCCCCTTCATTTCCCATGGCTGACCCCAGTAACCTTCACACCTTCAGTCTGTGGGAGGAAACTCACACAAGCAAATAGAGAATGTGCAAACTGCACACAGTCACACGAGACTGGGATCGAATCCATGTCTCTCGACCAGCGAGGCAGCAGCGAATCAGGATGAACAACAAATGCTGTCCTGACCAGTGACATCCCCACCCTGTGGGTATATCAGGAAGAATAAAAACACATTCACAACATGGACAACGGGACTTATGTCTGCGTGGACATGATTTCAACCAATCGTTCATCCTGGGTAGATGCAAGTACAGCGATATCACAGAGAAACCAGCGCAATGCGGGATTCAATTACCTGCTGAAGTGGAAACTCATCAATTCAGTCAAACTGGGGACAGACAGTTCAACAGTCCCGTGTATCGGAAGGGCTCAATGAGCAGAAGAACCTCCAGAGTAACCAGCAAGATTACATATCCCAGAAGGAGATCAACTAAACTGTCAACGCTGCTGTTAATCCCAACCAACTGACAGTTTCATAGTGTCAAAGTCATAGACTCACGCAGCATGAAATCAGGCCTTTCACTCCAACCAGCTCATACTGAACATAATGCCAAACTAAACGAGTCGCATCTGACGGCTCCTGTAATTGCTGAGGGTTAGTAATGCCCTTGTTGTATTATTACTGCATTGTTAATATGAATGTCCAGATATAATTCTGTGGACACGGGTTCAAACCCTGGCATGGCAGATGCTGGAATTTTATTAAATAAATACCTAGAGTCTAATGATGATGTTGAATCAGTAGATCTGATTCACTAATACCTGATAGGGAAGGAAACTGCCATACCTATCTGGTGTCAGGCTGGTGTGTGACTCCAGATCCATAATATCGTGGTTGATTCTGAACTTCCCTCTGTGCAATAAATAGTGTACTCGGCATGAGTGAATAGCTTTTGTTAATCCCACTGAAACTTTCCAATTCATTTGTCGATCCAAATATCCTGTAAATATTGTAAATGTACTTTCATTCATCACTTCATTTCATTGCACACATAAACCATCCTCTGTTAAAAAAAAGCCTCTCATGTCTTATTTTAAATCCCTGTTATCACTTTGAACATATACCCTCTCGTCTTGAAGTCCCCCCTCCTTGGAGAAAAGACAGTTACAGTTAACTCCAGCCGAACTCTCAATAATTTATAAATCTCTTTCAGGTCGCCTTTCAAACTTCAGTGCTCGAGTGAAAATATTGTCAGCCTATCGAGCCTTTCGTTACAACACAAACCTTCCCCTGTAGCCATACGCTGGTATACCTGTTCTAAACCTACTCCAGCTGAATAATTTCCTTTCTATTACTGGGCGATAGGAACTGGACACAGTATTCCAGAAGACGCATCACCCAATGTCCGATTCAACTTCAACATAACGGACCAACTCCTACGCTCAAGGACTGAGCAACAAAGGCAGGATGACATTTTTTTTAACCATTCTGTCTATATATGAAGCAAACTAAAATTAATTATGTACTTGCATTCCTGGCCTCCGTGTTCCACAACACGATGAAACGCCCGATCATTAATTGTATAAGCCCTACTCTTAGTTGATGTAGCGAAATGCAATACCTTCCATTTATCCAGATTGAAATTCATGTGACATTTTTCAGCCCAAAGACGCAATGGATTAAGATCCTTTTGGAATCTTAGATCACCTTCTTCACAGTCTCCTATTCTGGTGTCCTCTGCAAGCTTATGAAATATAGCTTCGATGAGTTCTATTGTTTTCTCATATAGGTCAGCGATTTTTAATTATTTGTTGTGGCTATCATTTAGCAGTTTGCAAATCATGTGACAATTAAGTCATGTCATTAACCATGAGGAAGATAGTCATAGACTTCAGGGAGATTGGAAACAATTGGCAAGAAAAAGTGCTGAAAGGAATTCAATCCAGTGAAGTGGGTGATAATGAATTTGAGGACGCACAATGAGAAAAGAGTGGTTTAAAGTAATAAAAGAGAAATTGGAGTAGACATTCACGAATGTTTGAATGTGATTGGACAAGGGATCAAGTGGTATCGAGAGATTGGAGATACTTTCTGTTCTTGACCGCAGGTGTGAATATAACAGCAGGGAAATGATGCTGAAACTTTAGCAACGGCCTATTCAAGATCAATGGACAGGGGAATCAGATGGACGGAAGTGCGCACTGCAGGTGCTGGAAGTCAGTATCAAGATTAGAATGGTGCTGAAGAAGCACAGCAGGTCAGGCAGCATCCGATTTGCAGAATAAAAATAACGTTTCGGGCTAACGCCCTTCATCAGGAGTAAAGCTGGGAGCCTCGAGGGTGCTGAGATAAACG
The DNA here is from genome assembly GCF_047496795.1 of Chiloscyllium punctatum. Taxonomy (NCBI): domain Eukaryota; kingdom Metazoa; phylum Chordata; class Chondrichthyes; order Orectolobiformes; family Hemiscylliidae; genus Chiloscyllium; species Chiloscyllium punctatum. The sequence goes on from NC_092756.1 coordinate 19,670,182, forward strand.
GGAGGACTAGGTCTGTGAAGACATTAGCTGAGAGTGCAAGAGGTGGATAGAAATGGGGTTAAAGGTAATTGGTCGGAGAAGAGGGTGGAGCGGATAGGTGGAAAATAAGATAGACAAGTGGGTCAGGTCAGTAGAAACTTGGAACTCAGATAAGGTGGCCGTGGGGAGATGAGGAAACTGGTGAAGACCACGTTGATGCCCTGGGTTTGAGGGTCTCGAGGTGGAAGATCTGGCGTCTGGTGGTGAGGGAATGGCGGTGGAGGAGACCCAGGAACTGCATGTCCTTGTGAGAGTCGGGGGACGTGGTAATTGATGTTTTTGGTATTGTGGCGTTGCAGTTGAATGTTGCGGTTTCCCTGGAAATGTTCTCTGAAACGCTCTCCGAGAATGTGTCTGTTGGCCCCAATGTAGAGGAGACCGCATCGCGAGCAACAGATGCATTAAATGACATGTGTGGAAGTGCACACGGACATTTGATGGATGTGGAAGGCTCACTGGAGCCTTGGAAGGATGTGAAAGGGAAGATGTGGGCGCAGGTTTTGCAATTCCTGTGGTGGCAGGGGAACGTGCCGTGAGGGGAGGCTGGGTCATTGGAGGGCCTAGACTTGACTAGGTAGTCATGGAGGAAAGGGTCTTTGTCAAAGTGGATAGGGGTGGGGAGGGAAATATTGCCCTATCACTGCAGGAATTGCAAAACCTGCACCCACATCGACCTCCTCACCTCTGTCCAAGGCTCTAATGGAGGCTTCCACATCCATCAAAGTCTCTCCTGCACATTCACACATGCCATTTCGTGTATACATTCTGCCCGATGCGATCTCCTCTAAGTTGGAGAGAGGAGACGTGTTCTCACACAACACTTCAGAGAATATCTCCAGGATACTCGCAAGAATCAACCCCAGTGCCCCATGGCCAACATTTCAACTCCTCCTCCCAATCTCCCGAGGGCATGAAGGTTCTGGGCCTCCTGTATCGCCACTGCCTCACGACCCGATACCTCGAGGAAGAAAGCCTCATCATCTGCCTCGGGACCCTTCAACCCCATAGCATCAATTTGGACTTCATCCGTTGCCTCATTTCCCCTCCCCTACCTTACCCCAGTTCGCACCTTCCAGCTCAACACCGTCCGCCTGATTGCACCACCTGTGCATCTTCATTCCCACCTATCCACTCCACCTACTTCTCTGACATATCATGTTCACCCCTCGCCTGCATACACATACAGCACTCTCAGCAACCTTCTCCCCAGCCCCACCCCCTTCCCATTTATCTCTCCATCCCATGTGATCCCAGTCTCATTCCTGATAGAGGGCTTTTGAATGAAACGTCCATTTTTTCTGCTCCTCAAATGCTGCCGGACCTGCTGTGCGTCTCCACCACCACTCTAATCTTGAGGCGAGTCAGTTGATTGAGAGGGGTTTCAGGTATTTTCTATTGTTGACCACAGGCTGTGGATGATAGCAGAACTTTAGCAACCACCAGTTTAGGGAACAGCTAATGGACTGAGCACAAGTCTGGTCACGCATAAATCAACATTTTTTTTAAAATTGTAAGATAAAAGATGGAAGGTTGAAGTATGCAACTTGGCCCATCAAGGCCGTTTCACCAATGAGTTTCTCACTGATTCCTTTCCAAGTCAGGGTGCTATGGGCCTTGGAGGGGAACTCGAGAATGGTGGCGTTTCGTTGCATCTTCATGGAACTTGTCCTTATAGTCAGTACAGCTGTTGAGCTTTGAAGGTTGTCAACAATGCCCGAATGACTTACTCCAGTGCATCTTATAGTTGGTGAACTCTGCTGGAATTGTGCCTTAGCAGTTAAGGGAATGAATATTGCAGGTGTTGAAGAGGGTACACTCAAGTGACTGCATTGTCGTGGACGGTGTCCAGTTCCTTAAGTGTTATTGAAGTTACACCCATCTAGGCAAATGGAGAGAGTTATATTCCACGTCTCATTTGTGCCTTGCAAACGATGTAGGATTCACAGAACAATGAGTTGAGTTTATAATCAAAAAATCTCTCAAGAACATGTTGTTGTTGTCAAAGTGTTTATGTAACCAGTTTTACTAAGCTTTTTTTCCCGAAATAATAGCTCTGTGGACGATTACACAGGGTAATTTTTGTTTACAGTAAAGATGGTGAATGTCAATGAGATATGATTAGATTCTCATTTGTCAGAGTGATACTTACTCTATTTCGGCCTTGTGTGGACCAATCTGATTCCAGTCACTGCCTGATTTCAAGATCCAATTGCCGTCTGTGCTTGAAATTTCAACCGTTTCTTCGCATAAATGTCTCCACCTGCCTTAATAACATGTAAGGACGCTCCAGGGGACAGCAGAGATTAATGAACATGTTGTCAACACTGGAGAAAATGGAGCTTCGTGGAATGATTGGTTAGGCTGGGATTATTCTCCATGAAACAAAGGAGAGGGAGGGGACCTCTATAATCACATAGTAACATTTATAAACGTTCAATATTCATGGGATCTTGACAGGGTAGATACAGGCAGGTGATTCACCCTCTGGTATGAGGAGAGCACCAGAGGACATGAACTCAGAATTAGATATTGTCTATTTAATTCAGAAATGAGGCGAAATTTCTTTGCTCAGGATCCAATGAATCGGTGGAACTCCTTGCCGAAATTGTTGTTGAGGTTGAGTTGTTGTGTATTTTCGAACTGTGCCAGACAGATATTTAACCAGAAAGATGATGAAGCTTTGTCGTGGCAATGCTGGAGAATGGAGTTGAGGATTATCAGATCACCCATGAGTTCGTTGAATGGTGGAGCAGACTCGATGGGCTGAATGGTCGACTTCCAGTCTGACGTCATTTCGTCTAACGCCTTATTTTATTGATGCCTTTCGAATTCTGAGGGGATGGGATGAAGTGATAGAAAAGGTTTCTCAAACTGAACAGACAGATCAGGAACTAGGCTCATAAGTTCATGAACAAGAAGTGTTCTGTGGCCTGGATACAACAAATGGCACAGGGCACACCACAGATGGGTATGTGCAGATGTTGTGATTGCTAAAGAAAATTGGTAGATCTTATATGATTGCCAACTTGGTGATCACGCTGGATGATGGATCGCAGTATGATTCACACAGCAAAAGGTTGTGAAAGAATGAAAAATTCGTTTCATTGGAAAAGTTTTCTGCGCTCCCAATTCAATTGACTGTTTAAAATACTGATCAGAACTTTGTGTGGATTATTACATTAAAATTTACAATCCCACTGGATAAACTATTGCACCCGATCTCTCCTTATTTTTTCCTCTTTCATTCGATGTAAATTCATAGAAGTCAAGATGGAATGAAAGGAGAATAGAAACGTTTGCCCTCCTTTTCATTATCCCAAATGTAACTTACAACAGAACCAAATTGCTTTACTTCGACTTTGATGAGGTATCGATTTATCACAAATCTCCGGTGCAATGAAGGGCAAGAGGAAGATTCTCCACCCAAAGTATCCTAAAGATGCAAGGCACAAAGGGAAACCACAGCTGCGTTTCATAGAAGTAACAGCCAGAGAAGGATTCAAATCCACACAAGCACAATGGAAGAGCAACCCGTCGCCTGAACCCCTGGGAGACTTCAGCCCATTGCAAAGGGGCTCACATGTGACCCCGTCAAGATCGCATATGGTGCACCGAGGGGATAAGAAATTCCCTGAACGGAATCGAATCCACACCATTATGTTTCTGCTTTCAGCAGAATAATAATACCAGCAAAATCAAAGTGATTCACCTCGTCCTTGGAAGGAATACCTTGTCCTTGATTTATTCAGAGTCAGAACTGTCTCAGAATGACCCAGAAATCATGAAATTCCCGTCACATTCACACGCACATTTAGTCTTGACGCATAATTTCTTCAGACAGTTTCTCTCTCACGTGAAGTAGTATATACGGAGAGAGAAGTGAAGGTGATGGTTTAGCTCGATGGTCTTTCTCGTATGGCTGAACCTGAACTGGGTAAAATTCCCGGAAATGCTGTGTTGTTCGTTTCATTTTATTAATTTTGCTGCAACTTCACTCTGTTCATTCCAATGATCGGAAGTGAATTGGATTTATGTGATTGGAACGTTAAATGTTGCATTCAATTTTTTCTCCGAATTTATTTCAGCTTAAAGAAAATACTGATGAGAAAAACAGAAGGTTAAACTTCAAAACAAGATGCCCGTTTTGATGCTCAGTTACTTTGGCAGATTTCAGTGGGTGTCAAATGAACCCAACATCATGGCGATTGTTCTCCCACCTTTAAACCATGGGGTCAAAGCAGGAAATCGATCTCTAAGAGACGGGTCACTTCCTATTCATTATGGAATAGCTTTCCTTGACAATATACCAAATCTGCTCAGTTCCATTTATAATGCTTCATGTGGAAAATTAATAGAAATCTTTCAAAACTCTGAGGGTTTTTTTGCTGAATCTTACTCAGCTGCAGACGTTTCCGATATTTCTTTGCATCTGAAGTGATCCAAATTAGATATTGTTTCCTCGCACCTTCTACCCCCCACACCCCACTTTTACACTTTTACCTGGCCACAGACTGTCTGTCTCCTGGTGAAACTCACTGCTTGTGTGTCTCTCAATGTACCTTTCCAAATATTTTGGAAACGGATTTACTGAGTGACAGAAATTCTTCTCCCATCATTTATTTGTCCTACATCCATGGTTTTGAAAGCCTGACGTTCAGAAATATATGAACTTGAAAGAGTGAATTTACCACATATTTACTCTCGGCAAACCTCAAATACTCTGGAAATCTTCCATTCGGTTTTCCTTGATTCAGTGTCAAATTTTCCAAAACACAAATAAATAAAATTCCATCCCCACTAAACGCCGTCAGCATGGTCTCTAACGTCTTAACGGGTCTGTAAACGCTGGCAGTGTCCTCTCTGATAGTATCACAGATTCCCTCCAAGGCAGAAAGTGCAGTTCAGACAATCAGGTCTGTAGGGAGACTCTGAACAGCATTTCAACCAGAACTAGCTCCCTTCTCAATCCCTCCAGGCCTATGGCTTGTGATTTCAAATAAACCTGCTGGAATAAAACCTGGCATCGTGTGACTGCTGTCCTTATCACTGCGTTCCCCATGGCTAATTCACGTAACTTACTGAATTCACTCCCTGGACACATCAGCGCAACTTAACAGGCCAACCCACCTCACCTACAGACTTAACAGCAGTTCGAACCACTGAGTAAATGTACCATCACATTGAACACTATCTGGATCATTTACACAATGGTAACTCAGCCGAGTGAAAGCAAGCTGTGCCCATCAACCTGAATTCAATGCATACAAACGCGGTTCTGCGCTGTACAAACTCAGTAGCTCTGCTAGAAATGTTTCTGCACTCAGGTCTGAATGGGTTTGCTCTTTTCTTCCTCAGATTCCTGCTTTAAATAAACATATCAGTCACGAACAACTCTATATAATGGTTTTCATTGCAACACAAACACAATGTGCAGTTGGCTGAAGTTACGTGTTTGCACTGTCACTGACAATCTCTCTCCCCAGGAGCTGCGGACTTTACCCACGCTGATTCAGACAGCACTGTCCTTCCTGTGACATGTCCCATCGAGAATGGAAGGCCAGGCATTAATAACCTTCACTGGGGAACAGAGCGACAGGTTTAAAACCTTTACGATGCTCCCAGCGGAGAATTGAGCCCTGTGACAGGCGGGGACACTAACCACGAGACTGTGGAGGAGGACAACATCGAAGGAGGCCCTTCAGCCTGTTGTGGCCGCACTTGTCCAACACAACTGCTTAACGACCTGAATCACGTATTCCATCGTTTAGCCCATAATCTTACATGTTTTGGCATCACAATTTAACATCTCAATTTTTTTTTAAGGTTAGAATGATTTCCGCCTCTCTGATCCTTTCCGCAAATCGACTCAAACTTTTCTGCCTTTTCCCGAAATCTCTTGGCCCCAGTGTTCGATCTCTCCATCAATAAGAAGCGCTTCTTTCAGTCTATCCTATCCATATCCCTCAATATTTTGTACATCTCAGTCATGTCTTCTCCAATCTCCTCTGCTCGGCCACAAACAACCCCAGTCTGTCCAATCTCTCCTCACAACGGAAACTCTTCAGCCCAGACAATATCCCTGTGAATCTCTCCTGCAACGTTCCCAGTGCGATCACATCCATGCAGTACTCTGAATTGCAGAACTACACACAGTAATCTGGCTCGGGCCGAATGAACTTTTTTTTTCTGTTCTGTTACTGTATGAGGGCGTCGCTGACAGCAACAGTGACCACAGCCACACAGACTAATCGGTATCAATGTGAGAGTCTGTATTAGATTCTGCAATGCCTTAGTGAAATAGGAAATGACTCCGCAAACACATGAGGAAAGAGCAGAGCTCAGAAAGCTAGTGCTTCAATAAAACCTGTAAGACCATAGTCCAACACCGGCATCTACAAAGTAATGAAAGGGGGGTATAGGATGGAAAGTTCGGTTAGTGATCGTAGGAGGGAAGAAATCTCTGAGAACGGGTGGATTTGAATTCTGACATATGAAATACAGAGATGTGAGCGAGCAGAGCTTGAAGGAAAAAACAACACCTTGGAGAAAATCAAAACTTTAAAACAACTGATTCCTTTGTGTTTCACAAAAGCCTGGAACAAAGAGAGCAATTACTGCCGTGACTTGGTTTCGAACCGAGGTTGCTGCGGTCACAACACAGAGTACTAACCAGTATACGATCACGGCAAACCACACACGAACACGCTAAACGCACGTAATAAGTAAAGTATCATAAGAGATGCTCTTGTTCAGACTTTTTACAGTATACTTTACCCATTCAACCCAGGCATTTGCATCCGTGTACACAGTTTCTATTTCGATAGTCTGTATCAAGTCCTTCACTTCTGTAATTTTTACTACTTTAAGGTCATCAGGAGGGGTGAAAGATTGTATCTTATTATCCAGTAGTTCTGCCCATTTTCCCTTCTCTACGCTCTTCAGAAACAACAGCCTGAGAAATCATTCCAGCTTGTTTTCTTTTCTATCCCAAATGTTTCATTTAATTGTACCCCGCACACCAACCCCCCCCACCCCGCCAAGAATTGCTTCGAGTCATGTGGTTTTCTTGATCATTAAGTATATTGGGTTACACTCTATATCGGGACAATCGAGAGCTGGTCGGAAGGTGGCCCGGTGTACTGTGACGAGACCATTATACCAAGTACCATCCCCAAGGCCATCCCCATATGATTTAAGATGTATCTCTGAGCTGCAGTACTGTCTCTGATTATCTCCATCCATACAATTTACTAACCTACATGAATCAGGTCTATTACTTGTGGATTATCAGACTCAGGGACCGTAAATAACACGTATGGAAATGATATTTGACAAAAACCCAATAGGAAGAGAGCTAGCATCATAACTCTAAGCATCCCCAGCATTCTAAAAAATGAAGCACCAAAAGACTTCATATACAATCATACAGAAATAATCCCACGCTCGCGTCACCACTGTATAATCAGTTACTCAAAGTCGCTTTAGTCTGAGTTTCAGCAGTTTTTGCGTTGATTCGGCTGTCCAGATTTCTTCTTCAACTGGAGGGTCCACTGGCCCTTTGATCCGAGTGTAGTGAGTCCAGCCTTTCCCCACCGTCCTTATTGCAGTTTCGGTCGTCAAAAGAGCCTGATACGACCCTTCCCAGTCCGGCTGCAATTTAGTCCCTTCCATGATTTTACTGAGACCCAATCTCCCGGCCAGATGGGATGAACGGTGAATTCAAGGGGTGGAGTCTGTGCTAATAAACCCTGTTCCCTGAGGAAAGACAAAGAGGAGGACAAGCCCAGTATATAGTTCTTTAAGAAAAAATCTTTAGTTTCGGGACTTGGCTGTTCTCATTCCTTCGAAGATAAGGTAATCCAATTAAGATTTCATAGTGCGATAGTCCCAAGTCTTTCCTTGGGGCTGTTCGTACTCGCAAGAGAGCGAGAGGTAAACATTTGGTCCAAGGGAGTGTGGTTTCTATTATCAATTTAGAGAGCTGTCATTTGAGTGTTTGGTTCATTCTCTCAACCTTTCCTGATGATGGCGGGTGCCATGGAGTATGGAACTCCCAGGAAATTCCCAACCCTTTCGTTACCCCCTGTAACACTTTAGAGGTAAAATGAGTTCATTGGTCGGAATCTATATTGTTCCCTAACCCATATCGGGGAATTATGTGCTCCAATATTGTTTTAGACACCCCACTCGCAGTGGCAGTACCTCGGGGGGTATGCCTCAACCCAACCAGATAGATGATCTACTCCGACCAGCATATATTTTAGTCTTCCAACTCTGAGAAGTTCAGTATAATCTACTTGTATACTCTGGAAGGGCCTCAATACTGGGTCTCTTCCTCTTGGGATATGTTTTCTCAAGACTTTCTTATTTACCTTTCTGCATATTATACATCCCTCACATATTTGTTTAGCAATCGTATATATTCCTTTACATCCACATTCTCTAAGAACTAAATCACTCATGGCTTGTACTCCCCAATGGTTGCCATGATGTGGGACAGCCATAATTTCTCGCATCATCATTTTGTTTAACGTTTCCCTTCCATCAGGTAACCTCCAATGCCCGTCTGCTGTTTTTACAGCCCCTAAATCTTGCAATTCTTTTTCCTCTCTTTCAGTAAATGTAGGAGCTTCCCGAGGACCTGGGACAGTAGGTATTAGGGAATGGATCACCACTTCTTATGGGCTCAGGGCAGCTTCCTTAGCCACTTCATCAGCTAATCTATTCCCCCTAACTTCTGGTTCATTTCCTTTCTGATGACCATTTAAATGCACTACCGCTATTTCTCGGGTGAGTAATAGGGACTCCAAGACCCGTTTAATCAACTCCTCATATGCTAATTCCTTCCCCCGGCTATTGATCAGTCCTCATTCCTGCCATATCTTTCCGAACGTGCCAACACCAAATGCATATTTAGAGTCAGTGTATACTGTTCCCACTTTATTTTCTAACGCCATAAGGCTCTTTCTAATGCATAGAGTTCGCAGGTCTGTGCTGAACACCCATTTGGCTACCTTCCTGCCTCTACCATACTACATTCCATCCCATCTACGACTGCATACCCATTATGTCTTTTCTCTTCAGTCACCCAGGATGATCTGTCCATAAAATGTGGGGCTCCTGCATGAAGCGGAACATTTCTCAGGTCCATGCAGGCCTTAGTTTGGTATTCTATAATGTCAAGGCAGTCGTGCTCTGGATTCTGAGGAGATTCTCCTTCCCCTTTCCAAAGAAAGGCAGCTGGATTTAAACAATTGTCAGTGACCAACACTAGATCATCCTTTTCTATTAATATTGGCACATATTTCAGAATCCGCGAGTCAGTCAACCATCGCCCAGCTTTTTGGCTTAGGATCGTTCTCACTTGGTGTGGGGTGCTTACTCTTAGGGCTCCCCCAAATGTAAGCTTTCTGCTTTCCTCCACCAACAGTGCAGGGGCAGCCACGGCCTGCTCACACTCAGGCCACCCCCGGGTGACTGTATCCAATAGCTTCGAAAGATATGCTACTGGCTGTCTCATTCCTCCCCACCTAAGGCTTCATACTCCCAAAGCCGCTCCCTTATCTATGGTAGCAAAGAGGTGGAAAGGTTTATCTAGAGACGGTAAGGCTAACATGGGGGCATGCACGAGATCTCTTTTGAATTCTGAGATAGTTTTTCCTTTTCCTCCCAACTCAGACACTTTGGTTCCTCCTCTAATAGTTTGAGATATAATTTATTCGTCTTTTGAGCATAAGAATCAATCCACAATCTGCAATATCCCGTTAAACCCAAAACATTACGTAATCCCCGTTTGGTTCTGCGCAGCGGAATCCCCACTATTCCCTCTACTGTTCCGGCCTTATCTTTCGCTTTCCCTCCCTAACTAAATGTCCCAAGTATTTCACTTCTTGCTCCACAGATTGTAGTTTGTTTTTAGATACCCGCAGTCCTTGCTGACCCAGGAAATTCAATAATTTGTTAGTTGCTTCTACTACTCTTTCTCTTCTTTTTCCTATTACTAAGAGGTCGTCTACATATTGCAACAGGGCAGTCCCCTTTGGGCTGCTAAATTTCTCCAATATTTGTTCTAACATCTGTCCAAATAAATCCGGGGATTCCGTAAACCCCTGGGGAGCACAGCCCACCGGTATTGCTGTTTCCATCCTGTCTTGGGATCTTCCCATTCAAAGGCGAACAAATTCCTACTTTCCTCCACCAAGGGACAAACCCGAAAGGCATCCTTTAAATCTATCACACTAAACCATTTGTGGTCATGAGGGATCTTACTTAATAATGTATAGGGATATGGCACCACTGGGTGCCTGATCTGTAGTATTCAATTCAATGTTCTCAAATCCTGCACCAATCGATAAGTTCCATCGGATTTTCGCACTGGTAGAATTGGGGTATTAATAGGAGACATACATGGCTCCAACCGTCCATGTCTAATCAGTCCCTCAATTACTGGCTGCAGTCCTCCTTTACCTTCTATGGAAATGGGACATTGTTGCTCATAAACAACGTCCCCTTTCCTTATTAAACTTATTTCTAGGGGACGGATCTGTATTTTTCCATGATTCCCTTCTCTCGCCGATACAATAGGGTCTATCTCTCTCTCCACATCTTCTGTCAACATTGTCATTTGTACAACTAATTCTTTTTCCTAAATTCAAATCTCCAGTCCTAAGAGGATAATTAAGTCTCTCCCGAACAAGTTACTTCCGATATCAGGGATATACAGCAGTTCCCCTGTGGCTCTTTCCTTAGGACTTCTATCATCATAGGTTCAAACACTGGAACAGTAAATCCTTCCCCTTTTACCCCGGAAACAGTAATCGACCGTGTTGACATTCCTTCTTTCTTTGGTTTAAAATTCAGCGATGACTGTGCTGCCCCCGTATCTCCGAGGAAGACTACCTCTTCCCTACAGGGTCTCACCTTCAGGTTTATCAAGGGTTCCTGGTGGGCACACGAGGCAGGAACCCCTGAAAATCCTATTCTTCATCAAAATTCACAAGCGAAATGGCCCTTTCTTCCCTGTGTAGATCAGGACACTCCCGCTTAAAATGCCCGGGTTTCTGCTACAACAGCATCCTGCCTGTGGAGACTTGCATCTCTGCCCCTGTCGCCCGAACCCTCTATCAAATGCTCCCCCTTTTCTTCTCCTTCTCCCTCTTCCTCTCTGTCCTACATGATGCCACCTACCGCTCCAGATGCTCACTATTGGTTCCATTCTTTTCGAAACTACCTCATCAACCGTAGCTACCATCATTCTTGCCTTCTGTTTTTGTCTCTCATCCTCTCTCTTTGCAAACACTTGCTGTGCCTCTCTCAACAATTCAACTAATGGTATTTCACTCCTCCCTTCTATCTTCAGTATCTTTCTCTGTGTCTGGCCATGCCTTTGTCACAAAACATACTTTCAAAAGACCCTGTGCCACTGGGTCCTCAGGGTTCATTCCAGAGTATTTCTGCATTGAGTCTCTTAATCTTTGCAAGAAAGCTGAGGGTGTCTCATCTTTCTCCTCTTTAACTTCAAAGGCTTTAGTCAACTTCTGCGACTTCGGAACTGCCTCTCTTATTCCTTTTAGAATCAGGTCTTTCAATTCCATCATTTATTTCCTATGCTCCGGGTTTTGATTTTCCCACTGGATGTCACTGAGGGGAAACTCCGTCTCTCCCTGTCTAGTATCCCCATCCCCAATGGGAAGTTCCCTGTCCCATATTTTAATGGCTGCTCCGGGTATAAGTCCCCTTTCTTCCCCAGTGAATAGTACATTCAAAATAGACATTAACTCAGTCCACGTATACAGACTGGGCTCCAAGAATTGATCAATTTGTTCAGACAACCCTACCGGATCCTCAACCAGGACCTTCATCTCCTTTTTAAATGTTCTGACCTCCCCACTGGTGAGGGGGACAGTTACAACCCCAACCTTTTTGTCCGCTATTGGTACCTCCCGAAGGGGATAAGTCTTTATATTCTTCCCCTTTTTTTGTTTTTGTTTTTCTCCCTTAGGCTTTCGTTTAGATACTCTAGAGGCCTTCTCTACATCGACTTTATCTTCCCTTCATTTTGTTTCGGATTGATAGTCGGGAACAATAACATCCCCGTCCAAAACCTCTTCGTTCTCCTCTTGTGGGTCATCCGTTCCCTGTCCCTGTCTGTCTGTCTATCCTCGTCCCCCATTTTCACCCAATATGATATCATGGTCCGGTGCGGGGTGGGGGGGTGGCGGGAGTGCAAACAGGCAAAAGGATCCCAGGGACTGGGTGGGGTAGAGGGGGAATCCCTTGTCTACACTACCATCATTTTCAAGCTGCCCTTCCAACAGGACGCATTCTCCGCCTCTTCTTGACTAAAAGTTAGTTTTTTATTCACATACATACCTAAATACTGACAGACCCAATCCTCGTCTGAACCGTTCTTTGGCCAGAAGACAGCCAGACGAAGGATTGGGTTTTTGGTCCATACTAAACAACAATATTTCATCATTTTCTTTTTATCTTTTTCCCTTGTACAAGTGCTACTTGTCCATTTCCTCAACATCCTACCCAACGGACATTCAGGAGGAATGTTACCAGGGACTTTTTCTTCCTTTACTCAGTGACAGTTCGACTTTCTCTGCTTACACCCCATTTCTTGAGGCCCTCACCAGTCACTCAGTGATTAAATACCCCTTTTCCCGGCCACCAAGTTTATACTTAAAAGTCAGTTTTCTGATGTTGGTCTGTTCATAGAGTTGCCTGGCCCCTTTTCTCCATATTTTTTATCGACCTTCTTTCACTGTCTGATTCAGATGTCTCCCTTGTGGGATTCGTACTTGTCACCCAAGGGAGCGGACAAAACCGGGACAAGAAACCGCTCCTCAATTGTGAATGGGAGGCATCTTCCCAGTGTCCAGGGCCAGCCACTCCCCCTGGCGATGGAAGAATATCCAGGATGATCTCCCAATTGCGAGAAACTACGCCCACTCACTTCAATAATTTCAGTGCGAGACAAGATCTGAAGCAATCAGTATGTTTATTATATGCTTGCAAGCGTGGTGCCTGAAATAGACTCGCAGAGTTTAGCAAGTACATAGGATTCATTACTCCAAACCCGGTGCCCCTTATTATTGTTTCTCTCTTGCCTTACCCGGCCTTGTGCATGACAAAGTACAGGTTTTACTTGGCCTTTTCACCACATCCTGGTTGTGGTCAACTGTTAGGTATATCCTCCTTCACTGTGATCTATTTCCCGCACTTGTGACATTCCCTCCCTTTCCCCAACCATATTGAAACTTACGACCTTTTAATTGGGGTTTGGTTTTTGTTTTTGCAGAAATGGGAAACAAATGCTTATAACTACTGCTTGTACAAGCATATCTGGCTTAACCTACATCCTCACAGCACCTTAACTATTTGTCTGTACCATATACTATTGCTTGCAGACACCTTTCATTCTTGTATGCACATTTTAGCTAATATGAAAACATTATATATTTCCTTCATGTAGGTTTCATTCTTGTTGACTCAGCTCTTTGTTGAAACAATTACACACTGATGTGAGCTCATTTACCTTGCATAAGTAATTATGATTGCAGAAGTAACATTACTTCACCTGAAACCCACAGTCAGTAGTGTAGAAAAAAAACAAAGAATACAGAGAATGTGCAGCCCAGGAACAGGCCCTTTGGACAGCCGAGCCTGAGCTGGTGCAAATCCACTATCTAAACATGTCGCCCAATTTCTAAGCATCTGTATCCCTCTGCTTCTCACTTATTCATGCATCTGTCCAGGCGCACCTGAAATGAATCTACCATGCCTGTCTCTACTTCCTCTGCTGGCAACGCATTCCAGAACTTACCACCCTCTGTGTAAAATACTTTCCATGTCTATCTCCCTTAAAATTTTCACCTCTCTCATTGAACGCATGACCTCTCATTATTGAATCCCTCATCTTGGGAAAAAGGTTATCTCTATCCACCCTGTCTGTACCCTTCATGATATTGTAGACCTCAATCAGGTCCCCTCAATCTCGTTTTTTTCTAATGAAAGCAGAAGTAATCTACTCAACCACTCTTCAGAGCTTGCATCTTCCATACCAGGCAACATCAGCTGAAACCTTCTCCGCATTCTCTTCTAAACGTCCACATAATTTTGGTAATTTGGCGACCAGAACTGTACAGAGTATTGCAAACGCGGCTGAAACAAACTCTTGTACAATTTTAGCAGGACTTGCCTGCTCTTATACTCAATGCCCTATCCGGTGAAGGCAAGCATGCCATATGCTTTCTTGACCACTCTATCCACCTGTGCAGTCACCTTCAGGGTACAAAGGACCTGAACTCCCAGATGTCTCTTCTCATCAAGTTTACCCGAAGCTCTTCCGTTTACTGTATACTTGGCTCTAGAATTACACTTCCCCAAATCATCACCTCACATTTGCTTGGATAGAACACCATTTGCCACTTCTCTGCTCAAGTCTTCTGTCTATATTCCCCTTCATTCTTTGACAGTCCTCTATGTTTTCTGGCTACTCCACCAATCTTTGTGTCATCTGCAAATGTAGTGGTGAGATTCTGGGCTATCAAACTTTGGAGATTGGAACATGGCAGTTGTTCATCCCATGCAGCAAGGAACCATGTCTGGATGTTTTTTTCCCAGTGAAGTCCCACTGTTTCCTGATGTAGATCAATAATTGAAACTTTTTTATTTGGAGTCATGATTTAGAAGTTTACGGATGATACATCGTCTTGTAGTTGACTCTGATGAATAATGTCAGCGACCGCAGGGATGTATCCTTCAGGTGTAAAGGCAAAATGGTGAATGGAATTGAATCCAGACCAATGAGTGGTGGTGAATTTGGGGAGTTGTAACAATAACAGTGAGGATTCTGATTGGTGAACAGGAACAAAGAGATCTTGGAAAGGGCATTCACAGGTCCCTGAAGACAGGGACAGGGAGATCAGTTGTTTGAGAGGTTTTTGGATATTTTCTATTGTTGACCACAGACTGCGGATGATATTCGATCTTTAGCAACCGCCAGTTTAGGAAACAACTAACAAATGAGCACAAGTCTGGTCCATGCAATAATCTACATTTTTAAAATATTGAAAGAAGAAAGGTAGAGGGTTGAAGTATGGATCTTTGCCCATCAAACTACTTCACCACTCAATGAATTTACCACTGATTCCTCTCCATGTCATGCTGGTATGTGCCTTGGACGGTAATTTGCAAATGGTGAAGGTTCAGTGCATCTTCAACCTTGTCCGTATGGTCGGGACAATTTTTGAGCTTTGAAGGTTCTGTCAACAAAGCCTGGATGACTTACTCCAGTGAATCTTCTATGTGGTGCACTCTGCTGCAATTGTGCCTTAGCAGTTAAGGGAATAAACATTCAGGTGTTGTACAATATACAGTTCAGTGACTGCATTGTCGTGGAGGGTGCCCAGTTCCTTCAGTGGTATTGAAGCTGCACCCACCTAGGCAAATGGAGACAGTTCTGTTAAACATCTAATTTGTGCGTTGCAGACGATGAAGGCTTCACGAAGACAAGAGTTGAGTTAATAATCAAACAAAGTCGACCCACGGACAGGTTCTTGTCGTCAACTTCTTTATCGGGGTGGTCAGGTTCCATTTTCCCTAAATACTAGCTCCCAGGACGATTATACGGAGGAATTCAGTTACATTGAAGTCATTAAATGTCAATCGAATATGATTAGATTCGCATTTGTCAGAGTTATCTTCGCTGTATTTGGTCCTTCTGTGGGTCAATCCGATTCTAATCGCTTTCTGATTTCAAGTTCCAATTCCCATCTGCGCCTGAAATTTCAACCCGTTTCCTCGTCGACATTTCTCCACCTGTCTTAATAATATGTAAGGGACAGCACAGACTTACTAACATGTTGTTAACTCTGAATACAGTAGAACATCGTGAAATGATTGGTAAGGCTGGGATTATTCTCCTTCAAACAAAGGATGAGGAGGGGAACTTTATAATCACATAATAGCAATTATAAATGTTCAATATTCGTGGGATCTTGACAGGGTAGATACGGGCAGGTGGCTTGCCCTGTGCTCTGAGGAGAGCACCAGAGGACATAATCTCAGAATTAGATATTGCCCATTTAATTCAGAAATGAGGAGTAATTTCTTTACTCAGGGATTAAAGAATCTGTGGCATTTTCCAATAACCGCTGTTGAGACTGTGTGGTTGGGTACTTTCAAACTGTGCCAGATAGTTAATCAGAAAGATGATGACACTTTGTCGAGCTAAGTGAGCGGAAAGGAATTCAAGATTATCAGATCAACTATGTTAAAAATCACACAACACTAGGTTATAGTCCAACAGGTTGAAATGAAAGCACATTAGCTTTCGGAGCGACGCTCCTTCATCAGGTGATAGTCAGGTGACTATCACCTGATGAAGGAGCATCGCTCAGAAAGCTAGTGCTTCCAAGTAAACCTGTTGGACTATAACCTGGTGTTGTGTGATTTTTAACTTAGTCCAACACCGGCATCTACAAATCAGATCAACCATGAATGGTTGAGCAGACACCTTGGGCTGAATATCATATTTCCACTTGGTTTAACATTTCGTCTAAGGCCTTATTTTATTCATAAGTTCAGAATTGTGAGGGGATGGGATGAAGTGACAGGAAAGGTTTATTAAACAGATCAGACAGATCAGGAACAAAGCTCATAAACACAGGAAAAAGAAATGTGCTGTGACCTGGGGGCAACAAATGACACTGTTCCCCAGCACAGGTGGCTGTGTACAGAAGCTGTGATTGCTGAAGTAAGTTGCTAGATCTTATACAGTCGGGAAGTCAATGATCACGCTGGATGATGGATCGTTGTATGATTCACACACAGCTGAAATTGGTGAAAGAATGAAATGTTTGCTTCATTGGAGAAATTGTTTGTGGTTCCAATTCCGAGTGACTGTTTGAAATACTGGTCAGATCTTTGTGTGAAGTGTTAGGTTAAAATACTCATGAACAACCTCACTGGATACACTTGTGCACTCGATCTCTTGTTATTTTTTTCTCTTTGTTTCGATGTAAATTCATAGAAAGACAAGATGGAATGTAGGGCAGAAAGAAAAATGCGTTCCTTCTCATTACACCAATTTCATCTACAATTGAATAGAATGACTGCTCTTACTCTTCATTTCGACTTTAATGTGATGTCGATTATTTGTGAATCTCCCGTGCAGTGAAGGGCAAGAACAAGATTCTCGATCCAGTGTGTACCAGAGTGTGAGGTGCAAAGGAAAACTGCTAGAGCGGTGCGTAAAGTTAGCAACCAGAGTGTGACTCGAACCCGTGAATGTGGACCACAGCGGTGTAATAAACCAGGACCGCAATCTCACAGTCTCCTCTGCACATTTTGTAGTGGGGTGACATGTGACCTCATCAGGTTACATCTAGTGAAAGTCATGGATGAGAAGGTTCCAGAGCGGAATCGAATCCACACCATTGTGTTACTGCTTTCACTAGAATTATCAAAACAGCAAATTCCAATAAATAGCCAAGCTGGTCAGAATGAATAGCTGTCATTAATACATTCTGAGTCAGAACTGAGTCAGAATGAAACAGGACAAGAATTTTCCGTCATATTTACACCTACATTTGGCACATAATTTCTTCAGTCACTTTCTCTTTCACGTGAAAAAGCAGCCATGGTGAGTGAAATAAAGGCGATGTTATGGCTCGATGGCCTTTCTCATATGGCTGAACCTGAATTGGATTGAATCGCAAGAAATGCTGATTTGTTCCTTTCATTGTAATTTTGCTGAAACCTCACAAGGTTCATTGTAATAATCAGAAGTGAATTAGATATATCTCATTGGAATGATTAATGTTGTGTTCAAATTTGCTCCGACTTTATTTCAGCGTAAGGAAAATACTGCTTAGAAAAACAGAGGGTTAAAGTGCAAAAGAAAATCCACCAGTTTTGTTGCTCGCTGCTTTGGCAGATTTCACTGAGTATTAAATGGACCAATCATAATGGTGTTTGTTCTTAAAGTCTTAACGCATGTGATGAAAGCAGGAAGACGATCTCCAAGCAACTGGTCAGTTCCTATTCAGTATGTAATATCTTTCCTTCACAACAAATAAAAATCCACACAGTTCCATTTACAATGCTTTCTGTGGAATATTATGCCAAATCTTTCAAAATTCAGACTATTGGAATAGAATCTTATTCAGCTGCACACATTAAAAAAATTTCTTTACCTTTAAAGTCAACCAACTTAGACATTATTTCCCCGCAACTTCCGACCGACTACACCCCACCTCTGCACCTTTACCTTGCCACACGCTGTCTCTCTCCTTGTGAAGTGTATTCCTTGTATGTCACCAAATGTGCCTCTCCAAATATTTTGAAAAACAGATTCTGGGAGTGACAGCGATTCTGTTCTCATCATTTCTTTGCCCTTCCAAGGTTTTATCAAAGGGATTGAATGCCTGACATCTAGATGTTTACTCACTTGAAAGAGGGAATTTTCCTCCTACTTACTCTGTCCCAACATTTCATAACCTGAAAAAACCCCATTAAATCTTCCTTGGTTCATGGATAACTGTTCTAAATTTTCCAAGAAGACAAGTGAATAAAATCTCATCCTCAGTACACCCGCATCAGCATCTTCTCTAATGGCTTTACACCCCAGTAAACACGGTCATTATCAATTCAGAGAATCACAGAATCCTAAAGTGCAGAAAGAGCATTTCAGTCAATCAAGCTGGTGTCGAATCTCTGAAGCGCATCTTACGCAGACCTTGCTCCCCCCCCCCCCCCCCCCGCCATTTCCTTATATTTCACCTCAAGAAGGGGAATCCCTTTCCCTTATGATTTCAAATAAACCTGTTGGAATATAACCTGATGTCCTGTGACTTCTGACCTTATCCACGCGTTACCCAACGCTAATTCACCTAACTTACTTAATTCTCTCCCTGCACACGAGAGGGTAATTTAACTTTGCCAAGCAACCTAACCCTCCAACCGAACAGCAGTGCGAATTACTGAGACAATGTTCCATCATACTGAGCAAATGCTGTATCATTTTTTAATGGTATTATACTCTGGTCACAGCCTCATCAAAACACATGAATCAAAATTCAATGTATCGAAAAGCTACTCTGTCCTTTACAATTTTATTCGTGCTGCGGGAAATGTTTCTGCACTCATATTTGGATGCGTTTATGTTGTTTCTTCCTCAGCTTCCTGCTTCTAGTAAACACTTCAATCCAGGACAAGTCTGTCAAATGCTTTTCATTTCAACACAGTCACAAGGTGTCGTTTGGAGAAGTCACATGTTTGGCCGTTCACTGACACTCTGCATCCCTGAGAGCTGCAGTCCTTCCCCACACTGATTCAGGCAGAATTGTCCTTCCTGTGACATGCCCCATCGAGAATGGAAGGACAGGTATCAATACCCGCACTTGGGAATGGAGCGACAGTTTTAAAACGTTTACACTGTCCCCAGCGGAGAATTGAGCCCTGTGACAGGCGGGGACACTAACCATTATACGACCGAGGACAAGAGTGTCAAAGGAGACCCTTCAACCAAATGTGTCCACAATTGGCAATAACAACTGCTTAATGAACTGAATCCCATTCCAGAATTCTTACCTCTCAACCTTAAATGTCTTGGCATCAAACGTTCACCTCTGAATATTTATTCAGGTTATAAGGGGTTCTGCCACTCTGAAAAATGCAGACAGTGTATTCCAAATTCCAACCACCCACTGGCTGATAAAGCTTTTTCGCACATCTTCTCAAACCTTTCTCCTTAAGTCTCTGGCCCCTGCTGATCGAACCGTCCATGAATGGGAAACTCGTTCAGTCAACCCTGTCCATACCCTAACTCAATCATGCCTTGTCCACATCTCCTTTGCACTGCAGCAAACACTCCACTCTGTCCTGTCATTCTTCACAACGGAAACTCTTCAGCCCAAACAGTATCCTGGTAAATATCTCCTGCAATTTTCTCAGTGTGATCACAGTTCTGCTATAATGTGACTTGCAAAACTGCACACAACGATCTTGCTAGAGCCTAATGAGCATTTGTTTTAAAATTTCTGGAGTAGTATGAGGGCGATTCTCGCTAAGCAGAATTTATTACCCATTCGGAATTGCCCAGAGGGCAGTTGAGACTCAACCATATTGCTATGCGTCTGAAGTCACATGCAGTCCAGAAAAAGTAAGGATAGCAGATTCCAACCCGAAATGACATCAGTGGAACAGATTTGTTTTTCCAACAATTGTCAATGGCTCTATAGTAGTCATTAGATTCTTCCTTGCAGATAACTTTTAATCCAAATTTGACGATCATGGCATGGTAGGATTCAAGCCCGAGTACCCAGACTATTACCTCGGTCTCTGGATTATCAGTACTATGAAATTATCACAAGACCAACGTTGAAAGCCATAAAAGCTGATCTTTTCCAATAAAATGTCTTTTCACCAAAACTGCCCTGGGTCTCTTCCATGAGCCTGACGCTCCAATTGTCCCTGGCCTATGTCAGTCAACGCTGTTACATGGGGATTGATTTCACAACCGCGGTATCCAAATGGATCGATTTGTTTGGAGGTCCCGATGGTGGGATTGGGGCACGTTCCCCCAACAACAGTGACCGCAGCAGCAGCACAGACAGAACAGTATGAATGTGAAAGAGAATAATAGGTTGTGCATTGCCTCAGAGAAATGTGGGGACGGACGGAATGGAGGTTTAATTATGGTGGGAAGAAGGGAAATCTCCGACAATGGGTGTGTTTGAATCCTGATATATGAAACGCAGAGATGTGAGAGAGCGGAATTTGAAGGTAAAAGAATTAATTTCTTTAGCTTGTCTCACAAAAAAGACAACAGAGAGAGCACTTAGTGCCGTGATTTGGTTTCAAATCGAGGTTGCTGTGGTCACAATGCAAAATACCGACAACCACGATCACAGTAACCACAGAACAGGATGCTTGCAAGCAGCAATAAGTATACGAGCAGAGGAATTGTTCGGAAGAAGAGCACATGTACAATATCAGTGCTCAGTGAACAGTGACAGATATGTGGGAACGGAGAGTGAGCTGAATCTTTAAGTTCGATGTCTTCAGAGGCTGTGGAGATGCCTTGAATGAGAATGTTGAAAACTGAGATTGATAGACTTTGACAAAACATCAAAGACTCAGGGGACAGTACAGGATACTGTTGAAATGTACGCTTCAATAGCATTTTAGCATAACATCGGCGACTTCACCAGCTTCCTAAAGTTTTGATCAGGGTTGCAGATAATCACACACAATCCCCGTTCCCAGCCTCGGAATCAAAGAAACTGTGGCACAGCCGCCCAGATCCAAACGGAAATGGGATGGGAAAGAGTCGCGGAGTTACTCTCTGGCTCCAGTGATGGAACAGGTGACCGTGGTATAATGGTATAGAGACGCAAGAAATTCCTAGGTTGAGTGTGCTCCTGCTCAAGGGAATGGTTGTCCCCGTTTATACTCTCATAGCGATCTACAGTGCATCTTGCTCAGACAGCTGAGTGGCACAACTGGAGCGTGTTGAGCACTTAACTTTTTAGTGTTGGTTTGAAAGGTGATTTTGCTATTTGGATCTGTGTTTCCGACACTGGCGGTGGCAGCTGCATTTGCTTGCATCAGCTCAGTATCAGTTTCTTCCACACAGTCAAGACTTCAACCTGAAGAAGGTGGTGTTGTGCTGATATTTTGAAATTGTCATCCTTTGGCGACTGGAACACAGAAAGGGTGATGTTTAAGTTCGACGAATAAAACCTGGAATGCAATCATGACCTCAGGAACAGAGATAATAACTTTAATTTCCTGCAATCCCATTCATTCATGTCCCTTATGCAGGGGATTCTACCATGTTCACCCAGTCCTGCCTACGAGAGACTCCGGGACCAGAAAAACATGAGCTGACCCTTAATTCAAGAATCCCCATCGTATGGGGAAACAGGCAAGTCGGCCCTTCCAGTCCACACAATACATTCGAAGCGCATCCCACCAGACCTCAGGGTATTCCCTATCCACTAAGCCTGCATTTCCCACTGCTGATCCCTGTAACTGGCACATCTTTGGTCAGAGGAAAAAATGAAAACGCAAAAACACAGAGAATGTGCAGACTGCCCACAGACAGACACCCGAGGGTGGGATCGCACCCGGGTGTGTGGTGTAGCCAGACAGCAACGAACAAGTGGCAAAGAATAAATGTTGTCCTGACCAGTCATACGCACACCCTGTGAGTGAATGAGAAACAATGAATACACATTCACAACATGGAAAACGGAATTCGTATCTGTGTGGACACAATTTGAAAGGATCGTTCACACTCAGTAGAAAAAAGGACATTGATATCACAGAGAAAGAAGGGCAATTTGGGAACAGATGGGTGGGATTCCATTAACCAGAGAAGTAGAATCTCATTTAATCAGTAACACTGGGGAGAGACCGTTCACCAGCCCCGTGTGTGGGAAGGGATCACTGAGCAAAATAACCTCCGGAGACTCCAGCAGGATTACATATCCCATCAGGTGTTCGATGATGCTGTCAATGCTGCTGTTAATCCCAACCAGCTATTTGTTCCATAGCGTCAATCATAGAGTCATACAGCATGAAAACAGGCCTGTCAGTCCAACCAATCGATGCTGAATTCAATAAGCACCTGGAATTCAAGAGTCTCGTGATAACCTGAATCAATTGAGTAGAAATCCCATCAGACTTCGGGAAGCAAATTGTCATATTCAACTGCGCTGTCCCACATGAGACTCCAGATGGATAATATCGTGATTGACTCTTAACTGTCCTCTGGGAAATAAGTGAGCGACTGGGCAAGAATAAATTTATTTCAAAAATCCCACTTTCTATTCATGTTTGGATCCAATTGTCCTTTAAATGTTGCAAACGTACCCTCATCCATCACTTCCTCAGCAAGTTAATCGCACACGCAAAACACCTTCGCTAGAAAAATGCCTCATGTCTTTTATAAAAAAAAACTCTTTCTTTTCATCTTAAACATATGCCCTCTCGTCTTGAAATTCCCCTCCTGGGAAAAGGCAGCTATCGTTTACTCTAACTTCCCTCTCATAAACTTCTGTCAGGTCTCCGCTCAAACCCCTAACCTAGAGTGAAAACAGTCTCAACTAGGAGAAAATGAGAACTGCAGATGAGAGATCAGAGTCGAGATTGTCGTGCTGGGAAAGCACAGCAGGTCAGTCAGCATTTGAGGAGCTGGAGAATCGACGTTTCAGGCAAGAGCCTGATGAACAACACTTGCACGAAAAGTTGATTGTCCTGCTCCTAGGATGCTGCCTTACCTGTTGTTAGTTTCCAGCATCCCAATCTCGAATCTGAAAATAGTCTCAGCCTATTCAGTGTTTCTATATAACTCAAAAATTCCACGCACAGCATCGTGCGTATGTACCTTTTCAGAACCTGCTCCAGCTGAATAATATCATTTCTACAACTGGGCGACCAGAAATGGACATAATATTCCAGAAGAGACTTCATCAATGTCCTGAAAAACTTAAACTTAACGTCCCAACTAGTATACTCAAAGGACTAAGCAATAAAGGGAAAAAAGTTAAATGCCTTTGAACCATCCTGTCTGTAGGTGATGCAAACTACAAGGAATTATGTACCTGCATCCCTAGCTTCCGTGTTCTCCAACATGACTAGGGAAGGAATAGGTCCAATCAAGGATAGTAATGGGAAGTTGCGTGTGGAGGCTGAAGAGATTGGGGAGGCGCTGAATGAATACTTTTCGTCAGTATTCACTCAGGAACAGGACATTGTTGTCGATATGAATACTGAGGCACGAATAAGTAGAATGGATGGCTTTGAGATATGTAGAGAAGAGGTGTTGGAAATTCTGGCAAGGGTGAAAATAGATAAGTCCCCTGGGCCTGATTGCATTTATCCTAGGATTCTCTGGGAAGCAAGGGAGGAGATTGCAGAGCCACTGGCCTTGATTTTTGTGTCCTCTTTGTCTACAGGAGTAGTGCCACAGGACTGGAGGCTAGCAAACGTGGTTCCCTTGTTCAAGAAGGGGAGTAGGGATAATACTAGTAACTATAGGCCAGTGAGTCTCACTTCTGTTGTGGGCAAAGTCTTAGAGAGAATTGTAAGGGATAGGATTTATGCACATCTGGATAAGAATGATGTGATCAAGGATAGTCAGCATGGTTTTGTGAAGGGCAGGTCGTGCCTCACAAACCTTATTGAATTCTTTGAGAAGGTGACGAAGGAGGTAGATGAGGGGAAAGCGGTAGATGTGGTATATATGGATTTTAGTAAGGCGTTTGATAAGGTCCCCCATGGTAGGCTACTGCAGAAAATACAGAGATATGGCATTGAGGGTGAGTTGGAGGTTTGGATTAGGAATTGGCTCTCTGGAAGAAGACAGAGGGTAGTAGTTGATGGCAAAGGTTCATCTTGGAGTGCTGTCACTAGTGGTGTTCCGCAAGGATCTGTTTTGGGACCATTGCTGTTTGTCATTTTTATAAATGACCTGGAGGAAGGGTTAGAAGGTTGGGTGAGCAAGTTTGCGGATGATACGAAAGTCGGAGGAGTTGTAGACAGTGAGGAAGGATATGGCAGGTTACAGCGGGATATAGAGAAGCTGCAGAGCTTGGCAGAAAGGTGGCAAATGGAGTTCAATGTAGCTAAGTGTGAAGTGATTCACTTTGGTAAGAGTAATAAAAAGATGGATTACTGGGCTAATGGTAGACTACTTGGTAGTGTGGAAGAGCAGAGGGATCTTGGTGTCCATGTACACAGATCTCTGAAAGTTGCCACCCAGGTAAATAGTGCAGTGAAGAATGCATATGGCGTACTGGCTTTTATTGGTAGAGGAATTGAGTTCCGGAGTCCTGAGGTCATGCTGCAGTTGTATAAGACTCTGGTGCGGCCGCATCTGGAATATTGTGTGCAGTTTTGGTCGCCATACTATAGGAAGGATGTGGAGGCACTGGAACGGGTTCAGAGGAAGTTTACCAGGATGTTGCCTGGTATGGTAGGAAGATCCTATGAGGAAAGGCTGAGGCACTTGGGGTTGTTTTCTTTGGAGAAAAGAAGGTTTAGGGGTGATTTGATAGAGGTGTACAAGATGATTAGGGGGTTAGATAGGGTTGACAGTGAGAACCTTTTTCCACGTA
The DNA here is from genome assembly GCF_047496795.1 of Chiloscyllium punctatum. Lineage (NCBI taxonomy): Eukaryota > Metazoa > Chordata > Chondrichthyes > Orectolobiformes > Hemiscylliidae > Chiloscyllium > Chiloscyllium punctatum. The sequence continues at coordinate 19,695,357 of NC_092756.1, forward strand.
TGGAGTCAGCTATTACAAGGGGGCATAGCTTTAAATTAAGGGGGGGTAGATATAGGACTGATGTTAGGGGTAGGTTCTTCACTCAGCGAGTCGTAAGATCATGGAATGCCCTGCCAGTAGCAGTAGTGGACTCTCCCTCTTTATGGGTATTTAAGCGGGCATTGGATAGGTATATGGAGGATAGTGGGTTAGTGTAGGTTAGGTGGGCTTTGATCGGCGCAACATCGAGGGCCGAAGGGCCTGTACTGCGCTGTATTGTTCTATGTTCTATGTTCTATGACGCAAAGCCCTACTCTTTTTGTTGTTCCAAAATAGAATAACTTCCACTTATCCAGATCGAACTCCATGTTACATTTTTTCGTCCAACGACTTATTGGATTAAGATCCTTTTGAATCTTAGATAATCTTCCTCATTGTCTACAATTCTGGCGTCGCCTGCAAACCGACGAAGCATGCCGACTGTGAGGTCCACTGTTTTCTCATATAGATCAATTATTCATGTTTACTTGTAGTGGCCGTGATTCAGCAGTGTGCAGATCATACAACAGTTATCATGAAATTCGCCATGTGGAAAAAAGCCGCAGACTGCAGGGAGATATCAAACAATTGGAAATAAAAATGGTGAAAGCAATTCATTCCAGGGAAAAGGGTGATAGTGAAGTAAAATCAAACTTCAAACCAGCCGCCCACGCTCCAGTTGTGGCACTCAGCTGTCTCAGCAAGATGCACCATCGATTGCTATGTTATCATAAACGGGAACAAAATTTCCTTTCTGCCCCCGCCCCCTTTGGCCAGGGCACTCCCACCCTCGGAATTGCTTGTGCCTCTAAACCGTCATAGAAATACCGTGTCACTTGAGCCATTGAGTATCTCTGCGACCTCAGTCCCCTCCCGATTTCAAGTTGGATCTTCGCGACTGCGCCACTCAGTTCCTCTGATTCTGGGGCTGCAAACTGGGACTCTGTGGGAGCAGTGGTTACTGCCTTGCCGGGGGAAACTGGTGAAGTAGCCGATGTTAAACTGCATTGCTATTACAGCATCCATTTCAACAAAAGCTGCACTGTCTCCGGAGTCTTTGATGTTTTGGAGAAATCTATTTATCACAGCCTTCACCATATTAATGATGGAATCACCACAGCCACTGGGGGTACCGATGTTAAACCGTCAGCCCATTCTGAGTTCCCACATATCTTCCACTGTTCACTATGCACTGATATTGTGCATTTGGTGCTCTGCCTAACATTTTTTATGATACTGTACTTATTGCTTGCGTTTCGTGTGCTCATCTGTGTGATCCCGTGACCGTATAGTGGTTAGTACTCTGCGTTATGGCCGCAGCAACCTCGGTTCGAATCCAAGTCGCAGCAGTAATCGCTCTGTTTGTCTCAGTCTTTTGTGAAACACAAAGGAATCAGTGGTTTTAACATGGTAATTTTCTCCAAAGTGATGTTTTTTTTTCCTTCAAGTTCTGCTCGCTCACATCTCTGTGTTTCAGAATTCAAATCCACCCGTTTTCAGAGATTTCTTCCCTCCTACGATCACTAACCGAACTTTCCATCACATAACCCCATTTCATTAATTTGGAGATGCCGGTGTTGGACTACGGAGTACAAAGTTAAAAATCACCCGACACCAGGTTATGATCTTACAGATTTAATTGAAGCACTGGCTTTCGGAGCGCTGCGCTTTCATCATGTGTTTGTGGAGTCATTTCCTATTTCATTCAGGCACTGCAGACTCTCACTGACTCTCACATTGATACTGTTCACTCTGTGTGGCTGCAGTCACTGTTGCTGGGTGAACGTGCCCCAACCCCACCATCGGGACCTACAGAACAGGTGATCCATTTGGTTACCACTGTTGAGAGATCAATACTCATGTAGCAGCTTTTACCGACATGGACCAGAGATTACTGGGGGTGTCAAGCTCAAGAAAATGGCACAGGGCAGTATCGGGGAAAAGCGTCTTCATTGGATAAGATCAGTTTCACTGCTTTTCTGCAATGGCCGAGCGCTATTACCACTGAACATTTGACTGTTTATTCAGACACCAGGGACCCAGGTTTAACTCCGACCATGCTAGGTGGTAGAGTTGGGATTCAATAAATATCTGGAATTATGAATCTAATAACTCCTCTAAATCCATGGCCAATTGTTGAATAAAAAAAATCATCTGGCGTCCTTTAAAGAATGAAACTGCCATTCTTACATGTTCGGGCCTCCATGTGACTCCAGACTCACTACAATATGGTTCAGTCTCAACTACCCGCTGTGCAATTAGGGATCACAATCAATGCTGCCGAGCCAGCGACGCCCTCATACTGTAACAGAATCTTTTAAATAAAATCATTCGGCTCTAGCCACATTCGGCTCTAGCCACATTCAAAGAAGAGCATGGATGCGATCAAACCATGGGCGGCACGGTGGCACGGTGGTTAGCACTGCTCAGTTCAATTCCCGCCTCAGGTGACTGACTGTGTGGAGTTTGCACATTCTCCACGTGTCTGCGTGGGTCCCCTTCGGGTGCTCCGGTTTCCTCCCACAGTCCAAAGATGTGGCGGTCTGGTGAGTTGGCTATGCTAAATTGCCCGTAGTGTTAGGTAAGGGGTAGATGTAGTGGTATGGTTGGGTTGCGCTTCGCTGGGGCGGTGTGGACTTGTTGGGCCGAAGGGCCTGTTTCCACACTGTAAGTAATCTAATCAAACTGGGAATATTTCAGGACAGATTCACGGGGATATTGTCTGGGCTGAAGAGTTCCAGTTATGAGGACAGATTTGACAGACTGAGGAGATTGGAGAAGACATGTAAATCATGAGGGATATCGATAGGATAGACTGAAAGAAGCGTTTCTTATTGATGGAGGGATCGAACACTGGGGCCAAGAGAATTCGGGAAAAGTCAGAAATGTTTGAGTAGATGTGCTGAAAGGGTCAGAGAGGCGGAAACCTGTGAATTTGTGATGCCAAGACATATAAGACTATGGGCTAAATGATGGTAAACTTGATTCAAGTGTTGGACAAGTGTGGCCACAACAGGATAAAGGAACTCCTTCGATGTTGTTGTCCTCCACAGTATCGTGGTTAGTGTTCCCGCCTGTCACAGGGCTCAACTCTCCGCTGGGGGCATCGTAAAGACTTTAAACCTGTCACTCTGTTACCCAGTGAAGGTTATTAATGCCTGGCCTTCCATTCTCGACAGGTCATGTCACAGGAAGGACAGTGCTGTCTGAATCAGCTGGGGAAGGACTGCAGCTCTTGGAGAGAGAGTGACGGCGAAAGTGCAAACATGTAACTTCTGCAAACTACACATTGTATTTGTGTTGGAATGAAAACCATTATATATAGTTGTTCCTAACTGATATGTTTATTTAAAGCAGGAATCTGAGGAAGAAAACAGAGTAAACCCATTCAGATCTGAGATGCAGAAACATTTCCAGGAGCACTAATGAGGTTGTACAGCGGAGAACCGCGTTTGGATGCATTGAATTCGGATTGATGGGCGCAGCTTGCTTTCACTAGGATGAGTTACCAGTATGTAAAGCCATTAAACATGATACAGATAGTGTTCAATATGATGGTACGTTTGCTCAGTGGTTAGCACTGCTTTTAAGTCTGTAGGGTAGGTGGATTGACCATGTTAAATTGCGCTGTTGTATCTCGGGAGTGACTTCAGTAAGTTAAGTGAATTAGCCATGGGTAACGCAGTGATAAGGTCAGCAGTCACACGATGCCAGGTTTTATCCCAGCAGGTTTATTTGTAGTCACAAGCCAGAGGCCTGCAGTGAAAGAGACGGGAGCTAGATCTGGTTGAGATGCTGTTCAAAGTGTCCCTACAACTCGATAGCCTTAATTGTACTTTCTGCATTGTATGGAATCTGTGATTCTATCAGAGAGGACACTGCCAGCGTTTACTGGGCTGCTAAGACATTAGAGACGATGCTGACGTCGTTTAGTGGGGATGGAATTTCAGTTATTTGTGTTTTGGAAAACTTGAAACTAAACCAAGGAATACCGAATGGAAGTTTTCTAGAGTATTTGAGGTTTGGAGAGAGTAAATAGCTGGTAAATTCACTCTTTCAATTGCATAAATTTCTGAACACCAGGCTTTCAAAACTATCGATGTAGGACAAATAAATAATGTGAGCAGAATTTCTGTCACTTAGAGAATCCATTTCCAAAATATTTGGAAAGGCATGATTAGACACACACAAGCAGTGAGTTTCTCCGGTAGAGAGACAGCCTGTGGCCAAGTAAAAGTGTAAAAGTTGGGTGTGGGGGTTGGAAGGTGCGAGGAAACAATGTCTAATTTGGACGACTTTAGATGTAAAGAAATATCGGAAACGTTTGCAACTGAATAAGATTCAGGAAAAAACCCTCAGAGTTTTGAAAGATTTCTATTAATATTCCACATGAAGCATTATAAAAGGAACTGTGCAGATTTTGTATATTGTAAAGGAAAGATATTCCAGAATGAATAGGAAGTGACCCGTCTTTTGGAGCTCCATTTCCTGCTTTAATCCCATGCCTTAAAGATGGGAGGACAATCGCCATGATGTTGGGTTCATTTCACACCCACTGAAATCTGCCAAAGTAACTGAGCATCAAAACTGGCATCTTGTTTTGTAGTTTAACCTTCTGTTTTTCTCGTCAGTATTTTCTTTAAGCTGAAATAAATTCGGAGCAAAATTGAATGCAACATTTAACGTTCCAATCACATAAATCCAATTCAATTGCGATCATTGGAATGAACAGAGTGAAGTTGCAGCAAAATTAATAAAATGAAACGAACAACACTGCATTACCGGGAATTCTATCCACTTCAGGTTCAGCCATATGAGAAAGACCATCGAGCTAAAGCATCACTTTCACTTCTCTCTCTGTATATACTACTTCACATGAGAGAGAAACTGTCTGAAGGAAGTATGCGTCATGACTAAATGTGCGTGTGAATGCGACGGGAATTTCATGTTTGCTGGTTCATTCTGAGACAGTTCCGACTCGGAATAAACCAAGGAAAAGGTATTCCTTCCAAGGACGGGGTCAATTCCTTGGATTTTGCTGGTAATATTATTCCGCTGAAAACAGAAACATAATAGTGTGGATTCGATTCCGCTCAGGGAATTTCTTATCCCCTAGGTGTACCATATGTAGTATTGATGTGGTCACATGTGAGCCCCTTTGCCATGGGCTGAAGTGGCCCAGATGTTAAGTGATGGGTTGCTCTTCCATTGCGCATGTGTGGATTTGAATCCTTCTCTGGCTGTTACTTCCATCACAAGCAGCTGTGGTTTCCCTTTCAGCCTCGCATCTTTCGGATACATTGGATGGAGAATCTTGCTCTTGCCCTTCATTGCACCACAGATTTGTGATAAATCGATACCTCATCAAAATTGTAATTAAGCAATTTGTTTCTGTTGTAAGTTACATTGGGATAATGAAAAGGAGGGCAACATTTCTTTCCTCCTTTTATTCCATCTTGACTTTCTATGAATTTACATCGAATGAAAGTGAAACAAATAAGGAGAGATCGGATGCAATAGTTTATCCAGTGGGCTTGTGAATTTTAATGTAATACTCCACACAAATTTCTAATCAGTATTTTAAACAGTCAATTGAATTGGAACTGCAGAAAACTTCTCCCATGAAACGGATCATTACTTCTTTCACAAACTTTTGCTGTGTGAATCATAACGCGATCCATCATCCAACGTGATCACCATGTTGGCAATAATATAAGATCCACGAATTTTCTTTAGCAATCACAGCGTCTGCACATACCCATCTGCGGTGTGCCCAGTGCCATTTATGACTCCAAGCCACAGCAAATTTCTTGTTCATGAGCCTATGAGACTAGTTCCTGATCTGTCTGATCAGTTTGAGAAACCTCTGCTATCACTTCATCCCATCCACTCAGAATTCTAAACGTATCAATAAAATAAGGCGTTATATCAAATGATACAGGATTGGGAGTCGGCCATTCAGCCCATCGAGCTTCTCCACCATTCAACGAACTCATGGCTGATCTGATAATCTTCAACTCCATTCTCCTGCCTCACCTCGATAATGCTTCATTGACTTTCTGGTTAAATATCTGTCTGGCACAGTTTGAAAATACACAACAACTCGGCCTCAACAACAGTTTCAGGAAAGAGTTCCACAAAATCAATGGGCCCTGAGCAAGGAAATACCTCCTCATTTCTGAATTAAATCGGCCATATCTAATTCTGAGTTCATGTCCTCTGGTGCTCTCCTCATACCAGAGGGCAAACCACCTGACCGTATCTACCCTGTCAAGATCCCACGAATATTGAACGTTTATAATTGTTATTATGTGATTATAGAGCTCCACTTTATATACGGTTGGCATTTTGATTGTAAATCTCTTCTGTCCCTTATACCGTCCTTACATATTATTAAGGCAGGTGGAGAACTTTATGTGAGGCAACGGTTGAAATTTCAAGCACAACCGAGAATAGGAACTTGAAATCAGCTGGCGATTGGAATCAGATTGGTCCACACAAGAACGAAATAGAGTAATTATAATTCTGACAAATGAGAACCTAATCATATTCCATTGACATTCAATGGCTTTACTGTAACCTTACTCCCCTGTGTAATCGTCCATGGAGCTAGAATTTGGGAAGAACGGATTGAGACCATCTATATAAACACTTTCACAACAAAAACATGTCCGTTGGTACACAGTTTTGGATTGTAAACTCAGCTCATTGCTCCGTGAGTCCGACATCGTTTGCAAATGACAAATGAGATGTGAAACAGGACTCTCCATTTGCCGAAATGGGTGTGACTTCTACAATACTTAATGAACTAGACACCATTCACGACAATGCAGTCACTTGATTATACCCGATTCAATACCTGAATACTTATTCCCTTCACCGTTAAGGCACAATAGCAGCAGAGTGCACCAACTACACGATGCACTGGAGTAACTACACAATGGCACTCCTCCACAGACTCTACCAACAAACACATCGACCTGGACCCAATATACCGGCCACTACAGCGGACAGCTCGAACTGACAACCGGAAACGGCAGAGACAGGTCACTATAAATGCCGGAGGAAACAGCACAGAAGCGCTTCACAGGAGGCTCCCAAGCACTGAGGATGTCACCTAGACAGGGGACAAAACGTTTGCAAGACAAATTCCCAGCTCAGCGAACAGAACCACAACAACGAGCACCCGAGCTACAAATATTCTCCCAAACTTTGAGCACTGGAGTAAGTCATTCGAGAACTTTTGACCGAACGTTCAAATCTGAACAGCTATACTGACTAAGAGGACAAGGTTGGAACATGCAAGAAACGCCACCATTTTCAACTTCCCCTCCAAGGCCAATAGCAGCCTGACTTTGAAAGGAATCAATGATAAACTCATTGAGAGGTGAATCAGTCTTGATGGGCAAAATTGCATACTTCAGCCCTCCATGTTTAATCTGAAAACTTTATAAATGTTTATTCATGCAGTGACCAGACTTGTGCTAGACCTTTAGCTATTCCCTAAACTGGCGTTTGCTAAAGTTCTACTAGCTGCAACAGTCTGTGGTCAACAACAGAAAAATCCAAAATCCATCTCAATCAACTTATTCCCTTCAAGATGAAAGTGGTGCTGGAGAAGCACAGCAAGTCCGTCAGCATCTGAGGAAAAATCAACGTTTCGGGCAAAAGCCCTTCATCAGGAATGAGACAGGCAGCCTATGGGGTGGTGAGATAAATGGGAGGTCGTGGTTCTGGGGAGAAGGTCGCTAAAAGTGCAGTAGGTGGATAGAGGTGGGGGTTGACGGTGATATGTCAGAGAGGAAGGTGGAATGGATAGGTGAGAATGAAAATACACAGGTGGGGCAGGTCAGGAGGACGGTGCTGAGCTGGAAGGTTTGAACTGGGATAAGACCAGGCAGTGGGAATGAGGAAACTGATGAAATCTACATTGATGCCATGGGGTTCAAGGGTCCCGAGGAAAAAGATGAGGCGTTCTTCTTCCCGGCGTTGGGAAGAGGGAGTGGCGATGGAGGTGGCTCAGGACCTGCATTTCCTCCGGAGAGTGGGATGCGACGTTGAAATCTTTGGCCAAAGGGCAGTGGAGTTGATTCTTACAGGTATCCTGGAGATGTTCTCTGAAGTGCTCTGTCAGAAGATATCCGGTCTCCCTAATGTAGAGGTGACCGCATCTGGAACAGCAGATACAACAAATAACATCTGTGGAAGTGTCGGTGAACCTTTGATGGATGCGTAATACGATGTGGGTGCAGGTTTTGCAATTCCTGCGGTGGCAGAGGAAGGTGCTGGGAGGGAATGGTGGGTCATTTGAGGGCATGGACGTGACTAGGTAGTTGTGGACGGAAAGGTCTTTGAGGAAAATGAATGGGTTTGGTGAGGGAAATATATCACTGGTGGTGGGGTCAATTTAAAGGTAGCCGGTGGATGATGAGATTTTTGCGGAGGTTGGTGGAATGGAAGTTGAGGACTTTCCTCTGTCCTTGATCTGCCCTTGTTGTGTTTGGTAATATGGGGATCATGGATGGACGAGCAGGACATGGATGAAATGCATTAGAGGGCATCTTCAACCACATGGGAGGGGAAGTTCCGGTATTTAAAGAAGAAGGCCATCTGCTGTGTTCTGTTGTGGAACTGGTCCTCTTGGAGCAGATGCGGCAGAGGTGCAGGAGTTGGGAACGCAGGATAACATTGTTGCAGGAGGAGTTGTGGGAGGAGTTGAAATCCAGACAGCTGTGGGAGTCAGTGTGTTTCTAAAAAATATCAGTAACACTGACTTCCAGGTATATTTTTCACTCCCTACCCCATCCACTTTCCGCAAAGACCATTCACTCCATGACTACATAGTCAAAACCACTCCATCAAATGACCCACGCTTCCCTCCCGGCACCTTCCTCTGCAACCACAGAAATTGTAAAGCCTGCGGCCACACACCCCCACCTCCGGCCACTGCCCCAAAGAAGCCTTCCACATCCACCTGCACATCAACAAATGCCATTTATTTCATCTGTTGCTCCCGATACAGTTTTCTTTACAGTGGGGCCACCAGACACCTTCTAGCAGAGCGCTTCAGAGAACTTCTCCAGGACACCAGCAACCATCAACCCCAATGCCCCTTGACCGAAAACTTCAACTCCCCCCGCCACTCTCCCGAGGACATGCAGGTCCTGGGCCTCCTTCACCGCCACTCCCTCACCATCCGACGCCTCGAGGAAGAACGTCTTATCTTCTGCCTCATGACACTTAACACCATGGCATCAATGTGGATTTCACCAGTTTCCTCATTTCCCCTCACCTCCCATCTTATCCTAGTTCCAACCTTCCAGCTTGGCACTGTCCTACTAACCTGTCCCACCTGTCTATCTTCCTTCCCACCTATCCACTCCAATCTCTTTTCCGAACTAACACTCTTATCCCCACCTCCATCCACCTATTGCTGTCTCAGCTAAATTCTCCCAAACCCTACCCGACCCATTTATCTCCACAACCTCGAGGCTCGAAATCTTATTCCTGATGAAGGCCTTTTGCCCAAAACGTCATTTTATTCTCTGCAACTCAGATTCTGCCTGACCTGCTGTGCTTCTTCAGCACCACTCACCTCTTGACTCTGATCTCCAGAATCTACAGTACGCACTTCTGTCCAACTGATTCCCCTGTCCATTGAGCTTCAGCGATCATGAATGTCCACTGCAAGATCACTTTGTCTGTCTACACCACACAGAATACTCATTGCTATTGTTTCGTCTCCCCAATTTCGTTAACACTCATTGGTCTGAATTCAATGCAATTCGCCATTTTTCCTTTCCATCATATTGATACATCCATGCCGTCTCTGACATTCTCCGTCATAGTCAACTACACGACCGATTGTTGAATCATCAGCAAACCTCTGAATCATGGTTCCTACAACTAAGTCTAAATCATTGGTCGACATCAAAAAACAGTGGCACTAACTGGAAACACGCATACAAGCATGGTTCATTGCTGGTTGGGGTTAACAGCAGCGATAACAGCAGAATCGAACTCCTGCTGTCATTTGTAAACTTGATTTTCACTTTGTCAGTTGTTCTCCGGAGTGATCACTTCTCACATATGGGTGTGGTGAGTGACCTGCGCGCATTCTGACTGAGCAAGTGAGTTTACACCTCAGCGGGTAATTGAATCCCTTCCAGCAGTCATCCCATGGCCCTGACTTCTTGGCGTTGCGGGTATCCTTTTGTCTATTAGTTTGATCAACAGTTGAATTCTAGTCCACACAGACACGATTCTCATTTCCCCCGTTGTCCATGTATTTTTATGCTTCCTTCTTCTCCCACGAAAAGTTGTTATCATTGGTCTGAAGACCATTTGTTCTTCATTCGTAATTCACCTTGAACTGAGTCAGAGGGTACTTATGGGTGAACCACATTGTTGTGGGTCAGGAGTCACATGTTGACAGGATTCGTTATGGTCAGCAGATTTCCCTTTCGATGGGACATGAATGAATGAGTTTTCAGCATATTAAAGTCATTGTCTCTGTTCCTGAGATTGGGTTCATTTTCCAGATTTTATTCATCGAATTTAAATAACAGTAGCTGCCACGTTCCAGTCTTCAAAGATTACTAGCCCAATATATCACCGCTGCACTAGCAACTCCCTGCTGCATTTCTCCATTCAAAGAATGACATTGTCAATTTAGGTTATCCCAGATGGAGAGCGAATACTACTCGTGCCTGTGTTGGAATGGAAGCAATGTACGCTGCATTGGAGTGTTTACTGGAGCAAGAGACTGATGTGGACACGATGTGAGCAAAATCAGTTCTTACTATCAAAGTAACAAAATACCGTTTTGTTAAGGAAAATCTCTTAGAATGCTTTCAATACATCAGCCTCTCACTTAAGGCTTCAGTAAGCTTCCTCTGAGCCAATCCTCAGTGCTGGTTAATGCTGCTGCTGAATCTTAATAATATAATAAATTGAGACCAAGATGCCCTTCCATCTCACCTTTGACCAGAAGCACTCCCATCCTCAGCATTTCACACGCTTGAATAGATAGACAATGTCTTTTCACTTGTGGTGGGGAGTCCAGAACTAGAGGGCATAGATTTAGGTTGAGAAGAGAAAGATATAAAAGAGACCTAAGGGGTAACCTTTTCATCCAGAGGGTGGTGCGTATATGGAATAAGCTGCCAGAGGAAGTGGTTGAAGCTGGTACAATTGCAACATTTCAAAGGCATTTGGATGAGTATAAGAATAGGAAGGGTTTGGAGGAATATCGGCAGAGTGCTGGCAGGTGGGACTAGATTAGGTTGGGATATTTGGTTGGCATGGACGGGTTGGACCAAAGAGTCTGTTTCCATGCTGTACATCTCTATGTCTCAATGTCCGCACCTTTACCAATCATGTCACTGGTGCCACAGAAGAGATTCACGTGCTTATTTCCTCCCCACATCCGGGTTGATATTAGCGGCTGCGCCACAACGTTTGCCTGGTTCTGGTTATAGGAACAGGGGTTATGTTACTGACTGCAGCAATGGGTACCTCCTTATGGGGTAAGTTATTGAAACAAAAGTATTAAAACTCATTGCTAATGAAACATACATTGCACCAATATCTCGCACTATCCGCTAAAATTTTCTGTTTCTCGAAATCCGTCAAATCAGTCTTCAACATGCAATCCGATGGAACCACCACAGCGTCTGGGGGTATCGAATTTAAAATTCAGCCAATTCTGAATTCCCACATGTCTGCTATCCCTTGCCTAATATTCCTGTTGTGCATCTGCTACTCTTCCTAACATATCTTCTGTCACTGTAATTGTTGTTGTTTATAAATGCGTGTCTCTGCATGACTCAGTAATGGTTTCAATGATAAAATATTCTGCAATGTGGCCGCAGTAAGCTCGTACAAATCCGAGTCACTGCATTTTATTCCTTGTGACTAATGCAGAGAACACACAGAAAGAAATTAGTTGATTTTACATGAAAACATTCTCAGAGATTATGATTACTTTGCCACCAAACCCCTCTCTCTCACACACATCTCTGCGAGTCATATTTCAGGATTCAGACTCACCCGTTCTCGGAGTCTTCCCTCCCTCCTGCAATTACATACCTCCTTTAAATTCCCCCTCCCATTTCCCCTACAATCACTTTCACATTGACCCCTTTCAGTTGGTGTTGCTGCGCTCACTGTTGCTGGGTGACCATGTCCAAGTCTCACCATTAAGAGCTTCAAACTAGTTGATCCATTTAGATACCGCGGTTGTGAGATCAATCCTCATGCCGCAGCTTTTACTGACATGGACCAGCGATTATTGAAACACCAGGCTCAGGAAAAGGGCACAGGGCAGCATTGAGGAAAAGAAACTTTGTTAAAAAAAAACACCAGTTTTTTGTCGAATTGCGCATCATTTATTTCACTTGTTCATTCGGTTCAAGCGAGACCAATGTGTGTAGTTATACAATTTACATTGTAGTAGGGATGTAATAGAACGGGAAACGATGCAGGGGAGATTTGATAAGATATTGTCTGAGCTGAAGAAGTGAGTTTGGTCAAACTAGAGTTGTTTTTCTTAGAGCAGAGTAGATTGAGGGGAATATGATAAAGATGTAAAAAGTACTGAGGGATATGGATAGAATAGACTGAAATACATGTTACACTTTGATGGAGACATCGACCACGGTTGGCCATCGATTTAAGGTCAGAGGGAGAAAGATTAGACTGACGTGGAAAAACGTTTTCGAAAACTGTTTGGTTGAAATCTAGAATACAATGTATGCAAGGATCGAAGAGGCAGAAATCCCCATAACGTTCCGAATAATTCGGATGTGAATTTGTGATGCCAAGACATACAAGTCTATGGGTAAAGTTATTTGAAATGGAGTTTGGACAGTTCTTTGATTGTTATTGAGCAATGCAGATACTCCGTTCCAATGACGGGTTATTAACATTCTTCCATTCTCGAAGAGACATGTCACAGGAAGAACTGTTCTGTCTGAATCAACGTGGGGGAGTACTGCTGCTCCCGGGGAGACAGAGTGAGAGTGATATTGCAAACACGAGAGTTCACCAAGTTGTACCTACTGTCAGTGTATGAATGGAAATCATTAAATACTTTTGCTTCGGAGTGAGCTGTTTATTTATAGCATGTAGCACAGGAATATATACATTCTGCCCTTTCCCCACTCGCCCATACCATTGAATACCGGCACAATGCAGGAAACTTTCTCTCTGTACGCCACTGTCCAATCCTTCTTGACTTCCAGCACTTCCCCATATGGCACAATTCCACGAAATCCAAGAAGGTGCAATGCTGACCGTTTACGATGTATCTCCTCATTGTGTAAGTTTCAGTGATTTATCTGCCCATCACTCAAGTTAGCAAACTGCATTTCCGGCTCACAACGTGATCTCGACCAGACTGTGGAGAGAAAAACAGAGCGGGTGATATGCGTGTGTGCACCTTCGTTCTGTCTGCAAGCAAAATAAGACCGTGAGCTTCCAGGTTCCTGTCACTGCAACATCCCACTGTGTTCCCATGCCTCCATTTCAGTTTGGTGTGCTGCAACGCTCCCGCATAGCACAGCGCGATTTGGAAGAGCTGCACGTCAGTTCCTGCTGAGACACGGTGCAATCTTCAATACTCAGTATCGAATTCAATCATTTTAGACCGTGTCCGTCTTCTTTCACGTTCCTTCCCCACCTACAAATACCATTCGTTCCAAAGGTGGATCGTTTGGCTCGAAAATCTCTCCCCAGTTGCACTAGACCTGCTGATTTTGTTCTGATATTTCTGCTTTTCTTTGGATAACTTTATTCTGTTCTGATCACCAGCCTTCAGAAAGCGTGTGTTTGCACTGGAGCGTGGTCAAAGGAGATTTACCAAGGTAATGCCTGAGTTCGACCATTTCCCCTGAAAAGGTAAGCGAAAGTGAGGGCTGCAGGTGTTGGAGCTCAGAGTCGAGAGTGTCGTGGTGGAAAAGCACAGTACGTTATTCACCATCTGAGGAGAAGAAAATCCCTGCTTCTGGCACAGGCCACCGCCATTGCATTTCCAGCCGATGCATGGAGGAAGAACGTCCCATATTCCACCTTAGGACCCTGCAACCGCACGGGCCAAATGTGTATTTTAATAGCTTTCTCATTTCACCTCCCCCCACATTATTCCAGTGCAAAGCCTCCAACTCGGCACTGCGCACTGGACCCGACCATCAATCACCCCTCTGAACTACCAATATTTCCCTCACCTTCATCCACCTATCACTTTCCCAGCTACCTGACCACCACTCCCATTCCCCTCCCTCATCCCCGACTCAAACGTCTCATTCCTGATGAAGGGCTTATGCCCAACACATCAATTGTCTTGCTGCTGGGATGCTGCCTGACCTGCTGTGCTTTGAAAGCACTACACTCACGCCACTGCAAAGATAGATGAGCTCGACTGGGGCTCTTTATCTGAGAGTGGCGAAAGCTGAGAGAGGAATTGATTAACGTGCACAGAAAAGGGATAGATATGTGTGACAGGAATAAACTACTTATGGGAATGATTAATAACCAGGGATATAGATGAAACGCGAGAGGGAAAATGTTCAGAATAGGTTTAGCAAGAATGCTTACATCCTGAGAGTGTCCTTTGTCTGGAACTCACTATTTGAACGTGTGGTGAAGCTAAGAGTCATTAAAATTCTTCAGGAGTACTTAGCTGAACACTTGAGGAGTTAAAGCATGCACGGATGAGGACCAATTATTGTAAACTGGGGCGAGGATAAACAGATCTTTGATGAAAGACTTGAACAACGTAACTTTGGGTGGAGTAAAATGAAGGCTAGTACAGCTCTGTGGCACAATGAAAGATGTGATGGACTTCTACTGCATTGTTAAGATTGCGATTCAAATTTTGTGATTTTGAGTCCCACCACTATTGGAGTTTAGTTTGGATTTTTGCTGAATGAATAATCGTTCCGCTGATTCATCATCAGTTCCCATCGTCTGGAGTTCTACACCCTGCTACTGACCACAGAAGATTTCTCACTTTCTGGGTGGTGAGTTTTGTGCGAATCATATCACTTGAAACTTTGTCAGCCGAGAATCGGCCTCTCATTCACAAAACCCACTGCAGAAGCCCACTGCCTCCCACAGTTGCAGAGTTTTTCTGTTTATTCAGTGTCTCTTTCCCTTTGGGCGACAGGTTGATGTGGATGGGCTGGGAAAAGACATTGACGGTTTGGTTAGCCATGATGACATCAAATGGCGGGGTAGTGCTGGCAAGCGAAATGGCCCCCATCTATTCCTCTCAGTCTGTGCTGTTTCTGACAGAGGGTTTTAAACAATAACATGATGACGACACTGCGAATCTACACCACGGAATACCAAGGACATCCCCTTTATCCCACTGCTCCTTCAGCTGGAATACACAGCTCCTTGTTGTAGCTTTAGATCTGACGGTGGAGGATTCTCCCAGGCGCTCTATCAGACTGAATGCTCCTTCACACAGGTTTCCAACTGAGCACATGGAGCACACGGCAGTGTGGATATTGGGGATTCAGAGACAGATTAGCCCTTTGCCTAGCTAGAGTTCTGGCCACGGTAATAAACATGAATTTGGGAAATTCAGTAGCTTTCTCTGGATTCTTATCACTTTACAATTTAAACTGAAATTCAATTTACTCTTGTATAACATTCTTCTATCTTCAGTATTCATGAAATCTGTGCAACATGTCTTTGGATGTCCTTGGATGGAGCCATGATGAAGATTGAGGATGAGTGCAGGATGTTTCATGTTGTCTGTAGGAACTTGAAGAAGGAAGTTAGTGAAGTGTCGTTGAATCGAATTCTGTGCCAAATTGAAGCCGACCGAATGAGAAGCTCTGCGACATCGATAATGTAACATTGTCTGGAAACAACGACCCACGGAAATCCAGTTTTCAATCAAGTCTATTTTGCGCAACATTTTTCTGTGTCCCACTTCCTGAACACGATGCCCGAAAAGTCACAGGTCCATATCAGCTCCTCCTCCTCTGCCTTAGTATTACTTCCAGAACTGCAGCAAAAGTAGAACATGCGGGTCAAAGGTCCCAGTGGTATGAGTAGGGCACTTTATAGGCTTGCTGCCGGTGGGCTCCAGTGGAACAACTGATCAGCACATGGCACTGAACAGTGTGTTAAAATGCCACAGTTGTAATTTCAATCCTTATCAAAAGCTGGTTTTACTGACGTTGATCAGGAATTATTGGAGCATCAGACTGAAGCGTAGTTGGCGAATAATGTCGAATAAAGCAGCATCTACTCTAAAATTCCAGTTTCTGATTTGTGGGATTGTTCTGTCTTTGGGAAAGTTATCAATTATTAACCACGAAACTGCACATTTTCCCCAAGTGATTATCCATCTGTGGATCAAGAAACAGAGGTGATATTTTAGCTTGATGACCTTTTTCTAATCTCTGACACTGCACTGGATTACATTCTTGAATAGGTTGTTAATGTCGTTTCATATCATCCTGTTTGCTGCAAAGTCACACAGCTCATTCGACCGTTTGAAAGGAATTAGATGTATCTCTTTGGGTAGACTGAATGTTGTCAGTGAATCTGGTAAAGTCAATATCAAATCGTTTTGCTGCGGTGCAGAACAGGGGGTTCTAACAGGAATAAGGAAGTGTCTTGTCGCCTGATTTTTCGGGGGGAGATCAGTGAGTATTAAATGGACTCAGTCCCGTTCCTTGTCATTGTGACCAAATGTTCAAGGCAACAGATGGCAAAGATAATGATGCTTGACATCGACAGGTCCATTCCTACTCACCAGAGTCACAATTGTATTACAGATACCGTGACCAGTGCAGATGATGATCCTTTTGGCAACCTGAGAGAGTGTGACAATTAATCCCATGTTATTATTCTTACTCTATACCATAAACCAGTTAGCCAGTGGACTGAGCTAACTGGCTTCGATTTAATGTGAAGCTAAAACAAACAGCTCAGTACATTTACAATTTGTAGTAGTCGACGTCGAAACTGCTGCTGCACCTTTCAACACCAACAGCTCTTCTTATACTTAACATGTTCAGTTGCAGGTATTATGCAATTTCTTTCCGATGAACGCTAAATAATTCGTGAGTGTGTCACTTTTGCCTCCCCATCCAGGCAGCCCAGAGTCCCTGTCCCTGTTAAATTCGCTCCTTGTGTCTGCATGTGGCCTGTCAAATATGCTGGAATCATCTTCTAAAATGTTTTTTTTCTGAAAAAGCACATCCGATTTCAAAAACTCAGAATAAAAAGTACCTGCAGCAAACTTCTTTGTCGTTCCTCACTCGTTTTGAAGCTCTAACCTCTGGTTATACGATCACCTGAACGAGGTAATTTCCATCTATTTTACCCTAACCAATTTTACATCCGCTGGAAAATCTCCATTAGGGCACAACTCAGTCATTCCTGATTTGTGTCGCATGATTCTTCATCTATTCCACCATCCCATTAAATCCTTTCTTTTCTTTTCATCCCTTCTTTTCTTTTCTCCCAGTAAATCTCATTTCCGTCGTTTCAAACGATTTTGTATCAAGGGAACTCTGAACATAATCCACCTCCAACCCCCGTGTATTTCATCATGTCTTTATATCCCAGTAAATTTCGCCCTGCGTAATAATGCTGGGTTGAATTCAACTCACGAAAAGTTATCACTATGCTATGCAATCTCTTTACTGGTACAGGAAAGGTGTGGGCTATTTCAATTACAGCTGAGTAGGTTGGTTGCAGCAACATTGGGTCAAATCGCAGTCACACAGGTGACTGTTGTTCTCATTTTTATTTCTTCTTAACGTGTGCTTCAGTAACACAGTGAGGAATCAATTAATATTGTAAGACATACATAAGGGGGCGGGTTCAATCTGAGGTTATGAGAATAGGGCAGTTTTGATTAACACAGACCAGAGATTGCTCAAATCTCAAGCACATGAGATTGACAGAGAGCGATGTTGAGCGAAATAGACTGTCTTGGCAAATGCCAGTGTTATGGAGTTTTGGGTGTAATGTACTTTTAATGGTGTTGACATGTCTGGCTAGCACAAGGAGTCCAGAACAATGTAACAACATAACATTTGGTCGAACCAATTAAGAGCTGTGTTACATGGATACAAACATGAAATTTGAATTCGGCCAATCAGTTTAAATTATGCCCCAATCAAGTTTGAATTTGGTATTTTTACAATGTTAAAATCAATGAAACGATCCTATGTTTTGTGAGACAAATAACGGACATTTTGAACAGTTACCCAGAGCTGCGAAGAACAGCAAAGAGAGAAGCTAAAAGACCAACAGATGTAGGATGTTCGTAAAATCTGCAAGAGGTGACTATCTGGAGAAATATTTTGCATAGAAAAAAAGAAACAACACCGACCTGGAGAAATAAATCTACAGAGGAAGATACAAACAGAAGATTCTACAACTCGCTGGTTTGTAAATTTGATTTGTTTTTGTAAATGTTAATGGGGTCGGGGTGAGGGAAGGTATTGTAGACCAGAAGGTTTAGAGAAGGGAGTGGTAAGTAGTTGAAAGTTGATTATTCTCTCTCACATGTTAAAAATGACAATAAAATTGTTAATGTTAACTTTAAATAGTGATTTTTGGGATAGTTCTTTGCCTGTTGAATTTTAACGGAATACAGCACGGGATGAATCCTTTCTGCTTTGCTGGTTTACATTAGCAGAGGAGGTTTACCCCGTCACGTAACAACAGTTCCTGTGGTTGCTTTGTTGTTTTGCTCATTTGTGCATTTTGCCTCTTAGCGATTTTGAAGTTGTCCCCTCTACACAAATCGTCCATGCTTTTGTACCATTGTACAAAAGAAATAGTGGGTCTCGGCGACAAGGGTCCCAACAATAACATTCGACTCTGATTCAGTCTATCGATCCTGTTATTGACCCATGGAAATAACATTGCGCACTCTCCTCGAGTCTGGAAAACAATCCCTTCAGTTAATGTTGCATTCCGCCCTTAAGGGGCTTTTCATTCCATCGCTTTCAAATCCTCACACAATCCGTTTCAACAGAATTTGTCACTGAGTCATTCCTTTGTTTGTGCTCAAATCCTGTGAGCAGAGGGTCACAGTTGGAGCGTGCTGAGCCCATAAACCAGAGGTCAGACCATACTTTGTGAAATATAGTCTGCTGTTCATCACTTCACTAACAGCAGGTAGATGTTATTATGCTCTGCAAATTTTCACACCTGTTTTAAGAAGAAAGATAAATATTTCCTGGTTGTTGTCACACAGAGAACACCAGCACTAGTCGAGACCATCTGCTCGCAGACATCCGTTTTTTTTCCCATGGGTGTAAAGATGATGGTCTGAAACGCTTTCTTCTGATCTTTCTCAATCTGGGATGATGTGAGCTGTGAAATCTATTCTCTCAGCTTGGGGGAAGGTGATAAAGCTTATACATATCAGATGCAGTGTGCTTGAGCGACAGGGATCGCTGCAGTAACATCCCATGCTGATTCAGACAGCAGAGGCATCGATGTGACTCTGAGAAGGACACAGACACAGTTCCTGATGACTGGGAGAGATTCTTTTTTTCCCTGCAGTTCTGCGCTTTTCTATTTGTTTCAGATGGCGTTATTTGCACAAGGTTTCCAAAAGAAGATGGGTTCCTTTGCTTGCGTGATCTCCCTTTTGTACAGCTTTCCTGAATTTTCATAACTCCCACTCCCTCTAGCCCCCGCCCCGATCCCGAAGCCCGTGTTTGATATGGAGCTGAAGAGCACGTTCACGTTTCTCTCCCACGAAATTGATTGCCAATAGAAGATGTGTTCGTCCAGCTGCCAGTGATAGGAGCCCGCTTGTGGGGAAAGTGGCTACCACAGCTTCCGGGAAACCGGAAGTCAGAATGGCAAGGAATTGTTATTAAATCTCAAAGCTGCCTTCACTCCGAAACAACAGAAAAAGCCTATTTTTAAACAAAGAGAATCACCTGATTTATAGATCACGCACAAGCTGCAGTTCTGGTTCGTTGGTCTTGGGTGTGATGTCGCCTCGGGTGGTTGATGTACGTGTGAGAAGTCAGAGTTGAGCCCTGGAGGTTTGCATTTGGTTCTATTTTTGACTCAGAAGGCAAGCTTTCGATGAGATCAAGGTCAGATCAAGATACTGAAGCTTCAAGACATACACCAGCAACTTCTTGTCGGCCGTTACTAGTCTGAGCAATGGATTCCCTAACTTCAAATGATGCTGATCCTGTTAATATGGATCTTGCCGAGCGCACGTCCTGTGTGAATTAACCTGAAAGCCTTAATCTGTCTAAAATGTTGCTTTTACTCACACGGTAATCTGCATGTCCTTGATTAGTGTGATCTGCCTTTAACAATCGTAAACAGATGCTTTCACTGTACTCAGGTACATGTGACAATCAAACAATCAAATAAAGTTAATCAATCGAACCACACAGACATTTCCTTATTGTTTGGTGTCAGCACAGCGAAGGTGGGCTGCATGGTCTCACTTTGCACTGTGACATATTTTCTGATTCTAAATTAAATCACAGTTAAAGCAACAGAATGTGGAAGTTACCCACAAGTTATATTGACACAGCCGGGACACACCTGCGCCACACACAATAATAGTGAAGACCATTCAACATCATCCTTTGAGGTACATGCCACACGCCAGGCGAAATGCTGAAGACAGTGTAATTCATGCTAAAGTCAACGCTAACAGAGCGGCCCAGCTGGAGCCTATTGGGCTCATAACCCGGAAATGAATGGATTTAAATCATCCTCTGCTCGTTGACAATTCCACGTTTCAGTATGTGTACTGTCCCCGCCAGTGTTCCTCTATAACATAGCTCCATTCTACTTATTGTATGCTGTTTCACTTTCCACTTCCTTTCTCTCAATGTATTTGAAATGAATATTTCGTACTGATACACCATCCAAATTGGCACAAGTGAGGAAACACACTCGTGAAGTTCGGGAAGCTCTTTTCCTGTTCTCTGTCGGTCTGCTCTGATCTGATTCGCAAAATCATTTGCCAGAGCTGTGAATAAACTGGTGAAGGTGAGATATATTCGTTGTTTAGTGCTCGATACGCATGACGCCCTGCAGATATTCCCCACGCTGTTTCACACAGCCATGTCCTCCCCGTGAAATGAAAAGACGTGAGTAACAATTGGATCAACTGGTTGGAGACAGCATTATGACACTGACACAGTTCTGCATTATTAGGACATAGATCGCTAATGATGAATAACCACAGAGATATACAAGCGACAGAGAGTTGCCGTGGACTCGATGAGCTGAACAGCTTCTGTCAGCGAGTGAGTGATGCCACACGTTGATGCTGCCCCTCGTCCTGTCTCTGGGACAGAGTGGCTGATAGTGAAATAATGTCTCATTGTTAACCCTCCCTTCCACATTAGACTGTCTGCAGCTCCGCAGCTCACGAACGTGGGAATGACTCTCAGTGACTGAGGGTTTCATTCGCATTCTCTTCATCTGGGACAGCTGGGGCTCAGGTATTAACTGCTGCCCGATTGCAGCAATGAAACCGATGTCACTGTTAAAAAAGCCTTTCTGCAGGACGGCTGTGTCAAGATGGATTCTGAACAGCAAACAGGCTGCACAAAAATGTCCGCACATCGATGTACTTGAGGGTAGAGAATCCGGAGTACATTCTGTCTTTCCCAACAGCTCAACATCTTTATCGGTCTCTCAGATAAATAATATTTACGGAAAGTTCACAATCAAACTTGGTCATTTGCAGCACTTGATGGAACTGGCTCTGCCGTTGAGAGCATATCCGCGCTTGCCTCCCCTCACACTGCTTGCAGGTGGAGGGAAATAACTGAATACTCTGCCCATGGAGTCCAAGCAGAAGGGTTAAGAAGCACCGTCCCTTGAACAAGGAGACGGAATGAGAAGGCGATATTCTTGAAACACTTTGGTGCTTAGAAACCCGAGATCAAAGTATAATGTTGTTGGATCTGAGCGACTTTCAGCTGGTTTGGTTTTGGAAACGTAAGAATGCCACTTATCTAGGGGCATGATCTTCGCTCAGCAGCTTGTGTTAATACTGACATGTGAGAATGTCTTACTTGAAGTCGCCTTCGAGCCTTGGTCGTTTGAGTTCACGTTTGCCCGGTCGCCCTATCAGCTATTTGATAAAAAAGGTGTAAATCAGGAAGTTGCCCCCCTTGAAATAACGTTGAATTCTGGAGTAAGAAATGCCATTTTAGTAGGTATGGCACATTATCACATGTGGTGAAAGCGAAACAAGTTTTTCAGGATGCTCACCCACACAATCCCGTTCTGAATAAATCCACCATCTTGGTTGTGCGCACAGTTCTGCGTATGACACTTGAGGAAGTGGGGACATGAAATGATTGGAAACAGTGCTGAACAGGTTAATGGCAATGGTGTGATGTATAAGGAATGTCAACAATAAAGGTGATTTGTAAGGTTGGGGCAGTTCTTCTTGGAGAACAGAAGGCCGACAGCTGGCCGTGTTAAACCTTTCCAAGACATGAGTGGGATAGACAGCGGAAATAAGGAAGGGAGAGTGCTCCCCACGCCTGAAAGGATCGAGAACAATTCAGCAGAGTTTTAAAGTCATTAGTAAAAGTAGAAAAACGTACATGAGGAGGAATGGTTTCACATAGGGAGTGTTTAGGGTCTGTAAACCACTGCCTGACATTGACAAAGACGTAGTTTCAATCGGATTATTTAAAAACTAATTCAATGTTTATGTTGAAAGTGAAAGTGCGCAGAGTTACAGGGAGAAGGAAAGAGAATGATACCAAAAGAGAAACACATTTATCTCTGTGGAGAGCCAATACATCTAAGGTGGTTTGTGACACATTTGTGATTCAGAGTGGAATCACAGTTCGACCAACAGAATGTAACGAGTTAGACCACGGTGATTTTGGCAAAGCTGGGACACATCGACACAACAGAATATTATCCAGCACGGACATTTCGCGGGGAGGATGGCGCTGTCTGAAAATCCTGCAGTGCGTTTTGCGGATCAGAAACAGCACACTTCACTAGTGGACTCCAAACCGGCCTCTGTACCGTGGCCAAGCAGCCTAAGGCGCGGGATTCCAGTGCCTATTCAGCCGGCGGGCGGAGGTTCGAAACCCGAAGCTGCAGCGTGCTAATGTGCTCTGATTCAATGCCAAGCGAAAAGCAGCGGTATTGATAAGTTGAATGCAGTGTCGGCGAGTATCAGCCTCCTCAAAAATGTCACAGTCCATGTGGTGGTCGCCTCCAACACCGAAAATCGTAGGCTCTACTACTGCTGTTTAGCTCCACGCGAGTTGAGCTTTCACTGGAACCAAAAAGAGACTTGCTTCATTGCTGTCGTGAAACAAAGTCCTGCGGTGACTCTACTCGTCGTTATTTGGTATTCTGACGAAAGGGAAATGTTTCTAATGAGTTACAATGTTACACGGTCTTAAGTTTCCGTCATTTCTGTCCTGCAGACATGAGAAGGGAAAGGTAATCTAATCGGGACTGTCATTGGTGAACTTCAATTCTTCTGGTCCATTCTTGTTGTGTTATTTCTTCCTCTCTTTTCAGCACTTTCTGGGAAGTGGTGGTGCACTAAGGCTCCAGTAATTTTGAAAGAGTAGTTTGGAATTGCCCTGCTGTTAGTTGTGAGATTAGTTAATGGCTCATGCCCACGGTCTGTATCACATTCAGCGTTCATGCCTCGCTGTGTCTGAAAAATGTAATTTTGTTTCTGTTCCGTGTTAAATACTGACTGTATTGCCATTCGATCAATACATTACGAGATAACACGGTTTGTGAGGTAACTTCCAGCAGCTTTGTATATTTTCTCTGTCATCCGGTATGTTTCGTGTTCCGTTCTGTTTCGAGTCGAAATAATTTACCAAAGCAAGAATCGAAATTCCAGTAATGTCATGCAGCTCATGGATATTTTATCAAATCATGACAGAACATGCATTCTCACACTCGCATATACATTAGTAGCTGAAAATAGTGTCAGAAGACAGATTCAGCTTTCCATTGAGCTTTGTGTGGGTTGATGGGCTATCATTATCTGCTGTGAAATTGATATCAGAGTCGGGCATATCCCAGCTGTTATGCCAGGAGGACAAGGATCGCGAAATGTTTTCCCTGTGCTTTTTCATCTGTTGTTTTTCAGGAGCACAATTGGAAATGTATGAAAATAGGCCACACTCGTCCGCGGATTTAACCGTGGCCGGTCTCGAAGGGGCGTCGCTTCCAATCCCACCACTGCCATTTCTGTTGGTCAACAGCAAAGCTGCAGTGTGTTTAAGTGCCGTGTTCAAAGCAAAAAAAAAGACCTGGTAGGTTTGCTTGTTGGAAAATTAACGACGGTTTGGGAGAGTGCAGTCTCTCTCAAAAGGGTCGGTTTCTGTGCTGTCATGGTCGTGTTTGCCTCCCACATGTAAAATCACAAGCAGCTTTACTGCTGCTGCTTTTTTTTTCAGGCAAGTTGAGTTTTCACTGAAAACGAGGAGATACTGTTATTTCATTGTTTTTGTGAAACATAGTCCTACCGTGACTCAATCCACCGTTATTTGGTGTTCTGGCGAATGGGAAAATCATTCCAATGAATTGCGATGTCATATGTTCAAAAATTTCTCCCATTTCCGTCATTTCTGTCCTGGACACGGCGGAATGGAAAAAAATCTAATCGAGAATCTAATTGGTGAAATTTAATTTTTATTGCCCATTCTTATTGTGTTCATTCTTTCTCCCGTTTCAGCACTTTCTGGGATATGGCCCTGCACTAAGGCTCCAGGATGTTTGAAACAGTAGGCTGGAAAAACCCTGCTGTTAGTTCTGAGATTAGTATATTGCTCATGTCCCTGGTTGTGCCCACCAGAACCTACCCTCGCCCTTCCTGACCCTCTCCGCTCCCGGATATCATCTAACCCTCCATCCTCCACCCATTTTCAGGTGGGTGGCCGTTTTTTCTGTCAATTTCACTGTCCAGCTACAGCCCCCCAGGAACTAGCATCAACATATCCTCCACTCATGGACTCGCATCTCGAGCTCACCTCCCCACTTTCCATCACTGGCAGGTACTTTGCCAGACCACAAGGTGTTGCAGCAGACGTGCAACTCAGCGCAGAGCAGGCTGCACTGGCCTGCAAAGATCCAACGGCAGTCCCGCACAATTCCTTTATAAATAAGAACACGTGGCTCCCCAAAGATCTCACAACCATGATAGGGTATGTCGCACAACCAACAATACATTTCACACCCTTTAGGCAAGACACAGACCCTTTAGTAGAGCTGACACTGATTGGACAGGGCGAGTTTTGTGTGCATTGAGCTCCCGCATTACTGCATCTACTTTTACAAAACAAGGCCCAGGCCCTGCCTCCTCCAACAACAGCCCACTCTTATTAGCTGAAATCCCATAATCACTGTGGACACAGCAATAGAACCATACAGGCCAGCTATTTTCCTCCCTCACTAACAGTTGCACTCAGTCAGGGAGCAATCCTGCCATCAATACAACAATACCCGTATCACCCGTGGCAGTATTGGGAATCAAATCAGTTATTGAATCACCTCTGCAACAGGGAATCCTCGGGCCCACAACCAGCCCATCCAACATTGCCTTCTTAACTATCCTGAAGCGTGGAAGACCGTGAAAATGGCGCTTTGTGCAAAACCTTAGTGCTGTCCATGCCATTGTTGTTCCCTGCTTCCGAGTATTCTCGGACACAAATGTCCTCCTGAACAGTACCCCGCCTCCTCCTCCTGATATTCTTGTAATCGACCTTTGCTCAGCATCATTCTTCATTAAGTTGTTCCCGAAACTTTATGTTTTTACATATGACGGCTCCAAAAATACATGGGCCGGATTTCCCTAAGGGTATTCGAGAGCCCCAAATTTGTGCTGCTGTAGTATACCTCAATCTCTCCACCCTTCACCTACCATGCCACAGCACGTTCCTCCAGTAAGCGAATGGCCTACTATTGGCTTCCACCTCCACTACTGCATGAAATCACTTTACGGTGGCCTTGCTCTGTAGTCTGGCACAGGATGGGCATAGGGTGCCCATCAAGAAAATGGAGCTCTGTCAGCAAAATGTCTAATATCTTTCCTATGGCCTCAGAGCACTGTCCATGGAGCAATTGGCTGTCATCAGTTATATTCTCAGGTGAACTTAAAACAACTGGTCTCAGCCCCCGTGTGCTGTTGTCTTTTCCATAATGTTTAGAATGATTCTATTTTTTTTAAAAAATGAGTTAACTGAGACTTACATGGATTCATGCAGTTTTTGAACAAAGTACAATGTAACTCTGCAAGTACAAATTCACCCCACAAACGGATATATGCGTGTGTGTGTGTGTGTGTTTGTGTGTGTAGGAGGGTCTCTGTGTGTAGCTAGGATCACCTGTACTGTGACATGAACCCAAGGTCGCAGTTGAGGCCATCCCCATTTGTACCGAACTTAGCTACCAGCCTCTGCTCGGGCACTTTTAGGTGCTGCCTGTTCCGAAGTCTGCCTTGGAGGATTGTCACCCAAAGGTCCGAGGTCGAATGTCCTGGACAATGAAGTGCTCTCCAGCTGGGAAGGGACACACCTGTTTGTGATGGATGTGCAGTTCAATTCATCTGTTGCTGTAGCCTCTGCTCGGTTTCACATATGTACCATGTCTCAAAGCTTCCTTGCCTGCAGTGTGTTTTCTTTTAGATTAGATTACTTGCAGAGTGGAAACAGGCCCTTCGGCCCAACAAGTCCACACCAACCCGCCGAAGCGCAACCCATCCAGACCCATTCCTCTACACCTAACACTATGGGCAATTTAACATGGCCACTTCACCTAACCTGCACATTTTTGGACTGTGGGAGGAAACCGGAGCACAAAGGAGGAAACACAATTAGACACTGGGGGAATGTTCAAACTCCACACAGTCAGTCGCCTGAGGCGGGAATTCAACCTGGGTCTCTGGCGCTGTGAGGCAACAGTGCTATCCATTGTGCTGAGATTGGCATCAGTCTAAACGTTATTGCACGGACGCAGCACACAGGGTCTAACACCTTGAAAATATTATCGGGGCTGACACTAATTGTTAAAGTTCACAGAATATAACTTTCAAAGAAATTTTTTGCAATTTACAAAAGGAAGAAGTAAAGCAAACATGGTCATTCTAATAGATAGAAGACTTGACAAACAATCCAGATATTTTTCAATGTATAATTTCAGTTACATCGCACTGTAAACATTTGCTATAAGTTCTGCATCTTACAACTGTGTACTCCACAAACACCTGATGAAGGAGTAGCTCTCCAAAAGCTAATGCTTTCAATTAAACCTGTTGGACTATGACCTGGTGTTGTATGATTTTTAACTTCGTATTAGAATGTGGATCTCACAATTAAAACGGAGATGAGGAAGCATTCATTCTCTCAGACAGTTCTGAAACTGTGAAATTTCTTGTAGCAGAAGGCTGTTGAGGAAGGGTCATTAGGTGTAATCAGGCTGAGATTGGCAGATCTTCAAACAGCAAAGATATTAAGCGTTATGGGGAAAGGAAAGAAAATGCAGTTCAAGGTTATCAGATCAGACATGAAACCATTCAATAGCGTAACAGACTTGATGGTCTGAATGGTGTCTTTCTGTGTCTAAAATTGTTGGCCTTAATATGAAGCTGTAAAAAAGATCTGAGTAAAATGTGCCAAATTAAAAATATGTGGTCCCCCAGAACACTGAACCGAAGTGAAGTGAACAAAGAACAACACAGAAATGGCAGATAATGTGGTTAATTGATCCGCAGTGATCAGTATACCAAGGTAAACAGGAAAACTGATATTCAGTATCTGCATTGAATCTGGCTGCACAAGGCATGTAGTTAACTCTCACAAACCACCAGGCCCCTTCTATATTCCTGACGCCTCCTCCGTTCTTGATTTAAACTGATTGAACGTCAGGAAATTGGAGCTGACGTTGCTGATGCGGAACTGTAACATGTAGGGAAGCGATTCTGACTGCTGTACAGCATCATTCTGCTTCGAAAGATCAGGCAGTATTTCATATCGATTACTGTAAACGTTAACATTTAACAAGCCATGACAGTGAAAGCATTGAATCCTCATCAATATACTACCAGGGAAGATTTCTGTTAACACCACCATGGACACCATGAGATTCATCATTCTATTCTCCCATCTTTCCGTGCATGATGCCCTCGGCTCCATTCTAGTCTTGTTGTTTGGCTTAAAACACTGAGGCGAACCAATCATCTGTTATATTAAAGTTTCTAATGTATGAGACCTTACCTCTAAGCTGGCAGTGTGCTGGCTCAGTGGTGATAACACTGGCCTTCTAAACTAGAAAAGTGTTTGAAATAACCCATTCCTGTTTTTCAGTCCAAGAATTTGAGGAAAACCGTTCGGCAGGACAGGAAATAGCGGGCGTTAGCAACGATCCAGTTTTGCAGCAGGAACGAGGTGAGGCAGTATAAACTACAGAGTAATGGGGAAACAATGGGCAATGAACACTGGGACGGGACGGGCTGAATGCTTCCTTTCTTTGCTGTAACCAGACACTGGTGTTGAAGTCTGAAATGGGATAATATCAGCTAAGAGGGTGAAATTTTACTTTCTGATTGTTTTCTCCCAAGGCCCGTTTCACTCTTGGGGAAATGTGTCTGCGTGCTTCGGTCTGTGCGTAAAAGTAAGGTTCAGTTCCCCCAACTGGGTGTGAACACATTTTTCCCATCTCAAACTTCAATCCCATGTATTGTGTCTAACAAGATTAAAACGTTCCAGGGCAAGTAGCATTGAGATGAACACGTGAAACATCAGAGTTTACAAGGTTACAGATCAGGTGCTGGGAAGTGAGATGATGGGATCCATTTCTGTGTTGTAAACACTCGATAATTCAGTCATTTTTGAGGGGAAACATATCTACAGTAACATAATTCCACACACTGTGTTATGAAGAAACTGTGCAACTGTTTCTGCTCTCATCCATGGTGGTCTAGTGGTTAGTATTCGGCGCTTTCACTGAGTGTCCTGTGTTTCATTTCCGTTCAGGAAATCTGTACTTCTTGTTCCTGACGCAGAGAGAGCAGGTCTACCAGGAATCTGTTTAATGCCTTAGATCAGTCAATACCCTAGCCCTTGAAAGAAGTGAAAAGTGCGTTCCTCCTCTCTGCACTGTCGGACAGTTCATCCTTCATTTTCCTCTGATTCCACTTCCCAAAGAGTTTCAAAATACTGCTAAAACTGAGTCTCAGCTATTTCTTTTCTGTGCTTTTCATACACAGAAGCTGCAGCGATTGAGTGGGTTGGTTTCTTAAAATGAAACGTACCTATGAACAATGCGTGCTGCTATTTCTGGATTGCCTTCTCTGAAGCGCTGGGACATGACTGATGTGGAAGTGCCAGTGTTTGAGTTGGGTAGACAAAGCTAAAAATTACACAACATCAGGGCATAGTCCAGCAGGTTTATCTGGAAGCACTAGCTTCCATAGAGCCGCCCCTTCATCAGGTGGGGGTATTTCTGCAGAAATTTGTTGTATGTGTTAACCTGCGTAATCCTTTGGAAGATCATCTGGACTTTAACCGATCGTTCGTGGTATCGATGGTACCCATGACTTGGAGGTATTGGTGTTGGATTGGGGTGGACAAATCTGAAAATAATGCAAATCCAGATTAGAGTCCAACAGTTGTCAATCACCTGATGAAGAAGTTGTTGCTTCCAAATCTGCCTGTTCGATGCAACCTGGTGCTGTGTGATTTTTAACTATGATTGTTATTAGTAATGTTGAATTGATCGAAGACAGTGAAAGAATTTTCGTTCGTAGATATGAAAATTCCAAATATTATCCACCTCAGTGTAACAAAAGCAATTAGCTTGGATGTGCTGTGAACTTCCACAATGCACTTGCGCCAAGTAAATTTTGAACCAACAAACATCTGATCCGTAGCCAGGTTTACGAATGGTTGTAACATTAACCAGATGCATAGCTGAGATTTTACACTCTGCAGAGCTGTGTTGTTAACGAGGACATGAGCAATAACAGTAACAGTCCCAAGGTGAACAAAAAACAAAGATAATCACCATCATTGATTCACTTCAAATTGTCCTCAAATAAAACAACCATTCACAATCTGATCAGCCAATCAATGAGGTCACTGCTGATCGAGGAAATAACAACTTATTGTGCTGTGTTTCCACAATAATTCGAGGTAAACTGCAGCCTAATCACAACATCGCATTTCCCATGATTTTCAACTTTAGATTACGTCAATGACCTGTCCGTTTTTGCAGGAAACTAAATAAAATGAAATGAGTGAAAAAGTCCTTTTGGTGATGTAATCCAGTGTAGAGTCGGCCAGAAAAGAAAAGTAAAAGACCTGAAACATCACTCGCATTTCTCTCTGTATTAATGCGTGTCCCTGAGTTGAATATTTGCAGGACTTGTCTTCAATATCTAAAGATTTTTTTCCCGCGACAGATTCTTCATAAATCAATTAACATCTGAGGTGTTGAAACTTCTTTTACTTCAGATTAAATTAGTTGAATATCGTTTCCCCCAGCCTAATGTCCCAATACTCCCTCCTCCTCCATGAAAATACAAGCTGATCTAGATGAGGTTGCAGCTCCCAACCTGAAGTTCCATTGCTCCTTGCTGCTCCATGTCAATAGAAACTGCTGCAAGTGAGACTGAAGCTCACACTCTGATGTCCCAATGCACCCTGCTGCTCCATGCCATGGAAGGATGCTCCAGATGAGGGTGGAGCTCTCAGGCTGATTTCGCAAAGCTCCCTGGTTCATGTCAACAGGCGCTGCTCCAAATGAGGTTGGATCTTGCAGTCTGATGTCCCAATGCTCCCTGCCACTCCATGTTAATAAAAGCTGCTCCAAGTGTGGTTGGACCTCTAAGTCTGATGTCACAATGCTCCTGGTCCATGTCAACAGACGCTGCTCCAGATGAGGTGCAAGCTCCCAACGCTGGCAGCTCTCACACCTCTCTACCATATAGAAATACTGCCCACTGACCATTTCCACCACTGGAGCCATTGGTGGAATATCCGCACCCTGAGAACCTAATCTTATTTTTCGTCCCCACCGAATCATTATTTCCAAAGTACTTTCTTTCTTAAACCTTATTTAGCATGTGCATATTGCAGTCAATGCAAAGTAAGATAATGGTGTTAACTGACGTATGTTCAATAAAAATTACATCTTATTTTTCATGTTGAGTTACTGCTCCTTGAAAAGGACAATGTTTGTAATGAAATCACAGTTTTATTCCGTGTGAGCGAACGTGGTTTGTATTATTTAAATTGAACTTGTTCACCGTGTAAAATGATGAAATAGATCTCAATTTCAAAACAAAATTGGGGTTGTTGTCATCCATCTTGAAATGTGGTCATAGAGTCATAGAGATGTACAACATTGAAACAAACACTTCAGTCCAACCTGTCCACCCCGACCAGATATTCCAACCCAATCCAGTCCCACCCGCCAGCACCCGGCCCATATCCCTCCATACTCATCCTCTTCATATTCCCATCAATTGCCCCTTAAATGTTGCATTTGTGCCAGCCTCCACCACATCCTCTTGCACCCCACTCCATACACGTACCACACTCTGTGTGAAAACGTTGTCTCTTTTATATCTTTCCCCTCTCAAACTAAACCTATGCCCTCTAGGTCTGGACTCCCCGATCCCAGGGAAAAGACTTTGTCCATTTATCGTATCCATGCCCCTCATTATTTCGTAAACATCTATAAGGTCAGCCCTCAGCCTCCAATGCTCCAGAGGAAACAGCTCCAGCCTGTTCAGCCTCTCCCTAACGTTCAAATCCTCCAATCCTGGCAACATCCTTGTAAGTCCTTTCTGAACCCTTTCAAGTTTTACAACATCTTTCCAAAAGGCAGGAGACCAGAATTGAACACAATATTCCAACAGTGGCCTAACCAATGTCCTGTACAGCCGCAGCATGACCTCCCAACTCCTGTACTCAATACTTTGAACAATAAAGGAAAGCATACCAAACGCGTTCTTCACTATCCTATCTACCTGCGACTCCAGTTTCAAGGAGCTATGGACCTGCACTCCAAGGTCTCTTTCTTCAGCAACACTCCCAGACCCTTATCATTATTTGTATAAGTCCTGCTAAGATTTGCTTTCCCAAAATGCAGCACCTCGCATTTATCCGAATTAAACTCCATCTGCCACTTCTTAACCCATTGGCCCATCTTGTCCTGATCCTGTTTTAATCTGAGGTAATCCTCTTCGTTATCCACTACACCTCCAATTCTGATGTCATCTCTCAACTTACTAACTGTACCTCTTATGCTGATATCCAAATCATTTATGTAAGTGACAAAATGTAGAGGACCCAGCACCGATCCTTGTGGCACTCCACTGGTCAGAGGCCTCCAGTCTGAAAACAACCCTCCACTGCCACCCTCAGTCGTCTCCCTTTCCGCCAGTTCTGTTTCAAAATGGTTGGTTGTCCCTTTATTCCATGAGATCTAACCTTCCTAATCAGTTCTCCATGAAGTCCGTATAGATCACATCTACTGCTCTGCCCTTATCAATCTTCTTTGTTACTTCTTCAAAAAATTCAATCAAGTTTGTGAGACATGATTTCCCACGAAAGGCATGTCGGGTAATAGAACGAAATGTCTGTTAATGACATGAGTTCAAAGACACTTTAAATCATTTCTCATGTTTATGCTGCATTAATCTAAGGTTATTGATCCACAGTTTATGTTCACTTCCAGCAGTTAACATGCTAACTTCTCCAGGTGTTCATAGTTCAATGTGATGCATCCAGTGTGTGCATAACGAGAGGGAGATTGCTTCCCACATCTTGTGTTTATCGTTGTCTTATGTCCAGCCTTCATCAATGGCGAGAGCAAGGGGGAAAGGGCGAGACCAACGTGTCAGTCTGTCCGTGCCAATCCACGGTACCCACATTGGCAATTCTCTACTGTGCATTCACAGCCAGTTTTTTGTCTCTACAACCACCCCATGCACCTTTTGAAATATCTCTATGACTTTTTGCTGTTTCCCTGCGCTCTTCCCACCATTGATGAATCACTTCTATCCAACCTGCTCCAGATTTCATATGACAAAACACTCACTAAGAAGCATTGCATGAAACATGCACTTCGCATCTCTCGTTATTTGGTTTTCCTGGATCTCTTTCATACGGTAAAAGTTCACAGCAGCTTGACTTGGAAAAGAAAAACGCGTTGGTTTTCATTATCCCATTTCAGTCTAAATTTCAAAGCAGTTTAGGCAACAGGCGCAAGTTATTGTTTGAGGATTTATATTATCATCAATGCATATAAACTGGCCACTGGAGTTCCATTTCCAATAGGACAGCTGTGATAATCCAACCAGAGCGACGAGAGTGGGGCTCGAACCCACGCGTGCAGAGCACAATGGATCAGCACTCCATCGCCTTAACCTCTCGGCCCCCTCATTGCACATGCAATCCAACAGCTAGCCTAATCTCCCAGAACATCACAACCTCATCATCTCTGGGGAATTTCCCATTCACAGCCTCCAACCTCATTGTCCATGAACCCCGCACGGCTCGATTCGACCTGCTTCCTGTGACCTGCTGTCTCAGCCTGCGCCTATCCGACCCAAATCATCTCTTCCTACCTCAACACCTTCCTGACTCCCCAGTCCAGGAAAGACTCACCGACGTTTGTGACACCACTTCATCTCCTTAAAGACTTTTATTTCCCTGGTCGACAACGCGTCATCTTCACCTTGGAGATCCAGTCCCTCTGCACATCCATCTGCCATGACGAAAGTCTCCAAACCCTCTGTTTTTACATCTCACCCCATCCTAACTAGTACCCTTCCACCGACACCCTCATACACCTAGCTAAACTGGCCATCACCCTCAACAAATTTTCAGTCCAATCTTCCCACTTCCTCCAAACCAAAGGGGTAGCCATGGGCACCCGCATGTGACCGAGCTATGCCTGCCTGTTTGTCAGATATGTGGAATTATCCGTCTTTCACAGTTACACTGGCACGTCTCCCCACTTGTTCCTCCGCTACATTGATGAATTCATTGGCCCCACTTCGTGCTCCCACGAGGAGGTTGAACAGTTCACCAACGTTACCAACACCTTTCACCCCGACGTCAAATTCACCTGGATCTCCTTGGCAACTTCCTTCCACTTCTTGGACCTGTCCATCACCGTCTCCAGCGAATGACTAATGACAGACATATACTACAAGCCCACCGATTCCCACAGCTACCAATACTACACCTCCTCTCACGTCAACTCGTGTAAAAACACCATCAATATTCCCAATTCCTCCGCCTCCACCACATCTGTTCCCAGGGTGACCAACTCCACTTCAGAAAGTCCCAATTGGTCTCCTTCCCACGTGGTTGACCTTGCCCTCCAGTGCATCTCCTCCACCTCAATCACCAACGCCCTTACATCCCACCCCTCCCGCAACAAGGACAGAACCGCATGGTCCTCAACTTTCATCCCACCAAACTTAGCATAAAACACATCAGACTCCACCACTTCTGTAATCTCCATACAGACCCCACTATCTGGTATATATTTCCCTCCATACCGTTATCAGCATTCCGAAAAGACCATTCCCTCCACGAGCCCCTTTTCAGGTCTACAACTCCCTATAAACCCACACCCCACGACTGGCATCTTTCCCTGCCACCGCAGGAAGGGTAAAAGCAGCGCCCACATCACTCCACTCATCTCCGTCTAAGGTCCCAAGGTATCCTTCCACTTCCGTTAGAAATTCACCTGTACAACTTACAATGTCATCTACTGCATCTGTTGAACCCAGTGTGGTCTCCTCTACATCAGGGAGACAGGGCACTTTCTTGCAGATCATTTCAGAGAACATCTTTGGGACGCCGCACCCACCAACTTCACCATCCCGTGACTGAACACTTCAACTCCCCCTCCCACTCCGTTAAAGACTTGCAGATCCTGGGCCTCCTTCAGCGCCAAACCATAACCACCCAATACCTGGAGGAAGAACGCCATATGTTCCGCCTTTAGACTCTGTCACCTCACGGGATAAGTGTGGATTTGAACAGTTTCCTCATTCCCCTTGCCACAAGTCCCAAGCCTCAAACTTGGCACCGCCCTCTGGACCCATTCCATCACTGCTTCTTCTGGACTGTCATCTTCTCCCTCACCTTCATCCAACTACCGCTTTCACAACTATCTCCGCCCAACCCTGCACCCCTACCATTTATCCCTCAGTCCCGACTCATAAGCCTTATTCATGTTGAAGGGCTATACCAGAAAAGTGGATTTTCCTGCTCCTCGGATGCTGACTGACCTGCAGTGCTTTTACATCATCACACTCCCGACTCTGATCTCCAGCATCTGTCGTCCTAACTTTCTCCTAGGAATAATGAATGACCTCGGAGTGAAGATGCCCCTGATTGCAGTGATCACAGTGTGAATGAGCTTTGCGTTTAATTTGGGTGAGGGTAGCCTGGATCTGAGACGAGCGCTTAACACCCAGACAACGGGAATGGTATCAGATACCGAAGTTACGACGGGCTGACGTGAAGTGGAAAATTCTGTCAGAAGGTGGATCAGTACAAATGCATCATATCATTCACACTATAAAAGACACGCAGTAGGAGGAAATCAACTTCAGTTCAGGCACAATAATAGGTAAAGTGGAAAGAAGGCAATACAACACAATGAGATGGAATGGAATTGTTTTTGAGAAAGGATTAAATATTTAAGCTGTTTTACATACAGCACGTCGTCACATTGGAAAAAGGAACTTACAGCAGTGTAAAGGCGATATTTGCCTGCGACATCACAATTCCAAGAGACACTGACATATTATTTTCTGCATCAGCGTGGCAAAGTGAAAGCATGATCGGCCCATCAATCAGAATTCAATACTTCAAAGCTCTCCTCTGCGCTGTACATCCTGTTTGCTGCTCCTGTAGTCAGATCCCAATCGCTTCACAGTGTATCTTTTTCTGATTCCTGCCTCACGTAAACACTTGAAACTGATCAAATCCCCAGTTTCCACTTTAACCCATATTTTGTAACTCCCTAGCAGACACAGGCACGAGTTACCAATTGGCCTTTTCGAGCGCTCTCACTCTGTATGATCTGAATGATAACGTGCACTGTATCTGATCCGCAGGAAACACTGCAGAAATTGTCACATCCCAGTGGACTGAGCTGCCTCCATTGATAGATCTGTCTCCATTGGTAGAGTATCATACAGTAACAGTGAACATCTTTTGATGTCATCCTCGAAGGTACTTCCGACAAAAAAGCTGAAGACGGCTGGAAACTGCTGTCGTCAGTGCGATATTCAGAGACCCAGCGGGAGCCTAGTGGCCCATAAACCAGAAATCAATGGATAAAAATATTCTTATTTTTAGAAGAATCCCATTCAGACCATCAAGTTAACACTTCCTGGGGAGAAAATAGATGTGGGAGAGCGGACAGTCTCAACTGGTTCCAGCATTTACAATCTTGGTCCGTTTGACAACAAAAGCAGAAACCTGGAACTGTTTATCTTCCTTCTGAAAAACAGGTGAGTAAATTTTGAAGAGCATAGATATTTCTTCCTGGTGTCCATGAAATGATCTAGAGCAGAGTACGGTTCCCTGAGTATGGTCTGACTTCTGGGTTATGGACTGTGATATTCCGCTCACATGACCTTAACACATACAAAGTAATGACTCAGTGACAATATCTGCTGAATTGGATTCCGTGAAGAACAGAAGCCGATGGAATGAAAAGAGCAATAAGAATGGGAATGTAACAAATTATTTTCCAGACTCGAGGCGAGTGCATAGTGCTGTTTCCAGGGGTCAATATCTGTGCAAGCAGCGTTGGGTGTGATTGTAATGCATCTTTTGTATAATGGTGCAAAAACACGGAACTTTTGTGTAGAGGGGATAACTTCAAAATCCCCAAAGAGGCAAAACACTCAAATGAGGTAAACAACAAAGTAACCACACAATTTGGTGTTACATCATGGGGTAAATCTCCCCGCTCAAATTTCGTTCAAAATCGCTCATTATCTAATTCCTAAGACTGATATTCGAACAGTGAATGGCCAATGTCAATAAAAACTGCTCTGATCTCACAACTTCAGCATTCCATACCCACTTCCTTATGCATGTCTGGCAATAGTAATTGATCCCTCACTGTGTTACTTCAGCACACGTAGAGAAGAACTAACTATAAGAACAACAGTCATGTATGTGACTGGGATTAGGCCCGATTCTGTTGCAACCAATCCATTCAGCAGTAATTGAAAATGCTTCCACCTTTCCTGTGTCGGTTATAAGTTTGCACAGCTTAGTGGTGAGTTTTCATGCACTGATTTGGACCCAGCATCCTTTCTCAAGTTGAAATATACAGGGATATAAAGACATGATGAAAGACACGGGCAATGTTTACTGGACTATAAAGACGTCAGGAATGACACGACCATGATGCCATGTCGTCAGAAACGATGGAAATGAGGTTTACTGGGAGATAAAGCCACTAGAAACGAAAAGAGGGGGTTTATAGGGATGGTAGCATTGAATAAGGAATAATGCGGGAGAAATCAGGAAAGACTCAGTGGTGTCCAAAATAAGTTATCCAGCTGATGTGAAGTTGTTAAGAGTAAATACGAGGGAAATTTCCTTGTTTATGTGAGTGAAAACTAGAGGTTAGAACTTCAAACCCATCGGAGCACGATAAAGAATTTTGGAGTAGGCATTATTTATTCTGAGAGTTATTGAATTTGGAGATGAATTTTGAGAAATAGAATCATTTTAGGAGCTGATTCAAGAATATTTGAAAAGCGAGTGCAGGCAGACAGGAGTGAATTAGATTGGATTAGATTAGATTAGATTAGATTAGATTAGATTAGATTAGATTAGATTAGATTAGATTAGATTAGATTAGATTACTTACAGTTTGGAAACAGGCCCAGCAGACGAACAAGTCCACACCGATCCGCTGAAGCGCAATCCACCCACACCCATTGCACTACATTTACCCCTGCCCCTAACACTACGGGCAATTTAACACAGCCAATTCACCTAACCTGCACATGTTTGGACTGTGGGAGGAAACCGGAGCACCCGGAGGAAACCCACGCAGACATGGGGAGAATTAAACAGCGACAGTCATTGTCGGCTGCCTGGATGGGGATGCAAAATTGAAGCGTTCCTGAATACGTTAACATTCATGGGAAAGAAATTGCATGACACCTGCAACAGAAATGTTAAGTATAAGAAGAGCTGGTGGAGTTGGAAGGTGCAGCAACTCATTCAACATGAAAGATTTTCTACTGTGAATGCACTGAGCCGTTTGGTTTCGCTCTGCATTGAATGGAAGTCTGTCCGCTCAGTCCGCTGACTAACTGGTTTTTGAGAAAAGTGAGACCAACCGCGTGGGACTAATTCTCTCACTGTCTCAGGTTTCCACAAGGATCATCATCTCGCCCACTCACCTGATCTGTAATACTGTGGTGCCTCCAGTGCGCAAGATTTGGCCTGTCTTTATAAAACTTCATTATCATTGCCATCTGTTGTCTTGAACATTTGGTCATAATTAACCGAAAGGGGAGTGAGTCCATTAAATACTCTTTTATCTCCGCTTGAAAAATCCTGCGTCAAGACTCAACTTTATTCCAGATGGACACTTTGTTCCTCCCTACAGCAAAGCTACTTGTCCAGATCCTTTACCAGGTTTACTGACAACAGTCAAACTCCACAAAGAGATAAATCTAATACTTTCGATTGATTGAAAGGGCTGTGCAGCTTTCAGGAAATTGAATGATATGAAGCGATTTATACAGACTTTCCCAGGATGTAATCTGGTGTTGGGTCAGCGATTTGAGGAAGGTCATCAAGCTAAAACTTCACCTCTGTTTCTCTATCCACCGATGGATATTCACCTGGGGAATATTTGCAGATTTTCTGTTCATAATTGGCATGTTTAACAAAGGCAAAACATTTCCCCACGTCAGAAACTGGAGTTTTCAAATAAAGCTACATTACTCAACATTGTTTTCAACTGCGCTTCAGTCTGATGCTTCAATAATCCCTGGTCAATGTCAGTAACAACATCTTTGATAAGCATTGAACTTAAAGCCTTGGTATGTTATACACTTTTAAGTATTCAGCGCTGACCAACTGAATGACGAGAGCCGCAGACAGTGAAACTGTCACGTGACCTACACGAACCTTGGGAATATTCACTCAATTTCTCTACTTTTGCTGTGATTATTAGATTCCCTACAGTATGGAAACAGATCTTTCGGACCCAAAGATCCACACCAACCCTCCGAAATGTAACCTAACCAGAACCATTTCCCCTCTGACCAATGCACAATGGGCAATTTAGAATGACCAACTCATCTGACCTGCACAATCATTGGACTGTGGGAGGAAACTCGAACACCCGGAGAAAACCCACGCAGACACGGGAAGAACGTGCAAACTCTACACAGACAGTCCACCGAGGCTGGAATCGAACTTTGGACCCTGTTGAAGCAGCAGACTAACCACTGAATCACAACACTGTGGGATCTTTGGTGGTGATGTGCTGCCCCACTGGTACCTCAATCACTCACCTGCATTATTTCCCTGGACCATCTGGTTCTGAAATTAAAGCTAATGCAGCCAAGGTGAAACTGACATGAGGTCATTGATTATTGAAGCATCAGGTTCACGAAAAGGACACAAAAGGGACACAAAAAATGTGAAAAAATAGACGACATTGAAAAATGGGATTCCATTGGCTCCTGCATTGTTAACAGGCAATGTTACCTTGCCGCTGTCGCAGGGCTTTTCCTTCAATCAGCGTCAATTGGCACTGAATTCGAATCAATGAAACTTCACAATCTTCCTTCTCAAAGTTCATACAGGTAACATGAAACATTTTGCATTCATTAATAATCTTCACCATTCCTACATCCAAGAACACGTTGCACAGTTTGCATGAATACTGAAGATGTAAGAATGTTATGCAATAATAAAAATTCAATTACAGTTTAAATTGTAAAGTAGGTAGAATGCACAGAAAGTCTGAGCATGACAAAAGTTCATGTGACCAGAACTGCAGCCCAGCAGAATGGAAACCTGTCACTGAATCCCAATATCCACACGTTTGCTTGCTCCATGTACCCAGTTGGAAACCTGTGTGAAGGAGCTTGCAGTGTGGTAGAGCACCTGAGAGTATCCTTCACTGTCTGATCTAAAGCAACAATAGGAGCTGTCTGTTCTGGCTGTGAGAGCGGTGGTGTAAAGGGGAGGACATTGATATTCCATAGTGTCGATTCACATTGCCCTCATCGTGTTAATTTTGAAAACCCACTGTAAGAAACAGCACAGAAAGAGAGGAACAGGAGGAGGCTTGTCTAAACACGTGTCCTACACACCGTTTGATATCATCATGGCTGAACAAACACGTCAATGTCTTTCCCCAGCTCATCCCACAACAACCTGTCACAAAAGGGGATAAAGTCATTTAAGCATACGAACATTTCTGTGCAACTTTGGGAGGGAAATGTGTTTAGAGACAGTTGGTTTCTGCACGAACTTTGCAGGTTTTGCGGGTGAGCATCTGATTCTGGTCTGATCATGATTCCGTAAAAACTCACAACCAAGAAGGTAAGGAATTTCCTCTAGTCAGTAGCAGGTTCGGGAACTTCCGACGACAGGAATTGGCGATGAATCAGCACAACAATCAATGATTCAGTTGAAAACTGAACTAAACTCCAAGTCTGGTGAGGTTCAAACTGACAAAATTTGAATAGCTAAGTTACCAAATTTGTAGGAATCTAACACACGTTTCATTGCGCCACAGAGCTGCAATTGCTACAGTTTTACTGCACCCAAAGTTGCGGTTGTCGTGGAGAAAATGTCAACAATCACCAGGAGATGCATGGAGGTTTTCAAGGAGTAGATCTTTTACTTGCAAACAAAAACCATAACATTCAGAAAACAAATTCTTGAATCCTCCCGAACCTCAGGTTCAATGGCATAGAGTCATATAGTCATTGACAAATGCAGCATGGACACAGAACTTGCTGTCCAACTTGGCCATGCCGACCAGATATCCCAACCCAATCTAGTCCCACCTGCCAGCAACTGGCCCATTTTCCTCCAAACCCTTCCTATTCACAAGCCTCTTAAATGTTACAATTGTACCAGCCTCCACTACATCATCTGGCAACT
This sequence comes from Chiloscyllium punctatum, assembly GCF_047496795.1. Classification (NCBI taxonomy): domain Eukaryota; kingdom Metazoa; phylum Chordata; class Chondrichthyes; order Orectolobiformes; family Hemiscylliidae; genus Chiloscyllium; species Chiloscyllium punctatum. The sequence goes on from NC_092756.1 coordinate 19,736,546, forward strand.
CATTCCATTCACTTACCACCCTCTGTGTGAAAACGTTGTCCCCTCGGTCTCTTTTTTATCTTTCCTCTCTCAAACTAAACATATGCCCTCTAGTTATGAACTCCCCGACCCAGGGACAAAACTTTGTCTATTCATAATGTCCATGCCCCTCATAATTTTGTAAACCGCTATAAGGTGACTAACTGTGTGGAGTTTGCACGTCCTCCCCGTGTCTGCGTGGGTTTCCTCCGGGTGTTCCGGTTTCCTCCCACAGTCCAAAGATGTGCAGGTCAGGTGAATTGGTCGTGATAAATTGCCCGTAGTGATAGGTTAGGTGTATGGGTGGGTTGCGCTTCGGTGGGGCGGTGTGGACTTGTTGGGCCGAAGGTCCTGTTTCCACACTGTAAGTAATGTAATGTAATCTAAAAAGGTCATCTTTCAGCCTTCGACTCTCCAGGGAAAACAGCCCCAGCCTGTTTAGCCGCTTCTTATACCTCAAGGTCCAACCCTGGAAACATTCTTGGAAATCTTTCTGAACCCTTCCAAGTTTCACAACATCTTTCCAATAGGAAGGAGACCAGAATTGCACGCAATATTCCAACAGTGGTCTTACCAATGTCCTGTAGAGCCGCAACATGACCTCCCAACTCCTGTTCTCAACACTCTGACCAAAGAAGGAAAGCATCCCAAACGCCTTCTTCACTATCTTATCTACCAGCGACTCCACTTTCAAGGAGCTATGAACCTGCACTCCAAGGTCTCTTTAATCAGTATCACTCCCTCGGATCTTACCATTAAGTGTCTAAGTCCTGCTAAAATTTGCTTTCCCAAAGTGCAGCACCTCACATGTATCTGAACTAAACTCCATCATTTCATACCTTTTCTTTAATCATTTTTTTAGCTTACCAGAATGCCCAACTGTGTTAGTCAGAATTGCCTCACTTCAGCTGTACAATAAACCAATAGTGTTCGTTCCCCTTGTTGTTCTACTTCTGTCACTATGGTTTTTTATTAATTCTACTTAATATTATTCGACTGTCACTCTTAGGTATTCGGCTGCCACCTGTGCTACAATGAACTTCCATCCCAGACTAACCTGTCATTATTAGATACTTAGCTACCCCATCTATCACAATGTTTCCCTGTTCCAAGCTGACTCTACTAACTACTGATTAGATATTTAATGTCATATCTTTCCGTCTACAAGCTTCTCAAGCAGGCTGACTGAGCTATCAATTAATTATTTAAAGTCATGTCCTTAGTATGTCTTGTCACGGCTTGTACTAAACTGCAATGATGATACTGAGTCGGCGATTCTGACGTTATTAATTGCTATTATCTCAGCCTGCCATAGTAACCTTTCAGCCCAGTCTGACTCTGCTAATTGGTGTAGCAGCATTCCGCTATTCTTATCCCCTCCTGCCACACTGGCCCCATCCTACCCCAGTGACCTTTTGACGAGTGTAACATTCCGCAGACCCCTTGTAACAGATTGCCAGTAGTTTCGATGTCTTTACACTTCCCATGCTTTCATTCTCGGTATTTTCTATACAGTGTTCGGATCTTTCATCAGATGTCTGTTTAGCTTCATCCCACTTTCAGTGCCTGGTCATTCCCTCTCTCACTCCCTCTCTCTCTCTCTCT